>NC_143140.1:81502304-82126471 GCF_059928025.1 Delphinapterus leucas | reverse complement strand
ACAAGACAAATCAGAAGTCAGTGGGGACTTCCTGGTGGCACAGTGGTTGGGAGTCCGCCTGCCAACGCAGGGGACACGGGTTAGATCCCTGCTCCGGGAAGATCCCACATGTCGCGGAGCAACAGGGCTCGTGTGCCACAACAACTGAGCCTGCGCTCTAGAGCCCCCGAGCCACAACTACTGAAGCCGTGCACCTAGAGCCCATGCTCCGCAACAAGAGAGGCCACTGCAGTGAGAGGCCCGCCCACGCGCTCCAGCAAAGAGTGGCTCCCGCTCGCCGCAACTAGAGAAAGCCCACGCGCAGCAACGAAGACCCAACACAGCCAAAAATAATAAAATAAATAATAAAATTTTTTAGGTCAATGAAATTCATTTAACAACTCCTTTCATGAATGAAGAATGGAATCCAACCCAATTATACAGACTCTGCTAAGCATACAGACTGGACGAACATGTCTTAAAGCAGTTATAATTTATGAGCAAATATTAGAGTATCATTATGTGGAAGATTGATGAGATGAAATGGTAGATAGCATGATTCAGGGGTTAAATATTAAAACAAAGTCTGTGGTACTCACACATAGACTCTACCGAGCTCCATAGAGAAAGCAACTTGCACTTTTTACCCCTGCCAAGGGGTCATCCCTGGTATACAAACATTAGAAAGAGCAAAATGTCTCCTCATTTGGTGATTTACCACAAGGAAGCCCCACTTAAAATCTCCGTGGCAAGTCATCAGTGCTGTGAGGGAAATCAGCACTTTTTCTGAAAAAATGTCTTCTGACTTTACCAATACGTATATGGGAACTGGGGGGTAGCTACAGCATTCACTGCAGGCAGGAGGCAAGGGTGGCACCTCTCTCTCAGAAGCTATCCCAGGATCTTAAAGCCAAAACAGAGCATCCTCAAGTATGAGGCACATTTGCTTTATTAGTTTAGTATTTAAAATTATACCAGATCTGCCGACAAAAAGAATTTGAGTCAAAGGAATGAAGCTCTGATACATACTATAGCATGGATGAACTGTGAAGACATCACTATAAGTGAAATAAGCCAGACACAAAAAGACAAATATTGTATAATTCCACTTCTGTGAGTTACCTGGCGTAGGCTAATTCATAGAGCTACAATGTGGAATAGGAGTTACCAGGAGCTGAGGGAATGGGGAGCTCTTGTTTAATGGGCACAGAGTTTCAGTTTAAGATGATGACAAAGTTCTGGAAATGGATGGGGGTGATGGTTGCACAACAGTGCGAATGTACTTAATGCCACTGAACTGTACATGTAAAAATGGTTAAAAATGGTAAAATTTTATGTTCTGTATATTGTACCACAGTTTTTTTAAAAAAAGAATTTGAGGTAGTTTTACATAATTAGGCACAAAATTTTTTAACTGACCATTCAAAATAAATATGAATGAGCTACCACTCACTTATCCACTGGATGACTATAACCAAAAAGATAGGCAGTAACAAGTGTTGGTGAAGAAGCGGGGAAATTGGAACCCTCCTATACTGCTGGTGAGAATGCAAAGTGGTGTGACTGCTGTGAATAAGTTGGCCAGTTTTCAAATTGTAAACATAGAGTTGACTTATGACCCAGCAATTCCACTCCAAAGTGCATATATGCATGAGAACTAAAAACTTACGTCCACACAAAACCTTCACAAGAATGTTCGTAGCAGCACTATTCATAATCACCAAGAAGTGAAGACAGCCTACGTGTCCATCAATGGACGAGCAGATACTATATCCATGCAGTAGAGTATGACTCAGCAATAAAAAGGAACGTAGTACTGATGCATGTTACAACGTGGATGAACCTTGAAAACATTGTGTTAGGGGAAGTAACTCAGTCACAAAAGACCACTTATTATATGATTCCATTTATATGAGAGATCCAGAAAAGGCCAGGGGTTGGTGGGAGTAGAAAATGGGGAGTAACTGTTCCCCATTTCTTTTTCAGGTAATGAAAATGTTCTGAAATTAGATAGCAGTGATGTTTATAAAACTCTGTTAATATACTAAAAATACTGAATTGTACGCTTTTAAAAGGGTAAGTTTTATTATATGTGAATTTATCTTGATAAAGTTGTTATTGGAAAGTACATTTACAAAGAAGCCTTTAAATGCATCAAAAGAAATTACTTTGAAATAAAGAAGTACACGTGGGATGGACAAAGCGCCAATACCAGCAGAGCTCTGAATTTAGTTCTGAGCCTCCTAACAGTTCAGACAAGGCCTACAGGCATATTCTCAAAGAAAAAGCATAAATTTGTGTTTTAATTTTGTTGAAAATCATTTAGAGGTTACATCTGAAAGTAATAAAAAGATACCAAATAATGAGCGTTTGCTGATTTCTCCCTTCCCCTTTCATTTTATCCCTTCTTTCCTAAGAAAGAAAGACGCTTTCTTGCTGCATCTACTCCCATCCTGTTGTTCCCAGGGCAAATCTGAGTAACGGGGAGTGTGTTGGGGAAGAAGAAAGTCTGAGAGACTAAATTGATCTACCCGATAAAAAGCTGAGAGAGGAGTGGGAAGAAAGAGTCTCTGTCAACTAGGCTGCAGGAAGTGTTTCTGGAAGAAACTTGGGATGATGGAAGAGGGACTTGTGAGGAGATATAGGTGTCATGCAGCAAGGAAACAAGAGAGAGAGAAAACAATGGAAAAGACGCTTTAAAATATTGCTACTCTTGATGAATGAAATCCTCCTTTTTCTTTTTTCCTTTTTGTTTCGAGTAACAATAATAAAGCAACATTAGCATTTAGTTTCTGGACTGCTGATTATTTATTGATGAAGGATTCTGAGATTGTTGCAATTTACCCAGACTACATTTGGAGGCTACTGTCAGAGATTAAAATCTTGACAGAGTCTCGGGGTTAGAGCTCATCTTCATGGAGACTGAGCTCCAGAATTATGGCGTAAGGAGCACAAGCTGACCTGACCTAAACTCTGAAGGGTCCTCCAACACTTCTGGAAAGTCAGAGGAATGGTAGACTATTCTAAGATTGGAAGTATGACATGATATGGAGGAAAGGTGCCTGCTTGGGATATGGATGTCCAGATGGAAAATCAGATTTATACTGTCTGGGTAATGTCACTAAACTGAGAAAGCTTGAGTCAAATACCTAAACTGGAAACTTGTTTTTACCTACTATCACACACACAGATTCTTAAGAAATTAAATTCCTTCCCAGGCAGAGAGGAAGTCAATGGCAGACACTCTTGGACAAGTTCAAAACTTTTGAACTGGCTCCATGCAGGAGAGAGGAAATCTCTTGGGAAACTGACAGCTGCTCGCAATCCAGAAGGTGTAAGAACAACTGCTGTAGCTTGGGAAATATGCAGGAAATAAAATGCCAGTAACAGCTGGGGGAAGGGATTCTGAGTCAGCTTTTTCGTCAATGAACCAGCACCAGTAGGGCAAGCACTTGAGACAAGCAAATGGTGCCCACGAAGTGCAGGTCTGCAGGGGCTGACCTTGGAGATCATTCATGGATTCCAAGTTATCAAAACCCATATTTGAAAAAAAACAAAAAAAAAAACAACAACAAAAAAAAAAAACCCATATTTGAACGTGGACTGTACATTAGTACGAGTATATTCGAATATTATCCCAATGTAGATTCCTGAGTGTAACGACTGCACTGTGGTCACACAGAAGAATCCTCTTGTTCTTAAGATATACCGGGTAAGTATTTAGGGATGAAGTGTCATGATGTCTGCAACTTACTCTCAAATGGTTCCTCTCTCTGTCTCTCTGTCTCTCTCATTAGGCAAAATATAACAGGAAGTAAAATGTTAACAATCTACATGAAAAGTAAAAGAATGTCTGTTATGCTATTCTTGCAACTATTCTATAGATTTGAAATTTTTCAAAATAAAAAATTGAGAAGGGAGCTTTCCCATGAGTGATCGATACATGTATAATGCATCCTATCAGTAAAAAATTCTGAATATATATGTACGTTTATTTATAAATTATATGAACAAGTGCTCTAAATAATATATTGTGTAGATTTTCAAATATTTTACAAATAGGGGACATTAGATGAGCGAAATCAATATCAATTTTAAAACAAGGTTATCTCCCTTTAAAACATAAAGATTCCCTTCACATGCCAATTATCTCAGTGCTGCAGAGAAAACGTGGGGCAAAGCAAGAAGTTTCTGGGATTGCTACGTTGCATTATAAACCTTGCATTAACAGAAGAGGAGATACATTCAGCCTTTCTACTCAGATTGCAAAAACATTTACAGTGGGCCATCTACCAAAGGAGATGGAACACAGCTTGGAGAGTTAGAAGCACATAAATCAAGTCCTAATGAGAAAAATTTATAGCCAAGAATTTCTCAAAAATGTGAGACTTTATCACAATCCTGAGGGCTGCCTGAATTCTTGTTGTCAGGGAGAAAGTAATGGACTCCAAGCCAAGCCACCAGGACCGAACTGGGAGCCAGCGGTAGGAAGTAGGCCTCAGCCTCCTAAGTCAAATCCAGCAAATGAGACTGCTGGGAGGGTGGGGGGCTGGGGGGTGGGGAAAGGGGGCCAAGGCAAATGGGTTTCTTAATCCAACTACGGGAGCTTATCAGATCCAGCCCAGAGTTCAGTGAGAGACTGTGCCCACAATTTTTTCCCAGTGGGACAGAGATGGTCATAAACAAGACTGATGTGCCACTCAGACCCCAGCGAGGATGGACCAGCTTCCGAGTCTGCTTCACTTTCAGTGAATACCATATCTGGCATCTGCCTCCTTGAGGGAAAGCATTTCAAATCTGGTGAACAATTCTCTCGTGTTATAAGGGCCAAAGACCCTGAAAGAGGAGGTGATTCAACGTAAAATCGGACCTGTTGAATCTGCCAGAGGATCTGAATTCTCCACCTGGAGGGTTTTTAGGAGATCGCACTGAAAATAGGACCCTGCGGGAGCCAGGCACTGCAAGAGGGCTCTCTAAAGGGGGTGGGACAGCAGGGGGGGAGGGTCGCCCAATGATACCTTGCCCCTCCTCAAAGAACCACAGAGATTTCACTAGGAGGGAACCATAGCAGAAATCAAAGGAAGACGCTCCACTCTGCAGGCTGAGCACACCCCAAACCCCTCCGCAGCACCAAGGAGGTTCTTTCTCACAGGTTCTTCTTGATGTACACATTCAAAGTGGGGCAAGTTCAGGGCAATTCAAGGTCAATGGATCTACATAATCAGAGCTGAGTTCAAGATGGTAGGTTTGGGGAAAATAATATAAAGAAAGGCCGCACTGGCCAGATTGGAGAAAGTTCTGGAGTGTGGGAGGAGCATGGGAAGCAGCTACCTTATGTGGGAGATTATCAAGAAAGTGAGAAAGCAGAAGAGAGCTTTGCTGGTGGCTGAAGAATGTTACCCTCTTTGGGTGTTTCCTTGAGAGACTACAAGGAAGATAATAATGGCTTTCCACTAGTTTTTGGTTGTCTGACTACCAATCTTTGGCCACAGCTCCCTACTAAGATTGAGCCACATGGTACAGGCTGAAAGCTCACCACCAAATATCTATTCTTCCTTTTTTTATTACTTCCCAGAATAAAGACCCATTTCTTAGGCTGACTTCATCTAAGTGAGCCCCAGGGACTAAGTTACAGCCAACGAAGACTAAGAAGTGTTGTATTGTTCCTGGAAAGTGGCATACAGGATGTCCTTCCACCTTTCCTTCGGCCTGGTGCCTGGAATGAGGCCAGCAGCTAGCTTGCACTAAGAGGTGGCATTGAGGAGGAAAGTTATTGCTGGATGGTGAAGCAGAAAGAGAGAACAAGCCAGGATCAGCGATGAACATGAAGCTATCCTACTAAACGTGGAATGACTACGTCCATGCTTCTTTGCAGTGAGAAAGACGTAAACATCTTTCCTGACCAAGCCACTGTTATTGTGTGTTTCAATCTACTCAGCTGAAACTATTTATAACCCATGCCGGCTACAAAGCAACTAGCGTTGCTTTGGGCAGATCCATAGAAACAGAAAGTAGATTACTAGTTTATGGAGTTTGGGGAAAGGATGAATATGGAGGTTTTCTGTTTTTGTTTTTGTTTTGGGAGGTGAGGGGATGATGGACATGTTCCAGAATTAGGGATTGGTGATAGCTGCACAACCCTGTCAATATATTAAAAACTACTCAATTTTGTACTTTAAAAGAGTGAATTTTGGGAGTTCCCTGGTGGCCTCGTGGTTAGGATTCCGGGCTTTCACTGCCATGGCCTGGGTTCAATCCCTGGTTGTGGAACTGAGATCCTGCAAGCCACGCGGCACAGCCAAAAAAAAAAAAAGTGTATTTTATAGCATGTGAATTATATCTCAGTTTTTTAAACGAAACACATAGAAATGTGTCCAAATTATTACTTTGTATCAACCCTCTCTAAATGGTGAAATTAATGCCTAATTTAGTAAGAGTGCCCCCCCAACCCCACAAAAGACATGTCCACCCAGAACCTCGGAATGTAGTCTTACTTGCAATTTGCAGGTGTAATTAAGATAGGAAGCTTGGGGCTTCCATTGTGGTGCAGTGGTTAAGAATCTTCCTGCCAATGCAGGCGACATGGGTTCGAGCCCTGGTCCAGGAAGATCCCACGTGCCGCGGAGAAACTAAGCCCGTGAGCCACAACTACGGAGCCTGCGCTCTAGAGCCCACGAGCCATAGCTACTGAGCCCGCAAGCCACAACTACTGAAGCCCGTGTGCCTAAAGCCCATGCTCCACAACAAGAGAAGCCACCACAATGAGAAGCCCACGCACCGCAACCAAGAATAGCCCCCACTCGCCGCAACTAGAGAAAACCCGCGCACAGCAACGAAGACCCAACGCAGCCAAAAATAAATTAATTAATTAAGTAAATTTTTTAAAAAAAGATAAGAAGCTCAAGGTGAGATCATCCTGGATTAGGGTGGGCCCCAGATCCAATAATGAGTATTCATATAAGATACAGAAAAGGAGAGACATACAGAAGGAAAGGTGACATCAAAATGGAGACAGAGATCAGAATTATGCAGCGGTATGCCAAGGATTGTAGGCAGCAACCGGAAGCCAGGAGAAAGGCATGGAATGGTTCCCCTCAGATGCTCCAAAAAGAACCAACCCTAGCAACACCTTGATTTCAGACTTCTGGACTCCAGAATTGTGAGAGAATAAATTTCTGTTGTGTTAAGCCACTCTATTCGTGGTACTTGGTTACAGCGGTCCTAGGAAACTAACACAAGAAGGCCATTTTTGCTAACGTCAGAAATACTGCTTTATGGATAGTAAAATTAACACAGGGACAAGCATAGGTGATGTACAAAGATGGAGAATTGATACCATCAGTCTGTCTTGAATACGAATATGTCTCAAGTAAAACAATAAAAAGCTGTTTTGTAGTTGAAATCTTATGAATTCAAGAAGTTAGCATTTACTGTATTAGTTAGCATTGGTGTCATTTACTGTATTAGTGAGTTATAGAGATCTCTGTTCCTTACTGGCAGGCAGCCTTTGCACTCTACTTAAATGTTTAGGGGCTGAGTGATTGCTGAGTCAGTCAAATCCAGTCTCTTCTATACCTTACCTGTAGAAATATGTGCATCTCTTTATGCAAAATAAAACAACAAATTAAACACACAAGCCAACTTTATTTACTTTCCTGTCTCTCCTTCCCTTTTCATCCAAGTATTCCAGAAGACTGGGCCGCCATCTTTGTTTCTACTTCTCTGTCATTTCTCAGCCTACTGAAACTTGGCTTTTTGTCAGAGCCTTCACTCACTACCACCATGATCTGCTATTATACACGCTCAAGCCTTAGATGTCCCAAGGCCAAGTGTAGCAAACAGTCATTCGGTCTTCACCTCACGGCTGCCCTTGATGCTGCTGGTCACAGCCTTATTCTGGAGTCCCTTTGCTCTCCTCATATCTCTGTTTCTTTTTAGTCTCTTTCCTGACAATTTCACTCATCTTCTTGAAATTCCCCAGTGGCTCCCCAGGACCCAGATGAAAAGTCCAAGCATCCTAGCGTGACACACGAGGCCCTGTGTGAGCTGGCCCTGTCCCCTGTCCGCTGCCCAGTTTCTTCTCCCAGTGCTCCAAATCCCGGAAATTATCACGGTGTTAGCAGCAGCCAATCAGCGTTTCTATTCACCTGCTTCCTGCATTTAATTATCACTCATTTTCATTCTCTTCTCCAATCTGTCTATAGTTGTTATTCCCATTCTACCTCCACAATGTTTACCTGTCCACATGTCACCTATATGATCCATTTTCTTCTTTAACTTAGCCACCTTTTTAACTTAAAGGAATTTAATGATTTTAAAGGGAATTTTATATGATTTCAACAGAATGTGCCACAAATGGGAGATAACAATAAAACGAACACTGTATTAACAATAAAATAAAACGGTATTAGTAGGTACTATCGCTGGTACTCAGCACTGAGCATAAGGCTTATTCTTTGTTTAAAATATATACCAGCAAGTGTTCTAGGACATAATAACCTCTAAGATCGTCTCCTTCATGGTGAAAGAATTGAAAGAAAAACTAAAGGGAACCCATTTTTTACTTCAGGATTGAACATCATATAATACCCCATCCTGTATCTCCTAGAAGCATTCTGTATACAGAATGCTTCTGCTCTCTTCCCGCTTCCGCTCTCTTCCCGCTTCCGCTCTCTTCCCGCTTCCGCTCTCCTCCCGCTTCCGCTCTCTTCCCGCTTCCGCTCTCTGCTACACGAAGTGTGGGCTCCTCTCACCCCAGCACCACTTCTAGTTCACAGGGTTGTCTTGGCCCAGGCCTCCTACGGCTACTCTCACTACACTTAGCCGGGATCATGGCTTAGCGCATCTGCCTGGGAACCTGCGATGGCGAGTCGCTGTGTCCCTCACTTGAGCAGGCCACCGCCACCTGCTCCCACAGTGTGCTCTCCTGAGCGCATCTTTAGCTACCTTCCGTATCCC
The DNA here is from genome assembly GCF_059928025.1 of Delphinapterus leucas. Classification (NCBI taxonomy): domain Eukaryota; kingdom Metazoa; phylum Chordata; class Mammalia; order Artiodactyla; family Monodontidae; genus Delphinapterus; species Delphinapterus leucas. Next base: position 82,117,534 of record NC_143140.1, on the reverse strand, counting down.
CCAAGAGCGCAAATGGAACTTCAGGCTCCAGGGCATGGGTGCGATCTAGGCCCCCTGCGCCTGCACCTCCTGGAGCCCCTGCCAGCCAGGGAGGGAGCAACTGCGTGCTGACATCAGGGCACATCAGTGCTCCCTGACCCACCAGACACATACCCCAAAGGTCAGTCTCAAGGTATGAGAGGGGTGTCCAGGATACTTACTTCTGATATTTTCTCCCCACCCAGGCACCCTATCAGATGCTTTCCCTAGCCTCCTCCTTCCTTTACATTCAAGTATGTCCACTCCCCTGGGTGGAGTCTGCCCTCCTCTTCTCTAGGGAAATAAGCCTTTACCTAGTGGCCTCCTCCTGATGCCAAAAGGGCTTCAGGGGGAAAAAAGCTAATGACTCAGAAGGGAGAATAGAGTGGGAAATATGCCCTAAAATATTGTCCTGCTATACAGATTCAAGTGCTGGCTTCATTCCAGATTCCTTTTCCCAACTGGTCTGTGTCCAGATTCAGAAACATTCCAAAAGTCCATTTCAGAGCCCGTGTCTGCAAAGAGCAAGGACATCATCGTTGCCCGCTTTCACGACACGGGTATCTGCCAGGGGTGACATGCGTACATGAAGTTATGTATTATGGCCAGCGGCACACATATGTGATATTTAAATATTTTTATTAAATCCCAAGTTCTAATTTCGTTCTTCTCTGTATTCATTAGAAGCCGAACGCCTCGAATCCAGGAATCACATCACCCCAACCTGTCTGCCCTCTTCACCATTTGGTGTGACACATCGCACAGCACAACCCACACCTGTCTTCTCAGCGAACACTTCTGTTCATTTTCTCATTTTCTCTAAGCAAATTCCTATGTGAAAAATCCCTACATGATCCCTACCATGATAGTCACCCACACTTTGAAGAAATGTTTTTATTTTCTGTACATCACATCACCCCTTTTTGACTGACTTTTCACCCAGCAACTATGGCTTCACTTCAAATATTGAAGAGACACGAAATTGATCGGCTCTGCTGATCTGTGGAATATTTGCATTTTTCTCACAACTCTAGAAAATCAGAGGAAATTTTCAGCTTTTTTTTTTCTGGTGTGTCCCTTTTAAGGCTGTCACGCTTTTGCATAAACTTTTATGGAAACACATAGACAGTGACAAGGAAATGCAGCTGAGCACTTGCCTTAAGCTCATTGGTGTCAGCCAGTTTGGCTTTGAGCTCAGTGTTCGATTCTCGACACACACTCAGCTCCTTCTGCAGCCTCTCCACCTTCTTCTGCAACTTCCTGATGGTGACATTGCCCTCGTCCCTCTCCACAGCCGATGCCGAATGCACCTGCTTCTCCTCCTCCAGCTGGGCTATTTTTTGCCGGAGGAGGTTCATGTGCAGCTCTTTGCTCTCCAGTCTTTCTTTCTGAGTCTTTAGCTGGTTTAATACAAACAGGGATTTTTTTTTAAAAAATCATTGAATAGTCAGTAAATATAAATGAATTACTCAGATAATGTTGATCTTTATCTACACTTCAATAAGACTAATTTGTAAACCATCAGATTTTCCTGATTGCATTTTTCTATCCCTATTTTTCCAAGAATTAATTTGGTAGCTGCAAAGTATGAGACAAAAAGAGCCACAGAAAATGCACAAGGGAGCAGGCTTTCAATGTCTGATTCCCTCCAACATTATGTGCATCATAATAAAAATGTAAAATTACTTTTAAAACTACTAAAATGGGCTTATCAAGAGCAGAACATAATAAGACAGACAAAATCCTCTCCAACACCCCACAGCAACTGTACTTCTACTGGTCTTTTCTGAAAGAAGACAAAGTGTAAATTAGTACCGAAAACCCAGTGTGACTAGTTTCAATCACTTAGAACCAGGTTGAGTGGCACCAAACATGGGAGTTGATATATTTTTAAAGTAAGCTATATGAAGGAGATTTTGAGGAAAGCTTTGTTTATATATTGAAAATCTTAGAAATAGAAGGGACTTCAAGAAGGCATTGCTTCATTAGTGTCTTTACTATACGCCAGACCTTATACCATCCACAAACCAGGCTGAAGAGGGTCTGCAAATAGCACTTAGCATCGACGGTCAAACTTGATGAAAGAAATCGTAATGGTTTTTAGAAAAAGATTATGGACTCTATGAGGAGAAAAAAAATCCTCCTGGGCTTCATATGTCACAATTAGTGAGTAGAATATTAAGTACAGGAACCTCTTTCATCTCTTACGAACACTGGGAATTGGAATCGTGTAGAATTATAGAATGTTAGAGCTAAAGACCATCCCATTTTCCCTAATTATATATTCTGCATTAGTAAAGTGTTTGAAGGTGTGAAGGGCTTACTGAAATGAGGGCTTAAATATCTTGTCTAACAGTGACAGCAATGTCCATGCCCACATCCTTTTTTAACAAGGCGCTTTTAGTATTTCTCTAACTAAACTCCCTTTCCTGAGCTTCTTCATGTCAAATTTCATTCTACTGCAAATTTACCAGGGTAAGTTCTGTACACTAGTCATTTTAATAATTATATAATACTTAAGAAGGAATAATATTGGGTATTGAGGAAAAATCAATTATCTAGAACTTCAGAAAGAATTGTAGCTCAGTTTAATGTCTCTGATGGTACTAGGGGTTGTCTGCTTTCTTTTATAAAATATTCCTTAAGATACAGTAAATGGAGAAGAGGTCAAATATGAATACAGCATTTTCTATGAACCAAGAGTGCAAAAATGCTATTTATTAACAACTTCATGAGGTAGGTATCATTCCCATCTTAAATACGAGGAAACACAGACAGAGAAGTATATAATTTGCCCAATGTCACACAGCTTGGTTGAACCAAACTGAGAACCCAGATGTGACTCATTAAGCAGCCTATACACGATAATTCTACCATAGAATTTTCTCCTAAGAACTATTCTAAGGACACATCTGTATTTTCCCCTTTCTTTCCCCAATGCCAATAATTACATAATAATTATGTTTTTATGTTTCATCCATTCATTTATGTAGTCTAAACTGTTTCTAAGTCTTCCTTTGAGTGAGTGGAAAGTAAACTCTTCTCCTGTCTACTTTCTAGTGCAAGAGAGCTTATATAAAGGTGAGACTGCTGGATGTTGCCCAGCTCTCCTCTTCTCCCATAGTCATAGAAACAGTGACTTTTTCAGCTAGACAAATGGCTACCCAGAGTAAAGGCTACAGTTCCCAGCCTCCCTTGCAGCTAAGTTTAGCCATCAGAACACATTCTAGCTGTGGGATAGAAACACAAGTTCACATAGAAAACTCTGGGAGCCTCCTCTAAAAGACAGCTCATGCATGTTCTTTTGCATCCCTCTTCTTCATCCCTTTCTTTTTTAACCTTCTGCCCGGAACACAGATATAATGGTTCTAGGCACCACTGTGAACCATGACAATAAGGACCCTGCTAGGGATGGGCAATTACTGAGCTGAAAGGAGCCTGGGTCCTTGGAAACTTTACAGAGTAGAGCTGCCAACTCACTCTGAGCTGCTTGACTCCAGAAATGGATGTGAGGGAAAAAAATACCCAAAACACCCACTTCTACTTGGTTAAGCTATTCACAGTCAAACATAACCTTAGATGATACACTTACTTTCCCTTCAGACCTGAAATAGAGACTCAGCTTCTAAATACATATTTGTATAATATGTTTCCTAGCCACACTGGCAAATATGGTGGGAATAAATTATTTTTCGAGATTTAAGTTTCTCAGAATTTCCCTCTCTCAACACCAGCAATATCCCCTACCTTTCCCTGTAAACTGTAGGCGACCGTCTTGTTTTCAATGACTGTGCTGCTCTCGAGGCAGACCAGCTGCTCTGTGCGAGCTAAAGCTACATCCAGACACGTGTCGAAGCCAAGTTCAGCAGCCATCTGGTCCAACTTCATCTTCTCTGAAAGCTGATCCAGAAATTTAAGATACTAAGCCCAAGAACAAAAATGAAAATGGGACACAAAAGTAGAGTTAACAGGTGATCTCACAGAATCCTTGTGTTTCTCCCAAGCTTACAGGTAGTTCTCATTAACTCCAGTACAGAGCCCAGCCCCTGACTCCAGTGCTTGGTGATGAATTCTTGAACCACCTTGCCCGCTCCATGTTCTGTTCCTTGTCCAAATTCTCTTGACTCTCCTGTTCAGGGGCCTTGATGTTCAGTCTAACATTATACACTCTTCTTAACCCTGCCACCTGACAAATGTGGCACGCTCCTGACTGCATCTGAATCTCTCTGCTTTGGGTACATGCTGCTGCTACCATGACCCTCGCAGCTCCTGGGATCTACTGGCTAATCCAGCCCCTGTGATCCACTCATCCACGTACCTTCCATGGAAATTTTGTCCACCTAAGTGGGTCCTGGCCTCCAAGGTGGAAATTGACCAATTAGCTGGTTGCCATTTTACACTTCTTGGTTTCTACAAATCACACTGAAACCAGAGCTCTCCATACAAACAAACTTGGGCAACATTTTTGTTTTCGTAAGTTAAAATTCTTTAGAAAATGTCTTTAGGGCTTCCCTGGTGGTGCAGTGGTTGAGAGTCCACCTGCCGATGCAGGGGACACGGGTTCGTGCCCCGGTCCGGGAGGATCCCACATGCCGTGGAGCGGCTGGGCCCGTGAGCCGTGGCCACTGAGCCTGCGCGTCCGGAGCCTGTGCTCCACAATGGGAGAGGCCACAGCAGTGAAAGGCCCGCATACCGCAAAAAAAAAAAAAAAGGTCTTTAAAAGTTTTTAATGTATCAAAGTTAAAGGAACAACATTCTAAAATTGAGCTGTATCAGGGAATTGAGCTGTAACAGGTTAAAGTTACAAAACTACCCTAGGATCCTCCTCCCGTTGATTTCTGTGGCTTATCTCATCATGCCAGATATTAATCCTTACTAAGTGCTTGATGGATAAATAAATCCATCAATGAGCTTTCTATAACATAATTTCATGATCTGGGTTCTATCTTTGAAAGATCCTTCTCATTGCAATAACTCATCCATCTGGCATTTTTAGGCAATTATATGTTTAAACAAGTATAAAGTATCATTTCCTGATGACTAAAGCATGCCAGCTTAAAGCACAGAGCTATCTATATTTCAGTCATCAGAATGAAATTATTTGTAAGTGTATATTTTCCAATTTTGTTGAAAAGCATACGTAAAACTTCATCTCTCCTGTAAGTCACAGCCGTTACAGACACTGCTGCTGTATTGTGTGACAGGACCACCACAGGCTGTTTTTGTCTCTGAATCATCAGTTTGTCACTTCTTTTTTTGGCTGTCTTGGGTCTTCGTTGCAGCGTGTGAGCTTCTCATTGCGGTGGCTTCTCTTGTTGCAGAGCACGGGCTCTAGGCATGCGGGCTTCAGTAGTTGTGGCTCGCAGGCTTCAGTAGTTGTGGCTCGGGGGGCTCTAGAGCACAGGCTCAGTAGTTGTGGCACACAGGCCTCGTTGCTCTGCAGCACGTGGGATCTTCCCTAACCAGGGCTTGAACCTGTGTCCCCTGCATTGGCAGGCGGATTCTTAACCACCGCGCCACCAGGGAAGCCCCGGTTTGTCACTTCTTAACGTTGGGTCAGCCCCCCTCACGGACTATTTCATTTCTAATCTATGCAGATGAAAGTGAAATAACTGCTACTGTTTGTATTTAAAATAAAATAGAGTTGGTACCTTTCATGCGAAGGTATAAAAGCCTCTCTTTCTATTTCTACATATGACCCATCCATTCAGCATTCAAGGATCTACAGCAGGCCAAAGGGGATTAAGGCAGGACTGAGCCAAGACCCCACAGAGAAAGTGCCTTTTCAAGGACCTTGGCTAAGCCTCAGAAAGTTAAGGTTGCTGACAGGATTCCTGTACATTTTGTTCATTTGAATCACAGTTTAGCATGAATATATTCTATGTCGTATAAACCTCAATTACCTGTATTTAAATTTAATCTCTATACACCTTTGCTTTTCAATCTTACATGCCTACTATTTAAATTTACCTCAATTACCTGTATTTAAATTTAATCGCTATACACTTTTGCTTTTCAATCTTACAAACCTACTAGCCTTACTAGGCAGTAAGGCTACTATTACTATTTTATAGGCAGTTATCTATGAAAGATTCACCATGGGCAGAGTCAGTTTACACAACTTGATTGCATAACTGAAAGCTGTTCTGGCATAATCTCAATTAAAATTAATGAGTCATCCTAGTGAAGGCGGGAAGAGACAACGATCTACCTAAAAGTCTTGCCTTTGATATGCTTCTTCTATTATTTAAATAATATTTATTGATTCTTGCTCTAAGCCCTGGAAAAATCCAGAAAAAATGATTTCCCCGGGCCTCAAGAAGTTCTGAGTTGACTGGAAAAGACAAATTAAGACATGGATACAAAAAGGGTGATTAGTGCCGTGACAGAGCCAGGTACGTGTTACGTGAAGAACTAAGCCTCTGAGGAAAGGCTTCCAGAGGAAGTGGCATTGGAGCTGAGTCTTGAAGGGATAGTTATTTCTAGAAGAAGGTGAGGAGAACATTTTCTCAGAGAGACCAGCAATGTGCAATATGGATTGCCTCTAGACTCTCAGAGCCACTCTGCCTGCAGAAAAACCTTTCTTTTAGTCAGAACCCTCCCGTGGCTTTCCATTGCCCACAGGATAAAGCCTCGCGTAGTCAGCCTGCCCCACCTCAGTTATTCCTGCCACCTCGAGAGCTGCCTCCTGCCTCTGCCTCAGCAAGCATCACGTTCCAGTCTCCCTGTCACCCTCTATTTCTTCATCCTTCCTGCTGTCCCCTCTGCCTCAAATTCCTTCCCCACCCCTTCTGCCTGCCAAGTTCCTACTCATTCTTTCAGGCCCCTCTCACATGTGACCACTTGGGTGAATATGGCTCATTTCCTCACACACAGAAATAGGGAAGAAGTAATTACTCCTTTGTCTGAATTCCTGTCGCATTGTACACCTATCTCGATTGTAGCACTAACTGTACTAATTGTGCCCTGATTTGCCCATCTCATCCATGACACTAGGATTTCTCACAGACACCTCTTAGGCACCTTTGCATATCCAACCCTGAACACAGGCATGATGCGTCCTCAACTTTTTTAAGTACAGAGGATGAAAATGAATGAGTGTCCAGAGTACAGATTTTTCAACTGAAGAGTATTTTTCATGCCAAACTCTGCCCCTATGCTCTTGAGCCCATTTGTCTCTTTTTCTTCCCCTACAGATGCCCGTGACAAGGTACAAACATGTACCTTGCCATTCTGTCCGATAAAACCTTGCTCTGATCCTGTTTTTCATAGCTTTGGCTTCATGCCTCTTTTCTCGTTGGTCACCAGCCTTGGTAGTCGTCTAAGTCTCTAGCCCTTCTCTTCCTAGTCACCCCTCCTGTTCTCCACCGCTCTACTAAAACTGCGACTCAGATGTCACCAATGGTCTTCCCAGGGTCAAATCTTAAGCTTAGACCCCATCTCTTCTCACTCTACTTTCCTTGTCGCCGTTATCGTTTCTGAGTCTCTCCACACTGCAATCCCAGTTCCACAGTGATGAGATCTTTCTAAAATACTGTGATGTTCAGAAGTCACTTATTACACGTCATAGTCTACAGAATAAAGAGAACCCAATCTTCATAACCCAAGCCATTCCAATCTGCTCGCCTGTCAGAGCCTCGCCAAGAATGCCACGTTCCAGCCACATGGCAACAGCTACTCTGGGCTCTCTGAATATACCATGCACTTGCAACTTTCATGCTTTTGTTCAAACTGTTTCCCCGACAGTATCTGCTCTTTCTCTCCACTAAAATCCTACTTATCCTTCAAAGATGAACTCGATTATCTCCTCCACTGTAAAATCCTCCCCTCATCCAGAATTTATCACTCCCTTCACTGGACTCCTAGAGCACTCTGTTGATCAATACATCTATTATAACACTTATAGCCTTATAGTACAGCAAATTATTTGAATGTCTGTCTCCTCTATTGAATCATGAGGTTTTATGGTCAAGAACTGCGTGTTATACCTTAACCCCCAAACCTTCAGAGTCTCATATATAACAGACGTTCAATAAATACCTGTTGAATTTAATTAACTTGAATCAAGGAAGCTCCAAACAATAGCAAGGAACACCAAAACAACATCCACTGTTCCTTGAAATTTACTCAGAACTCAGAACTTAACCAATCTACCAAAGTATTGCAAAATTCAAAATATTTCCAGGTGAAATTTTATACTGCAGCAGATGTTCCCACCCACAGACATGCCCTCAGGTTATTACTTTTTGCTTCTCGAAATTCAAGTTGTCTCGCAAAATGTCTCCAGAGACCAGCTCTCCCTCCAGGTGTGTCAGCTGACCCTGAAGAGTCTCCAACTTGTTTTCTGCTTTCTGGGCTCTCTGTAGAGCTCTCTGGTGAAACCCAGACTCATTTCCCAACTGTTCAACAAGCTCAGATATTTGGGCTTCAAGCTGGGAGACCATCTGGAAACAAAGAAACAGAACAAGGATAAGCCTTGTTTCAGATGCAACAAAGTATTAAAATCTACTGCTTAGCGGAAGGGACAAAACTATTTATAACACCAGCTTCCAGATTCTTTGCAACAATTAACTTAAAAAAATAGGTAATGGATAGCTGTATTTGCCTCTGCTTGAAATAAATCTACATTCGTTAGCTAATAAAATATTTTACTGGTGTTTTTAATTTCTATATAATTCCTTAAACAGGTTCCTCGAGAAGTATTTAGGGAAAACACTTACTCCTAAAACTACTATTAATTTAGGAGTTTCAAAGCTTAGTTGGAAAAAGAATTCAGACAGAAAGTACTTTGAAAACTTTTGAGTTTTCAAAGTACTTTGAGTTTTCCAGAGAAACTCTTTCACCACATATACCAGATTAAGATTATACAATGAGGTAATCTTGATAGGTAACCTTGAGACATTATCAGGAATTCAAGTGCAGAAAGATATTTTTTCAAGCTTTTTTTAGAACTTTCTATTGCATATTGGTTACTCATGCACTGAAGTGCAGTGGTACTGCGTCTGTGCTGAATAGTTTTGGAGTAATGTCATCGTTTCAGCATTTGAAAGGGCAAAATTCCACTAATATAATGACTCTAAATACGGTCAATAGCAGAGTATAAGAAGGCTAGGAAATCTGATCACCACCTCCTCTTCCAAAGCATAAAATCACTATTTCTCCATTAAAGGACCCAAAACTCTACACAACCCCCTACCTTGCCCAACGCTTCCATCCTTTCCTGGAGTTTCCCTCTCTGTCCTGACCTTCCCTTAAACCAAGAACTTAAATTTACCAAACACCTCAAGTACACTTTGAGATTACTCTAATTGATTCTGCCAAATCCAATTTTCAGAAAATGCTGAATTTAATAAAAACACCAAGTTTGAGGTGATAAATTTGTTTGGCTTTGATGGTTTATTTTGGAAGAAGAAAGGGGAAAAGTAGTAGATACTTACATAATACTCAGTACCATTCTCACAGAAATTAATATATCTTGACGGTCTCAGGCTTACAGTCTCAGGTTTAAAAAAAAAAATTCCTGTTTGCCTATCTACAAACAACCAAATTTAAAGGCAAGAAGACATTCAAGCTGTCTTCAACTATTTTAAAAAGCGACTATATAGAAGAATAGTAGAATTTGTTCTGAGTTGCCCTCAGAGCTCAAGTTGAGGACCAAAAGGTATAAATCAAAGAATCTTACTCTAAGGTAAAGAATTTCCCCCAGCCCCAATAATTTCAAAGTGATACATACTCACTGTATAAGAAGATTCATTACGGACAAAAACAGAAGTGTAAATAAGCAAAACTAATTCCCATGATCCCACCACCCAGAGGCAACAACTATTAATAATTTTTAATAATTTATTTGTATGTATTGCTAAAATATAGTTGAGATATTATATATGCAATTCTGTGGGTTTGTTTTTACCTCATATTTTAAGCATCTTCACATGTCAGGCAGTGGAGTTCCCAGTCACTGGAAAAGGCTAGAATTTGACCAATCATTTGTTAAGAATGTTATGGGGGGCTGAAGTGCTATAATCAGGAAGGTTAAATTACTTAATCTCTGAACTCTCTAATTTTGTCCTTCTAAGGCTCTCAAGGTCCGAGGCCTATAATTCAATTAATTCTATACTCCTTTGGGTGTTTGAAATCAGCTACTTGATGGCAAGCTGCTCAGCATCATATCCAAGGAATTCCATTTCCAAAGGAAATTTATAATTTCATTATAGACTATGAGGCTTTAAGAGCCCTCATTTCATGTTTCCTACCTTTAGTGCAATAGTAGGTCTGACCTTAATGCAAGAAATGCATTAAGTACCATATACAAAGTAACCTACAGAACAAGGGCTATCAAACAACGTCCTCAAGATACTGGCTCCTAAGGGGCTGTCTAATGATACTATGTTGTACAAGGGATGATACGTTTCTGTGCAACTGAAAATGTGCTTTCACATTGGACTCCCAGTAGAAAGTAAGTCTTTCCACCTGAAGATCCTTCCACAGTTCTCCTATCTCACAGTTGACCTGGCAAAGAGAATGAAACCAAAGAGCTAACAGATGCAGAAAATCTCAGCTGGAGAGATGGAAAACTGTGTGATCACTTAGCCACAGTCAACACGCTGCAGAGCTTACCAGAGGAGAGCAAAGTCTTCAATGGAAATCAATCAGTAATGACCTCGAGCAAGTGCAGTAACTAGACTGAGAGAGTGATAATGACCCTGAAGGAAGAAGCAGACACCTGATGTAGACCAGACTGTGGAACAGGGACTTTAAAGTCAGACAGTCCTGATTTCAAGTCCTCACTCTACCACTTACCAGTGTGTTAACTGAAGCAAGAAATTAACCTCTCTGAAACTCATAGACTTTGCTATGATGAGCAGATGAGCTAAATTAGATAATCCAAGTAGCCCGGTATTCCATACCCAACTGAAGTTCAACATATTGCATCCACTTTTTTTTTCTTAACATCTTTATTGGAGTATAATTGCTTTACAACCGTGTGTTAGTTTCTGCTTTATAACAAAGTGAATCAGCTATACGTATACGTATATCCCCATATCTCCTCCCTCTTGTGTCTCCCTCCCACCCTCCCTATCCCACCCCTCTAGGTGGTCACAAAGCACCGAGCTGATCTCCCTGTGCTATGTGGCTGCTTCCCACTAGCTATCTGTTTTACATTCGGTAGTGTATATATGTCCATGCCACTCTCTCACTTCGTCCCAGCTTACCCTTCCCCCTCCCCGTGTCGTCAAGTCCATTCTCTATGTCTGCGTCTTTATTCCTGTCCTGCCCCTAGGTTCTTCAGAACCTTTTTTTTTTTTTTTTTTTTTAGATTCCATATATATGTGTTAGCATACGGTATTTGTTTTTCTCTTTCTGACTTACTTCACTCTGTATGACAGTCTTTAGGTCCATCCACCTCACTACAAATAACTCAATTTCATTTCTTTTTATGGCTGAGTAACATTCCATTGTATATATGTGCCACATCTTCTTTATCCATTCATCTGATGATGGACACTTAGGTTGCTTCCATGTCCTGGCTATTGTAAATAGAGCTGCAGTGAACATTGTGGTACATGACTCTTTTAGAATTATGGTTTTCTCAGGGTATATGCCCAGTAGTGGGATTGCTTGGTCGTATGGTAGTTCTATTCTTAGCTGCATCCACTTTTATCATCAGTATTACTCCTCCAGTATGTGGGTTCACTCAGTCCTTTGCTTTTGTCATAAAGAGTTTATGGAGCCTTTCAGGAATTATGTTATATCGTGTTTCTCAAACTCTTTTCAGCCCAGAGAGCCTGGTTTTTCAACTAGAAGTCTTTCTGGGAAAGACAAATAAGGAATAAATGTGTTGAATCAGAGGTGAGGAGGTCCCTCCTGCATCCTCACCCTGGGTGGACCTGAAAGTGTTCCATGGAACCTGCAGACTCAGCAGAGTGTAACTTTTAAAAACACCAGGATGGCTGACCTGTGCAGAACCTACCCAACCTCCCTGCCAAGATTCTGGCGTCCAGAGAGGAGCAAACAGCTATGAACTTCCCTATATTCTATGCACCACAGAACTTACCTTCATACGCTTACCTAGATCTCCATGAATATGATACCACCAAGTATTTTCAAAGTTAAATTTACATATTTTTATTCAAATAAATTAACATTCCAATCTGACTCAGTTCTTGGGAACACCAAATGCCAATGCCCGGGTGAATATATGTGTCCCGTCAAAACTGTAAAGTTGTGTTGTGTTTCTCACACCAAGAAATGTGATTTTCTTTCCTTTTTTTTTTTCTCCTCCTTTTTCTTAGTATCATTTGTTAATAGATCCCTGATACTCTGTGGCACAAGATGTGCTAGGGATTTCAACACTAGAGATACATGGAATAGGGCAGGGAAGAGGGGGAGGGGGTGGATTGTAATAAAGAATACATATCTCAATTTTTTAAAAACAAAAAGAAGGCCCTGAAATAAACCATACTTCAAAAACAAGCAGCTTGGATTTTGGAAGTGAAGTCATAATGCCCTAACAGAATTAATTTACTTCCCAAGGACAAGTAGTTGTTGATTTTTCCAGAGAGGCAACTTTTGCCCTAAGATTAAACCCAATGGGAACACGAGAGCTCAAAACTGAAGAAAGAGCCACTTAGGTCATCTAAGGGCCAGTGCCTTTTAGACATGGACAATTCTCTTCTGATTATTGAAACTAGATTTTCACTTAAGAAATACAAAAAATAAGTTATCAGGAACCAATCAAATTATCCTTTCTTCTTGTCAGTATGTATGGCCAACTTTATTGACAGGCTAGCCCTACACCTGTCATACATAATAAAAGTATGACATACATAATAAAAGTTGTGTATGTCAACTTTTATTATGACTTGAATTGGGTCACCCCAAAAGAGATGTGGGGAAGTCCCCTGGTGCCTCAGAATGTGACCTTATTTGGAAACAGAATCTTTACAGAGATAATCAAGTTAAAATGAGGTTTTGAGAATGGGCCCTAATCCAATATGACTGGTGTCCTTATTAAAAGAGGAAATTTGGAAAGAGAGACACACAAGTAGAAGGAAAATTATGTGAAGACACAGAGAGATCATGATCCATAAGCCAAGGAATACCTGAGGCTACAGAAGCTAGGTGAGAGGTGTGAAACAGATTCTCCCCTGCGGCACTCAGAAGACACCAATTCTAACACCTTAACTTTGGACTTCAAGCCTCCAGAACTGTGAGACAATAAATTTCTGTTGTTTAAGCCACCCAGGTAGTGGTACTTTGTCATGGCCATTCTAGGAAATTAGTACACTATAGAGGCTGGGAGAGCTGAAATCTCTATCTGTGTACTTTCCCAGATGCCCTTGTAGCCAGGGGTGACTATATAACATAATACTGGACAATTAAATGTCAAAAGAAGTCTACTTGAAGCTTCTGGGCAAACGTTTGGTTTAGGATATTGGAGGATTAAGAACAGAGCAGCATGATGAGATCAGAAGGGGGAGTGTGGGAGTTGCAGAAACATCTCAGGTCCTTTACGGCATCGGATTGCTTCCCCAAAGCTCCCACACCAGACTGGAAAAGCTCCAGTGGAGGATGTACAGCCTTGTGTGTGCTCTAAAGCACAGACGAGCTGTCTAGATACATTTTTGTAAGGTTGTACTAATTCGTCTATAATTAAGGAGACGACATGGAAATCACTCATGGTCCTGTCCTCTCTGTACAGATCAATTCTCAGCCAGGTGATTAGCCAGTTTGGAAACATCTAAAAGTTAAAAAACAAACCAAAAAAACTTGCCTCAAGATTCTAAACTAAAATCTGAAAATGTCACAGCTTCCTGTCATTGTGTAAGAAATCATTATTTCAAAAACACTTGTTACGAGTGTCCTGAAATTTCAGGCTGCAGAACATCGAAATACTCATTTAGAATTCCTGGGAACCCGACAGTAGAACATTCCTCTAAGAGAGTGGTTTTCAACTAGGGACAATTTCACCGCCCACCCCCCAGCCCCAGGGACATTTTGCAATGTCTAGAGACATCTTTGCTTGTCACAAACTGGGGAGAAGAGGAGGTACTATCGGTATCTAGTGGGTAGAAGCTGGAGATGCTGCTAAACATCCTACAATACACAGAACGGCCTTTACAACAAAGGATCATCCAGCTCAGAAAATGTCAATAGCTGAGATACCCTGCTCTAAGATATAGTAAAGCATTTAAAAAGAAAATTAGATTTTGTTATAATCAGAAAAGCATGGAACAAGTAGAAATGACTTACTGAAAAAGTGTGGGTGGTGTCCGGAGTTCTACCCCGAACTGCAAATAGAGGAGAGTGAAAATGAATAGCGAAGAGGTAAACAAGAAAAGCAATGTTCGGTAAGTAGGAGTCACGGTGAAGGGGAGAATTTGCCAGGCCCTGAGCACAAGGGTATTACTCAAGAGTGGACTGTGTGTTTATCCACGGCAGCTGGCAGGGCGTTGCAGCCTCCTCCACAAACAGATTCATCAAACTGCAAAGCTCCCATTCTTCAGAAACATTTCTAAGACAATATATGGAATCCATTTTCTGATTTTACTTGAAGATGAGTCACACAAGGTGCCAGCTATATGCTTGATTTCAGGCTTCTAAATAGTGAGAGCAGCCACTGAAAAAAATTACAGGGTAGGAAAGGCGGACAAAGGCACTAAAAACACTGAATCATTCTCATTTTTATGAGGAGAGGGAGAAGGCATATCCAGCTTAACCAATTTACATCATTTTGCTTTAGAAAATAAACATATACTTCATGCTGACAACTTTATGCCATGTTTCACATGCTGGAATTAAAATAGTTTTAGGAAAACATTTGGGAAAATAGAAGAGGGAAGCAATAAAATGAAATGGCAAAGATCCATTAGCTATTGAAGTACGTCTATTACTATTCAAGGTAAGTCACTTGAAGTTTTTCCCAGTCCTGTAAATAATTCCCTTCCCCAATCCAGGACCTATATGTGTACTGCATCACAAGATAAACTGAGTCACTCTCAGAGACCCACACATGTTACAGGGGTGAACATTTTATATCCACAGAGAATCCTACACTTGAACAAAGGAGTCACTAGGGCTGCTCCTGGAGTACATGTGAATTTTGCAGTTTTAAAGGGAATTAAAAATGTTTTATCGGGACTTCCCTGGTGGCGCAGTGGTTAAGAATCCGCCTGCCAATGCAGGGGACACAGGTTCAACCCCTGGTCCAGGAAGATCCCACATGCCACGGAGAAACTAAGCCCGTGCACCACAACTACTGAAGCCCACGCGCTCTAGGGTCCACGAGCCACTATCACTGAGCCCACGTGCTGCAAATACTGAAGCCTGTGCACCTTGAGCCCGTGCTCCGCAACAAGAGAAGCCACTGCAATGAGAAGCCCGCGCACCACAACGAAGACCCAACGCAGCCAAAAATAAATAAATAAATAAATTTATTTTTTAAAAGTTTCATCACTAAAGGAAATTTACAAATGCAACCCCGAACTTTGAGTTAGTGATCACTTTGAGTTTTTTAGGATCATTAAAAGGAGGAAAAGTGCATTTTCTCCTTTCAAGCAAAAAAATGAACTCAATAGAAGAAACAGTTCCTAATGGAATTATACATAGAATTTGGATATTATTTACCTTAAAACCTCATTAATTAGGACTTCAATAATCTGGATTTGAGGATAGTTTAAACAGAGTGTGGGCTGAAATTAACTCAGCTAAGCAAAGCTTTATAGAAAATGAGACTTGTTAATAATATAAATAAGGTAACAAAATTAAGCAAGCTTCAATCATATGTGTGATTTCAACCATTTTTAAATCCACTTGTTAAATAGGTCCCCTGAAAGACTGTTCCAGGTACCAACACATCAGGAAAAGGAGGCGAGAAGGGGAGGAGGGGCCAGGGCAGCAATAGTTAATGTTTAGTGTTGCTATTTGCCGGACAGTGTGTTAAGGACTTCCTAACAATTTTTTTTCATTTAATGCTCACAACAAACAACAACCTGAAGAGGCAGATACAGTTGCAGGTCCAGGAACTCTTATCTACAATTGCAAAATCCAAAAGGATCTGAAAGCTGACGGTTTTTTTCCAAAAGTTATTTGCTAGCAAAGCTTGACCTAACAGGATTTGGCAACAAAGCCTGACCTGAAGTGACCGAGGCTATGCACAGTCTTGGTGGGTCCCACGCAGCAGAGCTGCTCACAGCTTTTGCCACAGAAGATGAATGTGGTGAGTATGGGGTGCCGTCCCAGACGCCACTGAGGAGGAATGTGGAAGGGTGCTTTCTCCATTACCTTTCTGGGGACAATTTTACCTTCCTAAACACTGAAAAATTCTGAATTCAAAACCACAGCAGGCTCCAAGGGTTTCAGACAAGGGGTGTGGACCCTGGGCTGTTCCTGTACAGCAGGCCAGGAAGCAAAATCTCAGAGGCTGTCCTCTCAGGAACCTGCCCAAGGTCACATCTGGAGCAAGTGAGTGTTCAGTAGAGACCAAGATTCAGCCCGGGTAGCTCTGAGTCCAGAACCCACATGGTAGTATGCGGTCAGGCTTCGGGACTATAATATATAATTGAAAGTAGTACAACCACATTTAAATGCTACTTTTAACTAACTCAGACAACCCACTCACTTACTGAGTATGCTGAATGAAGGAGCTGAATGAAGGAGCTGACTGTCCTTAAGAAGCCGGTACGCAGCCATCACCCACTCACCCGTTTCCCGCTCTCTTCCCGGCTGCCCATTTCTCGAATCCTCTCCAGAATGGCATCCTCCGTGGGCCTAAGCGTGCCCGAGCTGCTCCTCAGGAGGGCTGCAATTTTCTCCCTAAATGAGGAGTACTCGCTCTGCGAGGCTGTGGCTGCATCCACACTGGCCTTCAAACTCTTCTCCAACTCCAGAGAGCTTCTCTTCAAGAGGCTCAGCTCCTGCTTTGAGGCATCCCAGACCCGCTGGCCAGCAAGCAGCCTTTCTTGGAGGATCTTAACTTCCCTTTCAAGAGCTTCTTTCTCCTCTACAGCACTGAGCAAGTCCTAAAATAATTTTGGAAAGTGAGGACAGTAGCATTATCAGCTAAGGAGGGGAACCTGCATTTGCTTCTCATTTACCTTGCTTGCTAATAAGTTCAAGGAGTTAGGGTTAAATGCTCATTCCATTTTTAATTTTAGGTGCCCTATCCTCTCTTCATAAAGTTTGTTCAATTGTAAAGCTATGTTAGGTAAATTTAGATGTCTGAAAAACAGAAGGGATATAAAATCAGGGCTAGAAAAAAAAAGAAGGAAGATGACATATAAGCCTTTTCTATGTGGACCTCTGGAAAGAGTTAATAAAAACAAATCATTGGCTAACATACTACTAGATTCGATCCATATATAGAATATGTTTACAGGCCTATGTGTTCTTAAGTTTGGTATAAATGGAAATTGATGTTGAGTAAACAGTAAACCCTCAGAGTCCTAATAAGTCACTAAAAGTTATTTGAATGAAGATGTCTCCCCTTAAAACTATTTTAAATAACAGGTAGAATTATCATAAAAAATCATTGTATAAAGAAGAGTAGGGCTTCCCTGGTGGCGCAGTGGTTGAGAGTCCGCCTGCCGATGCAGGGGACACGGGTTCGTGCCCCGGTCCGGGAAGATCCCACATGCCGCGGAGCGGCTGTGCCCGTGAGCCAGGCCGCTGGGCCTGCGCGTCCGGAGCCTGTGCTCCGCAACGGGAGAGGCCACAACAGTGAGAGGCCCGCATACCGCAAAAAAAAAAAAGGAGAGTAAAATCTTTCTTTCAATATTCATTGACTGTGTATCCCCCTGTCTCATAAAAATAAAACCAATACTGATAGGACCTGAAGAAAGGAAATAGAAAGGAGTAGCCATTTGGTGGGTGGGAGGATTAAAAGTTAGAGGGAGATACAGTACCATACTGAGAAGAATACTTTCAAAGAATATGATATGTATGATTAGGTTTGTAAAAATAAAGGGCATTGAGAAAGTTACCAGTACACCTACTTCTATTTACTATATGTAGAATGGTCCAAAGAGGCATAAAAAGGATATCTTTAAAATTCATTTAAAAAAAAACAAAACAAAACACTTGTGGACATCAAGTTCCCAATTAAGTGAATTCACATCGAATAAGATTAAGCAGTCGGTTAGCCAGCACTGCTATAATACTGTAGTCTAGGTAAATGGCAAACATATTTTTGGTTTTTATTTAAAATAGTATGTTAGGGACAAAAATAATTAAAAAGAAACCATATCGTCAAATAACAGATTCTACGTCTAAACTGGCCAGTTGACATTTCAGGCTGCTAGTTAAAATGCAATCATCCCTTTTGCATTAGAGCTTGAAGACAGGAAGAATGTTACTTGAAATGCTACCTCCTACTTTTTATTTAAAAAAAAAGAAAGAGAATATCTTCCTTTTTTTCCTGGTGATTTGTTTTTAAATCAAGGAAGTCTTGGGCATCAATTTGAATGAAAAGTCATCCAGTGGATGTAGGTAGTTAGAGAAAGCTGCCCCTTTCAGAGATGTAATAACTAAACTAATTATAGAAACCAGTCTGTGAAATGCTTTGCTTCTCCAGGTCCTGGCACCAGCTCCATTTCCCCACTGCCTTTCCAAACCAGTCGTCTGTGCAGAGAAGTCCCATTATTACTGCTAATTAAATTATGTACACTTTATCACAAATACAATATTTTAACACTTTACAGATTTCTTTTCAGATAGTAATACAGTAGCTGCTCAATTAGAGTAACTAGTATCAGCATTGGCGATAGTAAGTTGGGCCCATGTATTACTCAGAAACTACCATCTAATGTGTGGTTAGAAAACTGAGGTCCTAAATTCGATGATGCAGGGATGAAAATTAATCCTAATCCCCTCAGAGTTCTAAAACTCGATAGGAAATTACATATTAACTTTTACATTGAAAGAAAGTCCCTAATGCAAAAGAGGGGAGTTTCCATGACCAATGGAGAGATATTTTTAACCAGGAATTTACAAAAGATCCTAAAAATACACAAAAAATATATCAGACACTTGAGTACTATAGACTTACTGTCAGTTTGGAATAAACTAATCAATCAGCAGCTTACAGCAGGAGACCAATAAACACCATTAAAATATTTCAGCTATGAGGCATTTTTTCCACCCCAATATCAAACTGTTTTCTCACTGCCTTAGAGACCAGGGTCAAAACAGTCTTCTTTAACAAATCCAAAGCACCAATGCTTATGTCTAATAAAAATCAGAAAATTCTTTTGTGGTCATAGAATATAGTGGCACATGGCAGCAGGTCAGATTTTTTTTTTTCTGGACACATTTCAGCCCACAGAACTATATGCTGTTTCTCGTATGAAATGCAGACTCGGGAGCCAGCGACAAGGCCTTGGGGACCTGATCCCCCAGTGCTCTGATTAAGCGCTTCACAATTCAGAGGCACGCGGCCGATCTGCTGGAAACAGATGTCCTCAGACTAAAAATGCAATTACTTGTAGAGCTATCGGGAGACAGCGGCTAGAGTAGAGTCTGGTTGCATGGCTACCTCAAGGATACACTGAAGTAATGTGACATTGGTGTCGCCGGCCAGGACCTCGGGACTGCTGTCAGAGCACACTGACACACAGAACAAGAAACAAGTAGCTCCCTCAGAGCAAAATCAGGGCTGACCTCCACAGAAGAAATCGCACTGGCAAATGAGCACAGACCCTATCAAGACAGTGACAGGGATCACTTTAAAAAATTTTTAAATTAAATCTTTAGATTCAGTGCTACTAATGCAACAAAGTATAATGACCCCTTCACAATTACTTTTAACAAAAACATTTGTAAATAATAGGATCAAGGTGTTCAATTTAACTTCCCAATTAAATGCAGTAAGTAACGAAATCATTCAAAGGTTTGTGTTTTTAAAACACAATTGATTCCTATTACAATGTTGCTAACCATCCTATGGATTTGGATATGCCTGAGATCAAACTGCCTCTCAAAACTAAAATGACTAATTATCATCAGGGTAGAAAACCTCTGGCTTGAGCTTAATTCATCCAACCCTAGACAAATTTCGTAAAATTAAAAATTCGTTGGTTATTTCTACCTACTGCAGTTAACATCAACAAATAAACTCAGAAATTCCCCCAAACATGTCCTCTCATACATTGCTGGTGGAAGTGTGAATAGGCATAATTTTGATATAAATATCTAAAACATGTAATATGCACAATATCCTTTGGCCCTGTAATTCCATGATATATTAGAGTGGAAGCTGCAGAGTAACATTTTACTTCAAAATGAGGAGGACCTTTCCCAAATCTGAGCTGTCCCAGTGGCATAATCAACCTTGGAAAATAATAAGAATTCAACTTAAATTTGAAATTCCCATTATTGACAAACCCGATACAAGTTAACAATAAATTTAACTGTCCATGAGGCCAGTGTGTTCCTGGGCTTCACTTCAGTACTGCAAAACGCTCTGCCCTGAACTGGTCAGACTGTGCCTGGAGGACCATGGACAGTTCCCAGCTGAAATTTTAAGAGGGACATTGTCAAAATGGAATGAGTTCTGCATCACATGCTAGGATTAGACCCATAACAAAAAAATTTATGCAATCATGTTATTTTAAATTCTGTTTTAATTTACTTTAAATGTGTTGAATGAACCTAAAGACAAAGCATTGAAAACTTAATTATAGTTACAGAACAGAATGAAAATATTACAAACCTTGACAAGGTAAATACAATAATAAAATAAAAACTGGAATGCAGAACGATGGGAGTAAAAAGTAGGAGGCATTAAATTCATCATATATCATAGCAGAACATCTAAAAATACTATATCAGGTTGTTGAATCAGGAACAGAAATGTATTGTTTTAAAGTCTTAATGGTAATATCAGAGGTTCAAACAAGAGTTTGAGGCTAGAAGTGGAAGGAGAGATGATTTTTAATTTCACTTTGGAGCCTTATGAACATTTTTAATCTTTTATAATATGAGCAGATATTAGTTTAGTGTTTATTTTCATTTTAATTACTCACCATTTTAGAATGGTGAGCTCCTCTAGCTTATGAGCGCCAGGACCCAGACCTACCCACCATCCTGTTGGCACCAGTACTGGGATGCCTCAGGCCAAGTAGCTAGGTGGGAAGGGATACAGCACCACTAGTAGGCTGGCTGGCTGCCTTAGAACCCCATAATCCACTAGCCCACCCACCAGAATGCCCAGGACCAGGCCCCACCCACCTGTGCACCTGCACTAGCCCTGGAACCCCCAAGACCTGCAGCCAGCTGACATTACTTGGCCACAGCCACTAGGAGGCCAACACCAGCTCTGAGATACCTTGGGCCCCTCAGCCAGCCACCCCAGGAACCAACCCCACCCACAAGCAGGCAGACAACAGACCCAGGACCACTGCAACCCAGGAACCTGCCATGTCAGGACCCAGCCCACACACGAAGGAGCCAACACCAGCTCTGGGACACCCTGGGCCACTCAGCCAGCACCAGTCCCTAGAAACATACAATCTTCCAAGACTGAATCAGGAAGAAATAGAAAATATGAACAGACCAAACATCAGTAATAAAATTGAATCAGTAATTTTAAAACTTCCAACAAACAAAATTCCAGGATCAGATGGCTTCATAGGTGAATTCTACCAAACATTTAGAGAAGAGTTAACACCTATCCTTCTTGAATTGTTTCAAAAA
The DNA here is from genome assembly GCF_059928025.1 of Delphinapterus leucas. Classification (NCBI taxonomy): domain Eukaryota; kingdom Metazoa; phylum Chordata; class Mammalia; order Artiodactyla; family Monodontidae; genus Delphinapterus; species Delphinapterus leucas. The sequence goes on along the minus strand of NC_143140.1, from coordinate 82,095,826 downwards.
ATTGCAAAGGAAGGAACACTTCCAAACTCATTCCACAAGGCCATGTATTATCCTGATACCAAAACCAGACAAAGAATCACTAAAAAGAAAATTACAGGCTAATACCACCGATAAACATAGATGCAAAAATCGTCAACAATAAATTAGCAAATCAATTTTAACAATACATTAAAAGGATCATACCCATGATCAAGAGGGATTTATCCCAGGGATGCAAGGATGTTTCAACATCTCCAAATCCATCAGTGTTATATACTACATTAATATATTGAAAAATAAAAATCATATGATCATCTCAATAGATGCAGAAAAAGATTTTGACAGAATTCAACAGCCACTTATGATAAAAAAAAAAAAAACTCTCCAGAAAGTGGGCATAGAGGGAACATACCTCAACATAATAAAGCCCATATATATGACAAGCCCACAGCTAACATCATACTCAATGGTGAAAATCTGAAAGCATTTCCTCTAGGATCTGGAACAAGATAAAGATGCCCACTCTTGCCACTTTTACTCAACATAGTATTGGAAGTCTTAGCCACAACAATCAGACAAGAAAAAGAAATAAAAAGAATCCAAATTGTGAAGGAAGAAGCAAACTGTCATGTTTGAGGTTGACATAATACTATACATAGAAAATCCTAAAGATGCCACCAAAAAACTACTGGAACTCATCAATGAATTCAGTAAAGCTGTAGGATACAAAATTAATATGCAAAAATCTGTTGCATTTCTATATACTAACAATGAACTATCTGGAAGAGGAATCAAGAAAACTATCCCATTTACAATCACATCAAAAAGAACAGAATATCTAGAAATAAATCTAAGGAGGTAAAAGACCTGTATTCAGAAGATTATAAGCCACTGATGAAAGAAACTAAAGATGACAGAAACAGATAAAAAAATATACCATGCTCATGGACTGGAATAATTAATATTGTTAAAATGACCATACTACCGAAGGCAATCTACAAATTCAATGCAATATCTATCAAAATACCAATGTTATTTTTCACAGAACTAGAACAAATAATTCTAAAATTTGTACGGAAACACAAAAGACCTCAAATAGTCAAAACCTTCTTCAGAAAGAAGAAAAAGCTGGAGGTATCATGCTCCCTGATTTCAAACTATTACACAAAGCTACAGTAATCAAAACTGTGTGGTACTGGCACAAAAACAGACATGTAGATCAATGGAATAGAATAGAGACCCCAGAAATAAACTCACATTTATATGGGCAATTAATCTACAACAAAGGAGGCAAAAATATACTGTGGGAAAAAGATAGCCTCTTCAACAAATGGCGTTGGAAAAACTGGACAGCTACATGCAAAAGAATCGAACTGGACAACTTCCTCACACCACACACAAGAATAAATTCAAAATGGATTAAAAACTTAAATGTAAGACCTGAAACCATAAAACTTCTAGAAAGAAAACATAGGCTATGTGCTCTTTGACATCAGTCTTAGTAATATTTTTTTGGACCTGTCTCCTCAGTCAAGGGAAACAAAATCAAAAATAAACAAATGGGACTACATCAAACTAAAAAGCTGTTGCACAGCAAAGGAAACTATCAACAAAATGAAAAGGCAGCCTATTGAATGGAAGAAGATATCTGCAAACAATAAATCTTTTAACAGGTTAAAAGCCAAAATATACGAAGAACTGATACAACTCAACATCAGAAAAAAAAAAAAAAAAGGTCTTCCCTGGTGGCGCAGTGGTTGGGAGTCCGCCTGCCGATGCAGGGGACGCGGGTTCGTGCCCCGGTCCGGGAGGATCCCACATGCCACGGAGCGGCTGGGCTCGTGAGCCATGGCCACTGAGCCTGCGCGTCCAGAGCCTGTGCTCCGCAACGGGAGAGGCCATGGCACTGAGAGGCCCACGTACCACAAAAAAAAAAAAAAAAAAAAGAGAACAACTAGATTGAAAAATGGGCAGAGGACCTGAATAGACATTTTTCCAAAAAGACATACAGATGGCCAACAGATCCATGAAAAGATGCTCAACATCACTATTGAAAATCAAAACCACAATGAGATATTACTTCTCACCAGTCAGTACAGTTATTATCAATAAGACAACAAATAGCAAGTGTTGGTGAGGATGTGGAGAAAAGGAAACCCTCGTTCACAGTTGGTGGAATGTAAATTGGTGCAGCCTCTGTGGAAAACAATATGGAGATTCCTCAAAAAAATTAAAATTGAACAACCATATCATCCAGCAATTCCACTCCTGGATATTTATCCAAAGAAAATGAAAATACTAATTAGAAAAGATATATGCACCCCTATGTTCCTGCAGCATTATATATAAATATATAACTCAGCTATAAACTCAGCTATAAGAAAAGAATGAAATCTTGCCATTTGCAACAACATGGATGGGCCTAGAGGGTGTTATGCTAAGTGAAATAAGTCAGACAGAGAAAGACACAGAATCACTGTGCGATTCCATTTATATGTGCAATCTAAAAAACAAATGAACAGATATAACAAAACAGAAATGGAGTCATAGATACAGAGAACAAACAGGTGGTTGCCAGAGGGTAGGGGGACGAGGGAAGGAAAGAAGTAGGTGAGGGAGACTAAGATGTACAAACTTCCAGCTGCAAAATAAGTGAGTCATGGGTATGAAATGTACATTGGGGAATATAATCAATAATTACGTAATATCCTTTTATTGTGACTGACAGTAAATAGACTTACCATGATGATCACTTTGAAATGTATAGAAATATCAAATCACTATGTTGCATAACAGGAACTAACATAGTGTTGTAGGACAAATATACTTCAAAAACAAACTCATCGGTTACAAGGGGTGGGAGGTAGGGGAAGGGGGAATTAGATGAAGGCAGTCAAAAGGTACAAACTCCCACTTAAAAGACAAATAACTCCTAGGGATGTGATGTACAACATGATAAGTATAATGAACGCTGCCGTATGTTATACGGGACAGTTGTTAAGAGAGTAAATCCTAAGAGCTCTCATCACAAGGAAAAAATTTTCTATTTCTTTAATTTTGTATCTATACGAGATGATGGATGTTCACTAAACTTATTGTGTAATCATTTCACGCTGTATGTAAGTCAAACCATTATGCTCTACACCTTAAACTTATACAGTACTGTATAGCGATTATATCTCCATAAAACTGGAAAAAAAGAGAGAACCAGGATGAGGACGTGAATTATAGGGATTTTGATCCTGACTTGCTCCAGTGAAGAACTGTCAAACAATTAAGACTGCACAGAGGAAGTGGACCTCCGGTGAGTTCCCTGCCTCTGGAGGAGTTCAAGGGAAGGCTGGGTACTAGCTAGACAGGGACATTTTAGAGATGATTCTTATTTCAAATAGAGAGTTTGATGATCTAGATTCTAGAAGACCTTAGGGTCACTTCCAACATTGTGATTCTATGATTTTGAAGAGCTCTTTAACTTCTTTAGTAATTTATCCTGTCTGATAATTTCTCATTTCCAGGAACTCTTTCCATATGTCTGTACTCTTAAAATAACCATACATTTACTTTAATCCCTAGATAAAAGTAAATAACTAGGAAAAGGAAATTAAAACACTGAGCATCAATTATGTGCTGGGCTTGTCTTGAGTACCATATGTAGATTACATCATTCAATCCTAACGATAACTGTAAGAGGTAGATCCTTAAATTATTTTCCCATTTTACATACAAGAAACTGAAGTTCAAAGAGGTAAAGTCATATGCCTCAGATCACACAGCCAAATGATTCTGGAGCCTATATTAAAAACCCAAGAGCCTCGCCTCTGAGCCACCCTGCTCAGTGTGTCTCTCTTATCCTCTCCCCTCCTACACACGCTGCTGTAGACAACAAACCAAGAAAGCAGAAGGGACATCCTTCCAAACCAAGCCTGCTGACTCCAAAACCAATATTCTTTCTCCTAGCTTCAATTCTGGCCACTAGAATTAAGGAAAATGTGAACAGTGTGAAGGAAAATAAGCTGTTTTAAATCCATTATGTAAGTTTAATTTCTGATTCACTGATTGAAATGTCTGGTCTATAGGAAACGTGTGTGGCTAATGTAGATAAAGTGACTACTTTTCTCAGCATTAGATTATTTCGAGACAACAACAACAACAAAAGGTGCCAATCTATAAAAGTTTTAAAAACATACTGCAATTTTAACTATTAAAGATTGTCAAATAATATATTATCCATATGTATAATAAATCACCTGGATTTTTATTTGGGAATTTTCATAAAGTAACTTAAAAAAAATCATTAAGATAATAAGAAAAGCTGAGTTTGGTAGAAACAGCACCTCAGCCCCGTGGATACTTCTACCTCTGCAGTCATTCTGGACTTTATTAATAAAGTAAGTTTCCAACCTCAAAAACAGAGCTTTAGAAAGCATTATGAAAACTCTTCCTGAGACCATTAATGTGTCAGTAAAAGCACTTGACAGTGTTTTTCAGTAGTAAATCTTTGGAGTCATAATCCCATGAATGAGCACTTTATTAAAGACCTCAAGTTTTTTACTGCCCATATTTTTTTAATAATTTGTATTATTTTGGCAGGAACTTGATCCCAAAGTGAATGTGTTTCACAAGTCTGAACAACATTGCATCATCAGTCATTTACAAGTAAAGACACATATAAAAGAGGAGTAAGTTTTGTATTTTTAATGTGCTTTTGCAATACATTGTCATTTCCTACTGCTCATCTCCAGAAACGCACTTTTATAGACAAACTCAATTCTTCATAATTTTCAAGGCTTGATAATTTGATAACTACTATCTATAATCAAATTAAAATCATTCATTCACTGAGGAAATTTGCATAGCTACTTATTTTTATTGTTCCACTGACAAATAGTATTTGGCACCAGACTTGTATGGAGGAAGTAGCTGTGAATATACATGTAAAGGGGATTACTGATAAAAGCACAACAACATAATGACCAGGGTTCAAGTCACTTTGCCAGTTAATAGCTGTGCATACTTGAGCAAAGTACATAACCTCTCTGAGCACTTAGCAAAATGACTATGCTAATGGCAAGTGATTGATAAATGGTGACTATTATACTAATGATTGCTGATAGTACTAACATAAAAAGTCTGAGAGTCTTAAACTTCACTAAGAAGGTTTACTTATAGGTAGAATATTGAAAGTGTAATTTTGAAATAATTTTATGTATATTGTAAGACAAATCAAATGAGTAAATATTATTATTAATATCCAAAAGATACTAATATAAAGTTAAAAGATATTAATTTATTAATAAATTAATTTTTATTTTTAAAATTAATTAATTTTAATTAAAAGTAATATTCTAATTAACTCTAGAATATTACTTTAATTAAAAATACCAGTATTAATTTATTACTAAAAAAAGTATTTCTAGCTCTGTCCACTGAAAGCAATGACACCCCAATAGCAATGAGCACACCTAAAGCCTGAATCTTGGTTTCTAAGCACCATTCCCCAGTAAAAGGAGCCAAAGCTCCATAGAGAATAGGCTGCTTTTAGTTCTGTGGTCTGAAAATTGTAAGTGAGCCTAAGATATCATCTTCTGTCAAAAGGCAAGGAAGCATTGAAAGACTAAAGGAGTCAGGTTATGAGGTCACAGAGACCATCTTGTAGGGACTCGTCCTGGCCAAACATGGAGGATTGGAAAGCCAAAAGGAGAATAATTGATTATAACATAGTAAGTGTCAATAAATAAAAATCCATGTGTCCATAGAATTGAAAACAAAAAGCTTTTCTTTACATAAGAATGTCAACTAATAAGTAGAAGGAAGGGTGAAATTAGAATATTACCACTTTGCCACCCCTGATGTAAGTTAATCCAGAAAAGGATCAATGGATGATAACATCACTAGGTCAACTTGATGCAGAACAGAAATAACCTGCCAATGATCACCCCACAGATACCTTACTTAACTGAAGGAAAAAAAATGTACCTTTACACTAAAGAGCTGGGCAATCAAACTTAGTTTCAGCAACAACAGAAAAATCTAACACTGTCTGCTTCTAATGCAATGCAATATGAAATGTACAACTTTGTTTTGGTTTTGTTTGTTTGTTTTTACAACTTTATTTTGTTTTTTTTTGTTTGTTTGTTTGTTTTGCGTTACGCAGGCCTCTCACTGTTGTGGCCTCTCCCGTTGCGGAGCACAGGCTCCGGACGCACAGGCCCAGTGGCCGTGGCTCACGGGCCCAGCCACTCCGCGGCATGTGGGATCTTCCCGGACCGGGTCACGAACCCGTGTCCCCTGCATCGGCAGGCGGACTCTCAACCACTGCGCCACCTGGGAAGCCCTGAAGTATACGACTTTAGCTTTGAAATATTCTTGCCAGAAAGGTTTAACCTGGGAACTTCCCTGGTGGCACAGTGGTTAAGAATCCGCCTACCAATGGAGGGGACACAGGTTCAATCCCTGGTCCAGGAAGATGCCACAGAGCAACTAAGCCCGTGCACCACAATTACTGAGCCTGCGCTCTAGAGCCCATGAGCCACAACTACTGAAGCCCGCGTGCCTAGAACCTGTGCTCTGCAACAAGAGAAGCCACCGCGATGAGAAGCCCACTCACCACAACAAAGAGTAGCCCCCGCTCGCCGCAGCTAGAGAAAGCCCATGTGCAGCAACGAAGGCCCAACGCAGCCAAAAATAAATAAATAAATTAATTAATTAATTAATTTTAAAAAAGGTTTAACCTGAATCCAATACAGCCCCTAGGTATAGGGCATAGATGAGCAAGTTAAATAACACCTTGAAGAAACAATCAGACCACTGCTCTGTACTCTGTACTCTGTATAAGTCAATGATATGTTTTGAAAAACTATAAAAGGCTAAACATAACAAATAAATGCAATGAATGAACCTAGACTGAGCCCCAATTTGGGGAAGAAAACAGCTATAAAAGACATTCTTGTAGAAAATGATGAAATTTGAATGTCAATATTAGATGGTTATTGATTAGCTATTGCGGTGTAACAAATTAGCCCAAACTTAGTGGCTTAACACAACAAACATTTATTATCTCACAGCACTATGGGCCAGAAATCTGGGACTGAGTTAGCTGGGTGTTTCTGACTCAAGGTCTCTCAGAAGGTTCTAGTCAAGCTGTTGACCAGGGCTACTTTCACCTCAAGATCATCTGAAGGAGGATTCACTTCCAAGCTCACTCACATGGTAGCGGATAGGCCTCGGTTCCTGGGCACCTGGGCCAGGCAACTGGCTACCTGAGGGCCCCACCACATGACAGCTGGTGTTCCTCAAAAGCAACGATGCAAGGGAATTCAAGAGAGTGTGTCTAAGACAAAAGCCACAGTGTTTTCATAACCCAATCTCATAAGTGAGATCCCACCACTTCTGACGTATTCCACTCACTGGAAGTGAGTCAATTCATCCAGCCCACAAGGGGAGGGGGATTAAATTCCACCTCTTAAGAAGTACAAAAACCATGTGGGTCTGATAACCTCCAAGGATGATATTGTGGCATTATTGTTGACTTTTAGATGTGATAATGGTATTGTGATTATGTACGGTAATGTCCTTATTCTTAGAATATATATGCTGCTGTAGTCAGAAGCAATACATACGATGTCTAAACCTATTTTGTGTGTGTGTGTGTGTGTGTGTGTGTATGCAAAGTAATAAAGCAAATACAGCAAAATGCTAACAACTGTTGCACTTGGGTGGGTAATAAATGGATGTTCATTGTATTCCTGTCTATACATGTTTGAAAATTTCTGTAAGAAAAATTTGGAGAAAAATAATTGAGTTACTTGAATTGTGTCCGCTCAAAATTCATATGTTGAAGCCCTAGCATCCAACGTGATGGTGTCTGGAGATGGGACCACTGAGAGGTAATTACATTTAGATGAGGTCACTAAATGTCATTACCTCCCAGCCTCCAGAACTACGAGAAATAAATGTCTGTTTTTTAAGCCACCCAGTGTATGGCATTTTATTATAATAGCCGAAGCAGACTAAGACAAGGTGCTCAAATGATTGAAGTGACTTGATAACAGTGATAAAATTTTTACTCATTTCACAAAGTTAATGTGACAGAAGAAGAAATCCAGTGGTAAGAAGGGCTTTTGATACAGAGAACTGGGGGGAAATAGAAATTATTATCATTGCTGTGGATCACTTTCATATTCCAACTTCTCATATTACCTCAGCTTGGCAGTGAAGTCACTGTAGACCTGGAAGACCTAAGAGATGATCCCACAAAGATGGCTCCTTCTACTGCATCCCGCCAACTCCAGAACCCCCGTCACAGCCTGTGGGACACCACTGAACCTTCACCCTTCATGGAGCCTCTCTTTTTCAGCATTAGTCATTCCTTAATTTTAAACTCCATCTCCTTTACTCTTCAACTTTCTCTTACGTATTTTATTAACTGATTGCACTAGCTCACTTTTGCTTTTGGAAATTAATTGTTATTATTAATCCCATAATTAGTTTCCTTGACACAAAATTTTTTAAATATAATTAAAGGATTATATAGTGTTAAAAAAATACCGTATTAATTCCCATGCTCAAACAGACTCCAGCTAATTTAAAAGGTAAAGCAATTCATCGGATAAATAAAAGTTTGGAATTAAGAGTCACTTCCCTTTGGCAATATCTCTCAAAAATTACAAACCCCATATCCTTTGACCCAGCAAGTCTACTTCTAGGATTTTTGTCTTGCTGATATAGTCTCACATATGAGAACTGACAGATTATTCATAGCAGCCTTGTGTATAATAGTGTGTAGTGTCTTACCAATTTTTTAAAAAGTAAATAAAAAGAAAAACATAGAGGTGCAGAGTATGTTGCCATTTGTGTTAAAAATAAATAAAAATAAACATATGCATATATATATGTAGAAGATTTCTAGAAAGGTATATAAGCAATTGTTAACAGGTTGCCTCTAGAGAGACCAACTCGGTGGCTGGGGGGAAGGGACTGGGGGATAACTTCTCATCACATTCCCCTGTGTCCATTTAGAATTTTGTATCTTGTGAATGCATTACCTATTTGTTCAAAAATTAATTTAAAATTTCTGTAATCCTTACAGTTTAACCAAATAAGACATATTAGCTACAAACTTTTTACTTTTAAGTGTTCTGTATTTCTTTTTTTCTAATTAGAAAGAAACTGTATCCAATGGCCAGATCAGGTCACTGACTCCCGTGGTGCCCCAGACCTCCTGCTGAGAGGAGCCTTTGAAATCGCAGTCAATAACACTAGTGCGCTCATCCACATCTGGTTTTCAATTTCTGCTTCATAAACATGATCACAGATGCACACACACGCTCCACATATTGTACCTGGTTCAGCTTCTCTTTCTCTTCAACGCAGGAGGCAGCTTTTTTCTGCTCTCTGTTTACTTCTGAAGCCAGCCTCATGATTGTTTCTCTGCTAGCTTTTGCCTCCATCTCATGGACATTTTTAGTCTCTTCAAGAGTAACGATTTGTCCTTTCACGAATGCGTTTGCCTTGCACAGCTCTCCAAGCTGAAGAGAAAGCAATTACAGCTGTCCCGTAAAAATTAATAATTTCATACCACTCTAAGCAATTCTGATCTATAAACCCCAATGATCTCATTATCACATGACAACAGGGAAAGAGCTATCCCTCCATCCACTCAAAAGATAACTTTTTCAAAGGCAGCCCCTAAATGCTCTTGTTATGTGCAGACCCAGTGGTCAAATTAAAATTAATCAAAAGGTAGCTACAAGGCAACAAGGATGAGAGTTCAGCCAAAAGCTTCCAGACAGAACAAGCATCAACGAGCCCCTGGCTGCGGAATACTCAAGGGCCGGTGATGTCCCTACAGTTACGGCAGGCAAGGAAGCAAGGCGCTCTATTCAGCCCACATCCACTGGCACCAACTGCCTGCAGGGCGTTACCTGGCACAGGGTGGGGACACACAGAGAAGAAAGCAGGACTCTCTTTTTCAAAAAGAAAATCCTTCTTGTTAATATAAGCATAGAAAAATCCTGAATAACATGCTCGAACAATGTATTCAAGGGGTTGGCTGGGAGAATAAGACTTGTATGATTTATAAGGAGGGAAAATAAAACCAACCAGCCTCCTTGGCCCCAGGGAAACAGCCACGCAGACAGCTCAAGGATATCTGTCGAAAGACCCAAAACTCCTCATGACAGGGTCAGCATTTGCGTTAGGACAATCAGGGAAAGTGACATATCTTTTAGCCTCAGCAATTTGCCAACATGGTGCCCTGTTCCTGACTCAGTGCTATTCCCTCTCTCGTGAACACTTTTCCTCATATTTGTACACTTCCTCTCCAACCTCCTTTTCAAGGTCCCCATCTCAGAGGGGCACTCCTCGGCCGGTCTACCTAAAGTAGCACCCCATGCCTCTAACCTGCTTCACTCTCTTTCCCCATATCCCGATTTGTTTTTCTTCTTTGCATCTTTTACTACATGGGATAATACTGGATATTTGTTTATTTCCCCAGCATCTTTAACCACAACAATGGAAGCTCTAGGAGGGCACAGACTCAGTCTTGTCTCATTCACTGCTGTGTCCCAGCACCCAGAACAGTGTCTAGCACACTATAATCACTCACTAAACGTATGGGAAATGGATGAATGAATTGCCAAATAAGGAATCCCTTCTTTTCTACTGTTTCCTTAGAGTGTGTGTGTACATGTGGTTACAAGGGCTTTAAAAGTAAGGGAATGGCTTTGAAATTGCAGTGGTTTCATTCACCTTCTCAGGGTAACACCCAGTGAGTGTTCAAGACAGTAGCCTTTTTGCTCTTGGCCAGGGAGATTGTTGGTTGTTTTTTTTTTAAGACAGGGACCTCCTCAGGCGATTGGGATGCTAAAACTCTAGGGTCTCAGGATCTGTTTAAAAATACAGGTTATATTATCATTCAGGTATGGTGAGGCCAACGGATCAGGAGACATTGTAACTGTGTTACTCACAGTTTCTGAGAGGAAGGGGCACACCATGCCGTGCAGGGCCACCCAGGGAGCACCAGGGCTGGTCAGGAGACAGAGAGAGCCAGGGGAAAACATGCTTCCCACGGGAAGGAATGGGTGAGGCAGGGTAAGCAAGCTAGTCTGACTAATTTCAGTGGGTTCTGGAGTGTAGGAGCCATCTCTAGTTGTCTGGCACCTGACCCTGGGGTGATTAGTTGTATAGTGGCCAGAGTATAAAAGCCTGATAGAGGAAGTGGCTGGGGTATGGGCTGTGTATTGATTGGTTTGCATATGAAAGCTGTGCACCCAGGAGAGTCATTTACTAGGAACTGGCTGATCCTGGGACCCAGTCTTTCCTGGGTCAGCAAGGTCCCAGATGTCAAAGCATTCGAAGTACAGAATATAAAAAGGCGAGATTAATACAGTATTAACACCCAAATTAGCACCTGGAGATTGTCTCTGATGAGGGAAAGGGTACCTGAAAGAAGGAGCTTCTTAATTTCCTTTTCTTTTCCCCACCACTTGGCTTTAAAGATAACCCCCCAAACTACAATGTGAAGTGGACTTTTATTGCCAGGCTCCTGGTCACATGTTACAGAGGGGGAGCTGAATCCAGCACGTTGAGGATAGCAGACAGACCCCAGGCCTGAGCAACCAAAACCCATGAGTGAGGTGGAATTTCCTGAAGCGAAGTGTTACATTTCGCAGCTCTCACAGAGTTCACGTGGGAGGCTTACTAATAACCCACTGAGGGGAGGCCTTTAAGAACGGCTGCATCGGGCTTCCCTGGTGGCGCAGTGGTTGAGAATCTGCCTGCCAATGCAGGGGACACGGGTTCGAGCCCTGGTCTGGGAAGATCTCACATGCCACGGAGCAACTAGGCCCGTGAGCCACAACTACTGAGCCTGCGCGTCTGGAGCCTGTGCTCCACAACAAGAGAGGCCGCGATAGTGAGGCCCGCGCACCGTGATGAAGAGTGGCCCCCGCTTGCCACAACTAGAGAAAGCCCTCGCACAGAAACGAAGACCCAACACAGCCAAAAATTAATTAATTAATTAATTAAAAAAATACGGGAGTCCATGTATTTAAAAAAGAATGGCTGCATCCCCAGTGGTCACTGCAGTGCTGTTTACAATAGCCAAGACATGGAAGCAACCTAAATGTCCATCAACAAATGAACAGATAAAGAAGATGCAGTACATATACACAATGGAATAATACTCAGCCATAGAAAAGAATGAAATAATGCCATTTGCAGCAACATGGATGGACTTAGAGATTATGATACTAAGTGACGTAAGCCAGACAGAGAAAGAAAAATATCATATGCTATCGCTTATATGTGGAATCTAAACAAAAATTATCCAAATGAACTTACGTACAAAACAGAAATAGACCCACAGACATAGAGAACAAACTTATGGTAACCAAAGGGGGAAGGGGGGGAGGGATAACTTAGGAGTCTGACACTAACATATACACACTACTATATATAAAATAGACAACCAACAAGAATCTACTTCATAGCACAGGGAACTATACTCAATAATTTATAATAACTTATAAGGGAAAAGAATCTGAAAAAGACTATATATATATAATACATATATATATATATATATTACTGAATCATATGTATATGAATCATTTTGCTGTACACCTGAAACTAACACAACAGTGTAAATCAACTATACTTCCATTTAAATAAATAAATAAATATTTTTTTAAAAAAAGAATGGCTGCATGGAAATCTATCAGGAAGCAAGGATATGAAAGGTTTATAAATGAGCAAAGATATGGTGTCCATTCAAATAGCTTCAGGCTCTCTAATGAATCACTACAGTCCAGGTAGTGATATAATTAATTTCCATCTCAATGGCAACCTACCATTAAAGTAGGATTTTTATTTATTTGGCTTTAGTGTAAAATTAAAAAGTACTTTAGAGATAATCTTAACCTTATGCTCAAAAAGTATCCAAAAAATGACACACAGCTGGTTTTGGTTTTGGTTGTGAGTGTGTATGTGTTTCTATCTGTAACTAAAACAAACAAAAATCTTCCTAAAACAAATCATTAAAATGAATAATTCGTTGTATTTGACAACCTAAATACATTTTAGACAAAACAATCAATTCCTTCTGGAGAATAATTAATCTCAAATAATGCTAGAAAGGATCTTGGAATTGAGGCTCAGAGAGGTGATATGTTTTTTCCCAGGTCACACAATTAATGCTGTACTAGGGCTCCTGTCCTGTTCTCCTGCACCCCCAGACTCAACCACAGCTCTTCCTTTATGGCACACTTCAGAATGACCACTAAATGTATAGTCTTTTTAATCTTCATACAAATACCTTTAGAATTAAATCTTCATCTGATGCCTTTTCATTCTTCTTCCCTGGATCTAAGCAGTCATGAAGTTAAGCCAGAAATTCCTCATGTTTCCTGCAATTCTGTGAGACTTGATCCTTATTCTCCTTGTTTTCCTTTAAACATTTTCTGTCGGGCAAATAACAAATAGGTCAAGTTTTAACACCAAAGAAGATAACATTCATCAAAGTTCAGAACTCAAGCTCTCTGTCGGGAAATAACCAATAATCATTTCAACACAACACAGTTTCCCAGACACAGAGCACGATATCGTCTTGCAAGCCCAGTTAAAGAGGGAGAGAAGTGGAAACAACACTGGGGCACGTACACTCTGCAGAAATGTAGGGAGATCTTTACGGCATGTTAGCAAGGGAGACAGATCTGCCTCCTGTTCCTGACATTTTAGGATCTGCAGAAGTGGAAGGTGGTTCTCTAGATCACACATGGATCCACTCAGCCATGAGTCTCTGTTGTGGCTTCGTGGGAAAGAAAGAGAGTGATGCTACATTGGGTCTAGAGACCATGCTTTGGTCACTACACAATGATCCATAAGGGTTACTTAGAGCTTTCCCTGGCTCATGGCCAAGCATAACTATAATCAAAAATACATCAGAAGCAGGGGATGTGCCCACCCCTGGAAAAGAGAGGTGTTCAATCATCAGCAAAGATCACTATTAGTTTTTGCACATCCAGAATTTTTAAAGAATATTGGAATGGGCCAATCAAGGAAAATCAGTCAATTTATGCTCTGCTGTGAATATTTTATTTCAAATCTCAGATAGGTTTGCTAAAATAGCATCGTCTATTTCTAATTCTTTAAATGTTAAAAACTAAGAGATCATAAAAAACAGACATATTTTAAAGGCAAATTAGGATCATTTCAATAATTTGGCATCATTTTTTAGTACCCTAGATAATAAACATGATTATTGCTTTCCCTTTTTACCATGTTGAGTGTTTACTGCAATTCTTTCACGCTATTCAAAGATTAACAAAGCATGTAATTGCATATACTCAAAAGCATATCATATTTCTATTTAGAAAAAATGTATAACAATAAAAGACCAACATCAATATATCTCTAAGTTCTTATTTTCAGCATATGAAAGGTAATATTTATTCAGTCTCTCTCACTCATTTAAGTCATAGTTAATGCTATGGCTCTGATTTATTTATGTATATGATTCTATATATTTACGCTAAGATTTCAGTCTTACTTCTGTTCCAGGAGTTTCTAAATTATTTCCACTTCTATTTGCATTTCACTTTAACCCAACAAAGTCCCAGGCGTCTGTCATAAAGACATAATCACATAAATGTGAAAATATGAATGCACATGGGTACTCACTGCATCTTAGTTTATAATAATTTTTTGACTGGAACTAACCTAAGTGTCTAAAGTTAAGAGCAAAAAGAACCTGTTAAGTAAATTATGATATTAACAGGCAATGGAATATCACTGGCCATTAAAAATGATACAATGAAAGACTTTTTAAGTATTTACAACATAGTATTCAGGAAAAATAGTTCCCTACATGATGCCGTTTATGTACAACTGTCTGAAGATCTATTCAACAAAATGTTAGCTATAGCATTTCTGGAATCATAAGGTTGTGAGTAATTTTAATTTTGGGGGGCACTTTACTATATCTTTAAAAACTTTCTTATAATGAATATATATCATTTTATTACTCAGTTGTTTAATAAATATTTATTGGGCACTTACTATGCTACTTACTATGCTTAAAGGTGCTAAAGATACAGTAGTAAACAAAACAGATAAACATCCCTCATAGGGCTTACATTCTAGTTGGGAAGATGGACAATAATCAAAACATAAATGTATGTAAAATGTATAGTATATTATAAAAGGGCTGGAGACAAAAACAATTAAGCAGGAAAGGGAGTAAGAAACATTTGGGAGGAGTGGGGTGAAATTTTAGATGTAGTCGCTAAGATCAGGTTAGTGGCAATGGGAAGTTGTCAAAATTTAGATTTATTTGGACGGCAGAGACAGATGATGAGATTTACTGAAGGATCAAGGAAAGAGAAACAAGGATGATCCAAGATTTTGGCCCTGATCAACTAGAAGAATGGAATTATCATTAAACGAGATTAGGAAAAGCACAGGAGGATTTTATGGAAACACCAGGAGGTATTTTGGACATGCTCCGTTTGAGATGCCTGTTAGACATCCGCATGGAGATGCCCAGTAAGTCGTAAGATATGTGGGTCTTTAAAAAAAAAAAAAAGATATGTGGGTCTTGAGCGCTGGGAGGAGGTCCAGGCTAGATCTAGAAACTACATGCTCGTGGGGGGTCACGAGCATGTAGATCATACTTTAAGTCATGAGACTGGATGAGAGTGAATTTAGATAGAAAGGAGAAGAGAATCAAGGACTGAGTGAGCCCTGGGGCACTCCAGTACTTGGAAGTCAAGGAGATGAGGAGGACAAAGCAAGAGACTATGACAGAGAGGCTAGAAAGGTAAGATCAAAAGCAGGGGGGCTTCCCTGGTGGCGCAGTGGTTGAGAGTCCGCCTGCCGATGCAGGGAACACAGGTTCGTGCCCCAGTCCAGGAAGATCCCACATGCCGCGGAGCGGCTGGGCCCGTGAGCCATGGCCGCTGAGCCTGCGCGTCCGGAGCCTGTGCTCCGCAACGGGAGAGGCCACAACAGTGAGAGGCCCGCGTACTAAAAAAAAAAAAAAAAGCAGGCACGCGCAGTGTTCTGGAAGCTAAAACAAGAAAGTGGTTCAGGGAGAAAAGCCAACTGTTGGCTCATACTGGAAGGTCAAGTAAGATAGGACTGATCATTGAATTTGCAATGCGCGGTCACTGGTCACCTTAATGAGTGGCTTCAGTGGAGTAGATCTGAGAAAGGAGAGAAATTGGTACAGTGAGTACATATAAACATGTTCCAGGAGTTTGGCAGTACATGGAAGGAGAGAAAGAGGACAGGAGCTGGAAGCATTGGGTTTTTGTTTTTATAAGATGAAATAAGTAAAACAAGTATCAAGTATTTTATTAGTAAAGTGATTTAAGTTATTATACACAGAATTTTTAAAGTGTATCTTAAGAACAGGTAGCTCCCAATTTTATCTCAATAATCACCTTGTGTCAGAACTAAGGGTAGAAAACCTAGATTTCCTGAGCTCTCTGCATAAACTGGCAATAAACCCTAATGAGGAGTGTTCAGGGTGGTCTGGGGTGTTTTGGGTTTCCGGGGTATTTTTATAACTAGCTTCTGAATAAACCCTTCCCCCTGTGCACTATTCCTCCACCTCCACTTAAACCTCTACTTAGAGGAAATCTTCCAAATTGTATATATCTAAGAATTTGCAACCCTAATCAATAGGGCATAAACATGCTTAGGACAACGCCATGACATTTAGAAATGAGCTTGGAAAAAATTTTCAAGAGTCCAAAGATACGTGAGGTCAATGATTTTTTTTTTTTTCAAAAATGCAGGGGACACGGGTTCGAGCCCTAGTCCGGGAAGACTCCACATGCCGCAAAGCAACTAAGCCCATGCACCACAACTACTGAGCCTGAACTCTAGAGCCCGTGAGCCACAACTACTGAGCCTGCCTGCCACAACTACTGAAGCCCATGCACCTAGAGCCCTGCTCGGCAACAAGAGAAGTCACGGAAATGAGAAGCCTGCGCACAGCAACAAAGAGTAGCCCCCCTCACCGGAACTAGAGAAAGCCTGCACAGAGCAGCGAAGACCCAATGCAGCCAAAAATAAATTAATAAATTTATTTTTTAAAGTTAAAAAAAAAAAAAGAAATTAGTATTTTAACACTAGCTCCACTGAGAAGTATATTGAAATATCCTCACTGCAATTTCTCGTCCAGTTCTACAACTTTCTTCTTTAACTCCTGGTTCTCCTTGATTGCAGACTGAGCTGTGATTTTTAGTTCTAATTTTAGAAGTGGAGAGTGCCGCTGATTCTTATTCTAGCTCCTGAACTCTGTCTCTCAAAGAGGTGAGGAGAGACGATTCTCTGGCATTGTTTTCTCCGTAGTTCTCCATTTCAGCTTTCAACTCTTGACAGGAAACTCCTTTGGAAAGCATCTTGGATCGCAGTTCTCGAAGCTAACATGGAAAAGAAGTAAAAGAGGGAAAAGAAGTAAAAGAGGGAAAAGATGTCAATGGTATAAGTTGGAAGTACCTTGAAAAAAACCCAAAGTCATAACTTAAAATTTCAATCTTTTATTCATGACTTCATCTGACTTTACTTTTTTTTTCTTCATATTTGTTTCCACATTATCAGCTGGGAAATTATGCCTTCAATAGGGGACTTCATAGTCTGTCTTTTTCAAAAAACAATTGAGCAATGTCTTGTGGTAATTGAGTCTCACTCAAGAGACATGTGTTGTGTATTTTGCAAAAAGCAATAAAATATTTTGCAATGAGAATTCATTTTCTAAATCTGTATTACTGCTATTGCTGCTCACGATGAAACAAGGAAGCTGCAAGGTAGGCTGTTTGTAATTTCATGGCCATAGCTGTTTCCCAAGTCAATACGGACTATGCGATATATCACAGCATTTCTCCCCCTGGCCTTATGGACCCTTACTGTGGCTGATAAAGAAAAATAATACTCGGATTTCTGGAAAAAATATAGGAGAAAAGGAAAAATCATTATAGGATTTATACTAAGGAAACGTTTTAACTTTTATGAATTCTGTGGCATCAAAATGCTGAACACAGTATGTGCCTTATTAAGCTACCAGATCCACTCCCATTAGAAAACTTTATGAATGCATCTATTTTTTTGGAAATGTAAGTATGCATGCATACACATACACACACACACACACACACACACACACACAATCAACTCATCTTTCAGTGGGATCCTGGCAGCCTAGTGAGACTGCTAGTTACCTCACAGGCAAGCCTAGGATTCCTTGGGGCCATCAGGCTATAAGTGCAGTGAGTCTAGAGAGAATCTCCCAGAAACTCCACAATAGACCTGATCCAGGTCAGAGGGTAAATGGATCCCAATCATCTTCCTAGAATTTCCCCCAGACAATCAGAACCACAAGAAAGGGATTCAGATTTCCAACCCCAGAGCTTCAGATTGCAAGCAATCCACATTAAAGGCAGCTACTCCCAGGGATGCTTACAGCCATCCAAAGCCCACACAGCCCAAACCCGAAGTCCCCAGGTGTCCCCAGGTGCTCTCGAGGATGTAGAGCTCCCCTGAGATCCAGAATCCTGCCCACGTCACCCTGCTTTGCATCACGGCAAATGCACAGCCTTTCAGGAGTTCTCCACAGCTAGAGGGTAGGGGCACAATAAGAGAATAACCGTAAACTTTGCCAAAAAGTTTAAAACTGTTTCCCTTTGTCCTACTTCTAATCACCTCTATACTCTGCTTCACTCCATAAGAAGCTAACAAGGCCATTTGTGAGTTATGAAGACGCAGACTCTCACCTCAGACTGAGCAGATTCAAATTTGACCAGAGTTGCTGCAAGTTCACTCCGGGCAGCCTCGGCCACATTCCGATAGTGGTTTAACTGCTCCCGAGTAACTGTGACTTCCAAGAGATGATTATAAGTTTCCTGATAGGGTTCCCCAAAAGACAAAATATACAAAGGAGAGTTAAACAATCTTTTCCATGCAGCTGTGCAAAGCAAGATTAAGTACAGAAGCATTCTTTGTAGTCCAAATATGTTGGAAAGGCTGCCCAGAGATGTGTTTGGTTCAGATTATTTCATTCTCCTTCTCAAAATTTTAAGGGAAGCAGGAGGCAGCCCAGGAACGAATGATAGGCTCCCCCAGGATGGTAGTGGAGTTTGACTTTTAAGAGTTAGTATGTCCCCTTGGGGGACTTCCCTGGTGGTCCAGTGGGTAAGACTCCACACTCCCAATGTAGGGGGCTGGGATTTAATCCCTCGTCAGGGAACTAGATCCTGCATGCTGCAACAAAGATCCCACATGCCACAACAAAGACCTGGCACAGCCAAAAATAAATACATAAATAAAATAAAATATTAAAAAAAAAAAAAGATTTGGGCTTTGACACTTTACAGAGTTTCCTTCCGCCCAACTCCAATGTTATTTGACCTCTGACCAGAACAGATAGCATCAACAAAGAACCACCAGAAGAGATGGCTAACAGGAGGCAGTTTTTATTGTTCTTCTATTTCCAGACTACAAAGATTATCAACTCATCTCTGGTCTGTTGAATAAGTGTTTCAGGTGTTTATCAAAGAGACCCTGTGATTCAAGTATAGAAGTCTGTCTCCTTCATAATTATCCACTATGCCATTTATTCTCAATCTCATAGCCTATCTTGGTTTTTTGTTTTTGTTTATTTATTTATTTTTGGCTGCGTTGGGTCTTCGTTGCTGCACGCCGGCTTTCTCTAGTTGCGGTGAGCGGCGGCTACTCTTGGTTGTGGTGAGTGGGCTTCTCATTGCGGTGGCTTCTCCTATTGCAGAGCTCAAGGGCTCTAGAGCGCAGGCTCAGTTGTTGTGGCGCACGGGCTTAGTTGCTCCACGGCATGTGGGATGTTCCCGGACCAGGGCTCGAACCCGTGTCCCCTGCATTGGCAGGCAGACTCTTAACCACTGCGCCGCCAGGAAAGCCCTATCTTGGGGTTTTGAAGGTTACTCAGATGAATGCCTGAGGCCAGAGATAGTGGTCATGCCTGGAGTCCTTCTCCATCCAGAAGGGAACAACTCCCAGCTCCACTGACGGCTGCCAATGCAGAAATATGGATCCCAGCATGGCCTCATTACTCTAATTTTTCAAGACAAGTCCTATATTTGGGCTTTTTGAAGTAAAAATTCCCAGTTTTTCCCTCTGGGTAATTAATTTAAATTAAAAAAAAACACCATATGATCCCAATAAACACATCTGCAGAGCAGATTTGATGGGTTTGGGCTGTGGGTCAGTATGTAACCTCTGGTTCTGCTTCTGTCCGATTCATGCCATAACACCCGCTTTCTGAAAGAATTATTCCAGAGTTTGGACAGATACCCACCTCTATGAAGTTTCCAGGGCCTGGGGTCTTTGTGAAAGACATACAAGAAAGCCATTCATTTTTGAAGGAATATGAAAGAGGTCACATAAAGGAGGGTTTCCCTGGAATATCTAGTGTCCTCGGGGGACACACCAGTAAAACCTGTTTATGATTCTGCCCGGCTACTGAACTGCCAAAGACTACTGTTTGGAAATACTCATGAATGCAAAGTCATCTTAAAGCCCTGAACTTCACAACAAGCGTTGTCATGACTAGTGTGTTTCAATCCACAAAATGCTAAACAAAACCTTCAGCGCACTTAGTAACAGCCAGTGTTTGTCAATTACAACATATGCAAGAAGATGGTAGGCATGTACTCCTGGGGAGAAAGCATAAAACAATTAACTGCATCTGTTAAGAGAACCACATCCTGTTCAGCCTCACCCAGCATTCAGAAGGAACTTTTCCACCCTAAACACTCCAGCAATATTTTCCAGAATAAGCCATGTGAGGACCTAGGTCACCTACAAGAGGTCTGAGCTACAGCACGTATGGACCATTTTCTAAATTTCCTTAGGGAAATAAGTTTCTTAATGGCCATGATTATTTCTTTCATTGACTAACATGATTTTTTAGGACATGACAGAGTCATACTATAATTTTATATCTCTTTCTTATGAAAAAATAGTGTCCGTTGGATATAATATTAAGAGCCCCTGAGACAGTTCAGAAGTGGGCCTTTATTTGAGGAGGTTACAGTGTAATGCAGGACACCACCAAAAGCATTAGCGTCTTCACGTGCTCATGGGCGAAAGAAACCACATATTAAGATATTATTACCTTTGACACTGGAGCAGGGCCTACGTGAGGAGGACTCTTGATTACTGAGTTTAGAAGACAGGTGCTAGGATCTAAATCACCTTTCAAAGTCCAGCAGACTCGAGATTATTCAACAGCAAGTGTTTACAAAAAGCCTGTTCTGGGTCAGGCACTGAGCTTACAGTCTAATAAGAAAAAGAGCATTTATCAAACAACCACGCTGGTGATTGTGTAATTACAAACTGAAATAAATTCAAGCAAAGAAAGAAACAGACAACAAAGGAAAGTGACTTAAAATTAGGGAGGTGGAAGGAAAGATTTCCCTAAAGAAGTGATGATTAAATAGAAATTAAATAGGCAAGAGGTACTGAAACAGGAGCAACCCACATCTTTCAAATAGCCAGAAGTCCGAGCAAAGGTCCTGTGGCAGGAGTATGCCCTGTGTCATTAAGGATCAGAGAGAAGGCAGTGAGGCCTTCTGAGGGGTCAGAGCAGGTGAAGAATACTGGCAGCAGGGCTCGAAAGACAGCCCTGAGCCCATTGATATATTTTAGTACCTGACAGGGCTTCTTTTTAAAAATACTCCTCCTTGGCTATTCTTACGTGTTCATTTTACCATATGAAATTTAGAATCAGCTCATCAAATTCCAAAAATTCCTGTTGGTATTTTTATTGGGAGCATGTTAACTTTATAAATAAACTTAAAGAGAATTAACATCTCTTAAATGTTGAGCTTTCCAAATAAAATCATCTTTTTTCCATTTGTTCAGGAATTCTCATATGTCACATATGTAGCTGTGATGGTTAATTTTATGTGACAACTTGACTGGGCCACAGAGTGTCCAGATATTTGGTTTAAACATTATTCTGGTTGTGTCTGTGAGGATTTTCTGGATGAGATTAACATCTGAATCAGTAGACTGAATAAAGCAGATTGCCCTCCCCAATGTGGGTGGGCCTCATCCAATCCACTGAAGGCCTGTATAGAACAAAAAGCCTGAGTAAGGGAGAATCTGTTCTTTCTGCATGTTTTTGAGCTGGGACATCAATCTTCCCCTGCCTTTGGATTCAGACTCAGACTGGAATTTACACCTTCAGCTCTCCTGGGCCTCCAGCTGGCCTACTGCAGATCTTGGGAATTCTCAGCCTCCATTATTACTCAAGCCAATTCCCTGTCATATATATATATGTATATATATATGTATATATATATACACACACACACACACACACACATATACATACATATACATCCTACTGGTTCTGCTTCTCCAAAGAACCCTGACTGAGCCGCAGGGACACCTCTGTGTTGAGCTGGGCTCTGGAGTATACCACACTGACATAAATCATACCAATGTTTTCTTTTTTTTTTTTTCTGTTGCTATACCAATGTTTTCTTAAGCAAAAATAAACAAATGGGACCTAAACTTATAAGCTTTTACACAGGAAAGGAAACCATAAACAAAATGAAAGACAACCTATGGACTGGGAGAAAATATTTGCAATGTGACCGACAAGGGCTTAATTTCCAAAATATACAAACAGCTCCTACAACTCAATGACAAAAAATTAAACAACCCAATTAAAAAATGGGCAGAAGACCTAAACAGACATTTCTCCAAAGAAGACATACAGATGGCCAATAGGCACATGGAAAGATGCTCCACATTGCTAATTATTAGAGAAATGCAAATCAAAACTACAATGAGGTACCACTTCGCATCGGTCAGAATGGTCATCATCAAAAAGCCTACAAATAACAAAAGGTTGGAGAGGGTGTGGAGAAAAGGGAACCCTCCTACCTGTTGATGGGAATGTAAATTGGTACAGTCACTATGGAAAATACTCAGTAGTATCAAGGTTCCTTCAAAAAAAAAAAAAAAACTAAAAACAGAGTTGCCATATGGAGTATACCACAGAAATCCATTCCTTCAAGACACTCTGAGGTAGCTTGAAATGAGAAGAAATGCACAGCAGTAGCATGAGAGGATTACAAGGATAAGAAAAACAATATGAAAACTGAAAGAAGACATGAATTTATTTAGTTATGCCTACGCTTTTCCTCTTAGCCCTTCCTTGGCCGTCCCACAGATCCTTATGTAGTCTTCTTCATATTTGGCTTGGATTTCTTCTTTGACCTGAGTTGTTTTAAGGGCTTAGTTGTTTTTGTGGCTCTCTGTCCTCAGAATTTGTTACGATGTCTGTTTTATTGCACTGTGCTCAGACAACCCAACTGTATTCCAGGCTGACATTCACGGGTGTACACCAGTGGGGTGGACCAATGTCCATTCAGAACTGGGTCCATTCAGACTGGAAGGTTGTCCTTCTTATACCAGCCATTACACATTTTCACCATCATCCTTTTCTATATTATTTCTACTTCAGGGAATTTATCAAGGTTTTTGTGAATACTCAATTTTATGAACATCCAATGGGTATTTAAAAGGAAGGTATATTCTCTATCTTCTGAGCTTGAAATTCAATATGTATCAATTAGTTCTACTTTATTCATCATTTTAATTACGCATTTCTAGTCTCGTCTAATTTCTACGCTAATTTCTACTCTATCCTGGCTCGAGAGAGGTGAGCTAGAGCCTCCTATTACTACTATAATTCTCCATCACCTTGTAGCACTTGTATTCTTGCTGAATGAACACTGGTACTGCTTGACTTGGTGCAAAGATTCAGAAATTTCATATATTCTTTGTGAATTATACCACGTAGCACGGTAATGTGCCATTATTTGTCTGACCCTTTTTGCTCATAATTCAACTTTTTCCAATATTGAGATCATGACTCCTGATTTCTTTTTGTTTGCATCTGACTACATATACCTTTGTTCCAGCTTTTTATTGTCAACCTTTCGGTATCACTTTGTCTTGGGTGTCTTATATGTAAATAAAGTTGGTTAAGCCCTTTGGATACCCTTCCAATTACACTATATCTATTAAAAATTTAAATGTAAATACTATGACCCAGCAGCTCTACCTCTCAATTATCTCCCCTTGAAAAACAGTCACATATGTGCATAACGATATAACAGCAAAAAAGAGGGGGTGTGTGAAACAATATAAATTCCCATCAACAAGGCAATTACTAAAAAAGGCACTCCCAAACTATGAATACTAGGCAACAAGCAGTAGGAGATCGTGCTGTATGTTTGGGCATAAGAATATCTCCAAGATATACCACTGAACAAAAGTAAGAAAGTACAGATCCACAGTTTGATACCTTTTTTCATAAAACACATAGGGAGGGAAAGCACTATGTCTTTTCTATAAATGTATTTAGAGAAGAAAAAGAGAAAAAGGTCTGAAGGGACACACATCACCTTAATAACACTCCTCACCTCTGGAGCCGACAATAGTATTGGAGCTGGGAGGGGAAAGGCTTTGTTTTTTTCAAGAAGGATATATTTATGCATTATTTGTATAATTAAATATAATTTAAAGAAAAGAAAAATACTGGGAAGAAATGTTACTGTGGTTATGTTTCAGTAATAGGACCACCTTTTATTTTCTTCTTTATTATATGTTTTTATATTTTCCAAATCCTTTATAGTGACTGTACATTAATTTTATAATCAGAGTAAACATCCCCCCTTAAATAGAAACAAAAGGAATAAGGATAAGAATAGACAAAAATCACAAAACCTGCCATGTGGTGCCTTTATGGAAAACACAAGGACAAAGAAACAATCCCAGTAGCATAGGAATTTGAATGCATGTGAGAGCAGACATCTCAGGGGTTTGCTCTTTTAATTAAGCCCCCTAAAGTTAGTAAGATTTTTGGAAAATTCTTCAACTTTTTCTATAAATATTAAGCAATCTTCACTTTAAAGAAACGAATTTTACCCTATTCAAAATGGCAAGATTAAAAACTCATCCATTTGTCCTCACATGAGGACACTCCAAGTTATTAGGTCTCTCTCAGCCAACCCATGAAGCAATTTTACATTAATTTTAAAAAGCCAACTACCTATGATTTGATTCAGCTACTGATATTATGATAATGATTGAAATTGCCTCACAGGGTGGCTCACAGGCTTTTCAGAATAAAGGATAGTTTCAAAGCGCAAAGGCAGAAAGAAGAGATCAGCTTATTCATAATTTAGTACACAATGTGTCCAATTATCTGACCTGGGGACAATGTCTTGGGCCAGTCTTGCTTCTATGGTTTAGTTGTCTTATTTTCCCATGGACAAAAAAGAAAAAGAAAAGAAAAGGAGAGGAAAATCACTGCCTACCTCTGACACACAAAAGCACCTAAATCCATTCCTATCTTTCTATCCCATAACCAGCCTCCCCTTTTGTTCCAGCATTATTCCATACCGCAGCTCGTGACTGTGTCCCCAGGGCACTTCCACTGTGGAATGCTTCCTTTAGCCTCTCTCTCTCTATCTCCTTCCCTCTCTCTCCCCATCCCTCTTTAAGCCTTCACTGCTGCCCCAGTGAGCAATTCCTTCTAAGACTCTCTCCCCTACTCTCCAACTTCTTCCCCCCAAGTAGTTTCTTCCCTAATTTACAGAGCATAAATTAAGTCTTACAAATTGTATTTCTCCAACCAATGCCAATTTTGACTACTCATCAATTCTTCTCCGGATTTTCAAGGATTTTCCTGGCCCTCCTGCTTTTCCTTCTTATATCTGCATTTGGTTTCCGGGGTTTACTACTGCCTGCAGGGGACAGTGTGATGGGTGTGGAATTCAGGAAATAAATCTGAGTGTCTACATTTTAGCAGTTGTGGGACAAATTTTGGAGGAAGACATTTCTGCATTAAATCAAGTTTTGTGAAGAAGCTGATCTATTATTTTTCCATTGTTCTCTAATCCCTTTTTTCTTGGGTGTCACTTAAAAACCCTTCTAACTCTATATCTTTATTGCAGAGAATGCAGTATTCCAAAATGTTCTTAATACTGTGGCTCTACTAAAAGAAACTGAGTCATCTTTTCAGATGGGGAAGGGTTGCAGTTAGAAAAACTTAGATGCCAAAACTTTTGAGGGTTTGCTTCAAGTACTAATCCTGATATAACAATATATATTAAATATGTATCTTATATATACTTATATATTAGATATGTATCTCATATATATACATATATATATGATCATAACTAATATTCACTGAACCAGGAACTACTTCTTTTTTGGGGGGGGTTGGGGGGGAACTATTTCCATTCAATCTTCACAACAGCCCTATGACTATTCTTTTTTTAATTTATTTATTTATTTATTTACTTTTGGCTGTGTTGGGTCTTCGTTGCTGCACGCAGGCTTCCTCTAGTTGCTTTGAGCAGGGGCTACTCTTCATTGCGGTGCACGGGCTTCTTAATGCAGTGGCTTCTCTTGTTGCGGAGCACAGGCTCTAGGCGCGCAGGCTTCAGTAGTTGCAGCACACGGGCTTCAGTAGTTGTGGCTCACAGGCTTTAGAGCGCAGGCTCAGTAGCTGTGGTGCATGGGCTTAGTTGCTCCGCGGCATGTGGGATCTTCGCGGACCAGGGCTCGAACCCGTGTCCCCTTCATTAGCAGGTGGATTCTTAACCACTGAGCCACCAGGGAAGTCCCCTCTATTTTTATCCCCCAGGGACTGTTCTTATCCTCTCATCAAAAAATGAAGCTATTAAGGACTAAAAAGGAAATTCTTTTGCCAAATAGCAAACAACTGGTAGTAGATCTGGAAGCAGTGATTGCTTTTCTGTGCTATATAATTTTAAAATTAAGTTTAAAGTAGGATTAATGAATGGGCATATAAAATGTCCCTGCCACTGCAGGAGACACTTCGGCGTATACCCCGTGACCCACAATTCTACTTGTCATTCTACATGAATGTTCGTGGTTCGCAGTGTCCATCAATACAGGAATTGGTCAACAATAGTACATTCATAAGATGGGAAACTAGAAAGCAGTTAAAAGAGCAGAACTAAACCTATTTAGAGCAGCACAGATAGATCTCAAAAACATATTGTTTTTCAAATAAAGTAAATCAGAGAACAAAACTAATAGTATGATACCGTTTATGTTTTTAAAATACATGTTAGACAAAATAACATATTTTCTAGGTTTAAGTATGAATGCAAAAAGTATTTTTTTAATGGTCTGGAAGATACTCACCAAACATTTAATAATTCCCTCTGCAGAAGGGGATCAGGATTAGAGGTGATTGACAAAAGGAACTATAGTTTATATGTAATGTCCTCATTTTTAAAGGAAAAGTGGATATAATTGTAATATTAAAATCAGTTTCTTAATTAAGTGAAAAGACAACTGAAAGCATGTTTAAAGAGGCCAATTTTCTGTGTTCTCAGCTTTCACACCCTAATCTTCAGACTTAAGAAACTGAATACCATGTGAATTCTTTACTGGCTGCGGAGGCAGCAGGAAACCCTGAACTTGAACCTCAGCGTGCACAAGGCGGCAGCGGTAAAAAGAAGAATCATTGAGTTTCCAGCAATACTTGGAATGTATTTTTTGGGCAGCAAGAAGGTTTTGACTACATTTCGGACAGGAAGTTCACCACAAAAATGAATGGAATAATACAATATTATAGCCAAAACAGTATCTTCAAGGATTAAAACAAGAATTCAATGATTCTTAATGTTTTTATTAACTCTAAAACGATCTCCAATTAACAAAGGACAAGCCAGAGAGAGAAAACAACCTAAATAACATGCGTTGCACTAAATCCCTGCTTTCTCTTCCAGGGTAACTCTTAGCTCTGCCCGAAGAAAACTCAACAAAAATGATGCTGCTTCATCATTTTGATAATATTTCTTCTGTTAAAAGGAGGCCATGACTTCCAGCATACACACTCCTGCCAGCGACAGTCTCCTGAGAGACGAATTTTGTAAACAATGAGAAGACTGTGGAACGTTAGCATGTGTAATCTCTCCAGGTTTCACATTAGAAAGAAACCAAATAATTTTTAACCTCCTCATGAGAATTGTTGCAAGGTGACAAAGCAAGATGACAACGCAAGATCCACAAGTAAGTTTTCAGAATTAATTTTTCTCTTTTGCGTCCAGAATAAAACGGGTTAAAGGCAGATTTCAAATCCCAAACCGCAGGGCTTAGCAAGTCTCATTACTAATCATGGAGAGGACAGGGATGTCCTCGGCACACTCTAGAGGACAGACCAGAGTGGGCAGACTCCTGTTTAGGAAGCCCTTCCTTTCTAAAGATAGAACCCCTAATCTCACCCTCTCTCCTCCCCAGGACCTGCATCACATGATCCCTAATAAAGAGCTCAGCAGGAGGCAGCTGGGGAAGATCAAAGGAGGGGTCAGAGGCCACAAGAAAATCAACTAATGGACAGTGTATTCACCTGAATAGTAAACCTCTCGGGACTTCCCTGGTGGTCCAGTGGTTAAGAATTCGCCTTCCAATGCAGGGGACGCAGGTTCGATCCCTGGTCGGGGAACTGAGATCCCACATGCCACGGGGCAACTAAGCCCGCGCGCCACAGCTACTGAGCCTGTGCACTCTGGAGCCCATGCGTCACAACTAGAGAGAAGCCTGTGCGCTGCAATGAAAGATCCCGCGTGCCGCAACTAAGACCCGATGCAGCCAAAAAAAAAAAAAAAGAAGTAATCCTCTCACTCTTCTCATATTTGCAATTTCAAAGTCTTCGCACTCCATTTTCCCCTCTGCTTAATTTTCTAAAAGACTTGACCCATCAAAATTCCCACCTGACCACACCACTATCTTTCAGTTATTCTCTCATACAGCCTATGCTTCTCCTTCACAGCACTTACACAATGGCAAGGAATACATTATATGTGTAATTAGTATTTAATGTCTCCCTCCCTCAAAAGACTGTGATGTTCACAATGTCATACCTAGCACCTAACCAGTACCTCACAATGTAAGTGTTCAATAATTATTCGTAGAATAAGTGAATGGATGGATGGATGGATGGATAGATGCTCTTTTTATTAATATCTTAGTCCTCCCATTTGATTCACTCCACAATCTCATCCTGTTCTCATCTGCTATACCAAGTTCCATCAGTCTCTGGAGCTGGCTGATTTCTACTGCACACCGAGCCCCAGCGATGATGGGCTAGTTTAGGAAACACACAGATTCTCCCACTATGACCCATCGCAGCCTGTCCGTCTCCAGTAGCATGAGTATCCAGACACCACGGATGTATCACATAACCATAAGCCCTGACAAGAGAAAAGCTGTCTTGCCTTTGACTCTATGGGTGTTCTGGAACATACTTCCCAGTCACTGAATAGCTTCTTCTATATCATGGCAGGATCATAAACTAAAGGCGAGTCCCCACCCCACTAGTGTTTCCTGTAATCTTCACAGTTTACCAAAGGTCAGGACCTTAGAGAACGACTTTAACTTCCATGCAAAGTTTCAAGTTTATTTCTCATCCAATGTCAAAACAAGAAAAACAAAAAAGGAATTAAGCAAATGGCAGGAAAGAAAGATTGAAAGAGGGAACGAATAAGAGGAAGCGAGTGTCCTGTGTGTGCTGTTGGTGCCGTGCACTTGTTAGGGGCGAACCGGTGTGACTTGGCCCTTCCAAGCAGATCAACGTGACTCACACGATCTACCCGAACCACGAGGTAAAGCAAACAAGTTGCTCCGTAACAGGACACCTGTTCACTGCAGGAAATCACAACAAATCTCAAAACCCGTGGAACAATCCAACGGCGTAATGCCAAGCCTTTGTTCAGTAAAAGCACTTCTATAGCAGGGCCAAAACAGTGGAGTCCAAATAGGCATCTCTCTCGGGTTTTGGTTTCTCAGGGGTAATTTTGAAGTAGAGCAGAGAATGAATGAATGCAGCTTCTTCGGTCAATCCTCTGAATGTCATTGGACAACATCAGCTTAGTTAATATGAGAAACACATTCCTGAGACCTCTCGTATTAAGACTCATCGTCTGGATCCAGCCTCCTGCTGAGACCAGGAAAATACGTCCTGCTAGGTGAGAACAGAGGCTTCGTATATCTAACTCCAACCTACCAAGCTCTCAAATGTCACATGTGCTAAGCTGATGTAATAATTTTAAGGCATTTCAACATTAGGACTGAAAATGGCTCTGTCAAAACTGCATCCAAAAATAAACGTAGACGGATGCCACAGCTGTCTCGCTCTCCTCCCTTCCACGCATCTCCTTTTGCGCTGACCTAACCTTCCCACTGCTGCAGAGCAGACGGGATGAAACGCACACCTGGTCAGGTCCCTCCCTACCTACCAAAGCTGCCCATCTTAGACAAGGTAAGGGATAATCTCCTTAAGTTGTACAAATCTCCTCTCAATCACCAAAGGCCTGTTATCAGTGTTTCTGTCCCAATGTCAGTATCTAGCCTAACCTTCAGTCACAAATGAGATTTGTCTAAACATGCCATGTATCTTTTGTAACTGTCCCATGCTTGAGGTCCTTCTGCCTCCTTCCCAGTCTCTTCCTCCACTTGAGAAACGCCTGGACTCAACTCAAGAGTTAGAATTGGCTTCTCTGTGAAGCTTTTCTAGCGTACCCAGGCAGAATTCTTTTTTTTTTTTTAATTTTTATTGGAGTACAGTTGATTTACAATGTTGTGTTAGTTTCTGTTGCACAGCAAAGTGAATCAGTTATACATAAACATATATCCACTCTTTTTTAGATTCTCTTCCCATATAGGTCATTACAGAATGTTGAATAGAGTTTCCTGTGCTACACAGTAGGTTCTTATTAGTTATCTATCAATATTTTATATATATTAGTTTGTATGTGTCAATCCCAGTCTCCCAATTTATCCCTTTCCACCCCCTACCCGCTTAGTAACCATAAGTTTGTTTTCTACTTCTGTGATTCTATTTCTGTTTTGTAGATAGGTTCATTTGTACCATTTTTTTAGATTCCTTACCCAATTTACCACTCAGCCTCAGCTTGTTTTATTTATTTTGGTTAATAA
This sequence comes from Delphinapterus leucas, assembly GCF_059928025.1. Lineage (NCBI taxonomy): Eukaryota > Metazoa > Chordata > Mammalia > Artiodactyla > Monodontidae > Delphinapterus > Delphinapterus leucas. The sequence continues at coordinate 82,064,809 of NC_143140.1, read as the reverse complement.
TTCCCTGATTGTCTAATCAATGAAAAAAGATAAATGTCACCCGCATTCTTACCAGAGACAATACTGATATATTTTCATGCATTTCTTTATAGTACTTTTCTTATACATATATATTGTGTGCTTTTTAAAAAACATAATTGGGGTTACACTATAACAATAATTTGGTATCCTATCTTCTTCGCTAAATATTAATATTTTCCCAAGTATTCTTTTAAAATGTTAAGAGATGCACAACGTTCCATCATAAAGCTGTAATTTAATCTCACTATTCTATTGATAGACATTTAGTTCTTTTTCCTATCTGTCACTATTACACATCTGTTAGAATTTCTGATTGTTTCCTTAAGATAAATTCCTGGAAGGGAAACAACTGGGTCAAAGTGAATAAAAATTTTAAGGATTTTCGTACATATATCAACACATAAGCAGCACTAATTTACATTCCTACCGATAATTTATTATAATAGTTTCATGACACTAAGGGTCACCGCTTACTCAGCCCCTTCCCAATATTTCTCTATCACTTTAAAGATGGCTGCATTTTAATATTTATCAAATGAATAATAACACAGTAACATAAGTTATCATTTTCTGAGGATTTGAGCTACATAAGCACAACGTGAAGACTGTGCTAACATGATTACATTCGATCCTTACAATTCTTACAGAAGACAATTCTCCTCCTCTCCCAGGCTTGCCCAAAAGATAGTGAGTGACAGAACCTGACAACAAACCCACAGCCTACCTGACCTAAATCCATGCTTTGACCAGCGGGCCTACAAATGTTTTTGCTTATGCAACCTATCAGTATCAATTTGTAGAATAAATTTGAATATTTATTTATGTAAAAATATACTACTGTCATATTAGGCATATTACCAAATATACACAAAGATACAAATTAAGACGAGATTAAAATAATAATGCAAATATTTTCTTCCTGAACCTCTCATAAGTCATTTTGCACAGCTCCTGTAGACACAAGCCCACTTCTGAGCAGCACAGCACTTATCTTCTACACTGGTTTTTATGTCTACCACTAGGACATAAGCTCCACGAGGGCAGGCCCTGTGTCCGTTTTTTAGCACTGTATCTCCAGTGTCTACACTGCCTGGTACACTAATGAAAGACATGTTGAATATTAATAAATGAATAAATGATTCAGCTGCAAGGTTGTGGGTTTGAGGGAAGAATCTAGAAATCAGTTTTATTTGTATCCCTAGCACCAAGCACATTTCCTAGCACATGATGGACACCTCTATAAATGTCTGCTGAGTGGATATACATTTGCTGTTTGATGAGTAAATGAGTGAATGGAGGGATGATGGATGGATGGATGGACAGATGGACAAACAGAATGGAAAGGCTTCTTCCCCTCTGTTCACATCTCTAGGATTAGCATATCAAAGATAAAAATACCTGGCTGAACTTATTTATTTAATTTCAATAACACTTTACTACTGCTAAACAGTGGTCCTGTTGGAACAAGTATAGATGGAGTTTCACTCACCTCTTGTAAAAACAGAAAGTAACAAGCCTCATATTTTTAAAATTAGCCCTGGCGAGAGATCAACCTAGAACAGAGATATGAGCTTCAGAAGAAGATGGGAGGGAGAGGAGATAGTTGACCAAGATGCACTGGGGAGGAAAGGCCATGAATTATTTATTCATCCACATCTTGCTAGATAAGAATAAAAGTTTAAAAGACTGAAAAAATACTTACCTTGAAGGAACCAAAATTATAACTCAATCCTTGTTAGGGTGAAGGTCTCATCCTATCTAATTTGTAATTTTTCTGTATCTTGTTATGAAAATATCTTGGCTAATAAAATTGCAGTTGTTTCTTTAACTCATCCTGTCTTTAGAAGCTTATTGTCACTCCCTGTGTAACAGCTATTCTTAATCTCAAGGTTTACATGCTACATGGACATGAGGGGAAATTACATTAATCCACACTCTCAGTATCTCTAATTTGTAACCTTGCTGATACATCACTTACGTTCACTTGTTAATCAGAAAACATTAAGATGTTTTGTCTTGCCTTTTTCTTCAGCTGTGACTGTAATTTTAAAAATCATTTCTAAAATGAGCATAAATGTGGAAGCTCTTCAAACAGCTATTAGCCTCTCTTTGCTTATTTCCATTCTTGAGGTGGATATGATTACCTCACCGGAATGCAAACTCCATGAGGGCATTATTATTTATAGACACCAGGTAGCCAATACTAATCATGCTAGCTCTGTGTCAAGCATGAGTCAAATACGATGCCGTTTAACCCCAAGTGCAGCCGCGCGAAGCTGTTACAACTATATCCACATTGCATAAAAACGAAATTTAGGTTCAAAGATGACAAGGCATTTGATCTGAATCCCACAGCTGTGTTTTCCGGCTCCTCTCTTCCCCTCCCCTCCCCTCCCCTTCCCTTTCCTCCTTCCCCCGGTCTCCTTCCCTCTCCTCTCCTTTCGACCATCAACTCTAATCTCTTACTCTGGCTCACTCTACCCAGCCACTGTGACCTGTTTTCAGTCTTTAAATCAATGTTCCCTGAGCCTCAATCTAAATTAGTTTCCTGTGTTATTCACGCTCGTGTCGCCTAATACTTATCCTTCGTGTTATCACCAAATTAACTATTATTTATTTGTATTTACTTAATATCTATGTCCCCCAGTAGTACTTAATATTATTTACTTAATATCTATGTCCCCCAGTAGACTATGAGGTCCACAGAGGCAGGAAAATGCCTGTTCTTTTCACCACCGTGTCCCCTGTGACTGAGTATCAGTAAAGATCACAGAGTGAATGAAGGAGTGAGTGAAATGGCACAGCCAGAATTCAAACCAAAGCCTATCTGACTCCAAAGTCCGTATTGTTAATCACTATGTTATCATCCTATATATAGATATGCAATCATTTCTCCCTAAGTTGAATTCTTTTCCGACCTTCATTCAATATTGCTGTCTGCAAGGCAAGTAGGGCTGCTGTAGTAATGAGGTGCATTTCCATAACTAATTTTAAGTTCACAAAATTTAACTTTAATAAATTCATAAATCTCTTTCCAACCACTTTCTGGAAGATTCCTGGGGGAAGGGATAAATTGGGAGACTGAGACTGACATATACACACTACTATATAGAAAATAGATAACTAATAAGAACCTACTGTATGGCACAGGGAACCCTGCTCAATACTCTGTAATGATTATTTGGGAAAAGAATCTTAAAAAGAGTGGATATACGTATAAGTGATTCACTTTGCTGTACAGCAGAAACTAACACAACAGTGTAGATCACAACAGTGTAAATCAACTATACTCCAATAAAAATTAATTTTAAAAAACGATTCTTGGGACTTCCCTGGTGGTCCAGTGGGTAAGACTCCACGCCCCCAATGCAGGGGGCCCAGGTTCGATCCCTGGTCAGGGAACTAGATCCCGCATGCATGCCACAACTAAGAGTTCACATGCCACAACTGGAGGATCCCGCATGCTGAGACTAAGACCCGGCGCTGCCAAAATAAATAGATAATTGATTAACAAATAAATGAATAGATTCCTTCTGCTTTCTACAAGTTCCTGAATGTTGTATAGGTCGGGTCTAGTCAATTTAGAAGCTTATATTTTCACTTAACGTAAAGTCCTTTGAATTTATTTTTAATCTGTTACCAAGTTATCTGTTACCAAGATAACTTCTTAGTTAAGAAAGTCACAGGCAAGTTAATTAATTTCAGGTCCTATTTTAAGTGACTAGCAATTTCTCAGTGTTTATATCGGATATATCTCCATGGGAGGTATCAGGTGTAGCTATCAAGGCTAATAATGGATGCAGATTTGGGAACACTGTCACATATGGAATAGCTTCTGTGAGTGGAAGGGTGGAAACAAAAATCTCTGTTGACAACTAGATGGGACATTTTATTCATTGGAATCCTGTATATATCTTTTTGCATATTAATGATTCTAGAACTCTTCCCAAGTGGGATTTTTTTCACTCTATCTATTATCAAACACTTGATAAATTATCTTAAAGTGAAAAATTTTCCAAGATACAATATTTTACTTCCTATGCTGAGTGGTGTGCTTGAAACTTTAATAAGTTGTCTATTCAAAGTGGCTCCTCAGGAATATTTCCCTTAGAATGAACTTGAAATATAGCTTAACCCATCTTCCAAAAGAGCAATTGTCTAGTGCAATAAAATTGTCATAGGGAGACTTAAGTCTTGTTGGACTTCATTTCAATACTCATCATTTTATGTCAACCTTTAGGAGAAGGAAAAGCAATTTTAAGACAAAATTTTCTTCAGCATTACTCACAATTCACAAGACGTGAAACAACCTAAAAGCCCATCACTGGACGAATGGATAAGGAAGAAAATGTGACATGCTTATATCTACCTATATCTAAATAATGGAATATTACTCAACCATAAAAAAGAAGAAAATCCTGCCATTTGCAACAACATGGATGGACCTTGAGGGCATTATGCTCAGTGAGATAAGTCAGACAAAGACAAATACTGTATGATCTCATATGTGGAATCCAAAACAAGCAAAAAACTCATTTTTTTAAAAAAAGAGGGGCTTCCCTGGTGGCGCAGTGGTTGAGAGTCCGCCTGCCGATGCAGGGGACACGGGTTCGTGCCCCGGTCCGGGAAGATCCCACATGCCACGGAGTGGCTGGGCCCATGAGCCATGGCCGCTGAGCCTGCGCGTCCGGAGCCTGTGCTCCGCAACGGGAGAGGCCACAGCAGTGAGAGGCCCGCGTACCGCAAAAAAAAAAAAAAAAAAAAAAAAGAGGACTTCCCTGGTGGCACAGTAGTTAACAATCCACCTGCCAAGACAGGGTACATGGGTTCGAGCCCTGGTCTGAGAAGATCCCACATGCCTTGGAGCAACTAAGCCCGTGTACAACTACTGAGTCTGCACTCTAGAGCCTGCGACCCACAATCACTGAACCCACGTGCCACAACTACTGAAGCCCACGTGCCTGGAGCCTGTGCTCCGCAACAAGTGAAGCCACCACAATGAGAAGCCCGCGCACCGCAACGAAGAGTAGCCCCTGCTCACTGAAACTGCAGAAAGTCCGTGTGCAGCAATGAAGACCCAACACGGCCAATAAATAAATAAATAAAAAATTTTTAAAAAGAGATCAGATTTACAGTTACCAGAGGTGGGGGGCTGTCAGGGGTGGGGGCATTGGAAGAAGACAGTCGTAAGGTATAAACCTCCAGTTATAAGATAAATAAACGCTGCGGGTGTAATGTACAACATAATGACTATAGTTAACACTGTTGTACGATATATTTGAAAGTCCTAAATATATCTGAAAGTTCTCATCACAAGGAAAAAAAGATCTTCTTTTTTTGTATCTATATGAGATGATAGGTATTAAATTTAAGTTAACTAAATTTATTGTGGTAATTACTTCACAATATATTTAAGTCAAGTCATTATGCTGTAAACCCTAAACTTACACAGTGCTGTATGTCAATCATATCAAGAAAACTGGGAAAAAATATGTTCTATTATCTATGTCTTCGTATCATCTCTTCTGTTGCTTAACAATGCTTTCTATACAATGTTTCTACACACAGTTTCATCTCCCTACAGGACTACATTATAAATTTTGTGGGTCCTGTGCACTTTTACCTTCATGGTCTCTTTCCTCCATAAAGACAGTAAAAATTATATTTTATAACTAATTGGTATAAAGAACATATCAAAATATTACATATTAAAATATTTTTTCAACTTAAAAGTTATTTTTTTCTCTCTCTCTCCTGATTTTAAAAGAAATTAAAACATTCTTATGGGTTCCTTAAAATATGGTGGTCTCCAGTGACACTGATGGATAGATTGGTCCTGTCTCTCTAAGAAAATCAGGCAGTAGATATGACAAACTCTCCCCAGTTTTCTGCTGTTGATTATTAGCTTTTGTGTTTGTGTGTTGAGCACCTGTGGGCCTTGCTGCACTGTCCGTTGTTTTTTTTTTTGCGGTATGCGGGCCTCTCACTGTTGTGGCCTCTCCCGTTGCGGAGCACAGGCTCCGGACGCGCAGGCTCAGCGGCCATGGCTCACGGGCCTAGCCGCTCCACGGCATGTGGGATCTTCCCAGACTGGGGCACGAACCCGTGTCCCCTGCATCGGCAGGCGGGCTCTCAACCACTGCGCCACCAGGAAAGCCCGCTGCACTGTCCTTTGTGGTGGACTACAAACCCATTGGTTCTCACAACCTCCTCAAGCATGGAAGGACTCAGCGAAGTACCCTGTGTATTAATTAAGGTTCTCCAGAGAAACAGAGCCAATAGAATGTAGATAGATAGATAGATAGATTTATTTTCAGGAATTGGCTCACATGATTGCAGGGGCTGACACGTCTGAAATCTGCACAGCGAGCTGGCAGCCTGGAAACCGGGAAGAGTTGATGTGGCTGTTTGAGTTCAAAGGCAGTTTGGAGGCAGAATTCTCTCTTCCTCGTGGATCTCAGTCTTTTCTCTCAGGCCTTCAACAGACTAGGGGAGGCCCACCCACATTACGGAGGCTAATCCGCTTTACTCAAATCTACTGACCTAAATCTTAATCTCACCTAAAAGATACCTTCAACAGTGAAATATAGGCTGGTTTTTGGCTATATATCCTAGCCTAGACAAGTTGACATACAGAAGTAACCATGACTGGGCTTCCCTGGTGGCGCAGTGGTTGAGAGTCCACCTGCCGATGCAGGGGACACGGGTTCGTGCCCCGGTCCGGGAAGATCCCACATGCTGCGGAGCGGCTGGGCCCGTGAGCCGTGGCCGCTGAGCCTGCGCGTCCGGAGCCTGTGCTCCGCAACGGGAGAGGCCACAACAGTGGGAGGCCCGCGTACCGCAAAAAAAAATAATAAATAAATAAATAAAATAACCAAGAAGTAACCATTACTTTGCTGTACATGTGAAACTAACACAACATTGTAACTTAACTATACTTCAAAAAAAAAAAAAGTAACCATTATACCCTGTATTTTGAAAAAAAATATGATCTTGAGGTTGCTACCAGGCTGTTACACAAGGTTACAACGATCTTCATGCAAATATCACTGCCAGACTAGAGAAGAAATAAATTGTCTCAAGGTCAAAATAATGTGAAACAAAACTGTATCACCTGTGTCTTGAACAAACCTAGCCTTGTAAACTTGAATAAATCTGAATATTTTGATTTTGTTTTTAAGTAAATGTCAGCCTGCCCATTTGCCTTTATGAACAGAAGTGCAAGCATTTTTCTTTACCCAAATAGCATGGTTTTTAAGCCAGGGGCCAGAAATGGCCTTAAAATACTTAGTTAATTACATCAGAAAGGAACATTTAACAGTCAGTATGGACAAAACCATAATCATTGTTTTTGGCAGCTATTCTCAAAATTCAAACTGTCAATTCTAAATAAATCCAGGCTCCAACACATGGGAAAAGGAGAACTGGAGGGAGACACGACCAGTGCTTAGATGATGCTGGCCCTAGTGCGACCTAACACCTGCCATGAGTGGTGCAGGCTGCGGGCACTAATGAAGACCCCAGCTAATGCCCTTGCTTCCCAGGATGTGGCCCTGGAGTGGAAGCCTCTCACAACAGCCCTACAGGCAGGAAGCTCCCGGGCATAGAATGAATGGCGATGACCGAGTGTTGTGCCCACTGGGAAGCCCCCCCACCAGCACCCACTCCTCAGGTAAGGAGGGGAAACCATACCCTGGTTTCCCTGACACGGAAACACTATTTTTTTAATTTATTTTTTTAACTAATTTTTATTGGAGTATGGTTGCTTTACAATGTTGTGTTAGCCTCCATTGCACAACAAAATGAATCAGCCATACACATACAGATATCCCCTCCCTTTTGGATAGACAACTGATGGGAACATACGGTATAGCCCAGGGAACTCTACCTAATGCACTGTGGTGACCTATATACATTATTGATACTATGTATAAAATAGCTAACTAATGAGAACCTACTGTATAGCACAGGGAACTCTACTCAATGCTCTGTGGTGACCTAAATGGGAAGGAAGTCCATTTTCCCAAGTAAAGCAAAAAGGTAGACGTAGATAAGACAACAGACTTAAGGGACTTGGGATGGAAATAAAGAGCGTACAGCAAGGCTGAACCTTCAGAGCCAGGGCAAAGTTAAGGATCTCAGTAGAAACTGCTGTCCAAGTCCACGAGGGAAGTCGGGGCCAAAGGGAACAGAGGATGGTGCTCAGCCCAATGCTCCACCCCACCTTCAGTGCCAAGAAACTCATAACCAACTCCACTCCCACTTGCAAAGACTTAGTTCATCTAAGGGGAAAGGGAATGAGGAAAACAAATGGAATAAGTTTCCTTGAATTGACAAAATGGCATTTTTCTTCTAAAGAGAATAGCCTCTGCTGAGCTAAGCTGAGTTGTTATAAAATGTTACAAAATGTTTGCCCACCTAAGTTACATCGTCTCTAAGCCTTATACTCACTGTATATGTAGTAACTGAACTTCAGTCACTCACCAAAGAGAGCTATCCATCACGGCTAAATACATAAAGAAAACCGATACATAAGCAGAAGAGTAACAGAAACAAGTTAATGAATCGCTTCAGGTTCTACAAGTTAGAGTGGCAGAAAGTTTATTTCTCTAGAGAAGTGACTTCGCTAAGGTACAGCTTAATACACTTCAGCCTTTAGGGATAAATGTTATGAGGAAACTTCATATGAAGAAAGTTGTGCAATTAAAGACAATGTCCATTATGTTCCATCATAGTTACACTTTATGTTTATTTGAAAGACCTCTGTGGTGTGAGCTCTGAGCACCAGTGGTTGTACTAACTTTAGCAAAGGCTGACTATTAGTCAGCTCCCGCTGTTGTAACAAAATACCTCAGATGGGTGGCTTCAACAACACATTTATTACCTCACAGTTCTGGAGGCTGGGAAGCCCAAAATCAAGGTGCCACTCAATTCAGATCCTCCTGAGAGCTCTCTTCCTGGCTTGCAGATGGCCACCTTCTCACTGTGTCCTCACATGGCAGAAAGAGTTCTAGTCTTTCCTCTTCTTATAAGGACATTAATCCCATCATGGGGGTCCCACCTTCATGACCTCATCTAGACCTAATTACCTCCCAAAGGCCCCACCTCCTAATACTATCACATTGGGGGTTAGGATTTCAACATGCAAACCTGTGGAGGACACAAACATTCCATCCACAACAGACGGCACATTGAATTGCATGGAGTGCAAACAGGTAAATCCGAAGTGCAGGCAGTGGAAGGGCACTGGGGGTGCAGGCAGCCAATCCACGTTCTGTTCATCAATTAATCACCCCAAGTCCTCCTTACTTCCTAATCTGTATCCCTAACTGGCAATTCCAAGCATGGAACCTTCCAGAGGTCTCTGGGAAGAACAATTCCACCTCCACTGCTATCTTCTCCTATGCCATTTATTCACCAGCATGACGCCACTGCCTTTGTATTTTCTAGAATGGTTAAAAAAATTAAAAATTTTTGGTCTTATTCCCAACAGTGCTGGAGAATGATTCTATTACCTACTTTTTCTCCTCTTTTAATGGGGTTTAGAGAAGCAGAGGACATAAACACATGTACTCAAGTCCAGAATCTTGAGCAAAAAGCCCAAATCAGCTATTAATAATCCCATTTTCACAAACAGCACACTGAGGCCTGAAGGGTTAAGCAACGTTTTCAAATGGTGGGGCTGACTTACACGGTATCTTCTAACTTACTGTCTTATACATAGCTCTTTATAAGCCCCCTCAAATTATTTGGGAAGTTATGGTTAGTTTATCAATATTTCCTAGAAAATGTAAGGTGGAAATTAACCTTAAAACATCCAGAAACCAGACCTAGAGAAAGTGAGGAATGAGCTCAGGACAACAAAATCAACTCATTTCAGAGTCAACAAGATCCAGGGTTCTTGACTCCCTGTGGCTAATACTCTTTTTAGGCCAACAGACGTTTGCTCAATAGATGACTGAGTTGACAAGCAAACGATTTTCTTATGAGGTGCCCATAATAGGGAGAATTTGTTCCCTTCATTTGTTCCTCTCAGTTTCCCTGGTCTGCTTATCCTCAACCATCACATGGTAAATTTCACTGTGAATTTAAAAATCCTTCTCGCTCTCTCCTTAGAAAACCTCTTATTTCTCTGGCCTTCCTTTATTCATAACTTCAAGAACCATCTAAACGGTGATGAGCCCCGTCTATCAGACGATCCCCAGCCCAAACCTGTCTTTTGGGCTCAGGATCTACCCAGCTAACTGCCTTCCGGATATAACGTGAAAAACAGACAGACCCTTCACACCCAACACGTCTCCAGCTGAGCTCATGCTATTTTCCCCCAATTTGTTCTTTCCCCATCTCGGTGAATGGCACCACACATCCACCCAGTTCCTCCAGCCAGAAACCTGTGCTTTACAATCTCTCCCTCCCAGTTCCAATGCCTCTGTCTTGTTGATTCTCACCCCCAAACAACGACTCACCCTCAACCTCCTCGTCCACCACCCAAGTCTCGGTTACCATAACAGCCGGCACACAGTCTCCCCGACGTCAGATTTATTCCCCACCCTCACCACTCACCTAGCCTCTAGTCCATTTATAGCCAGAGTGATCTTTTCAAAATGTAGAAGTGCTCAATATGCCCAAGGCTTGAAATTCTCCAGGGACTTCCCCTTGGCCTCGGGACAAAATCCAAACTCCTGGGCTTCCCTGGTGGCGCAGTGGTTGGGAGTCCGCCTGCCGATGCAGGGGACGCGGGTTCGCACCCCGGTCCGGGAGGATCCCACATGCCGCGGAGCAGCTGGGCCCGTGGGCCATGGCCGCTGAGCCTGCGCGTCCGCAGCCTGTGCTCCGCAACGGGAGAGGCCACAACAGTGAGAGGCCCGCGTACCGCAAAAAAAAATCCAAACTCCTAGGGAGTCCCGCATAACCTGACCCCTGCCTACCTCACCGGCTTCATCTCCCGCTACCCTTCCCACCTCACGGTCTCTCGCAACTACTCTCCCGCCCCAGTGGCTTCCACGGTTGCCTGAACGGACTTTGCTTCTTCCCATTCCCCACGGTGTGCGGTGGAGAAAACTTATCCAGCACTCCCAGCCCCGATCCTTTGCCTAGCTGACTCCTACTCACCTCCCAGAGCTCAGCTGAAATTTCACTTCCTGGGGTAAGACCGCCCCCAGCACCAAGTCCAGGGGACACTTTCACTCCTTACCTGACCTCCCTCTGGCACTTGCCACACAAAGGACACCCTCCTTGACCTCTCCGGACTCACACCCCCCGCGCCACCACTCTCCCAGGCAGCTCCCCGTTTCTCTGACGCACCTGGCCCTCCTCTGCCAGTGCCTCCTGTAGCTCATCGTCCTCTACCTACTCCAGCCATGCTTGCCTTCCTCCTTTTTTCAAACTTTTATTTATGACCCCATTTATTATTTACTTAACTATACTGTGAGCTCGATAGTTAGAAACAGCCTCTTCTACTTAGTATCCCGATTTATTACAGGCACGTACTCTCTTTAAAGTCTTATTTCAGTCTTACAGGAAAGTTACAAGAATAATCAAGTATATGCTTCGCTTAGTTTCATCAGCTGTGAGAACATTTTGTCACATTTGACTTATTCCTTTCTCTCTGTACATTACAATCACGATAGCCGAATCATCTGGGAGTACTTTGCAGACATCGTAGCCTTTAACCCCTAAATACTTCAGCATGTATCTCCTAAGAACAAGGACATTCTTTTGCATACAGCTGTCAGATTCAAGAAATTTAACTATGATACCGTATTATTCACCAGTTATCTCGATAATGTTCCTTAGAGCAACTATAAATGTGCGGCATGTATTGTCAGGTATCTTTAGTCTGTTTAATCCAGTTCTTGGCCTTCCTTTCTCTTTCATAACATCAATAACGGGATAAACTGACATATGGCTCCTGACATGAAGCACTGAGAAGTAAACAACGTGTCTCATATAGAATCACCATAAATGCCAAAAGTGATTAACTTGAATCTAAGGATGAGGAAACATGAGGCATACCCAAACTGAGGGACATGCTACAAACTGTACTCTTTTTTTTTTTTTTTCGCGGTACACGGGCCTCTCACGGTTGTGGCCTCTCCTGTTGCGGAGCACAGGCTCTGGACGCGCAGGCCCAGCGGCCACGGCTCACGGGCCCAGCCGCTCTGCGGCATGTGGGATCTTCCCGGACCAGGGCACGAACCCGTGTCCCCTGCATCAGCAGGCGGACTCTCAACCACTGCACCACCAGGGAAGCCCAAACTGTACTCTTTTTAAACACATTGCCCCTAAGGGCCTGTAGTTGCCCTTGTTATTTCTGAGAACACTCCCTCCCATCATCACCGACAACTCCGCACAGATGGCTTCTCCTTGGAGAGCCCCCCGGACCCACTCCATCCCCATCCCCACCCCAGTCAACCTCCATCCTGCTATCCCACTTCACTGCCTTTTCGAAGCATTTAACACGCTTTGAAATTACTTTGTTTATCTATTTGTTTTCTTTTGTTATCTATTTCCCCCACTAAAATATAACTTTTATGAGTAGTGGGACCTTATCTAAAACAGTGCCTGCTTTAGACTAAGCCCTTACTTTTTAACTGCTGAAGGAAAGAATTTCCATATCTTTGGTGCCCTAAGACTCAAAGAACATTCGCCACATGGGTGACTCATGCAATGTATGATTCACCAAGCAGAATTTTTCTGGTTCAGGTTACCTCCCAAGTTCTCATTTTTGCTTACTCCAAATATTCACAAAATTTCAACACCAAGACCTTCCTTTATGATTCTCCACTCTACCCATTTCATTTACCCTTAAGTAGAAAAGACTTAGGAAAATGTGATAATTATAGTCAGTTCTTAATATTGTTCCCCTTTGCACTGACGTTGAGATTAGTTGATGATGACCTGGAAATGCTGAAAAATACATTTCTGTACAAAGCTAACAGGGAAAGTCCAGGAGGGACAGCACAAGGGTAAATTCAGTCAACAGAAGGGAAGTTATTTCAGTTACTCAGAAATAAAATTCACATATTTCCTTTTATTAGCAATATTTAAACTATTTTATTCAAGCATATCTAAACATGTAGAGATAGAAGCAATAATCAATAGCGGTGCTGGTATCAGTAAGAGAAAGAGTGCAGTGTCACTGGTCCACCTCAGCAATGCTTTGAACTTCTCTGACTTACATCAAAGTCACCAAGGCACCGATTTCAAAGGGAAAAAATTGGAAGCGAAACAAAGAAAAAAAGAAATCTTGGGTAAATAACCTAGCATAAATAATTCCTAGCACAGCAAATGTTACTCCCTTTTTAAATTAAAATTTTTAATTGTCCTTGAACACAGAAAAAGTAAGTCTTTGTAATGAGTCAACTTAACTCAAGTACAAACCAAGAAGCACTCACTATTGTTTCAAATACACTACCCATTACATCTGGCAACATTGAGTAAAGATACACACGACCTTTTTAAAGTATGAAAGGAAAAACCTGCTGTCTGTTTGGGGTTCAAAAAGGTTTCTCCTACCTGTTCTTTGAATGCTTTCCCTCATGCTGCATTCTAAAGCCAGGTGGTCAAAGAATAATTAGATACCAAGAGAAATTAAGTGTTACAGTTAAAATAAAGTTGGATATACAAATGAATTAACTGGTTATCATTCTTTTGTTTTAGCTTTTTATTCTGAAGTAATTTTAGACCCAGAAAAAAAGTTGCAAAATTAGAACAGAGAGATTCTGTTTACCCTTTACCCAGCTTCCCCTAATGTTAATTACATAACTGAAGTCTGCTAAAACCAGGAAATCAACGTTGATGCAATACTATTAACTAAACTACAGATCTCATTCAAATTTCACCAGTTTTCTAATAATGCCCTTTTTATGGTCCAGGAGTCATCTCAGGCTCCCACACTGCATCTAGCTGTCACGCCTCCTTAGTCTCTGCCTATCATGACCTTGACACTTTTGAAAAGTACTGGCCAATTATTTTGCAGAAAATCCTTCAAGGTGGGTTTGTCTAATGTTTTCTCATGATCAGATTGTTATGATTTATTTTTGATAGTATAAAGCTCTTTTTTATTTGAAACAAGGGAAAACATTTAGTTACTTATCTAGTTCAATCCCTACCAATAGAGTACACTTTCTAGGAGTTTGTCCAATTGATTGTTTCATAGTCTAAAGGTATTTATTCCCTTGAGCAAGGAGAAAAAGTCATCCTGTTAACTTTTACAGCCATATCCCAAATATTTTATATACTTTTCTTCTTCTTTATAATGACTTAACCAAGTTTGTATTTTTAGCTTTTTAAATAGTTCCCTTACCAAATTTTTGTCTGGTGTATCTCTCAAATACTAACAGAGGTATGTTAAAAGTGTTCTACTGTAGTTGTGGATTTGTTTATATCTCCTTATAGATTTTTGCTTCTGTCAATTTTTGTTTTATATATTTTGAGGCCATTTAATTAGATGCATACACATTTAGAATTGTTAAAGTTCCTGATGAATAAAAATTTTTATTATTATGTGATAGTGATATAATTTGTGTTATTATTGTGACTTTGTTTACCTCTAGTAATGCTTTTTTGCCTTAAAACTATTCTGTATAATATTATTATGCCTAAAAGCTTTCTTTTGCTTATTATGTGTCTGGTAAATCTTTTCATACACTTTGCTTTCAACTTTTCCATATACTTTTGTTTACATGTGTCTTTCATAAATAGCATATACCTGGATTTTTAAAAAATTCAATGTGACAGTTTTGTTGGTTAACTGAGCATTTAGTCCACTTATATTTATTGTAATTACTGGTACATTTGTATTTCTTTTCATCATCTTTTTTTTTCTTAGCTTTTTCTGTTTCTTTTTCTCTCCCTTCTTACCTTTTTGGGGAAGCTTTAGGGTTGTTGTTGTTTTTTTCTTTATATCTAGAATAGGAGGTTTCTGACTTAAGTTCATATGAAGATGTGATTAGAGTCAGATCTTTTCTTAAAGTGGATTAAAAGGAGAAAACCAAAAAGAACAGAGCAAATCAGAAGAGAGAGGAAATGGTTCTTTAAAAGGTGGAAAATAGGGACTTCCCTGGCAGTCCAGTGGTTAAGACTCCATGCTTCCACTGCAGGGGACACCGGTTCGATCCCTGGTTGGGGAACTAAGATCCCGCATGCCACACAGTGCAGCCAAAAAAAAAAGAAAAAAAAAGTGGAAATAGATACTACCTCACACCTAGTAGGATGGCTATGAGAGAGAGAGGGAGGGAGGGAGGGAGGGAGAGAGAGAGAGAGAGACAGGAGGGAGGGAGGGAGGGAGGGAGGGAGGAAGGAAGGAAGGGAAGGGAAAATACAAGTGCGGACAAGGATATGGAGAAACTGGAACATTTGTGCAATGCTAATGAGAATGTAAAATGGTGTATCCACTAAAACAATATGGCAGTTCCTCAAAAAATTAAAAATTGAATTACCAAATAATCCAGCAATTCCAATTCTTATACCCAAAAGAATTGAAAGCAAGGTCTTGAGGAGATTTGTACACCCATGATCATAGTAGCATTATTAACAGTAAAACAGTCCAAGTGTCCTTGTACTGATGAATGAATAAACAAAACATAGTATATACATACAATGGAATGTCATTCAGCCTTAAAAAGGGAGGAAATCCTAACCCGTGTTGCAACATGGATGAACCTTGAGGGTATGATACTAAGTAAAGCAAACCAGTCACAGAAGGACAAATGCTGTATGATTCCACTTATATGAGCTGACTAGAGTGGTCAAATTCAGACACAGAAAATAGAATGGCGGTTGCCAGGAGCTGGGGTGACGAGGGAATGGGGAGTTATTGCTTAGTGGGTACAGAATGTCAGTTTTGCAAAATGAGACGAGTTTCAGGGATAGATGGTGGCGACAGTTGCACAATAATGTGACTGTACTTAAGGCCACTGAACTGTACACTTAAATATTAAGATGGTAAATTTTATATGTATTTTACCACAATTTTTTAGAAGTTTGAAATGGTGGGGGAATAAAGGAAAAGTGACTTGACTTCCTTCATAATTATACATGACCAGCTCTATGTCCTTTACTTTAAGGAACTATAGCTGTTGATTTACATTCGCTTCTCAAAACAACCCCATCAGACAGCAATTCTAATTAACCCTTGTTTTACAGAGAGGAATGGAACTTGCTCAAATCCCCAACAATGGTATATACTGGAGCCATAACTTTGGTTCAGGTCTTCCAAATACATGAAAACACTGACACAGCAAAGTAGCTCCATGTTTGTGGCCTCTGCGTCCAAATCCAAGCACTTTTCACCAAATGAATGCTAGAGCTTTTTGCTGACTGATGATATAATTTGGTGACATTTTCCAGCTTCCATACCTTATTTCAGATGCATGGCAAAGTTACACTGCTCTGCTCAAAGTGACATCTGTCAATTTCCCCAAAGCACGTTTCTGTCTTCCACGCTTGAGCTGTGACACTTCAATTCACACAATATTGCTCTTAGTATTTGTCACTTTTCCTAGCCTAGTAAAGCTCTGCTGATGATAAGGGGTAAATCCAACTTGAGAAAAATGCAACATTAGATTTGGTGCAGGGAGGATACTACAAATGACACAGTCTTGTTATGGGTTATTGTAGACTCTTGATTTTTCATTGACACCAGGGACTGTGTCAGATTCATTTCTGTATCCTCATTCCCTCACACAGATCCTCAGTAACTGACTGCTGACGTGGTCCTGAGGTAAGGATGGAGGTGTCAGGGGTGGTGGCAGTGGTGTTGATGTACGGCAATCTCACAAGTTATAAAGACTAATAATAGCTAATAGATAAAATAGATAAACAACAACAAGGACCTACTGTGGAGCACAGGGAACTCTACTCAATATCCTGTAATAAGCCATAATGGAAAAGAATCTGAAAAATTATACATTATATACATATAAACAACTGAATCACTTTGCTGTACACCTGAAACTAATACAACATTGTAAATCAACTCTACTTCAATTTAAAAAAAAGAAAAAGGAAAGAATAAGAAGAGCGAATATTAAGAAGCATTTACTCTGTCACTCTATTGGGAGCTTTACATATATGAACTGTGAATCCTCAAACCACACTATGTCATAAGCATTATGATCCCATGTTTCAGATGAAGAAACTGAAGTTCTGAGACATTAAGTAATTTTTTTGCCCAAGGTGTCACAGATAAGTGGTATACTCAGGACTGCTTGAACTCAAAGCTAATACCTCCGGTCCCTGCAGTATTCTACTTCCTCATACAATTGCATATTATCCCTGCTTTGTATTTTAATCAGTTTTTCAGTGTCATAATGGTGTGGTAGGAAAAGTACTAAACTTTCAAAGAGAAGGTATTTAAGTTCCCGCTCCATTATTTGCTAATTGAGCAAGCTATATCATCTGTATAATGGGAAATTTCTGCCTTGCCTATCTGAGTTATAAGATTGTCTCAGATGAAGTATTTTGGAAACTGAAAAAACAATTATAATAAATGCTGGCCTTTTGCTTCTACTTTTATTCTCAATAAAATTTAGGTCTTTCAGGTCAATTAACATCTTGGGCTTGGTGGATATTTTCCTTTATGTAGGTAGTGAAATTTATCCTAAAAATCTCAATATGGGGGCTTCCCTGGTGGCGCAGTGGTTAAGAATCCACCTGCCGATGCAGGGGACACGGATTCGAGCCCTGGTCCGGGAAGATCCCATATGCCGCAGAGCAACTAAGCCCATGCACCACAACTACTGAGCCTGCGCTCTAGAGCCCACAAGCCACAACTACTGAGCCCGCATGCCGCAACTACTGAAGCCCGCGCACCTAGAGCCCGTGTTCCGCAACAAGAGAAGCCACTGCAATGAGAAGCCCTGCACCGCAACGAAGAGTAGTCCCCGCTCACCACAACTAGAGAAAGCCCGCGCGCAGCAACGAAGACCCAATGCAGCCAAAAAAATAAAATAAATTTACTTTAAAAAAATCTCAATAAGATTACTCAAAATGATCACTTATTTATTACTAAAACTTACTTATTTTTCCACCTTTACAGTAGAAAACTCTGGCACATACCAACGGTTTGGAATATCACCAATAGTGGGACAAACTGACATCATGCACCTCTTGCTGTGACACACTGTGACACACCACTTATATAGCATTCCTACCAAAAATCTTATCATGAAAAACAATCAGATAAACCTATTCTGCAGAACAAATGACCTAGAGTCTGTAAAAATATCAGTATTACTGAAGACAAAGAAATGCTGAGGAACTGTTCCAGGTTTACAGAGACGAGAGACACACAAGTAAATATAATGTGTGATCCTGAAATGAAAAAAAAAATTGCAGTAAATGGCATTATGAGGACAATTGGCAAAATTTTAGCTGATAGTGTACCTTAGAAAATACTATTACAACAATGCTAAACACCCTGAATTTGATCATTGCATTTTGGTTAGAGAATGCCCTTGTTCTTAGGACATACACACTAGAGTATTTAGGGATGAAGGGCCATGAAGTTTGTGATTTACTTTCAATTTGTTCCCCAAACAAATATAAATGATATAAAAATTCTACATACTCATGCATGGGCTAATATTCTTAATTCACAGAGGATACCAAATAGGGATAAAATATGCAAATGTCCAGTGGAAGAAAAATTAATTTTATTTGTACAAGACGGAACTAGTTTTCCAAAAATATACCAGGAATCAGAAAAATCTAAATGTAGGTAAGGCACTATTGGGTCAGCTGTAAGGCAACAATCAAAGCTGCTGAATATTACAACTCCTATAGCATGTTGGAGAATCCACCCCATGTTTTGAATGGAAGAGTGTGCCCCAGGGATTTTTGTGGTCAGTACGGCTGGGCTGAGGACACCCTCTGGGGCTAGCAGTTCCGCTGAACACAGTTCCCCCGTATCTCTGGCAAGCACCCCTGACACACTCTATGCCTGGTGGGCCCCTGGTGCCAGGTCGAGAAGAGGACACTTAACCCAGGCTGAGCCTGAAAGTCCCCAGTGCCTAAGTACCTCCTGGGAGTAAATGAGTAAATGGAGCCAACGACAATCGAATTACTGTTTCTGGAGTGGCTGGCAACCAGGAGGCCAGCGACTTTGCCCAAGACTGGCATTAATCCTACCACCTCAGGCTTTGAAGAAACTGCTCTGAATCACGTCTTAGTAGCTAAGTAGTCTAAGTTAACTGCAAGAATGCTTTGCTCCGGGGCCGGAGAGGGTCTACAGGAGCCAGACACGCCGTTTTTAGAACTTAACCCGTTTAAATGGCCAAGAGAAGCAAACTGGTACAACCTCAAAATTCAACAGCATTTCACAAACTCACGACTTGCCCCTAACTTCCTAAGATTAACCGGCCGCTGGCAAGTCCACTCCCGTTCCGACTACGATCTCCCCACGCCATCGAGAGGAAAGTGTGCCGGCGAGGAGCGCCCAGCACAGCTCGGGCCGCGCAGCCGGGGCCGAGCATCCCCCGCGCCCTCCCGGGTGGAGACGGGCCGCCGGTACCACCCACGCGCGCGGCCGCGGACTGCTACGGTACCTCGGGCGCTGGCGACTTGACGCCGAAGGCGGCGCGGCGGGTGGGCTGCGGGCGCCAGCGGCCGGAGCAGCTCATGGCGGCCGGAGCCCCGCTGCGCGCTCGGACCCGCGGGCGGCGGGGAGCCAGGGGGCGCGGGAGCCGGCGGTGCGCGCGGTGCGTCTCCTCGGGCAACCGGTAAACACTGCGGCGAGGCCCGGACGCACGCTGCGCCCCCGAGACCCGGAACCCGGGCCTGGCTGCGAGCCGTCCGGGCCTCCGAGAAGCGCCCGGAGGCGCCGGACCGACCCCGTTTCTGCCGAGGGTGTCCCCCACGATGCGCGGCGCAGCGGCCGAGAGGCCGCATCCGGCCAGGATGAGGCTCACACACCCGCCGGAGCGACTGGGGACAGCGGGGCTGGAGGCTGGTCTTCACCGCGGAACTCCATCGCGAGCGCAGTTCCGGGTCTTGTCCTCAGGTCAGGGACAAGTGATAGCGAGGGGTCAGTATTGACAGGACTGGTGGCGTGCGCTGTCACGAAGGTGAATGAGCATTTATTTAGCGCCCACTGTGTGCCAAGGCTTCTGCGTCTTCCAGCGCCGGGCCGCTTGCTGGGTGTGCAATCCGTGCAGTGGCACAGGCCCTGCGCTCAGAAGGGCCTCACGCTTGGTTTTACTCCCTGCTGTCCCACTCTTGAAATTCTTAGTGATTTTTGAACAAAGGGTCCTACATTTGCCTTTTGTACTGGGGTCCACAAATCATGTAGCGTTCTCTCATTCAACCTTCTCAACAACCCTGCAGGGAAATATAAATATTAGTAATACTAGTGTTAGAACAGGCATAGCTTCTGGTTATAAAACACTTACATGTGTTCTTTCAAGAGCTTTTCTAACTGCTTTCCAACTAAGATTTCATTACTTAAAAGAAGATTATGAAGTGGATATAAGAAAGATCCATTTTTAAAGTGAGGAAACAATCACAGGGAAATGAAATAAATTGTCCAAGAGTATACAGCTGGTCAGTGGCAGAATGATGATCAGACCCCAGACCATAAGACTAAAAGCACAGAGAAGGTGAGTAACGTGCCTAAGGTCCCACTATTTGTAGCAGAACCTCAAACTGGAACCCACATTCATCTCACTTCAAGGCCCTTGATGGACCTCCCTGTGTGCTGTGCTAAAATTAAATGAACTCACAGATGTGGCAGCTTTTCTTAGATTCCATCCAACCATCCTATTCTGAGGACTTCTTGGCCTTGAGGATGGCTTTTGATTTTGTTTTATATTTATTTTATTTGTTTATTTGGTTGCGCCGGGTCTGGCTCCTTAGTTGTGGCATGCGAACTCAGTTGCGGCATGCATGTGGGATCTTGTTCCTTGACCAGTGATGGAACCCAGGCCCCCTGCACTGGGAGCACGGAGTCTTAACCACTGCGCCACCAAGGAAGTCCTTATGGCATTTGATTTTACAGTAACATTGCCACGTATCCAGTCCAGAATCACCTCCATGCTTTCACTTGAAGCAACATTAAAAAAAACAAAAAAGTCCTTAATGCAAATGAAAACTTTCAGAAATCTCCTATTAATAGTATAGTCTGTAGTAAACATGCTTTCAACTTGCAGTTTTTCCTTGCAGTAGAATCACTACACACTTGTCAATTTTTCTTTTTTTTTTTTTTAATTTTATTTATTTTTGGCTGCGTTGGGTCTTCGTTGCGGCATGCGGGCTTTCTCTAGTTGCGGTGAGCAGGGGCTACTCTTTGTTGCCGTGTGCGGGCTTCTCATTGCGGTGGCTTCTCTTGTTGTGGAGCATGGGCTCTAGCTGCGTGGGTTTCAGTAGTTGTGGCACGTGGGCTCAGTAGCTGTGGCTCGCGGGCTCTAGAGCTCAGGCTCAGTAGTTGTGGTGCACGGGCTTAGTTGCTCCACGGCATGTGGGATCCTCCCAGACCAGGGATTGAACCCATGTCCCCTACATTGGCAGGCGGATTCTTAACCACTGAGACACCAGGGAAGTCCCACTTGTCAAATTTTCAGTGAAACGACACTGCCCGAGGAAACACAAAAGCTGATTGAAACCTCAAGTCACCTGGAAGAGAAACTGTCTGAAAATGTCCCTTCTCCATTAACTCCACGTCCAATTGTTGCAGAATTCAGTTTCATAAAGTCTAATTCTGGTCACTGTGGTCAAGCTTGTAACTCTTCTTCATGACACCAGAAGATATGAATTTACACAGTCTTTAAAAATCGGTGTTGGTGATGAGTGTGTTAATTAAAGAGATGGGAGGAATCCTTTCAAAATATAACTTATATCAAATCACCACTATGCACACTTTTAACATCTTACAGTTTTGTCAGTTATACCTCTATAAAGCTGGAAAAAAACAAATACACACAATAAAAGATTTTAAATCAGTGTTAAACAGATTCTTCTCTATGAAAGCAATATACAGTTTTGCAGTAAGTGGGAGAAGAAAAAGTACCTGGCCTGACCCTTCCCTGGACGCCTGCAAACTTTCTGGGATGTCAAGACATGAGCCAAGTGACCCTTCAAGGTAGCACCCGATGATGTGTCCCTTGAGAATTGAAAGGAGGACCCTGCGTCCGGAGGTACGTCTGAGCTGGACCCTGGAAGGGACTACGGTTTGGGACTAGCTGGCACTATGGTGACAGAATACGCAGGCTGGCAGTGGGGGGAACTCTGGGTATGATGATAGTTTAAGCAAGGCCTAGGGGGTGGGCACAGTTAGTAAAAATGCACAAAGCGCGGCGTTCCAGCCCAGATTACTCACAAAACTGCATGTGTGGACAATATATTATGGTTTGTAATATCTCGGTACAGACTTCTAGTTTTCTTTATAATGACAACAGAGTCAGGAAGCTGCCAGGTGCGTGACCTAGTCCACCTCATATACCTGCTTCTTTATAGAAGAGGGAGGTTCCTTATTAGATACCAGGCTAGTGTATAGGAACCCTTCAGCTGGCCAAGTTTTTAGCCATAGTTGATTAACAATGTTGTGTTAGTTTCAGGTGTGCAGCAAAAGTGATTCGGTTATATGTGTATATTCTTTTTCAGATTCTTTTCCATTACAGTTTATTATAAGGTATAGTTCCCTGTGCTCTACAGTAGGACCTTGGTGCTTATCTATTTTCTATATAGTAGTTTAGGCCAAGTTTTTAAACAGCAACAGGACGAAGGCTGCAACCAAAGGAAGATAACAGGGCAACAGGAGGTGGGATACACAGGAGGAGAGAGAGGGAAGGCAAGGAGGCCTGCAGGGGGAGCTGTCACAGGCCAGGTGAGAGGAGGGACCGGCCGGCTGGGGGCGGTCATGTGAGGAGGGGAAGGTTCGGAGGGGGAATCCACTGGAGGCTGAGTTTACCAGCCAGGCTGAAAGCATAGTGAGGCCTGAAAAGCAGTGAGGACATAAAACAGAGGAGGGCAAAGGAGAGAGAGTTCAGTTTGGGACAAATTTAGTCTGAGGTGCTGACAGGAGAAGGCAAACAAATATTTTGTAGTTTGGGAACGGGAAGCCCTGGGCACACCCAGCTTAAACCAGAATTTCCGGCTCATTCTGCTATAATGTTAAATCTTATCCTGAAATATGTTTACAAAGCTGGCACGTTGAGATATACATTCAATAAACATGATATCTGAGACAAGATAAAAAATGCCTCATCGGTAGCTCTGGGAAGCGAGGAAGATCTACATCTCTCTGGCACTTGGGCTTTTATTCAGGAGCTTTCTTGTGGTTTCGTAAGTTTATTTCTCCGGTTTCTTCCTTTTGTTTGTTTACTTGTCTGTCTTGCAAATATACAAGTTTCTCATAGGAAAAATCTGTAATAGGAAACTTTGGGGGCTTTCAATATATTTAGAAACCTGTCTGGAAAGCACTCCTGTAATATTTTGTTTGTCTAAAGATTGTTTTCAAAGAATGTTTGATTTAAATATTTTCCTAACCTGAATGAAATGTTGCCAAACCTGCAAACTACTTTAGTCATCCAACACAAGATTCCTTGGTAAAAGACCACCAAAACCTACTTCTATCCTTTAAGTGACTGCATTTAAAGGACTTTATAACCATTCTCAGCCCTGTCTTAGACTTGTTTCAGTTGCTTTGCTGATTTCTATTTGATCTCTCTAATAATTAGTCCTTCTTTAGCAATGGTTATTGTTTTACCAATTCATCCTAAAACAAATCCCCGTCCCTTATTTGTCCTAGTAGGACAACACAGCTAGTTGTAAAACAATCTATCACTGTCACTTCCAAAGATCTTCATAAATTTTCATATCATTTATTTTTAAAGTCCGTTTTCTTTTCCCAATACATATAACTGTTTCCAACATATTTTAAACCTAAAATAAATGTGATCCATTTTATAACTTTATGATAAGCTAAGCTTAGAAACCACTGAGAGCTCTCTTTATAAAAAATAACCAATTCAGGGACCTTTGATTTCAGCATTAAAGTCAATCACAGACTGCTCTTTTTATTAAAAAAAGTAAAATCCTTATCAAAAACTTAAAGTGCTTTTTAAAATATTTTAGCTGCGTAAGTAGAAGGTTCTGAAAAACATCCATGATAAATATATACTTTCGAAACTCACATGATTTTTATCTCACTTTAAATTCAACATATTTTCACTCAATTGCAACCTATATTTCCTCAAGTCAGCAAAGAGATTGCGTTGTACATAACGCCATCCTCCGTGGCCTTACTGAAGCAATCCTTCAGTTGTAAAGTTGCAAATTTAAAATAGTTCAATATTTTAGGAAAAATTTGGAAGGATTAATCATGCAGTCAGTGTTAATATTTTTTATCCCAAGGGGACAGTGAACTTTCCGGCAGACTGTCAGAAGAACTACTTCACCATGTGTGTCTTTACAGGAAAAGTGTCAACCAGTCAGGAGGATTATGGCAAGTCTGGGATGAAGCAAGAGCCCTAAGGGCCTTCTTTGACTGCTCTCTCCTCCACATTCCCTTGCAGCTATGGGTCTTTTAGATAAGTCTCTCCCCTTTGGCGTTAGTTCCCCAGGAAGAGCCAGTGGTCAGGATTCGTAAGGAAGTGGTTTACTGAGGAGTGCTCCTAGGACAAGGAGGTGAGGAAAACAGAATAGGGCAGGAGAACGAGCTACTCCAGCATGTGGGGCAAGCCTGGAAACTAACTTCCCACTTTGGTTCCAGGGGGCTGGCCCTTTGTACCTGCAACCCCCCTCCCCCTGCCCCATCCAGGTCTCCTGTCAGTCAGCCATTGGCAGGAGCACAAGTCTCCAGCGAAAGGGACAGCCTTTTACAGCCAACACTCACAGCAGCTGTTGGGGGGAGGGGGGATTCCAGCTAAGGAAGGGGGTTCCAGAAAGGATAACATCTTCAACTGCACAATTCAGACTCTGAAATAACTCTTCAGTCTGTTTCTCCTTTCTCCATTCTTGCTATCAATTGATTGCCTTAGACTAGGTTTTAAGGAGTTTTTTAGGGCTTTTTCTGTTTGTTTTTTTTTAATCTGGGACTTTATACCAGTCTGCTTCTAATCCATTTTCAAACCAACACAAGAATTATTTTTTAAAAACCCCAATCTGATCAGATGATTCCCATGTTCTAAAACTTCAAGGAAACCCCACTGCTTATAGGAAAAGAGGGAGAGTCTTATTAACATCATATGCCTCTTTTTTTTATAATTTTCATAGGTATTTTATTTTTCCTCCTCAAATCAACTCCTCTGAAGTGGGTATTATTATCCTCTTATTACAGATATAAAAACTAAAGTTCAGAGAGGGAACTTGCTCACATGCACATGACATAAATGGCAGTACAGGTATTTCAAGTGAGATCTCTCTGCCTCCAAGTTCTCTACTCTTTATAACTGATGTTATTTAACAGCATTTCTCAAAACTTGAACCCATCCACTCTGCCTACTGTGCTTCCCCTATGCAACCTAGATACAATCCAGGCTGCCACATATGGTTGGTCAGGTTGTGCACTGCACGAGGGCACCGCATTTTAAGGGACACTGTTCAAAGCAGAGACATTTTTGCTATTTTGAAATTTCTTTGTATTTTTATTACGCTTTTGTAAATTTTGAAGATGGGCTGTTTGTACATTTAATATGACATTTTTTTCAACTGATAGAAATAAAATGTCTTTTCTAAAAGGTTAGATATGTACCAGCTGCTTTGATCTATGAAGGAGGACTAACTTTGATAAGTGAATAATAATTAAAACAACTTGGGTTTCTAAATAAGAAGCTGGTTTTCTGACACACTGATCAGTGTATATCTTTAAGTTTTACAAATACAGTCAATCCTTGCTATTTGTGGATTCAATATTTGCGAATTTACCTACTTACCGAAATTTATTCACAACCCCAAAATCAATACTCACGGAGCTTTCTCGGTCATTCACTGACGTGCACAGACTGGTGAGAAATTGGAGTCAACCGACATGCATGTTCCCAGCGGAGATCAAACAAAGCGACACTCTGCCTTCTTGTTTCAGCTCTCAGAGTGTAAACAAGTGTCCTTTTTGTGGTCCATTTAGTTCCACTTTTTTTGTTTGTTTGTTTTGTATTTTTTTGCTTTTGTGTGTTTGTGTGATTTTGCTATTTTAAATGGCCCCTAGGCATAGTGATGAAGTGCTGTCTGGTGTTCTTAAGCCAATAAGGCTGTGATGTGCCTCACAGAGAAAACAGTGTGTTAGATAAGCTTCATTTAGGCATGAGTTACAGAGTTACTCATGGCTGTTGGTCATGAGTTCAGCATTAATGAATCAACAATATATATTAAAGTGTCTCTAAACAGAAACACACATAGGACAAGGTCATGTATTGATCAGTTAATGAAGATGCTGTGACCAAAGGCTCACAGGAACCTAAGCCTGTATTTCCTCTGGAAGCAGTGGATCAGTATTTGCTAATTCGGTGTTTAAAGCGACTTTATAGAATATAACTACTGTGAGTAACAAGAATCTATTGTATTCCACTGGAATTAATTGCTGATTAAATTTGACACTTACAATGCAGTTTGTATCATCTGATGTTTGGTTTTTGTTTAGAATGGTATCTTGGAGTTAACAATTTAAATCTACAAGTGTTTTCATTATGACAGCTGCCATTAAATAATTCATATTTAATAATGCAATAATTATGGGACCTCCTGGTGGTGCAGTGGTAAAGAATCTGCCTGCCAATGAAGGGGACACGAGTTCGAGCCCTGGTCTGGTAAGATCCCACATGCCTTGGAGCAACTAAGCCCGTGCACCACAACTACTGAGCCTGTGCTCTAGAGCCCGTGAGCCACAACTACTGAGCCCACATGCCACAACTGCTGAAGCCCACACGCCACAACTACTGAAGCCTGCGTGCCTAGAGCCCGTGCTCCACAACAAGAGAAGCCACCTCAATGAGAAGCCTGCTCACCACGACGAAGACCCGACACAGCCAAAAAAAAAAAAAAAGAAAAAGCAATAATTAAATGGGATAAGTCAAATGTATTTCCTGCCAATTCAGTTACATGACCATGTAATATAAATTTTTTAATTCTATATTCTTGTTAAAAAATGATCCACCTGAAGTAAAATTAGATTTTCCAAAATACTCTATAGGTAGAAAGTTTTGGAAATTTATCACACATTGCAAAATGAAAAAAATCTGTGAATCCTTGTTATTTTTTTCCTGTCTCCTAGTATTTTTTAGTCTACCTATATTTTAAACCCTTTAGGGATGAAAAAATGAAGTGAAGAGTAAAAATGAGTTCAGAGATTTGCAGCATTTATCATGTATTCTAAAAAGCAAGCCAAACGTTACTTCAAAATAACAACTTTTAAGTGCCTTTGCTCTGTGTTCATTTGGTATGATTTTAAAAACAAGTGTTATCGGCGAAATAACGCAGGAATTGAAATTCATTGTGCATGGAAGCATCAAAGAGATTAGGAAATTCTTTGAATAAAAAAAGAAGCAGTGGTGTTTACAAACATATTTTTGGTTGTTATGTAGCAATATAATCTTTAAGAGAGAGGTTTGCGATGCTGAAAGAATATCACTGCTGTGTCGCTTCAGTAGATGCATTACTGAAAGATTAGAACAGATTTTTCCCAGATGAAAGCCAGCCCTCCTTGGTAGCTGGAAGTAGCAGACTGACTACCCAGTGAGACTCTGTAGGGTCAAGCATTTCCCCCGCTTTAACAAAGTTGGCAATCAGTAGATATACCCTTAATTGAAATCAGATTATAAATGAGATCTAGTTATTTTCATACATATGAAAAAAAAAAAGCACCAGTAGAATATAAACTTGTATGAGAGGTCTTGTCCTTTTTTAAAAAATACTAAAAGTCCTTGAATTTATCTCTGGCCTTGGAGGCCTTCCAACAGTGGTTAAACGGACAGACCCTGGAGCCAATCTGCCTGGGATGAAATTCTGGCTCTGCCACTTCCTAGCCTTGTGATCTTGGGCAAATTTCTCTACCTCCTTGGGCCTGTTTCCTCATCCGTACCATAGAGGTAATAACAGTACTTAACCCATGGAGTTGTTGCGAGGATTACATTAGTTAATGCATGTAAAGTGCCTAATACAGACCCTGGGACAAAGTACAAAGTAAGTGTTAGCTATTCGCATTATTATTTTAAAACAGAGTAGAAAATTCCCCCACAAGACACTGCAAAAAAGCACTAGAAAAGCAAAGGGTTTACTCTTATTCTAAATTACTCAGAACTTTGGACTATCACAGGATTAAAAAAAAGTTTTTTTTAACTACTCAGTATATAAGAATAAATTCTTAAAGCATTTTCATTACTTTTGGAAAATAAGGATCTTAGAAAGAGGCTGTAGGTAGAAGCAACAGAGGCACCTCATCTCCAAGAACTTAGAAATCAATTGCCCTTGGGACTTCCCTGGTGGTGCAGTGGTTAAGAATCCGCCTGCCAAGGCAGGGGACACGGGTGCGAGCCCTGGTCCGGGAAGATCCCACATGCCGCGGAGCAACTAAGCCTGTGCGCCACAACTACTGAGCCTGTGCTCTAGAGCCCGCGAGCCACAACTACTGAGTCCGTGTGCCACAACTACTGAAGCCCGCACGCCTAGAGCGCGTGCTCCGCAACAGGAGAAGCCACCGCAATGAGAAGCCTGCGCACCGCAACGAAGAGTAGCCCCCGCTCACCACAACTAGAGAAAGCCCACGCGCAGCGACGAAGACCCAACACAGCCAAAAAAAAAAAGAAATCAATGGGCCTCAAGGTATGGAGGCAATCAAAGTGTCCATCAACAGATGAATGGATAAAGATGTTATATATATATAAACTTTACATGTGTATATATATATATATATATATATATATGCTTTATATGTATGTGTGTATATATACACATATACATATATGTGTGTATATATATATATTTACACAAAGGACGACTACTCAGCCATATTAAAAGTGAAATTTTGCCATTTGCAGCAACATGGATGAACTTGGAGGGCATTATGCTAAGCAAAATAAGTCAGAGAAAGACAAATACTGTATGATATCACTTATATGCGGAATCCAAAAAATACAACAAACTAGTGGATGTAACAAAAGAGAAACAGACACAGATATAAAGAACAAGCCAGTGGTAACCAGTGGGGAGAGGGAAACGGGCAGGGTCAATATAGGGGTAGGGGAGTAAGAGGTACAAACTACAATGTATAAAATAAGCTACAAGGATATATTGTACAACATGGGGAATATAGCCAGTATTTTATAATAACTATAGGTGGAGTTTAACCTTTAAAAATTGTAAATCACTATATTGTACATCTATAACTTATATAATATTACTGTACATCAACTATACTTCAATTTAAAAAAAGAAATCAGTTGGCCTCATTTGATTAAACCGAAGCAGAGATATGCAAAACCCCTTATAAAGACAATGTTTCCCCAGCCAAGACAGGACTGTAACTTAATGGAATATATTAACATATAATGAAGAAAATGGTAACCACAAGAGAGGATATTGTCCAGTGGAGGCTCAGGGGAAAGATACTGAACCTCAACTGTTAATGTCATGCCCATTTGATAACTTTCTCATCTAAATTAATAAATAGGATTTCAAGTTTTTAAAGAGCAAGATCCCACCCTCACAGCCTACAAGCCTGTGGACACCAAGTCCTCCCCAGGGACCTGGCCTTCCCTCAGGATGGTCATCCATACACAGGATGTGTCCGGTGTTGAAGACAACAGGACCCTCATGTCACGGTTCTGTTTCGACAGGGTCACTCCAAGACAGCGATGAAAACAGGAATGCAGTTCTTCGGGTTCTTTTTGCTCCCACAAGTTGAAGTTCTTGAAGGACCAATGTCACATTCCACCGAAAAATATGATAACTTGCCAAACAAATGTTCCATTAAAAAAAAACAACTTTCAAAAGCAAATGTGGTTTCTAAATTAAGCAAAACCCCAGCTTCTTCTGGATCTTTAAAATGTCTTTATTATTTTGGAAAATCTTATGGCTTTGGGTGGGGGAGTGTGGGATTTTCCTGACCCCATTTTAGACATGCTTTGGGTTTCTTTTAAAAGGATGCCAACTTTCCTTCAAAAAGCAACAAATAATTCTTGTTAATAAAAAGTTTATAGAAGTTGAGAGGGAAGACTGTTCCTCATGTGCTCTGGGTCTTCAGTATCGATTCTAACTTCCTGTTGAGGTTTGTGCGAAAGTATTCAAAAACATTTTGATGATTTTTCTGACTCGGACCAGGCTAGATTTTATTACCAATTCGATTTAGCCAAACTTATACATACATATAAAGTCATCCTCATCTACTCCTCTCAACAACATCATAAAAATAAATTTGTCTAATTTTTGGAAAGAGATTTTAATCTTCTGCTGATTCACTGATTTGACCTCAATTAAAATACCCTCTTTATAAGCTTGCATTATGAGTCACAAATTTCCTTGGTTTATAAAACCTCTAATGAAGAAGAAAGAGAAGGAAGCAAGTTACAGGAAGCTGAGTCTTTGGCTAATCATTTTCTAAAGAAATGAACGCCTCAGCCTTTTCAGGGACAGACGTCTCTTGAGGTGCTTCCAAAATACTGACCTATGAGTGTAAACTGCCTTTATTTCATTTGCTAAATCAGCCACAGTTACTTAATACCTGCTCTCGATACAGAACGGTGATCAGAGTGTACAGTGAGTTCAAAAGAGTAAAAGGTATTTAAGTCTAACCTCGAGGACTTTCTGGTTAACGAGGAATGATAAGATGCAGAAAAGAGAAAAACCATAAAACACAATCGCAAAACAATTAGTCACCAAGCAATATTGCAAACATGGTAAGTCATCATGGCTGGAGTTACAAATGTACCTGATGGTAGGTGAAAGACTTCACTAGGGAGGTGAATCTTCCCAGCACTCTGAAAAATAAAATGAGGAAAAGTCAGAATTATCCTCATTCCTTAGCACACCATGCTTCAGAGGCAGCCATTCTATAACATACCTGCGAACAAAACTCTCTGAATCAGTTCTTACACATTTCAGGATTCACATATAGTCACAAACACTCAGACATAAATTCAGCCTGACTTGCCCCGAGGTGAAAACATAAATCCAGGGCCCAGGTTTATGTTTTCCAATTATTATATCGCAATCATGTATGTGTCAGGGACAGGTTAGCTGTCCACTAAACATGGTTAGGCATGACCTTGAATTTCTGGCCTTTGGTACGTGGACGGAAGTAAAGTACATCAGTCTCAGGTTGGGCCTGTAAAAACTTCCCGTGTGATTCTGTACGCTCTCTCTTCCCCTGCGATCTGGCTAGATCCTGATTCCAGGATGGCATCTGAAGCCACATACTGAATGTGGTCGAACCTCCATCAGCCTGGGTCCCGGAATGTCTGCGTAGAGCAGACAACCCCGTCACCTCCCCTACACGCGTCCTGGCTGATTGGACTTCCCATTTGTTAAGCCACTGAGCTTTGGGTGCTTATCTGCTATAACAGCCGACATAACCTTACCTATATAATGTATCGTATCTGAAAAAAAAAGAAAACATTTCATTTTTAAAAATAAAAAAATAAAGGGCTTCCCTGGTGGCGCAGTGTTTGAGGGTCCGCCTGACGATGCAGGGGACACAGGTTCGTGCCCCGGTCTGGGAGGATCCCACGTGCTGCGGAGCAGCTGGGCCCGTGAGCCGTGGCCGCTGAGCCTGCGCGTCCGAAGCCTGTGCTCCGCAACGGGAGAGGCCGCGGCGGTGAGAGGACCACGTACCGCAAAAAATAAATTTAAAAAATTAAAAAATTAAATAAAACATTTGAATGGCAAGTAAAATCAAAACTCTTAAGTGTAAATATGGTTAGAAGAAAACATGGAGCGATACAATTATTTGAGGGGGAAATTTTTTCTTAACGGGGTCAACTCTGTAATACAACTAGCTGTGCCCTGTTGCTCCCACCCCCCTCCCCGCCCCATGACCCCGGCAGTGCTGTGGGACCAGAATAGCTTCTGCCTGTGGAGAAGACTAAGACTCTTCATTCACTAAGACTTTGGGGTGTGTGATTTCTTACACAGTAACCCCGCTCCTTTTCTTTTTCCTGTGTCATACCTCGCTTCGAAAGCCACGATTTACATTGATTCAATCGCAAATATTAGGTACAGTCTCACCAAGCATCCTTAGTTTCCAGAACTTACAATGGCCTTATCATCTACCATGCATTATCTGCATTTTTGGAAATTATTTAAATTTTCAATCTATGTATACTCTTAAGACGATAAACTCCATTTTCCTCTAAAGTATTTCTTTACATTTATCTTTCTTCCATTTTTCTCTGTCATCAGCCTAGTTCAGGCCCACATTACATGACTCCTTTGCCTCAGTTTCTCCCCACTCTCCCAATCCATCCAGCACACTTCCTTTTAAGAGTCTATTCTCTGTCCATGGATAAAGATGTGGTACATATATACAATGGAATACTACTCAGCCATTAAAAAGAATGAAATAATGCCATTTGCAGCAACATGGATGGACCTAGAGATTATCATACTAAGTGAAATAAGTCAGACAAAGACAAATACCATGTAACATCATTTATATATGGATTCTAAAATACGACACAAATCAACGTATCTACAAAACAAAAACAGACTCACAGATATAGAGAACAGACTTGTGGTTGCCAAGTGGGGCACAGGTGGAGGGTTGGATTGGGAGTTTGGGATTAGCAGAGACAAACTATTATATATAGGATGGATAAACAATAAGGCCCTACCGGATATCACAGGGAATTATCTTCAATATCCTATGATAAACCATAATGGAAAAGAATATGAAAAAGAATATATAACTGAGTCACTTTGCTGTCCAGCAGAAATTAACACAACATTGTAAATCAATTACACTTCAGCAAAATTAAAAAAAAAAAAAAAGAGTCTATTCTCTGTTCAGCAAGCACAAGTGGCCCTTACAGAATATGCATCTGAGCAGGTCACTCTTGCTGGAAACCCTCCGATGGCTACCCATCACACTTTGAATAAAAATCCAAAGGCCTTTCAATGGCCCCTAAGACCCCACATGACTTGGCCTCAGCTCCACGCTCCCGGCTACTATAGCTGCACCTCGCTGTTCTTCCTCAAACGTGGCAATGACGCTCCCATCCCAGGGCCCCTTACGCTCACGTTTCCCTAAACCTGCACCTCTCACTTTCCTGATGACTGGCTGGCGGTTTCCTGATGTATTTCATCCGGGACCAAGATCAGATCTGGCCTGTTCAAAGCCTGTCCCCGACCACCTTGTGTGAAACAGCTTCTCCTTTATGCCCCTACCCAGAGTATATCATTTCCTGACATTAAATCACGCATGGGCTTGTTTCCCCTCACTTAGACTGTAAGCTCTTTGAGGATAGGATTTTGATTTTGTCCATTACTCCATCCCAACACCTAAAACAGTACATAGCACATATCTGTTGCTCAGTAAATAATTCTATAAGGGAATAAATGAACGAATTCCCTCAGAGAGTTTGTAGCACCTAATGATTACTCTTTCCAGCTCAAAACCATTCAGGCCCCAGCATTACTAAGGCACAGCTCCCTTCTGCAGCCTTATTTCCTGTCTCAGAGTCTCCTGGACGTTGACGCTCACGGCAACATGTGTGAACCTGAAAGGCATTATGCTGGATGAAAGAAGCCAAACTAGAAAGGTTTGTATTGTATGATTCCATTTATATGACATTCTCAAAAGGACAAAACTGTAGGACAGAAGAAGATCTGTGGTTCCAGGAATTATGGGTGAACAAGATCTGTGGTTCCAGGAATTATGGGTGGAGGTAGGGGTGACTATAAAAGAATAGCACGAGGGAGCTTGGGAGGGTGGCGGTGATGGATGGAATTTTTCTGCACCTATTATGGTGGTGGTCACGAATCTATGCATGTGCTGAAATTCATAGAATTGTACTCCAAAGGAAAGAAAGTCAAGTTTAGTATAATTTTTAAAATAAAATAAATAAATATGCAAAAACAATTTTGGTCCTGTGGACACTAAGATCCAGACAAATTGAACTTTTGCTGTTCCTACTTCTTGCTCTGACTTTCCTGCCCTCTCCCATCCGCTCCCGTAACCTCTCTTGTAACCTCTCCTTCCTAAGTCTCTCTCTACCGGACTCTCTACATTGAAAGCTTCCTGCCACAAAACTGCCAGACTGATCTTTCTAAAACATGACCTCCTCAGAAACTTTCAATGGCTCCCTTTCACTTATGGCAATGGTTTCCAAGCCTTTCTCCTTTTCTCCAGTGAATCTTTGTCCAACTGGAATCTTTTTCAGGAGCCGAGTGTGCAGAACAGACCAATTTGGAGATTTCCCTGGTTCACCTAGTTGACAAAGGGTGGGGTGCTAGAGTCCCACTGAAGCGCCTCCCCATGGCTCCTTCTTACACACCACCCCAAATCCCCAACACTCCTCCATGGAGCCCCAAGAGCTACTAGAAGCACAGGATGAGAACCAGTGGCCAATAGAACAAAGTCTAACTTTCTAGAGAGATATTTCTGATCTCTGAGAGATCTTGCTATTTGTCCTAAAGAATGTATGGGACCATTAAAGGGCAGGAGGCTTGGAAGATTTGGGGTTCAAGCCCCAATCTAGCCACTTACTAGCTGTGTGAAACTCTTTTGCCCTTAGATCAAGTTAAGGTAAAAATAACCTATCTCACAGTGCTCTCGTGATGATATGACATAGTACGAGAATTCTTTTGTAGAGTACAAAGTGCTTTGTAAAATGTGTGATAGAGTATTATTATGAGAGGCAGT
Organism: Delphinapterus leucas; assembly: GCF_059928025.1. NCBI lineage: Eukaryota > Metazoa > Chordata > Mammalia > Artiodactyla > Monodontidae > Delphinapterus > Delphinapterus leucas. The sequence goes on along the minus strand of NC_143140.1, from coordinate 82,030,002 downwards.
GTAGGTGTGGGCAAAAACTATGGGTTTGGGCTCTTGGTTCAAATGTAGGTCCTGTCACTTGCTACCACTGGCGAGTTTCTTATCGTCTCAGAGTCTTTTATCTTGTGTGTAAAATGAAGCAAATATAGCATCACTTCTGGACATGAAAATCTCCAGAAGAAGAAGAGGGATATCTCCTTCCATAAGCCCCTTTTTAAGCGCAATCACTGGCAAAGGGACTGGTACCAACATAGGGAAGGATGTTCAAACAGCTGGTGCCCATGCCAGGAAAAAAGAAGGGAAAATGACTTTTGTATTGTCACTCAACAGTCTCAGCTTCAATTTCTACCTTTGGAGTCCTGTTGCTAAGCCAGACTTCTCAGTGTAATAAAATATTCCTCCATTCTATAAAGAATGTCTGTCTATAGTGTCAACAGTCTACAATGTGCAATATTTTCATCAATCCTTTTAATTGAAGATAAATTGTATTATTTGGTTCTTCTCACTGACATATTTAATTATATCCTCATGATTTGTCTTATAGAAACTAGCCAGTCTTTCAATGGGTTAAACAGAGATTAATAGAAACAAAAGTTTTCTATGGAGAGAAAAATGACATTAATAAGTAGGAAGAAGGAAGTAGAATTTTCCACAAAGGTAAAATGCCAACGTTTGTGCAAGAGTAAATAGGATTATGCTGTCTTGGTGCATGGCAGAAAACACAATTGGATCATAAAATCATAGAGCTAAAAGCAAATTTATGGCTTATATACAAAACATTAAGCAACAATAATAGAATGCCTAGCTAAAAATCACATAATTAATTAGTAACATAACTGGGACTGGAGTTCAGATTCCTTGAACAAGAACTCTGAACAAGAACCTCCCTCAATAAAGGAAGGTAGCTGATGGGTCTCCTGTAAGATCATCATTATTAGGGTTTCAGCAGTTCAAATAACATTCCATTTGGGAACTAATGAGAAACGAAACAGAAATATAGAATTAAGGTATAAGCTTACAGATTAATATAAAATTGTGCTTCATTTAATTTTAAACAACTTATCAGTAATGCTATCAAAGACCAGGCAAGAATTGGAAGAGTTTATTTGAACAGATTTTGGATTTCACCAAGATAGCAAAACAACTTTTATATCATCCCTTCGGTTGAAAAAATAAGCCAGTTCATTCTTGTTAAATCACTTCCATCTGGTCGCAAGAATAATTTCCCTTCAAAATAACTACCCACTGGTTTTCAGCTGGTTGGTGGCCTGAAACATGAGAGGCTTTCTTTTCATTACTGGATTTGCTGATATTCAGCTCTCTACACCAAACTTCTTAGAGACTTCCTTTCTCAGTGTGGTGTTCAGCCTACTATAAAATTCCATGAATTCATAAGTGCCCAAACGATACAAAATGTATGATACAGAAAAACAATCCCCATTCCCACCTACTCCCATTCTACATGACTATTTTAAAACATATAATTGACCTTTAGCTTTATTTCTTCTGCTGCTGAGATTTCCACATGTTAATAACTCATAATGTGGTTGATCATCCACATAATCTTATGGCTCAAATTTCTATTGACAGTAAGTATATTTACTCATATTTAAAAGGAACTTAAGTAAATGGTTACAAATTATGGGAAAGGCATAGTAACTTCAAATAAAAGCCATAACTTGACTTTTGGAGTCCAACAGAGCAGAGTTTAAATTTTTTTTTTTTTTTTTTTGCGGTACGCGGGCATCTCACTGTTGTGGCCTCTCCCGTTGCGGAGCACAGGCTCCGGACGCGCAGGCTCAGCGGCCATGGCTCACGGGCCGAGCCGCTCCGCGGCACGTGGGATCTTCCAGAACCGGGGCACGAACCCGTGTCCCCTGCATCGGCAGGCGGACTCTCAACCACTGCGCCACCAGGGAAGCCCTCAAAGTTTAAATTTTGTCTCTGCCATTGACTAGTTCAGTGGCCTTGTGCCCAGTTACTTGAAATCACTGAGACTTGGTGCGCCTGTAGGAATAATGGAATAAAAATATTTGCCTCCGGGAACTTTATGAAGATACCATGCCACGTTATGAGTAAAGCACTTAATACTGTGCCTGGAATATAGTGCTCCATAATGGTATCTATTCTGTTATAATGTATCTATAATGTGCTTGCTATTCACTGATTGCCATAATTATTATAAAAATTAAGAATATATGTAAAAGAAATTTTTTGAATTTTGCTTCTTGCTTTATACTTTAAACAGCTTTTTCTGATTTCTGATTTTTAAGACCTTTAAAATATTTTAAGAGTTCTAAATAGGAAAACATTCCTAATGATTTTTCATCTCTTTTTATTTTAAAACACAAACACACACACACAAAAAAGCCTTGTAGTTGTAAGATTAAGGATGACTCATTCTATGTGCACATGTGAAATCTTTTCCTTCTTTTAAGGACCCCTGGAAGAAATCAAGCTAGACAATAAAGGAATTATATTAACTGAAGTTTGAGATGGGAAGAAAAAATACAGTATGATGTATCTTCTTCATCTCAAAAACAAAATCATAAAAATAAACCAGGGCTTCCCTGGTGGCGCAGTGGTTGAGAGTCTGCCTGCTGATGCAGGGGACGTGGGTTCGTGCCCCGGTCCGGAAAGATCCCACATGCCGCAGAGCGGCTGGGCCCGTGAGCCATGGCCGCTGAGCCTGCGTGTCCGGAGCCTGTGCTCCGCAACGGGAGAGGCTGCAGCAGTGAGAGGCCCGCGTACTGCAAAAATAAATAAATAAATAAATAAATAAATAAACCAAATCATGGCTTTCACCAACTGTGAAAAAGAAAGAAAGAAAACTGAAAGAAAAGGAGAAAAATAAGAGCAGGTATTAACTGTTTTTGTGCCATCAACTTCTCCAGGTAAAGCATCTAAATTTTTGATGTAATGATGAAACAATAATTCACGATAGTTGAAGTAACCGTAATATAATATGAAAAGGCTTGTGATTTTTGCAGTTGACGAAAGTACAGGTACTGCTAATACTGCTGAGGTTTATGGCTCATATTCAATATTAAAGGAAATACTACATTTCAATTAGAGATTAATGAAAATAAAGACGCAATTTTTTCTCACCCAAGCTTACAGACCACCTCAATTCTATCTGCTGAACCCCCTGGACCCCAGTTGCAGAATTTCTGCATTGGAGGTATACCAAGCCCAATTTGTATCTCCCTAAATGTAAGATAGAATTGGAATATTAGTTCCTTTAAATTTTCTGAATCATGGTAAAAATTAACTTGCTGTGTCACAATTAGCAAAATAAGGAAACAAGTACAGTTTTGCTTCTTTCCTTCAAGCAAAGTTTAAGTGAAGTGACAAGCAATTCTTTTTATTTTCTTACAAAGTTTTTTCTTGGGTGACTTTTCTACATTGTTAACAAAATTGTTTCTTTTTTCCACTTTTCCTGAATTTTCTTTTCAAATTCACCTATTTTGATATACTTCTATGATAAACCACTGTAACACTGGGTCACAAACATTATATGTATACGGAAAATTTCAGCCAAGAAAGGAATGAGGACACAGTTTTGTTGTCATTGACCTTACTGTGTTTTACCAAATCCTTGCTCCAGCATAATGATTTTAAAGTTGAAACCACAAAAATGTGTGCAGTCAACAATTAATATGATACTCTGCCAGGTTTTCTTGCTGAAATCGGCAATTCTAAATAGTACAGAAGAAAAATCCAGCCACTTTACCGTGCTAAGGGATCTCCCCCTTGTGCCTAAACTTTGTATTGAACTCAAGCAGGATTGAAAGTCATCAGCATGACATATATTATGAATTATTTTTTTTCTTTTTGGCTGCGCAACAAGTGGGATCTTAGTTCCCCGACCAGGGATCGAACCCGTGCCCCCTGCAGTGGCAGTGCAGCGTCTTAACCACTGGACTGCCAGAGAAGTCCCTGAATTTTTTTTTAAAGTAAGGCAAAAAGTGACCTTCCTTCTCATATAAAGCAATTACTCAATGTTGAGAGTTTGGGGCTAAAAGCCTAATACAAGCACTATTCTAGGACTAGAATAATTGGGTGGCTTCAAATAATTCTCCGTTACTGAAGACTTGCAAAGCTTAATGGGTATTAGTTGTCTGAAGATGTTCATATCAGCTTCTTTTATAATAGCAAAGATTCTGAACAATCTACATAGCAAAACAAAATATGATCTAGCTATATGATGAAATGTTTGCAGCCATGAAAAGTCACATTTTTGAAGAATTAACAAATGGGAAACTGAGCACAATGTAATACTGAAGGGATAAAGCAGTATTCAAAGATGTATACATTTATGGAAAACACCCAATTATATAACATGTATTTCTTTCTTCATTTAACAAGCACCAACTGGTCTAATTGATCAGACTTTCAAGTAGACCCATTTCATCCTTCAGACTTCAATTTAAATAGCATCACATCAGGGGGTTAAGAAAATTATTTCAAGTGCTAGAATTTGTCACCTACCAATCAGTCATTCATTGAACACCTACTCTGTGCTCTACATTGTGTGGGGAGCAAACACACAGAAGTCAGTGGCTGCCCCCAAGAAATGTACAACTGATGGGATTCAACACTTTAGAAGTGTCTTCCCTAAGAACTGGTTTTCCTTTCTCCAAAATTCTGGAAGGTCTGAGAGCGAGGTGGATGTTAAATAAACTGAAAGGGGGAAATGTGACCCACCAAAGAAAAGCAGGAAGGTAGAACCAGGTGAACAGTGGCCTCTGATTGGATGCCTCAGAGTATACTAACTCCACTCCCAACAGTATCTGTCGTTTACAAATGAAGGGAAAAAATCAGGGTTCATGGAATACTCAGGTGGCCGCTAGGGGATGCCAGAATGCTGGTATCTTTCAGCGTGACGCCCGTTTCCCTAGGGGAATCTTGGGTTTGCGATTGAATGTAGTTCAAGTTGACCAGAAATAACTTCTCCTTTTCCAGTAAAATTGTGAGAATGTGACTTAGGTCACGGAGTTAACAGTAGACCAGGCATTAGCAATCAAGTATTTATGAGTCCCAGATCATTATTAAGTCCCAGGTCATACTGTTATCCAAGGGGAAAAAAAAATCTTCCATCCCTCCAGCCGGAACTAATTACAGCAAACCAGACAAAAATTACAAAAGTAAAATGACAACAACAAAACCAGTTAACCAAACTAAAACTTCAGAAGCTGGAAAACCACTTCAGAATTTTTTTTTAATTTAAATAGTACAAACCTGGTTTTTGTTTTTTGTCTTAAAAATGTAAAAAATATGTCTAGGCACGGAGAAAGAAATACATCCAAATCTTAACAGGAGTGTTGGAGGTGGTGGAATAACATCCTTATTATTTTTCTCATTTTTTCCCTCTGCTTTATTCATTTTCTGTAATGTCAGGATATCATTTATCGCATACCATAAATGTCAGACACTGCATTAGCACTTTATCATGGTAGTAAGACACGCATGTGTAGAAGTGTTCAGAGTCTCCTCGACTCCCCACACCCAGTCCAGGGAAATAGGAGAGTAGAGGGGAGAAAGTTTTGTGGAGTTAGAGGCTCCAGAACAAGGCTCAGTGAGAGCTTGGGCGGAGGGAGCTGTTAGGAAAATGGGTGGGAGAGGAAATTTTAATAATTCTAACTCTGAACTGTGTTTTCAATTCACCCTAGGGCTTTCTTAAAATCTAAGAAAACAGTTTGAATTACGTTGGTATTGCCTTTTGCAGTGGGAATTTCTTTTATAGAAACATGACCTTGAGGTTGAACAACATGGGTTCTGGCTATTAAAAAGTTCAAAAGCATTACTGCATTTTATCAAACACCAAAATGCCACCTTGAATTACAGAAAAAAGCTGGGTCATCTCAAGAAATCTTGTTCATTTGATGTTTAATCAAAAAGTAACATAGAGCTTCCCTGGTGGCGCAGTGGTTGAGAGTCCGCCTGCCGATGCAGGGGAAACGGGTTCGTGCCCCGGTCCGGGAAGATCCCACATGCCGCGGAGCGGCTGGGCCCATGAGCCATGGCTGCTGAGCCTGCGCGTCCGGAGCCTGTGCTCCGCAACGGGAGAGGCCACAACAGTGAGAGGCCCGCGTACCGCAAACAAACAAACAAACAAAAAACACAAAAAGTAACATAAATCAATGGAGTATAAACCGCCATCCTCCACCTATTTACCTGCCCTTCATCCACATTTTCATCATAATATATCTAAGATACTGGATCTATGTCTTGCTAAAAAAGGGTTGCATGAAATTTATAGGCTGCTTTACCCAGGAGTTACTTCATACTTAGGCAAGTATGGTATTGTTAGCAGTTGAAACAATTGAAGATGCTATTTTAGGAGTTTCCCAAGATCCCTCAGCTCTTCAGTGGAAACTTCACCCCCAGCTGACTCCAGAGCCCCAGCTTCCCTCATCATGCTCCTCTGTACCTACACCAAACAGAATATATAGGCCAAATCTGCTAGGGTAGAAACAGGTGGGGAAGCAGGAGAAGGCGACAGGCAGAGCCCTGTCCATTGGGTGTCTCCAGCCCTCATTTCAGAGGCCCTTAGGTGATGTTAAGAAGCAGTTCAAAAACCAGTGTTTTCCAACAAAAGAGAAACAAAAAACATAAAGAAGACTTCGTGAAAACGTAAAACTTTTGTGCTGCAAACAAAAAGACACCCCATAGAATGGGAGAAAATATTTGCAAATTATATATCTGATGGGACTTGTATGCAAAAGATATAAGAACTCTTACAATAAAAAATAAGTAAACATAAACTCTTGGGACTTCCCTGGCTGTCCAGTGGTTAAGACTCTGCGCTTCCACCACAGGGGGCAAGGGCTTGATCCCTGGTCGGGGAACTAAGATCCTGCATGACAAATGGCAACATGGCCAAAAATAACAATTTTAAAAATTAAAACTCTTACGACAAAAGATAATCTAATTTTTAAATGGAGAAAAGAATTGAAGACACTCCTCCAAAAATATACAAATGACCGATAAACACATGAAAACATGTTCAACATCAGGGAAATACAGATTGAAACCACAGTGAGATACTGCTTCTCACCCAGTAGCATGGCTATAATGAAAAACACAGACAATAACAAGTGCTGACAAGGATGTAGAATTGGAGCCCTCATGCGGAATGTAAAACACTGCAAACACTTTGGGAGTCTGGCAGTCGCTCAAAATGTTAAATGTAACTGCCACAGGATCTAGCACTTTTACACCTAGGTACATGCCCAAGAGAACTGAAAACACACATACATACAATCACGTGTACATGAATGTCCACAGCAGCATTATTCATAATAGTCAAAAAGTGGAAACATACCAAGTGTCCATTCACTCATGAATGGATAAATATGGTAGACCCATATATGGTATACAATGGTATACAATGGAATGTTATTCAGGAAAAAAAAAAAATGAAGTACTGATACACCTTACAACTGATGAATCTTAAAAAGAAGCCAGTCACAAATGACTACATATTTTATATTCTATTTATATATGAAATGTCCAGAACAGGTAAATCCATAGACAGAAAACCGTACTAGTTGCCAAGTGCTGAGGAGAGGGGGCTGGCGAGTGACTGCCAATGGGTGCAGGGTTTCTTTTAGAGAGGGTAAAACTTTCCGAAATTAGACTGTGGTCATGGGGGCACAACTCTGTGAGCATACTGTACTAAAATACTGTACACTTTAAATGGATGAATGGTGTGTGAATTTTATCTCAAGAATGCTGGTTAAGGGCTTCTGTCGTGGCGCAGTGGTTGAGAATCCACCTGACAATGCAGGGGACACGGGTTCGAGCCCTGGTCTGGGAAGATCCTACATGCCATGGAGCAACTAACCCCGTGTGCCACAACTACTGAGCCTGCGCTCTAGAGTCCCCAAGCCACAACTACGGAGCCCGCGAGCCACAACTACTGAGCCTGCATGCCTAGAGCCCATGTTCCACAACAAGAGAAGCCACCACAATGAGAAGCCTGCGCACCACAAGGAAGAGTAGCCTCCGCTCACCGCAACCAGAGAAAGCCCACGTGCAGCAACAAAGACCCAAAAGCAGCCAAAAATAAATAAATAGATAAAAAATAAAAATTATTAAAAAAAAAATCAACTGGTGAAACTCCAAGAGGCCCCTCCCTCCTGCTAAATAAGCATTTTTAAGAGTGCCGCCTTGACTTCCTCTTCCATGGTGCCATCTTCTTGATTGCTCTAGTTTGCTTCCTTGCTCTCTTTCTTGTAGGAGAGGGTGAACTACTTCCTCATAATCTCATGTTCTTAATAAAACATGAACATAGAAAAAAATCCCATGCTTTGGAAAAAAGTAATGTATTATACCATAGCTCCTGCTGTGGCTACCAAGTCAATACAAATATACAATTGTCTTCTAGTTTATGGCAAGTGTCTACAAGTAATTCTCATGTGCTCAGTATTTTAGTAACAATGTTTAAAACAGGAACACATGTAGATAAGGAAATGAGTAAATCCAAAATGTGCAGCTTTATATAAACATTTTACCAAAACAATTTTAAGCACTTAGCAAGGGCACAGACTATCACTTCATTTAAGTGACATAATTTAACAACTGCTTGGACAACATCTATAATATACATTATGAGTTTCTTCATCATAAAGACCTCATCTTTAATCTTCCCTTCTTGACCTTCCCCCACTGGAAGATAAAACCAGTGAGATTTTCAGTACAATTTACAATTCATTTTATTATTCTGGTGCAAGAAAACGTTCCCAGGTTTATTTCCAATTTCAGTTTCAAAACAAACTGACCTGAAACTTAGTCTTTAATAGCTGTGATCACCAATAAATGCGTAAGATTATAAAAGGTGAATTAACTCGTTGGTAGTACAAAGTCAATGCAGAAGAATCTTTCCTACCTAAAGCATTTTTTTTAAACTGTAGAGCAATCCCATTCATTTAAAACATTTATGTGTTAAAATAATATACTTCAGTTGATTATGGACATCACAAATAGAATTACTGTAAAAGATATTACATTTCTTCAAGTACTATTTGTTTCATTCTGTTCAGTTTTGTGTTTCCTACCATCCATTCTACAGGTCAATCAAAATACAAATGCGTGCAAATAATACAGGTTATTGAAATGAAATAAAATTCAAGGAGAACAAAATTAAGAATTAACTTATGAGGTAAGTTTTACTTTCGTGTGTTCAGATATCACAGTTGTTAAGAAATGCCTCTCTTTACAAAGCATATTTAACATGTAAATATATTATATCTTCACTGAGCCCTTATCTCTAGAGCCCAAAATCAAGTTGAGTAAAATTCCATGCCTCCTAGAATATTAAATACCATGCAGCATAGTATTTTTTAAAATGTTAACTTTTAAAGCAGAATTCACTTATATTTCTGCCCAATTGAAAATAAGTTCATTAAAACCATTTGAAATGATGCATTTAACTTGAAATAAGTTACTAAAATTCCAACATAAATGTAGCTATCTGTAACCAGTGTAATCCACCGACCCCCAAAACAATGTAGCGGGGCAAAACGTTCAAAGGAGAAAGCATCAGTGTGTGTGTCAAAGAGCACGGAGAAGCCAAGCTTCCCAGAGCTTTTCTGGGGATGAAGAGTGACTGTCAGATCTTCCTACCCAACTGAGAGTTCCTACAGCACGTCAAAGTGGACCATCAAACTGAAATATTCCGTATTTCCCAACGGTCAACCAGTTGGGCACAGAAGCTGTGAGCTGTTCACCTTGCCCAGGCTGCAGACCAACCTGAACTTCAGCTTTTAATGTTCTTATACTGCAGACAGGTGCAGGGTGGAAGCCATTCAAAGCCTCATGAAATGGAATGGTAAATTCCCATCTTCTGTCCCCCGTCAACTTCCTGTAATTCAAATCACCCTTAAATAAAATTAAATGTGCCTTTTGTAGTGTAGCATATAAGTCAGGAGCGACTTGAGGCATTGCACTGAATTCATGAGGCAGAGTCCAAAACATGTGATCGAGGTAAACCCATCTGCCCATTTTAATATGGTTTTCCCAGTCAACCCCACACTTGGACACCCACTTATGATTAGAATGTTTTAGTTGTTCGATTATCCAGTTAAAATCATGTAGAGTAGTATCAGAAACAAACCATGGAATCGTTTTCCCATAAAAATGGATCTCAGTAGCCAGTTTAGAGGACAACAGTAAGTCAGCTAATACTAAATCTGTAACAAGTTCAAACCCAGAATTATCCAGAACAATATCCACTCGAGTAATAGATGCTTTTCCTCTTTTTTTTTTGCAATTGCTAAGCAATGACCAAAGATGTTCCATGTCATTCACTAAAATGAAAGGTTTTAGGTCTTCCAAAGAATTTATTAAATTGATCTTCTGAGAAATAGTTTTCCCACCTGATAGAGACAGATCACACTTATTTCCCCACAGTGAAATCTGAAAAAGAAAAAGCACAAATCATTTACCCTTCTTTTGAATAACCAACAAAAACTCTATTATGTAGGGTGTAATGGGAGGTGGGGTTGCTAAAAGTATTCATAAAATTCTTAATATAAAATGTCCACCCAATCTACATTTACTCTAAGTATACTGTATAAAAAAGGTAAAACAATGAAACTTTAGCCAGTATGCAATGAACTTAAGAAAAAAAACAGTTTGAATGATTTTAGCACTCACATTGTTTAATCAGAGTGAACGTTTCTGCATCTTGCAGATATTACTAGAACATGATCAGATGCTGTAAAAATGAGGCTACAAAGTTTACTTTATAATCCAGAGTCAAGAGAAAATAAAAATTCCCCCAATCCTTAGGACCTGGCAACTTTTCTGGGATTTAGTTCTCTCACTTGTAAAATAAAGAAATTGAACACGGTGATAACCAAAGATTCTTCCAACTCTAATAATCTATTATTCCACTTTGAAATACTCAAGTTTATTTTGTAGGAAATGGCATGTAGCCCCATTTTTTTAAGCTCTAACTAAAATTACACATTTAGAACTGTAGGCTCTAGAATCAGACAGACCTGGGTTCAAATCCTAGCATCTCCAATAAACAACCACTGGTAAATTAAGCTCTAAGGCTCAAATTCCACAACTGTAAAATGAGATAATAATAGCACTTAGCTCGTAGAGTCATTCTGAGTATTTGACATAATGCATGTAAGTAATGTACCCAAAAGCTGGCATACAGAAGTATTCAATAAATGTTAGCCCAAACAGGCTCTAGTATTCTGTGATTCAAAATAAGAGGAAAGTGCATGTTCCAACCAAGAATATTATTTTAAAAAGAAAGATAACTCAAGCGTCCAAATTTGATGAAGAAACATACAACGGCACACATGACGGCACTCTCCAGCTGAGGTCAGGGTCTCTGTTGGCCTACGGCACATTTCCTTCAGATCATCTTCCAGTGTGTAATTCTGTATTTATTTGTGCCATTATTCGTTTATATTCCTTCAGGATTACAAGTTCAATGGCAACAAGGACTAGTCTGTTTTCCTCACCACCACATGCCCGGCATCTAGAACAGTGTTTGATGAAGTTGACACTGAAATATTTGTGTGAACAGCGGTGGAGTGCTGTGGCTTTTAAAAGCATCAATAATTCCCTAGAAACTAAGACACCTTCAGGCTTCCTGTAGGGAGGTAACCTGCTGGTCATTGTGAGCACTAATGGGGACAACTTTGGCTTCCTTTACGTGGGAGAAGAGGGGCAGTTGGGGTAGCTGGCTGAACTAGATGACAGAAGATAGATCAGTACGCTTTCTTCTTCACAGTTTATTATACTTACGGGACAAAGAACATATTCAAAGAAGATGATTTCCCAAAAGAATGGGCTGGCTAGGGGCAGCGAGTGACATGCTGATTTTTTTTTTCTTTTCTTTTCTAATTCTAAGCTAAGTATAATAGTGAGAGGGGGAAATAATACTCCGGTTTATTAGTTAACAGAACCATGACCACTTTTCTTCCAAACTCAAAATATGCCTTTCCTGCTTCATCATTCAGCTTACTCTGCTCGCCCTCCAAGTTTCATCAGGACTTTATCACATCCCACAACTATCAGAACATTCGGTAGCCTCTACTTTCAAGGTACATCCAGAATCTGGTGACATTTACCATCTCTGATGCTACCAACCCTCACCTGAGTCACTGTAGTAACAAATCTCCCCATTCCCACCCTTGTGCCTTCAGCCTGTCCTCAGAAGTAATCCTTGAAATAAGTCATTTAATGTTACTCCTCTGGGCTTCCCTGGTGCTGCAGTGGTTGAGAATCCATCCACCTGCCAATGCAGGGGACACGGGTTCGAGCCCTGGTCTGGGAAGATCCCACATGCTGCGCAGCAATTAAGCCTGTGCGCCACAACTACTGAGCCTGCGCTCTACAGCCCGCGAGCCACAACTACTGAAGCCCGTGTACCACAACTACCGAGCCTGCGCTCTAGAGGCCGCGTGCTGCAACTACTGAAGCCCGCGCACTAGAGCCCGTTCTCCGCAACAAGAGAAGCCACCGCGGTGAGAAGCCCGCGCACCGTAACGAAGAGTAGCCCCCGCTCGCTGCAACTGGAGAAAGCCCGATCGCAGCAAGGAAGACCCAACGCAGCCAAAAGTAAATAAAATAAATAAATTTATTTTTTTAAAAAAGTTACTCTTCTGAGCAAAACCCTCTAACAGCTTCCCGCTTCATTGTGAGTAAAAACCAAAGATCTCGCCTTTGCTCTGGAGGCAGCCTGGCTTCTGTGCAGCCGCGGCCCGCAGGCCCTCTCACCTCTGCTCCCCATTCCCTGAGGCCTCCCCGGCAGGGTTTCCCACACACCTGGCAGGCTCCCCGCTCAGGGCTCCGCAGGAAGCTCCACCCAGACGTGAGGGGACCCCCTCCTTCACCTGCCTCGGGGCCCGCCCCCCTCCTTAGCAGGCCCTTCCCTGGGGGCCAGGCTTAAAACTGCAGCTCCGCACCCCTCCCCCACCACTCCAGGTCCCCCTTCCTCGCTTTATGTCTCTTCCGAGCACTTTCAAACATCTCTTTATGGAAATGTTTCGAACGTCTGTCGGGAAATAAGGGCTGGGGAAACTGCTGTGTAAAACCACATACTTTCAAATAGTTCTGATTATAATGATATATTTTAAATTTTAGGATGTTTTGAATGAGAATTCAAAACTAAACTTAAGACAAGATAGATGAAGAAATGTAATAAAAGCATATGAAATAGGCCATGGGCCACCCGATTGTTTCCACCTGCTGATCACAACTGCACAACAGCTGTGCTCCACTCTGTGCCCAACACTTACAGGAACGAAGCTAGTTTAATTCTCAGGTCAAATTACGAGGCACATAGTACCACCCTCAGTTAACCGATGAGGAAACTGAAGCTCAGAAACATCAAGTACCTTGCCTCAGGTCCAAACACAAGTAAGTGACACGGCCAACATTCAAAGCCAAGTCAGGCTGGGCCGATCAGATGACTGTGGACTTCAGTATCTCTCAAGAATGACAGAGCTATGAAGCCAGATGACTCCTGTGCCACTAAAACCTCCAGTGGGAGGAGAAGAAACTTCAAAACCCCTTTTCAGAGATTAAATGGATTTTCATCTCTCGAATAATTATTAAAATGATAAAAAATGATCACTGATAACTTAAATGACAATATGTAAACATGCTTTGCTGTTAAACGTGTACCAGTTTATTTTTCAACTATTTAAATAAACTCAGGAGATTAATTATTACATTTACCTGAAGAACTTTAAAAAACTCATTTTTCAGCTGATTTTCATCTAGGTCTTCAATAGTTTTCATCAACTCTTGCAGGTGAGTACATAAAGCAATGATAGATTCCTGAGACTCAAAGAAATTTTGGTCTTTTAATTCTTTAAATATATCAAAGTCATCGATTGGTGGACTAAAGTAGGAAAAAAGCATAAGTGAACATTTATATAACTGTACCTTTTTTTTTTAATATTTGGGTAATTGCAGTTTATTAAAGGAAAGAGAATAGTAGCAGCCCATCTAAAAACTCACTGGTAATCTTTACTAAGTATAACATAGATCAAGTTACACAAAATAAATCAAATTAAACAAATTATGCAAAAGTAAATCCCCACACTCATTTTAACTGTCAAATGTTCCTTAATCAAATATTTTACCGGAAGCATTAAATAATTATAAGGACTGTATCTATAATTACTTACCCAGTGGGTTTTCAGGGCAAAAGGAGAAAAAGAAACAAAATTTCAAGACAATTGCTTTAGTTCGACAAACATTCTTTTGGGTGCTCAGGGTGGCCAGGTTCCAAGTAACAAACATATAAACAGAATAGTTGAATACAATGTAGTGATTACTAATAGAGTCAAATACAGATTATGGGAACCCAATGACTACTTGAGATAGATCAGATAATATTAATGTAAATTTTATTATAATGACAAATTTTGATCATTTATGTGTAGGTTCTTAATTTTTTAGCAACTTTTACTCCCAAGTTGACTTTGACCAACGGTGATGTATGTGCCATGGCTACATCTTCATGTTGTCCGTTGAGAGATCAAATAATATTAATACTGGCCTAAGAAAAACACAACTCAGAAGACAGAAATACTAACATAAAAGACTTTACAGAATCAAACGTCAACAACATTCAGATCATCTGTTCTTCAAAATTAGCTACTTTTTCCATGGGTCTTCTACCTTAGGGTAAAAAGGCAATATGGCTGATGCAATGGGATTGATTAAAATCAAAACCAAAAACATACCAGAATTTACACATCCAAATGATGGCTGCCTCCCTTCTCAGTCAGTCACCTTGGGAAGCTACACCCTTAGTCCAAGAATGTTGCCATTGCTCAAAGCACTTTTGGAATTCCTCTCTGGGGATTTTCTTCAGAACCTGTGGCACATTATTAAACGTCCTATCAGTGACAGTATACCTTCATCCTTTGGAGTTTAATTTGTTTTTGGAAACAGCCAAAAGTCACTCAGAGCAATTTCAGTAGAATGAGGCATGTAAATCAAATGGAATAAAATATTTTTGATCAAAAATGAGGAGTGACTAAAAAATAATGAGACTAATCTTTTTTTGAGGTTTGTAAATTGGCTCTGAAAGAAGTTCCAAAGAATTAAAAGACGTTTTTAGCAATGGCAGCATTGCTGAAGTGAATCAGTCTCTCGAGGTGACTTAAAAGGACAAAAATTATTTGGGTGCGTGGGTTCAACTGCAGGGGTCAGCAGACTGCAGCTTGCAGACTCCCTCTGGCCCACCACCTGTTCTGTATGATCTGCAAGCTCAGAATGGTTTGCACATTCCTGAAGAGTTGAAAAAAATTAAAAGAGAAGATTTTGTGACACATGAAATTCAAATTTCAGGGTCTATAACTGATGTTCTATTGGAACACAGCCATGCTCATTTACATACTGCCAACGGCTGCTTTGGCACCGCTAGAGCTGAGGAGCTGCAACAAAGACCATGTGTCTTCCAAAGCCTAAAAGGTTGGCTATCTGGCCCTTCACATAAAAAGTTTGTGGACCCTTGTTCTAGTGCTTTATTAACAAATCCTTCATTAATTTAAAGTCACACCTCATGTTAAGAATGAGACTTGTTCCTTATATTTAAGAGAGCAAACTCACATAGCTATAAATGATTTTCAGAATTTAAAACGTTTGCTAGTTTAGAATCTACTATAGCTGTATATGTGTACACAATGACCCAGGGGTTCTCTCCTACGTATATACGCAACACACACGTTATGTTCACCAACAACAGAAACACACACGTTATGTTCACCAAGAATATGTGTTCGAGTATTTGTAGCAGCACTCTTCATAATAACCCGAAACTGGAAACTACTCAAATATCCATCAACAATAGAACAGGTCAACAGATTGTCCTGTATTCATATCAAGCAATGCTATACAGCAATGAAAACTAATGGTTTACAATTATACGCAACAGTATGGATGAGTCTCACCAATGTAATGCTAAGTAAAAGAAAACAGACACAGAACTACTTCCATAAAATTTCATTTAAATGAAGTTTAAAAACAGGCAAAACTAATGCAGGTCAGGATAGTGGTTACCCTTAAGGGGCAGTGATGGTGGTGACTAGAAGTGGATCCAAAGGGGCCTAAATCCTGCCTCTTGATCCAGGCACTGGGGACACAGCATGTTCTGGTAAAGACTGCTGAACACTTAAGACATGTGCACTGTTCTGCATGTATATCACACTTTAATAAGAGCTTAAAAATGTCTGCGATTTTCTCCATACTTTCATCTTTCAATATCTGAAGTATATTTACTTAATATATTTAAATTTTACATATGGCTAAAACTTTGAATCTTAATTTAGATTTGCAGATTTTCAACCATTTAACTCTAAAAAAAACAAAATATACATCTTGACAAAGAAAATTAGAAGTATGTTTCAGTGTAAGGGGCAAAATCAACAGAAACATATCTTAAAGCTAATGTGTGCTTTGGGATCCTGCAAAAGTTAGGAAGACCATTCTTTGGTCACTCTGGAGGCGTCACTGACACAGGATAGGAATTCCTCCTATAAGAGCCCTAACAAATTGGACACTTAAAAACTACCTCAGGGGTAGTGATAAATTAGGAGTACGGGATTAACAGATACAAACTACTATACATAAAATAGATAAGCAACAAGGATTTACTACATAGCACAAAGAACTATATTCAATATCTTGTAATAACCTATAATGGAAAATAATCTAAAATATATATACACACACATATATATTTATCTGAATCACTTTGCTGTACACCTGAAACTAACACAATATTGTAAATCACTGTACTTCAATTAAAACAAACAAACTACTTCAGTGCTAGTTCTGCGTAGGACAGCCTTTCTTTGCACCGACCTGACCTGGAGTATGGTACAGTACCAGACAAATCCCCGGACCTTCAAGTATCTGCCACAGAGATCACCTTAGCAGAGTTCCACATCCATGGCTGACTAATACTCTCATTCCTGGAACTTAAAGCTGAATTTTGCCTCTACCCCTTTTATCAAGCTATTCTTGGACCAATGGGTTGAGCAGCACAGGCTGGGCAGAGTCTCCCTGGGGCCTGGAAAGAAAAACTGATATGCAGGCCCCACCACAGACAAATTAAATCATCAGGATTTAATGTAACAATTTCCAAATCTGTATGTTTAAAAACAAAACAAAAAACTTTTCCCCAACTGGGTGACAAATGTGCAGTCAGGTTTGTAAGCTCCTGCCTTAGAGTTTTCATTCTCTGAACCTGATCCGCCTCCAAAATCAAACTCAGAAACAGCATTCCTTTTACCTTTCTAACTTCCAAACTCCACTAAGCCTGTTCAGGGTGCCACTCAGCATTTCAGCACTTCAGCAGCCTTGTCTAATACCATGGATATTTTCCAAAGTCATGAAACCATCACCCAGAACGTCAGACTAACCTTAGTCCTGGAAAGATATCCAAATGTACTACTTGTTTGAGGGCTCTAATCCAATTTACACAGACCAGGCTCAAATACTGGCTTTACCATTTACTAACCATGCAGCCCTGGGCAAGTTACTAATCTCTTTGAGCCTCAGTTTCCTCCACTGTAAAATGGAAATCATAATACCTATACTTCACTGGGCTGCAAAGTAACTAGAACGGAGCTGGTGTTCAATATATGACAGTGCCTAGTGTTTGCTATAGTCCTTTGCTTGGATCTGCGAGCCAGAAAATGTGCTATCTTTTTAACATTGTATCCTGCTTCTAAAGCACAAGACCTAAAACATACTTATTCAGCAAATACAAAAACTTTTGACTTTAAAGTAATTTATAAAGATGATAAAATAATTTATAAAGATGAAGACAGAAAAAAAAATAGTGAATAGACTCAAATTTACGCATGTTCCCCAAAGTCATCTTTTTTTTTTTTTTTTTGCGGTATGCGGGCCTCCCACCGCCGCGGCCTCTCTCCCGTTGCGGAGCACAGGCTCCAGACGCGCAGGCTCAACGGCCATGGCTCAGCGGCCCAGCCGCTCCACGTCATGCGGGATCTTCCCGGAGTGGGGCACGAACCCGTGTCCCCTGCATCGGCAGGCGGACTCTCAACCACTGCGCCACCAGGGAAACCCCAAAGTCATCTTTTTATTTTAATAGTAGTGCTGGTTTAATCAATTGTTTACAATTATCCTATGCTATGTTTAGGAACAGATACCTAAGGATTCCTCTTATTCAGCAAACCTGTATTTCTGTAACCTGTGAGCTAAAAGAATGATCCATATTACACTTTCTTCTGCTCTACAGGTCAGTTCTCTGTCAGAATTTTCCTAGGAAAAATTAAATTAGTATAAACAAACCTATAAAAAATTATTTGGGGGACTTCCCTGGTGGTCCAGTGGTAAAGAATTCACCTTCCAATGCAGGGGATGCAAGTTCGATCCCTGGTCAGGGAATTAAGATCCCACATGCCGTGGGGCAACTAAGTCCGTGTGTCCCAACTACTAATCTCACCCACTTTGGAGCCCGTGCGCCACAACTAGAGAAGAGAAAACCCGCACGCCACAACTAGAGAGAAGTCTGCGCGCCACAATGAAGATCCTATGTGCCGCAACTAAGACCCGACGCGGACAAAAAAAAAAACAAATTAATTAATTTAAAAAAATTATTTTTTTCTAATCTAGCTGTTAAATAAAGAGCTAAAAATTATTAAGATAGTGCATAAAACAATATAGTGACTCCTTTCACCAAATAATTCTAACATATTATCTATTTTTATAAACAAAACATATGCTTACTTTGTCCTGTCTTGATTTTTTATATAAATAATTATTTCAAATTAACATTTTCTGCTCAATAAGTACATTTTGTTTTACTCTACAAATAAGTAAGTTTTTATAAGGATTTTTATATCTGAATATCCTATTCAGATATTCAATCTTAGGTCTCTTCTGGGCAAGTGGATTGTAATTGCCAAGAATGTATTACAGCAGTAACATTTGCAGAAACTTCCAATAGTGCCACTAATATCTGTTGAACTGAATACAGGCTTCTACTGGTTTTTATTTTAAAACTTACCATTTTATAATTTTTAAAAAAGCACAAATTATCTAAAACATTTGTTATTTGATGGCTATATACTTACCTTTGGATAATTGCTTCATGAATTCTTCGATACATGTAGCATTCTACAAACAACCACGGTGAGAGAAACCACCTTGGTTTTCCATTACTTTCATTTAAAAGGCTCTGTTGATATTCTAGGTACTGATTCCATAGGTCAGTATCAACAAACTTCTCAACCAAAGGAACAATTGGTTTATCTGTTTGCAATTCATTCCGTAATTTAGAAAGAAGAGAAATTGCTTTCTTTTCAGCTTCCAGGCCTTTCTGCAGAAATACAGGGGGAAAAAAAATACACACACACACACACACACACACATATTAGTTTACATGTAATTAATTTATATATAAGTATTTCATCTACAAATATAAGTATATATGTACACACATATATACATAATTCCTCTAGGGTAGCAAATGTTTATGTATCTAAATTTAAGAAGGAAAAACTAATACATTTCAAAACTACATTTTATGTCTTTCAAAAACTATTATAAACATTTAAATTTAGAATTCTTAAGTTGAAAAATCAAAGAACAACACAGATCTCATATCAACATTATGTTGCCTTATCTAGCCTGCCTTTATTCTTTTACGTTTCACCATATGAACTTATCTCCAGGTGGAATGACCATTACCACAGAGGGAAAACTGTTTATTGTGTTTCTATTAGAGTTAACCAAAAAAGAATTAATGTTAAAACACAATTCTTACCTCTCCATGTTTCTCGAAAAATTCACTTTTATGTCGATGCAATGTATCAATAGCCTTGGTTAAGATCTGTGGTAATCTGTCTTTAACTGTAAGATATGCAAATGACCTAGAAAAGAGTCATATACACAGTATATTACTTAGTAGCATTAACATTAGAAGGCTGGTCATCTTTCAGTTTCTGGAACACCTCATTTAAATTCAAATTCCTTCTCATACAAGCCCTGTAAAGTAAACCAGCATTGCCCAACTCCTACAGTAACACAGGAAAATCTGAAAACCCCTCTGGTATATTGTAAAAGCTAAGCACTCTCTGTGCCTCAAATTCCAGGCTCTACCCTGGAGTCCTCTTTCTTATCTTTCTCATTGTATTCCTTTTATTTTCCTTAATCGGAAACCAGTTTAACAATGTGATAGGACAGAAAAAGAGTTATCCTAAAAATCAAACAGCCTTTCCTCCTAGGTCTATTACTTACTAAGCGACTTCTACTTAGAAAGATGAACGAGGCAATGGATGGAAAACTGCCTGAAAGACTTTATTGTGCTAGAAAAATATAATGAAAAATATTTATGAACCTGCTTCTTTGTCTATACTCTTAGCCAACTTAATTCTTTTCTAAGGTTTTTCTTGCTGCCTTCTTTACCTGCCTAAAGAAAATCCTCTCTGCCCCTAAACAAAATTAAGGCAGATTACCATCTTGCTCTCCCAACCAGAAAATTAGAGATTTTCAAAAAGTGTCGAAGAATGAAGAAACCTGGAGAGGAACAAAACTTGAGTATACCTGAATCAAAAATTAAAGATATTCTTGACTTTAGACATGCAAAAATCAAGGGTTACAGATTATCACTGTATGTTTAGTTTAAGGACATACATGATTCGGTTAGAAAAAAGACTTTAGTACTGTGCAGTTTTTAGATAGAAAGCACAAAACTTATCAGTTCATGTATATCTTCAGATCACCAGAGACAAAGTAAAAATGAAGAAAGTTGGAATACTTCTGCCCAAATCTCCTATTCTAACTTTAATGTGGGATCATCACACTACTAAAAATTCAAAGACCTTATTGCAATTTTTAAATATAGGGTTATATACCCTGAGTATTTTTTCAAGAGCCTTCCTCAAATGTTAACCATAAAACTCAAAAAAATAGCAAAAAAATAGGAAAAGTGCTTTCTGATTCTGTGGTGTTTTACGGCGAGTAGGTTTTAATATGCATAGTAACTGCTCTGATCAGAATTTAACTTTTAACAATTACTACTAATTCCCTGGGAGAAGAGAAAGAATATTAAATCAATTGACACTTGAATTTTCCAAGGCAGCAGATACGAAAATAAGTGCCAGTCCTTTGAGATTTTACTTAACTGGAAAATTATTCTATTTTTCCAGCTAGTAAATTTCCTCAGAGGCTTCCATCTCTAAGGGTAAGGTCTCAGGTCTAGGACTTGGGTGAGAGCAGAGATGCCTAGGACTCAAAATTTAAGGACGCAGACACTCCCTATATTTGCCTGAAGGTGAGCACATGCTTAAATTCTGGGACATTGGCCTCTTTGGCCTCAATCTACTGCCGGTACAGTCAATTTCTTCCAAGTGCTCTTGTGTTTTGCCATCTTTCGCAGTAAGGACATATTTCAAATATAAATTGGGCCTCTCAATTTATACAGAGAGATATAATAATTTTATAGAATCTATAACATGACGCCTAAAACGCAAGAAAGTACAGGCACTTGTTATAGCGGGATTATGAATTAATCTGGTCAGCAATAGGAAGAAACACGTTTCTCGATAGATCTCAGACCCCTAACTTTTGCAGACAACTTTAACCCCCCCAAAGTAGGTTTATTAATTAAAATATGATTAAAGGCACGCGCTGCAACACTCTGAAAGGAAGCATACACTCTCAAGACAGTCACGCGTAAGTTTAAAAAAAAAACCAAAACCAAAAAAAAAACCGTATCGAACCACTTGAAAGACGCGCTAACTGATTCACATTAATAGAAGACTATCAAAACCCCTGAACCACCATTGTAGAGAGAGGTGGGGGTAAGCGGAGATTTTCAGTCGGGGTTCGCAGTCCGTTCCCGTGTAGGCAGGGAAGAAGCCACGAATCAGCTTAAGGAAAAAGCTGCAAAGCCGATCCGAGCCTGGAGCTCGGAGAGCAGCCTCCTAGCCCTCGCCTCCCCGCGAGCCGTTAGAAACCGAGGCACCGCCCCCGGGAAGCGGAGCCTGGACAGCGGGATGCAACTCCCTGGCGGCGGGGAGCAGGCGCCTCCGGCCCGCCGCTGCTTCCCCGCTGGTACCCACAGGTTCCCGACGAGGCCCAGCTCTCCGCAAAAGTGGGGAGGAGGAAAAGGAGCGGAGCTGGCGAGGAAAGCGACACGAACCCTACGTCCCGTGCCGAGAGAGACACCGGAGGCCCCGCCATCACCTTCCGCGCTCCCCACGCCAACGCTCGGGTTTCACTCGCCGCAGGAAAGGAGGCGGTGCAGGCGCGGGGGAGGAGCTGAGAAAGGGAGGGATGTGGATTAAAAAACTGCTTTTGAATGAAGAAACTTTATTTGGTGCCCGTAGAAGAGAAAAACAATGGCCGAGGACGCGGAGATCTTCCGGGGACGAAGGCGGGGACAGCTGAGGGGCGACGAGAGAAGCGGAATAAGGAAGTGGGCGGAAGGCGGAAGCAACCAGGGACCGGGACGTCGCAGGGACCAGGGAGCGGATAAGGTCGCGGCAGCACGGGTCACGTGCTCCGACGGTCACGTGGACCGGGCGGCTTACGCTCCGCTGGGCCAGGAGTCCTGTGCGCCTGCGCAGTGTCGGGCGCTGGGCGGGGCACTGGGTCGGTGTTGGGACTGGCTGCGGGAGCGCAGGACTGCAGCCGGTACTCTGTCTCTTTCCTGCGGCGGAGGGGCAGGAGCGTGCGCCTTTGGCGCGTCTGTCTTTTCTTCCCGCGGAGAGGTTAGTGCACTACCTTGTTCTGGGAGCTTGTATGGTTTCCCACAGAGGTCCGCCCTTTGCTCCCCGCCGCCCTGAACGTCTCACGTGTTTCACCAGTACAGCGGAGGCCCCCTGCCTATTACAGTGATCTTTGGTCGATTTAGCTGGGAGTGAAAAGCACTCCGTCCATACCCACGTACTGAACCCTTTGAGCCAGTGCATAGCGGTAACTGCAAAATAAAATAATTTTGAGCAGCTTAAAGAATTGGAAGGTGTGCTCCAGAGATTAGCGCCACTTATCCATTGACTTATAGCCTAGTTGATACAGATTTCTTAGTTGGTATGTTCTTAAAAAGTAAAAAATGTGTCCAAGAACTGAGTAGCTGCCTTGTATTTCATTCAAAAAATACGAGTTGAATACCTGATGTTTGCTGGGCACTCTGGTTACAGGAGACACAGCATGAACAAGAGGCAAATCTTTATCCTCAAGGAGCTTAGGTGCTACAGGAGCGAGACAAAGTCTCCTTTCCTCTTGTTTTTTTCCCTGTAGCGTTGTGACTATTTAATGTATATTTTAGTGGTTTACCACGTGTATTATCTCTCACCCCCACTGTGATGTAACTTTCAAAAGATAGGGATTTTTGTCTATTTTATTTTCAGCTGTATTAGCAAGTAGGACAATTTCTGTCACATGGTAGGCACTCAGTTCATAATTTGTTGTGTGAGTTAATAAATTAAGAACACAGCGTGTTTGCAAGTGATGTTAAATGCAATGGAGAAATAGTGGAGGAAGCTAGAGTGTGGGTGCTGGTGTGCGTTTTAAATGAAGTGGTCAGGGAAGACTTCACTGTGAAGGAGACATTTGAGCAAAGGTGTGAAGGAGGTGAGGGAATGAGGCTTACAGACACACGAGAGAAGAGTATAAGGGATAGTAAGTGCAGAGATCCAGAGACCAGAGTGACTGGAGCAAAATGAGCGAGGGGAAAAAGCTGGAGGAGATGTCAGAGTGGTGATAAAGGGCAGAGAATGGAGGGCCATGCAGTCTGTCTTAAGGTGTTGGGCTTTTATTTCAAGTGAAATGTGAGGCCATGATCAAATTTTATGAAGAGGGAAGATGTAATCCGATTTGAGTTTGGTTGCTGTGTTCAGAAGAATCTGAAGAACAGAAGCTGGGAAACCAATTCGGAGGCTGCAACAATAATCCCTGGGAAGGACAGCAGCTTGGACCAGGGTGGTGGCAGTGTTGGTGGTGAGGACCAGTCCGAACAAAGCCAGTGGGATTTGCTGACAGATTGGGTATGGAGAAGGAAGAGAAGAATAAGGTGGACTGCAGGTTTGGGGCCTTGGCAAAGGGAAGGATGTAATTGCTATTTTATGAGTGGGGGAGACTGGGAAGAATAAGATTTGCAGGAAGATTTCAGAAGCTCAGTTTTGAGCATGTTACATTTTTCATGCTCATCAGAGTAGTTTAGGGATAAATATTTGCTATTCATCAATTGTAGGTACTATATAAAACTATGAGATTGGGTGAGATCACCAAGAGCTGAGAATAGAGAAGAAAGGTGGCCCAAATACTGAGCCTTGGTACATTACATTCTTGGGATGGGAGACGAGCAAAAGAGACATCCTACCCGTGAGGTAGGATGAAAATGGCCAGTGTAGTATCCCAGAAACGAGTGAGGGAGTAGGGTGGAGTGATCAGCTGTATCACATGTTGCTGGTCAGTCAGGTAAAATGAATACTGAGAAGTGACCACAGGACTTATAAATGTGGTGGTCCTTGCTGGCCTTGACAAATGGGCTTTGGTGAAGTGACAGAGATGAAAGCCCAATTGGAGTGGGTTCAAAAAAAATCAGAGAAGAGGAGATGGAGAGAGGCAATAAAACTCTAAAAGGAAAGGAGCTCAGAGAACAAGTGTAGTATATGGAAGGGAAGATGGGGGTCGGGGAAGAGTTGTTTTTATAAGGTGGGAGAAATCAGAGCCTAGTTGTATGCTAATAGGAATGTGTCAGTAAAAAGGGAAAAATAAATAGCATGGGGGAGAGAGGGGAGAAGGGCTTAACTATGTCTTCTGTAGGCAGGGAGGGAAGAGACTTGGTGTGCAGACAGAGGACCTGGCTGTAGATGGGACCACGGGCACCTCATCTGTAGCAGCAGAAGGGAAGACAAAGTATATGGGCACAAAAGCAATAGGTGGGCAGGTGGATGATGGCAAGAGCTGGTGGAAGTTCTCTCCTGATTATTTCTGTTTTGTCAACCAAAGAGGAAGCAAGGTCGTTATTGAGAATGAGAAAGGAGGAGGCATTGAAGGTGTGAGGAGAGAGCAAAAAGAAAAATATAGTATGTAAGTACAGTATTTAAGATCATTGAGCAGCACGAAAGGCCCACCCGAAGTGAGTGGTCATGATTTTAAAGTGAGACCAGATGGTTGTTGGTTGGTTGTCCATCTCCAGCCACGTTGAGGTGCAGGGGTCCAGGCATAAATTGGGTGAATTATATTTAATTCACGTTGAGGTTTTGCCACGTGGGTATGTGGAAGAGTGGGGTACAAGGGATTTGAGGTCCATGGAATATAACTAAGTGTGGAGGAAGTGATGTGGGGAGTGAGGGACAGTGAAAAAGTGGTTGGATCATTGAATTGTAGGTCCTGTTGGGGTTGAAGAACTGTTGGAATTGGGTGATAGAAGGAGTGAGGCTGAAAGATCAGAGGTGGTGTTTGGAGAGTAGAATGCTTGAAATTGAGAACATGAGGTTGCAGTTATTTGTAATGACAGGTCTAGAGCAGGACCTTCCAACAGGAATACGATACAAGCCACACACGGCATTTTAAGTTTTTTAGACACTTTAAAAGTAAAAATTAAGAGGTGAGGTTAATTTTATTTAGCCCAATATATCTAAAAATATTATTTCAACAAGTAATCAATATAAAAATTATTGAGATATTTTACTTTTTATATTAAGTATAAAATACAAGGTACCAAAAAAATTATTTTTTAAATTTTATTGAGCCACATTTCAAGTATTCAATAGCCCTAGGTGCCTAATGGCCACGATATAGCTCGGAGCATAAGACCCTGGGAGTGAGTGGCTAAGGGAGGATGGAAGATGAGATCACTCGGGGGGGGGGATCACGCCCCCCACCAATCTGCACGGATGTAGAAACCATCAAGAAATATGACAAGGGCAATGCAGAGCACGGAAATTCGGTACCCAAAATGTTATATAAAGCTCTTAGTGTAATTAAAAGTGTAGTGTATTTTTATCTTTAAATTTAGTTTGTGCAATTAAAATTTCACTTTCCTGAGGTGTGTTCCAGTTTTTAACAAAGCCTGAATAATTTTGTGTGTGTGTCGGATACCTTAAATGCTACCCCTCTGTTTTTTCTCAGCAAAGATAGAAAGCACACTTGTTTGTCCTGTAGCTTTTACATTCTTTGTCCCAGCCTCTGTGTGAAGGCAAGATTTAGAGCTTGGAGGTAAGAATTTCCTAGAAGAGAATGGAAGAATCCAGGTCTGCGTAAACAGATTCCTAAAATATTGTATAATTAGGTTCTGCAAAACCCACTGGTTCAACTGGCAGGTAATAGTACTAACTAAAGGTGAACTAAAATAGCTAGTTGGACTGGAACTAAACAGAGAATTCCAACTTTTGAAGATATTTTGAAAGCAGCAGGTTGGTTCTACCTCCTAAATATCGCAGTGACTCATCCTTGCCCTTATCCTTTTATTTTATTTATTTTTTTATTTTTATTTTTTTGCGGTACACGGGCCTCTCACTGCCGCGGCCACTCCCGTTGCGGAGCACAGGCTCCGGACGTGCAGGCTCAGTGGCCATGGCTCACGGGCCCAGCCGCTCCACGGCACGTGGGATCTTCCCGGACTGGGGCATGAACCCATGTCCCCTGCATCGGCAGGCGGACTCTCAACCACTGCACCACCAGGGAAGCCCCCTGCCCTCATCCTTTTAAAGGGAGATAATATATATGCAGTGGTTACAGTGTTGTCTCTAGAACTGGAAAAGCCTGGGATTTCCTTCTGTCTCTGCATCACTGATTGTAAGCAGTCAGCCTCCCTAAGCCTCAGTTTCCCCTGTGAAGTACCTCACAGGATTGTCGTGAGGTGAAGCAGAGCGCTTGCTGGGTACAGAGTACTCAGAAAGCAATGTCTTAGTGTCTCTCAGTTCCTCCTCTAAGTTTTAACCAAGGATATGTTTCTTGAATGTACTTTTGACCACGTGAGTCTCACACGAAGAGCTCCGACTTCCCTCTCCTATAGAAACTCTTTAGGACCAGTGCGTAGGATGCAGCCACAGGCTCCTGTTCAGCCCTCAGCTGCTGCTGCAGCTCACGCCTGGCTCCCCTGAAGTTGCATCCTGTTTGTCAGGTGAACAATACTGTTTACCTGCGGTGTTCGACTTGCTGATCCCTCTGCCCTTTTGAAACCCGATTCAAACATCACCTCTGATAGGCACCAATAATTGTCTGTTGCTTTAAGGTGTTAAAAAAATGATATGTGTTTAAAGGACAAATAAACTACTTTTTTTTTTGGTTTGGCCACGCCGTGCGGCATGTGGGATCTTAGTTCCCAGACCAGGGATCGAACCCTTGCCCCCTGCATTGGGAGCGCAGAGTATTAACTACTGGACCGCCAGGGAAGTCCCTCAATAGCTTTATAGTCTTATAACCTTCCAGAAAGTTTTGACTAAAAGAAGGCTAAAGTTTGACTAAAAGAGAGGTGGTGAAAACACTTGTATGTATTTTTTTAACCTCATTCTTTTACTAGGCTTAAGTTAAGATGTATCTATTTTGCAAATTGTTTTACAGAAATATACCTGTTACCTGGGAAAACACTATATACTTTTTAAATATTTTTTATTAAAAAACTTGAACTTTGAATTCTTTTTCTTTTAGCTTGAGATGTGGTAATGTCAGCCAGACTTCTCAGATCCTTGGCCAGATCTCACTATATTTTATCAGAAGCGTGTCAGTGCCAAAGACTTGTTCATCGAACATTAAACCCACTTAAGGAATTTGAGACCACAACATGCAACACCCTGACAAGAAGTCAGAACGTGAATTTGTTCTTTCCTGATACAGCAGTTGTTGGTTTGAATAAGTCCCAGGTCCTGGAAATGAACCGGAAAATATCAAATACAAATGTACTCTCTCCATTAAACACCACACGTTACCAAGATGAAAAAGAGCACCTTCCAACCAGGAACTCCCTTGGTACTCATAGGAAAGTGATTCACAAACCAAGTCTGTTAGGTTTTAAGTGGTTTATAAAAATACCGAAGAGACATTCCTCATCTGTGTCAACGGAAGCACTTGTTTCTAAACAAGACTTTCCGCAAATCAAGAGACCACTGAAAGCATCAAGGACCAGGCAGCCATCCAGGACCAACCTTCCAGTTCTGCCTGTGAACAAGGTAAAAACACTTGTGGGTGGCACCTCTGTTCCCTAATAATCACTCTGAACCCCTGTGGATCCCACCTCAGCCTTACTACCAACATAGGAGAGCCAGCCATCAGCTCAGCACTTCTTTCAGGATCTTTGAAGCCTAATAGTAAAACCTGTCATCTCCAAAGGGAATCAACATCTTAATTTTAGGAATTAGTGGTACATATAAAGGTAAAATAGAGGCAATTAAATATAAAAATATAGTTTATGAAAGGATTAGTGGCCTAAGGAAATTTTGAAAAAGACTAGTAGTAAGTCCATTCTAGGAACAGTGCTATAAAAAGCCCCCATTTAAAAAAAAAAATCAAACTGTAGAAATTCTGTATTAAATTAAAAAAAATTTTGTTTCATTAAGTATGCAGACAGGTATACATTCATTAGCCAATGGTGACTGCATGGGAGGGGGTGGTGAAAGGACATGGCAAGGTGGAATCCAAAAAGCAGAGTGAAGGTTTTTGCTTTTTTTTATCATTTGAAGGTTGAAGTGGTTGTTTTCATTCACTGTTAAGAGGTTTATGGGAATTTCTCAACTACAGTTCGCATTTGCCCACTAAATGATAAATATTTAAGGTCAGGATCAAGCCCTTTGGTAACCTGTGTATCTCGCATGTTACTTGAAACTGTGCCTTATACTTAATAAATGTTTATTAAACAGGAAAGGATAGAAGAGAAGCAAAGGGACCTTTGATGTCTGTAGCCATCAACATTAAAAGTAGGAATGTCGAATATTTAACACTTGATGAAGCCTTCTGAATCTATCAGAAAACAGGTTATACTGTCTATCTTACAATCTCGATTCTGAGAAGGAGACCTTGAGAGCGTTTAACCTGTTCTGTTTTTGTTTTTGTTTACTGCGTGGTTGACTTCCTTTAAAAAGGTGTACAGGCCTTCACGTCTTGTCCTCAGGTTGTGAAGCTAGGAGTTGGTTAATGACTTGTTTTGGATTCTAGCTTTGTTTACATTCTTGTTTGGCTTCCTTGAACCCACGATATGAAGGATGGGAGTTTTGGATGCATTCTGCCCTCACCCCTTTCTTTCTAGCTCTTGAGTGTTTAATTATGTTGTTTAGTGTTGTGATCATCTGGGAAATTTAGTATTTAAGTGACTGAGATGAAATTAAGTGTAAAAACCTGAATTCACAGCAGATCCAAAAAAGAGGAGGACCAAGTCCCTTCTTTCTTCCGTTACATCTAGCAGTGCAGAGCAGAAGCAAGTTTCTTATGAAAGGCTGGTGAGGTCAGAAATGGCACTTGTTTTTGTAGTTGTCGGTTGTAAACTGTCAAAGAGGCATTATTGCTTTGGGCTGTCTGTAGACTTGAAAGCAGTGTTCCTGGATTCCGTTTTTTATTTTTCTTCAGGACTTTTTTCCTTTCTGCTTCCAGGAAAGGATTTGAAGTAGATTGTCAAAATTTAATAAGTTTCAAATGAGATAATAAAAGCATTACATTTAAAATAGAGCAAGCAGTTGATACGAACAGCGAAGTAAATATTATCAGATATCTGATACGAGTAATCTAGTTGAATATTTAGTTCCACGAAGCCCAATGATTAAAGAAAGGCAGGAATACTCCTGGGTTGTACATTTCTTGTTGTCTAACAAGAAGAAAAGAAAAACATAAGAATGTCTTATAAGAAATAACTTTTTCTATCACCAAACTTAAGGAGTCATTTATTTCCTGGGTCCTGACATAGGACATGTTATGTAACGTAATAGCTGTGACTTCAGTTGGAATTCCGCGAAAACAGAAACAGCATGTTGTTTCTCTGGAAGTACAGGAAAATAATAGACAATCTTTTCTATTTCTGAAGGCATTTTGAAAGTGACCTGAGGGAGTATGATTTTTGGAACATTATTTTCTAATGATCTTACAGGAGAACACAGTCTTGAGGTATAACGAGGTAATATATGCCCAGGGCTGAAGACTGGCTTTTATCTGTCCCGAATAGAGGGCCCCTCCATTTCCACGTGGGCCTCATGGGGCTGGCGAGTCCCCTTTGGTGGTAAAGCCCTTTCCTCCCCTCTGGACTGAGTCAGGAAAGGACTCTACTTTGTACCAGAAAGAGGTACCCTTTGTCTCATTCCCCACGTGTGTGCCTGAGCTCACCCTCTTACCTCTGCCACATGGCATGTGCTTGGAATTGGCGGGGTGAGGCCACTCACCCTCTATATTAGAATCAAGTCTTCACCTGATTCCATTTGTAGAGATCATAACCTGCTGAGATATTCAGCCCACATACCGTTGGCTCATCACTTAACATGGCAGGGCCAGTGCTGCTTGTTGGCCTGTCCTGTCTTTGAGGAGGACGATGCCCGAGGGTAAGGACCAACCTCTGAGCAGCGTGGAGGCTGGCAGAGAAGGCAGGGTGCTGGGACGCCCAGCAGTAGTTTGCAGGCTCACACCACAGTGTGTAGTAAAATCAACCAGTGGGTTGTTAATAGGTTTGGGTTTTTTTTGGTGTGTTTGATGAAACAGAATAGAAAGTATCAATGCATTACTCATGATAAAGGTAAATATTGTTCTGTGAAGCTTTTGTGTCCATTATTGGTGTGGGTGTCTGTGTGTGTGTAGGTACCGTGTATGTGAAAGGGTTTCTCACCATGGGTTGTAGTCAGAAAGGTTAAAAGCTAAAGCTTTATACTAGTAATGTAAAATGCATCTGTGTTTTCTAACTTTTGCCTATAATCTGTACATAACAGGAAAAACATGCATTTTTTCCCCTTAGTAATATAGGAGCAACATTACTGTAATGCAGTAATTTCTTGTTTTAGTAAAAGAACACGAATAAAAATAAACTTTCTTTTTCAGGAAAAGTATTCTGTCAGAGTATGTGATGCTCTAAAACAAGAATCATATATAAATTTCTAGCCCCATCTGCTGGAATATGTTTTCTGTGGCCAGAAAAATGAAACATACTGAAACATGGTGGTTTTCTTGGCTTTGGTTTTGTTTTGTTTGGGTTTGGGTGGTTTTCTTTTAACATTTTAAAATAGAAAGGCCTAAATTTAAGTCTTAAATCCAATAACTATTTTAGGTTGGTTTGGCACATTTATTTAAGAACAAGTTGTTGATCCCCATGCTAGAACCTGAAGTTTGGTGTATATTTATATTTAATGCTCAAAAAATAATGGTTCATTATAGAAATCCAGAAAAAGACATGTCTGAAGATGAAAGCTTCTTGCAGAATAACAACATCTTTAAATAATAGGGGGAAAAAATGCAAAGATGACACACACTCTTTCCCTTTACCAAGTGGATTTAAATACAATCTTGAAATTGAAAAACAAAGGAAATAAAACCCAAAAAAGATATTTCTAACAAGTCAAATTGGAAAACCTTGTGAATCATCTATTCACAGAAGATTCATAACTTAAACAGAGACTCACATCCCAGATGTTTAAGGAGGATACAGAAAGTAGTGTGGCGAGCCATGTAAGTTATGTAACGTAGGCTAAACCAAATAAGCTGTGAGACATTGGCTAGGACTCTGAGCCAAACTAAACAGGAGATGGTGAGAGAAGGAAAGGTGACCATCTTCAGAAAATCTGCAAAGATCCTTGGAATGACTAAGTTAAAAACAAATTGTGTTTAAAAATTTATAACCTGACTCTTTGGAGCTCAGCATATATTTTCTCATGGAAGTAGTGGTTGAATGCTTTGACTTGTCCCACTTTTTTTTAAAATCTATTTTATTTATTTATTTTTGGCTGTGTTGGGTCTTCGCTGCTGTGCGCGGGCTTTCTCTAGTTGTGGCAAGCAGGGGCTGCTCTTTGTTGCGGTGCGTGGGCTTCTCATTGCGGTGTCTTCTCTTGTTGCGGAGCACGGGCTCTAGGCACACGGGCTTCAGTAGCTGTGGCAGGTGGGCTCAGTAGTTGTGGCGCACGGGCTTAGTTGCTCCGCGGCATGTGGGATCTTCCCGGACGAGGGCTCGAACCTGTGTCCCCTTCATTGGCAGGCGGATTCTTAACCGCTGCGCCACCAGGGAAGCCCGACTTGTTCCATTTTTGAGAAGGTAAAATAGTATACGTTTTTTTAGCACAGATGGGCCTGGTCAGTAAGAAAGATGATGGTGAAGCCAGGCACGAGCCAGGGAGTGGGAGGGACTGCAGCGGCTGGAGAATCACGCCCCCCCCGCCCCCCACCGACCCTGGTCAATTACTGCTAGATCTTCCACTGGAGCGAAAGATGGTGGAAATCTGGATTGTGCGTCAAATGGCCATTTATTGTTGATAGTTTGTTCAAATCTTGAAAACACTATGTGGATCAGCTCTTGAGTTGGATGGTTGTCTGGGCTGCCAGTTTACGGCAATGATTCTAGAAACAGTCGGCAATGCCGTTTCTAGTACAGTTCTGGGAAAACCCTCCGCTGGACTAGCTGTCGACCTTCTCCTTATCTCCTGTCTTCTCCTTCGTGCCGCCTTCTCTTCCCACTCCAGCCTAAACTAAGCATGTCAGCTCTAGCAGCCCCAGAGTCACTCTGACATGCAACCTAATGCACTGGGATTTTGCTTAGCAAACTTGAGTAAGTTTGTCAGCTCTTGTAGGGTAGAGCCTGCCTGCCATGGCCTTACCTGATGCTTCTTTCCAGGATTCCTTTCTTTCAGCCAGCTTAATCTCACATCCTGCCAGCTCTTTTTAACTCCACGGAGCCTTAAAAGAACAACTAGTGCTGGCACTTCTAAACCTTAAGCACATAACTGATTCCTATACTCCAGTAACCAGCTTTACTTTGACTGTATGGGTCCATATGTTTTTGTAAATTAACGTGTTCTTACCTTCATAATGAATACGGGAATCAGCATATCAGATATCTGCAACAGGAGGATCCTGCATCCGTTTAGCTCACATTCAGTGACAATTTCAGCTTGCTTGTCTGACTTTTCATTTTTCCTCTAATTGAATTAAAATCAATTAGACAATTGAATGTTTTGCTTATGAGTGGATATTTTACGGATTTTAGGTTTTTCAGGTCCTCCGTTTATTCCTCTGCTACTTTTTAAACCACACATTAGAACTGTGTAACAGATGGAAGAAAAAGCAGAGTTAGGTCATCTCTTGAGAAAGAGCCAGGAGTTAGGTAACAAAAGTGGGAGGAAGGAAGAAATTTATGTACTACTTTTCTTGAATTTCATACTAGGAATGTAGCAGAAAGGGAAAGAATTTAGGAGCCAAGATGAGTAAATCCTAGGAATAAATTTTGATTTAGTGACTCATATACCTCTTTTGATACATATGGGCCAAAGCACCATATGTATCAAAGACAGTAGAATCACTAATGTTCTGATTAATAGACACTAAAATATAAAATTATGAACAAATGAAAATTCAGATGTAAATCTGATAAACTTTTGATAAACTTTTTAGCCTCCCATAAATTTTGATGGTTTAAACATACCTGCATGTGCCATAATAATAAGTATTATCTAAAAAATGTTGAACATTTGTGCTAATCATGGTTCTGAGCAGTTGACATTCATCAGCTTGTTTAAACTTCACAACAACCCTATCAAGTAGGCATTATTGTTATTCTGATTTTTTTTTTAATGAATCTAATTCTGTGCCTGAACTCTTAACACCTCTGCCGATAGCTTTTGAACTTTATTGACCGTATTCCATAGTGAGAAATTTATTTTACATTACAGTGTATATGCAGTGACCCAGTATACCTATATAGACATATATGTGACAGAAAATGTCATAAAATAAAATTTACCCTTACTATGAATTATGTACTCTAATATTTTCTGTTTTATTCTGTTTAGTTTATTTATTTATTTATTTATTTATTTTTTGCGGTACGCAAGCCTCTGACTGCTGTGGCCTTTCCCGTTGCAGAGCACAGGCTCTGGACGCGCAGGCCCAGCGGCCATGGCTCACGGGCCCAGCCGCTCCACGCACGTGGGATCCTCCCAGACCGGGGCACAAACCCGCGCCCCCTGCATCGGCAGGCAGACTCTCAACCACTGCGCCACCAGGGAAGCCCCTAGTTTATTTTTTTTTTAAGCTGGTTTGGGCCGACTAAATTGATATCAGGACTCACTAACGGCTTGTGACCTACAGTTTGACAAAAACACTGTGTGCTGTACCATATGCTTACCATATGTATACTGTATAGCTACACACAATATAAATGTATGCATGTACACACAGGTAAGACTCCTAGTGCAGAAATCCAAAGCACTCACCAAACCTGGACACATTCTCAGATTCACAGAACTTTTAACCAGAGTACAATTAACTAGAGTAAAAATTTCTGTAATTCCTTAGTAGATTCAAAGTAGTCTCTGCCTGTACAAGGCTAGTGGCAAATTATCAAATGACCTCAAATAATAATGCTGCTGTGAAAAAGAACCATGGAAACTCAAGGTTGGACAGACTTTAACTAGCATCTCATCCAGGCGCCTTGTATGGTGCCTAAATCCTCTCTATTTTTTGATCAGTCTGTGCTTGAAGCACAACCAGCAGGTGTGGCTCCCTGTTCTGATAGCCCATTCCATCTCTTTGACTATTAAGAGAAAGTTCTTGCATAGATTGAGCTGAAATCCGCCTCCTTGTAACTTCTTTCTCTGCATCCTTCTCACATCCTTTGTCTGAACCGTTGAAATGTTTGGATAAAACTCTCGAGTGCCAGCTTTGCAGCACGCCATCCTCCCTGTAAAGAGACAACCATCACAGGCACCTCTTGGTAACCCATCTCATTCTCCTCTCTCTGGCACAGGACCTGATGCGCTGTACTGCGTTTGCAACCGCAGATGAATACCATCTCGGAAGTCTCTCTCAAGATCTGGCCTCCCATGGATATGTTGAAGTAACAAGCTTGCCTAGAGGTACATCTTCTTGAACCTGGGGCCAAGTATGTTAAAATGTATTGGAAAATAATTTTCCTATGATAACTGTCTTAAATATGCATTTGTTTAGTTTTCATTTTCTCTTTCTTTTATAAATTTATTTATTTTTACTTTTGGCTGTGTTGGGTCTTCGTTGCTGCACACGGGCTTTCTCTAGTTGCGGTGAGCAGGGGCTACTCTTCTTTGTGGTGCACGGGCTTCTCATTGTGGTGGCTTCTCTTGTTGCGGAGCATGGGCTCTAGGCACGCGGGCTTCAGTAGTTGTGGCACGTGGGCTCAGTAGTTGTGGCACACAGGCTCTAGAGCACGGGCTCAGTAGCTGTGATGCACGGGCTTAGTTGCTCCGCGGCATGTGGGATCTTCCCAGACCAGGGCTCAAACCCGTGTCCCTGCATTGGCAGGTGGGTTCTTAAACACTGAGCTACCAGGGAAGCCTCTCATTTTCTATTTGAAGGATTATATCATAAAAGTGGCGTTGAATCTCTTTATACAAATGACATACAAAGATAGGAAATTTAAGACATATTCACAGAGAACTTAGTTCGAAGATTAAAATCAATATGGTTTATTCAGCTGTATTTATAGGATCACTCTTACTTGGGATGATCAAAGGCCATGACACTTCATTTCTGTCACGTTAAAAAGTTATTTTAGTATTACAGAAGAACCATATAATTGATAGAAATGTTGGGGAGAGCCTTTAAAGAAAAATTTACTAGTACAGTCCAACACTTTAAAACTAACAGAATTAGTTAAAAGATAAGCTCAATGAATATTTTAAAAGAGAATTAAACTGAGAAGATTTTAGGATAGTGTGAGGAAGGCTTCTTGAGAAATCACCTGCTTTATGTTTAAAAAATGACTTGGAACACTTTGATGGAAGATTCATGAATTTACCTCAAAGTAGCAAAAAACAGTAGGTTGAAAACCTCTCTGCTACAGAGAAAGTTCTTAAAAGAGTCACCGACCCTGTAAGAAACAATCGAAATGTCATTGTGCTTTCTCAGCCTTGATGATCTGAACCAACTGTTTGTACTATTTGGTGGCAAAAAACGAACATAATTGACTTAGAAAAACAGAGCTATGTCCAGGGCCTCTAAGAAGGAAAATTGCCCTGCGGTATTCTTGGCTGATTCCAGAGGCTGTCGGCAGGGTGCCCCTGTGCATCACACACTTGGGGGCTTCTCGTACTATTCTCACTGGCCTGGATCTTTCCCACTTCATTTGTGGTGTTCTTGGCTATATGGGTGAGCCTTGCCCTCTATAGATGTAGAACTCAAGGAAGTGTGATTTCACCAAAGAAAAGGAGTTTAGGAGTTGGTCTTTTTCTGAATCCCCCATTCCCCAACCTCTATTAGGAGCTCTGAAGCTTTGAGGATCCTAATTTTATGTTAAGAAATTATGTTGGTGGGAAAGAAAGATTCTTTTTGTGGCTGCACTTCTATTCAACAATTCTCTCCCCTAAAAGGACAGATTGTGGTAAAGAAATGAAAATAATTGGAAGTGAAACATCAAAAGATAGAATTAGAAAATGTTGAATTTCCAAATGATTCCGAGGTGCGGCTTTTCCAGTGTCTTTTTCTCCTGAGATCGCCCCTCCCACCTCCTGCTTTGCAGTAGCAATTTAATGAACAGTCTGTGAAACAAATCTTAAATACAAACACACGCATCGAAAACTATGCTCTGAGGATATAGCAACTTCTAATTTGTGGGAAAAGGATTAAATATTTCTGTTTTCTGAAAAGGGTTATTTTGTATTTTGTTTTCTATTAAAATGTATTTAGTTTCAAAAAAGAAATTATGTAACATGTTACATACTAATATTAGTATATTTATTGATAGACTAACATGTTATTTATAGTTTACATTATAGAATATTTATATACTTATAATAAATACTACTAAACTAATATACAAAGTAACTACTTACTGGTGAATATTTGTATATGTATGTATTTAATATTTAAAATGTTAAAATATTTAAATAGTTACAGGTGATTATCATGGTAGTTCTCATGATTAACTTTGAAATCGGATATGTTTTGAAATGGACTGTATCTTTGTTTCTGTATGTTTTCTATTTTCCACACTTTATACAATATAATTTAAAATTCAGTGGAAAGAGTAGTTTGAGAATATTAAAATTATATTATTAATAAAATGATATTTAAAGGAAGAGAATATATTAATGGCTCTTCAAATTTTATTTTAAATTACTTTTACAGAAAGAAGTTTAATTCTTTTTTCTTTTTTTTAATTGAACTATAGTTGATTTACAGTGTGTTAATTTCTGCTGTACAACAAAGTGATTCAGTTATACATATACATTCCTTTATATAGATACATTCTTTTTTATATTCTTTTCCATATGGTTTATCACAGGATAT
Source organism: Delphinapterus leucas (assembly GCF_059928025.1). NCBI lineage: Eukaryota > Metazoa > Chordata > Mammalia > Artiodactyla > Monodontidae > Delphinapterus > Delphinapterus leucas. Next base: position 81,992,613 of record NC_143140.1, on the reverse strand, counting down.
TGGATATAGTGCCCTGTGCTATACAGTAGGACCTTGTTGTTTATCTGTTCTCTATATAATAGTTTGCATCTGCTAACCCCAAACTCCCAGTCCATCCCTCCCCCACCCCCCCAAATTCTTGAACCTTAGTTGTGCTGATACTAAGACTTTAGTAATTATCAACTGGACTAGCGATTACTGAATCAAAATGGGCGTGAATGAGTTTTAAATAGCACTAATAATAGTGCCACAGGTTGTTGAATATTTTGTTCAAGTAATTTCTTATGGTCTTTTCATTTTCATATATTAAATACTTTTAGAAACCTTAGTAGAAAAATGGACAGTGTGTTGTAGAGCACTTCATGGTATATGAAGCAATGATCACAAATACTTTGTTAAAAGTTTATAGGTGACTTAAATCTTGTGTCACCTTGTGACATAGCTTTTTGCTCATTTATCACAGATGCAGCAAATATTTTGGTGATAGGTATGGAAAATTCTGCAAAAGAAGGTGATCCTGGAACAATATTCTTCTTCAGGTAAGACAAGAAAGCAACTCCATTGGAAGATGGGCTGTGGCCAGGTAATGTGTTCCTCAAAGATGCAGGTGTACCTTCTCTCTTAACAGAAGATGTTTCAAAATTTATTTGTGATATAAATTTATCCTTTGGTTCTTATTTGAATAGGAGAGTTTGTCACTTTTAGGTATCTGCTGGTAAATCCTCTTATGAAATAAAGAATTTTCCCCCCTAGGGAAAAGATTAGGGATTTTTTATTCATTTTGTTCTAAATTAACTTTAAGCATTATGTCATCTTTGTATCATATATGCAAGTTTTTCGCACTGCTCATAATTCATGACAGTAAAGGGTGCACTTAACACGTTATAAAAAGAGAGCATTGGGGGGCTTCCCTGGTGGCGCAGTGGTTGAGAGTCCGCCTGCTGATGCAGGGGATGCGGGTTCGTGCCCCGGTCCGGGAAGATCCCACATGCCGCGGAGCAGCTGGGCCCATGAGCCATGGCCGCTGGGCCTGCGCGTCCGGAGCCTGTGCTCCGCAATGGGAGAGGCCACAACAGTGAGAGGCCCGCGTACCGCAAAAAAAAAAAAAGAGAGAGCATTGGACAAAGCTAAGGTCAGGAACCACTGGTGGAAATAATGGTGCCCTGCAGAATGCAGGGATTTAGGGAACCGAGTGGACTCCCCCCAGCTTCCGGCCTTCCTGAGAGCAAGAGACTGAAGGAAGCTCAGGCTGAGGTCATTAACAGAGGCCCATTCGGGTAACTTGGTGTGTACTTGCCTTTATTGGTAAATGTGTGTTTTCATTTACTAAGAATATGTAAGCATCTTATTTCCCGTTCATCTTCAGTGCCCCTCATCAGGTGCGTGCTACCTGCCCCGCTGTCTTTCTTCCTTTTCCATCTTCGCCCTCTGAAGCTAAAGTTTTAGATCACCTTACCTCTCTGGAGGCTTCAGACTGGGACCCTGATCCACATACATTTATTCCTTTTATTTAAAGGTGTTTTTTTTTTAAGGTTGTTTTAATACCAGATGCTCCAGAGTAGCTGAGTGGAAGTGGTAATGATAATAGAAACCATTTAAAATAATCTCATCCTCACAACATTTGAGGAAGATCTTTTATTCCCAAGGGTCAGAGGGATTAACTGAATTACCCACAGTCAGAGGACTAATAAGTGGCAGAACAGAAATACATGGAACATCCATGAGAATCCAGACTTTGATGAAGTTTCTGTGGTCTTAGTTCTTACAGTTGATGATAACTGGAAGCTCTGTCTTTGTTCCTGTGGATGCCTTACTTTCCTTGGACATAATCAAGAGTTCAACATTTAGTGCCGGTAGAGAAACACCCCTTTTGACTTGAGTAAGGAATTTGGATTTCTGAGGTCCTCCAGATCAGCATCATCCAGTAGAAATACAACGCAAGGCACAAATGCAAGCCACGAATGTAATAATATATTTTCTTGTAGTCGCATTTTTAATTTAAAAAAAGATGAATTTAATTTTGACCAACACTAATAATAACATCATATATTGCCTGAAATTAATTTTACTGGTATATTTTATTTAACCCAACATATCTAAACTATTATCATTTCAGCATGTAATCGGTCAACAATTTTAGTGAGATTTACATTCTCCTTTTCATACTAAGTCTCTGAAACCCGGCGTGTATTTTCCACTTATAGCAGCTCTCAGTTTGGACCAGGCCTGTTTCAGGTGCCCGGTAGTCACACGTGGCTTGAGCACCATACTGCAGAGTTCCTGGGATCTCTCATCTGCCTTGAGGTGCTTCTCTGAACCAGCGCTCTGGCTGTGGCCTTAAACACCTCCCAAATCCATATACTGAGACCCCACCCTGGCCTTTTGCCACACTCACTGCTTGGTCTCCCTGCCTGTCTTCTCACCCCACCAGCAGTCTGTCTGTCTATTGGTAGGCAGAGCAATTTTTCAGTGGGTAATTCTGATCACTATACTGTCCTTAAAATTCTACGGAATGTGACCAAACGCCTTGTCACAGCACGAAGTTCCTTCAGGGGTTGGCTCTTCCCCGCCTCTGACCTGAGTGCCCTCCCCTTCCCCTCATCCGCAGCCATTCAAACTACTGGCTCTTTATTCTGAAACGTTGCCTGCCCCCCTTGCACCTTTTCCTGGAGCCTGGGGTATTTCCCCAGGGGTATTTCCTCGTTTTCTCATTTGGCTCTGCTAGTCCTTTAGGAACTGTGGCCCTCCGGTGTACATCCACCTAGATTCTGCGTAACTCTGTTACAGCGTGGATCACACTATTGTAATTGGTGGTCCGTGGATCAATGTTCTCTGGATTGGGACTTCCTTGAGCAGAGGATTTAGACCATACTCATCTTTGCATCCCAGATGCTAAGCACAGACCCACACACATACTAAGCACATTGCTCAAGATGGTTTGAAGAATGGTAATGGGAACATCATATTTTTACCATTTATTGATGGATGGATGGATGGATGGATGGATGGATGGCTGCGTTGGGTCTTCGTTGCTGTGCACGGGCTTTGTCTAGTTGCGGCGAGCAGGGGCTACTCTTGGTTGCGGTGCGTGGGCTTCTCACTGCGGTGGCTTCTCTTGTTGCGGAGCATGGGCTCTAGGCACGCAGGCTTCAGTAGTTGTGGCACGTGGGCTCTAGAGTGCAGGCTCAAAAGTTGTGGCACACGGGCTTAGTTGCTCTGCGGCATGTGGGATCTTCCCAGACTAGAACTCGAACCCATGTCCCTCGCATTGGCAGGCAGATTGTTAACCACTGCACCACCAGGGAAGCCCCTACCTTTCTTTCATTTCTACCCTTCCTTCCTCTGGTGCAATGACCCAGAGCTGTAACTCCTTTTTCTTTTTTTTTTTCTTTTTTTTAATTTACTACCTAAAACAGCTCAACACATCAGACTTCAGAAATCAAAACAAGTTCCCTAACAGTTTTTAGACTTAAATTTTGTCAAAGGCAGACTTGGATTGTGAGGGCCTCCTGTGGCATTGTTGCAGGTCTACTCTGAGCACTGTAGGGATGGCTGGCATGATTTCATAGGTGCCTTTACCATCTGAAGCTTTAAGTTATCTCAGTCTCTTTATTCCACAGATATTAAAAGCATGACCCTTTATTCTTTTCTGATAGCAGAATCTGCCTAATGAGAGCTAATGAGACAGGTCTCAAAAATTTCCTTATTCTGATATCTGTACACCAGAATTGAATCAGGGTACTTCTGTGGTGCGCAGTGGTTGGGAGTCCACCTGCCAATGCAGGGGACACGGGTTCAAGCCCTGGTCCGGGAAGATCCCACATGCTGCAGAGCAGCTAAGCCTGTGTGCCACAACTACTGAGCCTGTGCTCTAGAGCCCATGCTCCACAACAAGAGAAGCCGCCGCAATGAGAAGCCCGCACACCACAACGATGAGTAGCCCCCGCTCACTGCAACTAGAGAAAGCCCGCATGCAGCAACGAAGACCCAGCACAGCCAAAAAGAAATTAATTTAAAAAAACAAAAAAGAATTGCATCAGGTATGAAAGAGTTTAGATACCTGAAGTTACATGGTTTTACAATAATAGTTATTTATTCTGCAAACCACAGGAGAAATCCATGAATTTTTGAGGGGTCAGGTTTTTTATCAGAAATTCAAAAAATAGCTTTTGTTTATCATATCCATCCAGGGACCATCATGTCAAATCAATAATAAATCATATTTTTTAAAATTGGCCTTCTAGATGCATTCTAGAAGCTACCTAAGCATGGCTTTATGTGTGGCCCTAAAGAATGTATTCCACCTTTAACGTAGTTTATTCTTTTAAATCAGGGAAGGAGCTGCTGTCTTCTGGAATGTGACAGACAAAACTGTAAGTATAAATAAAGTGTGAAAGTATTAAAATTTAGTTTTCTGAGAATAAATTGTTAATTGGCACTTAATAATCTGAGCAATTGGAAGATAAATTAACAGATAATCCTCAGTTTATTTGCTCTGCATTATGTGATGTTGGTTCTAGCACTGTCATCTTCCAAAATTTTCTTTTTGACTTAGAAGTTTCCTACATTTTCCATTCTCTGAGCACACAATAATTTGTGGAAAATCAGAACAATCCTAGCTACACTGCAGACAGAAGGAAGTATACTTCTCATGTGATAACCTACAAAATGAGTAATGTACACACAGTTCACTGGAAGCTGGCTGCACTGAGTCTTATTTTAGATCAAGTTTTCTAGAACTTTTTAGCTCACTGGAAATAATTTCTTCAATATCCCGATCATGATTTGTTTAATACAACCTTTTCAGAGGCAGTTTGGTAATACATATCAAAGCTTTATATTTAACTCAGCAATTTTACATCTAGAAAGTTATCCAAAGGAAATAATCACAGTTATATATGATGAATGATGTATAGAAATGTTCATCAACACATTATTTACAATGGCAAAAATGAGAAATAACCAAAACACATAACAATAGCAAGTTCGTTAAATACATCCATAGTATGTATTCAGGATGTACATACTACAGCTCTTAAAAGTCACGTGGGAAGAAACCAATTCCTGAGGAATTGCCTGTGTATGTGCTACAGTTAAATTAAAAGAGCAGGTTACAAAATATAACCAATATAATGTCAGAGCTGGTAAAAAAAATATGCCTCATACAAACCCAGTTTTACTGAAAGGAGATACACACATAGGGGGCAGGGGGAGGGAGACTGGGGAGCGGTTTCCTGGAGAAAAGGAAATATAAATGAGCAATAAATGTAAGAAAAATGTACAAATTGGCTATTTGAATTTGCAAAGATGTAAAAGGCTGACAATACCCAGTGTTTTTTAAGAATGCGCTCATTAAAAAAATAAATAAAAGAATGCTCTCATAGGCACAGATGTAGAGAACAAACATATGGACACCAAGCGGGGGAAGGGGGGGCAGTGGGATGAACTGGGAGATTGGGATTGACATATATACACTGATATGTATAAAATAGATAACTAGTAAGAACCTGCTATATAAAAAAATGAATAATATTCAAAAAAAAAGAATGCTCTCGTAAATCTTTGGATTCTAAAGCTGGAAAAACTGTTTTGGAGAGCATTTTAGAAACATTTATCAAAATTATAAGTGTGCATGTCTTTTGTTCCAACAAATCCTAAAGAAATATTCCCACAAGTCCTTGAAGATACACGCATAAGGCTGGCACATGTGACATCGTGATAGTAGAGAATGGGAAAAAAAACCCATGGATGGACATTTAAGACGGTTAAATCAATTACGTTTCCTCCATGAAGGAGAATCGCATTGAAAATGTTCACATGTACAGTATCATCCCATTTATATAGAAAGCAAACTAAATGTACATACATATACAAATAGGGAAAAGTCTGGAAGGGTATGCACCAAGTTTAATGGTGGTTACATTAGAGGATTAGAAATTCAGGAGACTGACTATACTGCTGAACTGAACGAATAAGCATTTTCAGAACTCTAATGGAAAACTGATGAATTCATAAAAGTGCTCACAAAAGATCAAGATGAAAAAAAATTAATTACCTGGGACTGAGTGAACTGATGAGGGTGATTATAATTTTTGTGACTTTCTGTTTGAATTAAAAAAAAAAATCCACAAGGACTCAGAGGCAAAAAATACACAAATCAATTTTCACTGCAAAGTGAAGGAGCTGTTACAGTGGAGGATTCCTGGACTGAAGGTCAATATTATGACACAGTGTGAGTGTGTTTCGTGTTTGGTAATTGCAATCATTGTTGCTTTTGTTGTGGCCATCCAGTTACAATGCTTGGTGTCAGTTTATCTCTTGTAAAAATAAAATACAGTGTGTGTGTGTGAAAAAAAAAATTCAGGAGAACAGAGAGAGAATCACTTTCTATACCTCTGTGTTTAAAGTTTTACAAGTGTGTTACTTAAACTTTTTGTTTTGAAGATTTAAAGAATACAAACCATAATGTTATTAGGGGTTTTCTTTGGGTCGTGGGATAATGGGAGGTTTTGTTCTCCTCCTTAAGCTTGTCTGTGTTTTCCAAATGTAAAAGCAAATGCATATATCGTTCCAATTAGTTTAGTATCACCATGAATTTGCTTTCTCCTTAAAACCTAAAGAACAGAAGAAATGGTATCAAATGTAATTTTAAAAATGTTATAAGCATTAACTCTATAACATTATCCTGTACTGAGGGAGTTGGTTATAATTTCAGGTTGATCTTCCTTTTCTTCTAGATGAAGCATGTGATGCAAGTTCTTGAAAAACATGAAATTCACCCCTATGAAATTGCATTGGTGCACTGGGAGAATGAAGAGCTTAACTACTCAAAAACAGAGTAAGCAACTTTTTATCAAGTTTATGAAAAGGGTGCTTGGAATAACTAGGTACAGCAGTAGAGAAGATAAATTATTAACTTGGAGACTAATTTTAAGAAAAAAGTTATTGGTACAAATACAGAGCTGAAACAATTAATAAATATTAGTGGGTAGATATTATTTTTATAGCTTCTCAGGCTACCCATAAATTAAAACAAGTAGATAGTATAACCCCAAAATAGAAAGTTTCCTAAGCGGCCAAAATCAGTAATACGGTGTGCCTTCGTTAGAATGAACCTGTTCAGTTATTCTAGTAAAGTCTTCTCTGAAGTAAATCCTTTTTGCTTTTTTCCCATTGACTTTGAGTGTAAAAAGTATAAAGTATAATGACAGGGTGCTCTAAGAGAACCACTTGTGGAAATGGGGGTACCACTGCTGTACCACTCTCAGGTCAAATGTATGGGTAGGCAACGTACTGGCCAATTTCCATGTCACAGCAAGGGTGCAAAAATGAGGAGGGATGTTAGGGCGGAGAGAGAAGGCAGAATGAAGGTCTTTTCTCTCAGGGAGGTACTGGTCTAGTGGAATGTGAGAAGGAAAAAAAGTCTTTGTATTGAGAAAGGAAGCGACACAAGCAGAGCTTTAGGGAAATTTGGAAGAGACACCAGCTATAGAAAGACTAATTGGGATGAGAGCAAAGTGATAATAGACAGCGATGAGCTTTCCTGTATCGTCTTCTCGTCCACCAACCTTTGTCTATGTCTTCTGGTCTCACGTATCTCGTGAAGGTTTAGCCTCTACTTTTCCTATTTGCTTGTGATACTTACACTCCCAGATTCCCTCCCTTCCCCCTCCTCCCCAGTCGCTCCAGAGTTCTCTACATATACATCTTGGTTTGTCACAGCTGCCTCATCTCCCTCCCCATACTCACCATGTCCATGTGATTTCAGATTATACTGTGTATAGTTACATAGTTTTATATTCAGCATTTTTTCACTTAGCAAATTATTGTAGTCATTTTCCCTTTTCTACTAAATATCCTTTCAAAACATGCTTGTTCATTTTTGTTGTGTGAATTCCTATAAATGAACCGTTCTTCTGTTGAACTTTTAGTTTCTTTCCTGATTTCTTACTATTCAACATTTGACCATAGAAAGTTTTTTTTTAATGTATATCTCTATTCATTTGTCTTTTTTCTTTAATAAATTTATTTATTTATTCATTTATTTATTTACTTACTTATGGCTGCGTTGGGCCTTCGTTGCTGTGCGCAGGCTCTCTCTAGTTGCGGTGAGCGGGGGCTACTCTTTGTTGCAGTTCACAGGCTTCTCATCACGGTGGCTTCTCTTGTTGCAGAGCATGGGATCTAGGTGCATGGGCTTCAGCAGTTGTGGCATGCAGGCTCAGTAGTTGTGGCACACGGGCTTAGTTGCTCCGCGGCATGTGGGATCTTCCTGGAGCAGGGCTCGAATCCATGTCCCCTGCATTGGCAGGCGGATTCTTAACCACTGCGCCACCAGGGAAGTCCCCATAGAAAGTTTTTTGTACACAAATCTTTCCTTGCATCTTTGATTATTTCCTTAGGATAAATTCCTAGAAGTGGAATTACTTGGATCGTATGGTATAAGAACATTTGTAAGACTCTTGATACAGATTGCCAAAATGACCTCTAGAAAGATTATAAAGATTATTTTTCAAAAGAAAAAAGGTACTTTTTGCGATTTAGAAACTACTTTTTTTTTTTTTTTTTCTTAGGGGACAGTCAAAACTTCACAGAGGGGAAATCAGGTTAAATTCAGAGCTAGATTTAGATGACGTCATTCTAGAGAAATTTGCTTTCTCAAATGCTCTTTGCCTTTCAGGTAAGTTACTACTACTTATCAGAGACGGTATCACATAGTTTTCATTTCATCGAGGGAAGCTGAAATATTTAGTAAAGACTTTGACATGTTTTCGCAGAGCACTCAGCAAAGCCTTATAATTCCTTTTCCTTTTTTTTCCCTCCAAGAGAAAAATATATGTAGCATAGAGTATAATATATAGTATCTGTGCTATAGTTATTCATTCCTTATTGGTATTGATAAAGCTTACCTCTCCAAAAATATTCTTTTATGTTGTTGCTGTTATTATTATTATCACTACCTTTGTTTTCCCCTCTCCTTCTCTCTGAGATTGTTAGTCTTAGATTGTCTCTAATCCAGGCAGAGAAAGCACAGCCTTCTGTGATTGGGCACAGGCCTCTATGTAGAAAAATACACTCTGGTTTTTCACAGGAATGGGACAGAGAGTCACAGTGGCTCTCAGTTTTTTCGGCAAGATCCATGCACCTGAATAGAACTGTAGAAGTTCTCTAAGAAATGTTCCTGCCACCAGTCTGCACTAGGCTGCTGCTGTGGTGGACTGCACATACCATCCAGGAGGCTTCGGGACTTCTGAGCTGTACCCACAGCCCAGAGGAGTGGAGGGAAGGTCAGGAAGGCCTGATTTCTGCCCCTCTACAGAGCCACCCTTCGTTCCTCTCAGCTTCTGAGATGCAGTAGGAGAAAATCAGGGATTCTACCCAGTGTAGTTTTGGTCTGCGAGCAGGGCTTGGAAATCCACTCAACTTTCTTCTGTCTCTTTCTACCTAGTGCCATCTTTTGTAATAATAAGTAACGACTCTTAAATTTCAGTCTCAAATTTTTTGGACATCTGCTTCTTAAACTATTGTTGAAATGGCAGTGAAGGTACTGTGCAGTTTTACATTTTGTAGAAACATGAATATGATGATAAATGTTCTATTGTTAATTTTTTTCCCCCCAGTGAAACTGGCTATCTGGGAAGCATCACTGGATAAATTTGTTGAATCTATTCAGTCGATTCCAGAGGTAATTATACAAATTTTATGCTTCTTTTCAAGGATTGAGTTCTATTGGGGAAAAATACAAATTTCCCACTATAATGATGAATTTAGAAGTACAATAAAGTAATAATAAACATTAAGAAAGCTGCACTGAATTTAAGCAGGAAAAAAAAAAACCCGGTTACGTATAAAATGATAAAATAAGAAACCTTTTAAAACTTAAAATTCAAGTTACTTTTCTCTAATGGTATAGTATTTTTAATGTAACTGAATTGAAGGGAAATAAAATGAAATGTTTCCTCTCTAAGGAAGGAAATTATGACCACTTTTCTCGATTAAAAAGTGTCTTGACAAATTACAAGGAAAATAGTGGCATGAAAAATGCATCTAAAATTATATCAAAACTTCAGAATACATTAAAAATCATGCTTACTGTAATTAACTTTGTTTTTACTGTGAAAGAATAATTATACTAGGGAAAAGAGCCCCTGGTTTTTCATTAAGCGATTAGGAATGTACGTCATAGAAAATGCTAGTGAGAAGGGAAAGCTGTGTACGTATGTATCTATTTTCCCCTCCCAAATAGGCTTTAAAAGCTGGGAAGAAAGTGAAACTATCTCATGAAGAAGTTATGCAGAAAATGGGTGAACTCTTTGCCTTAAGGTAAAATTTTCTCTGTAAATGAAATATTTCATATATTTAACCATCTCCAGAAAATATCCCTGTAGCTGTACAGTAAAGAGCGAACATTTATATCTGTATGGGAATTGCAGCTGTTTTTATTTCATTCACTATAGGCATGGAGAACTCTTACCCATTAGAAGCAGGTGGGCTGTATTAGGACTGTACTGGAAGAAACTGTGCATGTGCAAGAGAGACCATAATTACTCTACGTTAAACCTACGTCAGCGAGCGTAGTAGGTGTTATTCAAAGGTGGAAAGATGCATTCTAGAATTTGGACAAGGGTAATTCTCAGTAAAAGTATATCACTGCATCATAACGCTGAATAGACCTCATTGCTACGGAAAAGTGATGTACCATATTTCACCGACTCTGAGACACCATACGACGCCACAAGAAAGTGAAAGTGCTGCCCACTAACATACGAGACAACGCTTTTTTATCACAGAATTTTAATTTTGCACTACGGAAATAGCTCTCAGTCTTATTTGGATGTAGATTGATCACATTTCCTCTTGGGCACACATAAAAAGGAAAGAATAAGAGAAATAAGTCATCTAAGGCAATGACAACTAAGTCTCAACTGCCACCTGTAAGACATCATCAATTTTAAAGATGCCTCCCACTTTCAGAGATGTTAAAATGGGAAGAAGAGTGTCTTAAAATTGATGAAATATAATAGTACGTCGTTCAAAATTAAGTTAAAAGGCCTTCAGTTTATTTCATTCTTGTAGTTTTCCCAAGATTTATGGAATGAAACACCCTGAATCTTGGTGTTATTCTCACTAGGCAGGATTCTCAGTGTTTCGGCCCTTGTCGTGTGTGGGGTGAGTTACTGGAGTTCCTTGTCAATAGTTTACCTAAGAGTTGCTTTTCCACATTCTCCTTAGTTACTTGCCCTGGAGAGAAGTGGTCCAGTGTTGTGTCATCTAGGCCCTTCTCAAAGCTCAGGGACCCTAACTCAGGGCACCAACAAAAATAAAAAGCCCTGCATGAGAGCGTCCCACAGCACATCTACAGCCTTGAGCTCGCTAAGAAATGGGGGAGACAGACTCCTCTCCCCTCTTCTCTTGGTCATGCGAGCAGAACTTGATATAGCGAATTATAATACTAGGACTCAGAAATTAGGACCTGATATACTTAGGTATGTGAATAGTTTCGTAGAGTCTTACTGTTGTTATCCTGAGTTTTCGTCTCTTTACAGTAAGAGTGCTTATGTGTTATTCAAAGGCATGTGGCGAATCTATGACGAGAAATAGAAGTAGAAATGTGGCAGTCACAGCTTATACATGGTATGATCCTACTTGTAAGCAAACAACATAAATATTCATCTCTATCTTGATACGTATACATACTACCAGACACGTAGGTGTATGTGCACGCACACACACACACGTGCACGTGTGTGCATGGAAGCAGATCTGGAAGGACACAGGAGAGTATTGGCAGGGCCGAAAGGATTTGATTTGTTAGGGTAACGGGCCTACCAGTGTTTTCTGAGTTCTTCTCTAGGGTTTTTTTTTATAGTGAACAGCTATTTATGTGTTACTTCTATAACATAAATTTTTGTTTAAAAGCAAACTCAGGCCTCATATGTAAAAAAGGTAGAAATAGAGAGTGTGTGTGTTTGTGTGTGTGTGTGAAACTAGCAGCGGCTACCCTCAGGGAGTGGGAGAAAGGGAAAAATGGGGATAAGAATAAGAGTAAGATTGGTCAATTTTTACCTTTTTCTGTCTTTTTTATTTTTGAGCCATCTGATTACCTATCCACACACACACACACAAAAATATATGTGCATGTATATTGTAACAAATTTTAATAAAGAAGCTTAGAAATTTTTTTTTTAATAAGTTTATTTATTTTGGCTGCGTTGGGTCTTCGTTGCTGTACACGGGCTTTCTCTAGTTGCAGCAAGCGGGCACTACTCTTCGTTGCGGTGCACAGTCTTCTTATTGCAGTGGCTTCTGTTGTTGCAGAGGACAAGCTCTAGGCGCGCAGGCTCAGTAGTTGTGGCTCACAGGCTCTAGAGCACAGGCGCAGTAGTTGTGGCGCACGGACTTCGTTGCTCCGCGGCATGTAGGATCTTCCCAGACCAGGGCTCAAACCCGTGTCCTCTGCATTGGCAGGTGGATTCTTAACCACTGCACCACCAGGGAAGTCCCTAGAAATTTTTTTAATTGGGTTTTTTTCTCTCTACTTCATAAATGTTAATATAAAGATTGAATTAATTTGGTTGCACATTTTGAAAATTTTTTGTTTACATGTTTCTCAGAAATATTACAAGAATCAGCATTAAAAACTACTTTTGGGCTTCCCTGGTGGCGCAGTGGTTGAGAGTACGCCTGCCGATGCAGGGGACACGGGTTCCCCGGTCCGGGAAGATCCCACATGCCGCAGAGGCTGGGCCTGTGAGCCATGGCCGCTGAGCCTGCGCGTCTGGAACCTGTGCTCCGCAATGGGAGAGGCCACAACAGTGAAAGGCCCACGTACCCCAAAAAAAATAAAAAAAACTACTTTTATAAAGCACCATGTAAACAAGAAATAAACTTATTTACAAAACAGAAGTAGACTCACAGACATAGAAAACAAATCTGTGGTTACCAAAGGGGATGGGGGCAGATAAATTAGGAGTTTGGGATTAATATAGCCACACTGCTATATATAAAATAGGTAAACAGCAGGGACCTACTGTATAGCATAGGGAACCATACTCAATATCTTGTAGTAACCTATAATGGAAAAGAATCTAAAAAAGAATATATATATATGTGTAACTGAATCAGTTTGCCATACACTTGAAATTAACATAACATTGTAAATTAACCATACTTCAGTCATCAATCAATAAATATCTTCTTCAAAAAAGAAATAAAATAGACCATGCTTTTTAATTCAAGATAAAAATTAAAAGTTAATGATTTTCCTTTTTTTAAGACACCATATAAACTTGAGTTCAGACTTCTTGATCACTCCTGATTTCTACTGGGACAGAGAAAATCTGGAAGAACTTTATGATAAAACTTGTCGGTTCCTCAGCATTACGCGTAGAGTTAAGGTATGTATTTTGCACTTCTACTGGAAGTGACACAGTGTCACCTGTAAGTTGTATGACTGTGTGAAGAGAAGTTTTTAACTAAGTAAATGTGTTTAACTGCTTTTGGGGAAATGTCTTGTTTGACTTCTACTCAGATCTCTAGATCTCCCGCTCTAGTTTTCCTGTGTACAGACAGCTTTCAGCTTTCACGTCAAAGGATATTCTGATATTTGCTCTACAGACTAGATAAGGTTGGTGAGCGTTTGGAGGCCTGGTGGTCTGTTAGGAAGTTTCTCATCAAGTTTCAAGCAAGAGTTCATGGGGTCCAGAACTTTACTGGTGGCAGTGAGCACAGAAATGAATTTTTAAAAGAATCCTTTAAGACAAATGAACTGGTTGGTACTGGGAGGCCAGGGAGAAGGAAGAATAAGGATGACTGACGTTTGTTGTGGGTGACAGGTAGAAAGATGGCAAAACGTAGAGAGGTTGGGGGGAGGGGAGGAGCCACATTTAGGATGTGTTGAGAGTAGAGTAGCAAGAAGACATCCAGTTAGAACTGTCTGAAAGCATTGAGAAGCGTGGAAGAAAAGTTGAGGAGGGAGGAAGCTGATGGAATGATGGAAGTGCGTGGAGGGCGTCACGGTGGAGGTAAACCACACGGGAAAGAGAGCAGAAGACAAGATGGACAGTAGTACCACGTGTGTGCATAGTTCTGTCACATTTAATCACACGTGTAGATCCAGGTAACCACCAGATCTGGATACAGAACTGTTCTATCACCACAGAGATCTCCCTTGTGCTTGTCCCTTTATAGTCACACCCTTCCCTCCCCGACCATCCCTAACCGCTGGTAATAAGTAATCTACTCTCCAGCTCTGTAATTTGGTCATTTGGGGAGTGTTCTATAAATAGAATCATACAGGGTGTGACTTTAAAATGGGCTGTTTTCAATGAGTATAATACTCTTGAGATCCATCCAAGCCATTGCCTGTATCAATCCCTGCCTTCCTGTGAGTTACTTAGCCATTTGGGGGGATTCCATTTTGATTTATCTGTATTGTTTTTGAGTGTGTCTCTTTGCATAGATACTTAGTGGTTGCTCTAAGTGTCACATTATACTTACCTAGCTTATCACGATCCACTGGTTTCAGCATTTTGCCAGATTAAATCAAGCGTGGAAACCTTACTGCTCTTTACATCCCTTTACTCCCCACTTTGAGAACTTCATCAGTGTTACAATTTTTGCTGCAAACATCAAACATAATTTAGAAAACTCACGAGGAGACGGAAATCCTATTGTATCTACCCCCGTTTTTCTTCTTTCTGTTCTTTTTTTTTTCAATGATGTTGCAAGATTTCTTCTTTTATTGTTTCTTTTCTGTCTTAAGAACATTCTGTAGCCATTCTTTCAGGGTAAGATTGCAAAAGCATAGTCTCTTAGTTTTTCTTCATCTGAAAACGTCTAGATTTCCCGTTTATTCCTGAAGGAGTTTTTCACTAGGTAGAGGATTCCAAGTTGATAGTTCATTTCTTTCAATACCTACAAATTACTGTGTCACTTTCTTCCGGCCTCCATGATTTCTGAGGAGAAATCTACTATCTCTCTGTGACGTGAATGTCAGACCTTTAATTACACTCCAGCAAGTCTTCGAGGCTCTCTTTATTTTTTTCCTAATCTTTTCAACAAATGGTGCTAGAACAATGGGATAGTCATAATGAACCCTATCCTTTACTTCACACCATTTCTAAATGAGTCAGAGACCTTTTAAATATAAAAGCTAAAATTATAAAACCTCAGGAAGAAAATATAGGAAAAAGGCCTCATGACCTTGGGGAAGGCCAAGATTTGTTAGGGGAAAAAAAAAAAAACATGCACCTTGGGGAATGAATTTGATGAGTTGAACTTCATCAAAACTAAGACCACTGCTCTTTGAAAGACACTCTTAAGAATATGAAAAGGCAAATCACAGGCTGGGAGGAAATATTCTCAATATATAACCTGACAAAGGACTTGTCCATAATAATCAAAGAACTCTTTCTACTCAAGGGGCTTCCCTGGTGGCGCAGTGGTTAAGAATCTGCCTGCCAATGCAGGGGACATGGGTTCGAGCCCTGGCCCAGGAAGATCCCACACGCCGCGGAGCAGCTAAGCCTGTGCGCCACAACTACTGAGCCTGCTCTCTAGGCCCACGTGCCACAACTACTGAAGCCCGCATGCCTAGAGCCCGTGCTGCACAAAAATAGAAGCCACCGCAATGAGAAGCCCGCGCACCACAACGAAGAGTAGCCCCCGCTTGCCACAACTAGAGAAAGCCTGTGTGCAGCAACGAAGACCCAATGCAGCCAAAAATAAAATAAATAATTTTTTTTAAAAAAGATCTATGCACTAAAAAAAAGGAAGAACTCTTTCTACTCAAAAAGACAACCCAGTTTTTTAAATGGGCAAAAGATTTAAACTGACGTCTCACAAAATATGTGAACGGCCAAATGAACATGAGAAGATGTTCAACGTTATTGTTTACCAGGGAAGTGCAAATTAAACCTGCAATGCGCTGTTACTACACACTCACTAGAATGACTAAAATTAAAAGGACTGACAATACCAAGTGTTGGGAAGGATACAGAGCAGATGGAAGTATCATACATTACTTGGGAATGTATGATACTTTACTTGGGAATACTTTACATTACTTGGGAATGTGGGAATATACATCGTTACAGCCACTTTGCAAAAACAGCCCGGCAGTTCCTCAGAAATTTAATTGTTGTGTTACTATACGATCCAGCAATTCCACTCCTGAGTATTTACTCATGAGAAATGAAAACATATGTCCTCACACTGATTTGTACCTGAATGTTCTTAGCACCTTTAGTCATAATAGCCAAAAACTGGAAACAATCAAATGCCCATTTGTAGGTGAATGGATAAAGAAATTGTGGGATAGCCATACAGTGGAGTACCACTCAGCAATAAAAGCGATGAATTACCCATCCATGCAACAACATGAATGAAATCAGGATCATTATGCTGAGTGAAGAAAATCTAGACACAAAAGAATGCATGCTGTTATATTTATAGGAAATTCTAGAAAGGCTAATCTAATCTATAGTTACAGAAAATAGATCAGTGGTTCCCTAGGGCTTGGAGGTGGGGTGGTGGGTAGGGCAGTAGATTCCAAAGGGGCACAAGGGATCGTGGGTGATGGAAACGCTGTGGTGTTACTTACATAGTGTCTATCTGTGAAAAGTCTTCAAATTGTATACTTAGAATGGAAACAAGTGCAGATTACTGTATGTAAATTATGCCTCAAGGAAAACTTGAAAATAAACCTTTTGTGAGAATTCTCTAATGACATTAAACAAAAGCATCAACCTTGATGAGCAGCCGTATTTGCTAGGGACGAATTTGAAAGTGCTCAAGAGTTATGGCTTTTGGATGTCTCCCCTTTTTCTCTTGGAATGAAGATGTTTAGTGGAACCACGACCGTTGGGGTGAAGTATAAAGATGATCGCCACCAGGCAGATGCATCAGACCTCTTCTGATGACCAGCCTGTTGTGCTGAGTTAAGTCAGTAACGGTGGCTGAGCAACAACCAAGGTAAACCGGCTGCCTGGGAAGTGTGCGCTCCAGCATCCTCGCCCTGTCCCCACCCCCATCCTGTGTCCTTCCTCAAATCACGGCACCTTTGATGCCCACGGTGTCCTTCACATGTCCCTCGTGGACAAGAGTACAGGAAAAGAGAACAGAAGCACTGAAGTCACCAACGATGAAGGTGGTTTGAGCAGGAAACATCCTGAGTGTGTGGTCCAGAGGAGGAGAAGTGTAAAGATAGGAACTTACTCAACATGAACACTGCATTTAGCGTGAAAGCCACAGCTGAACGTGAGGAATGTTAAAACAGGATCGATCGTGAACATTGACACGCAGTGAAGTAATCAACTAGCTGGACCAGCATCACAGTGCCAAGTAGGAAGGGGAAACCTGGAGAAAGTGCCTCTGCGTCTTCACTTTGCTGAAGCAGAGGGAGGGTATGTGCCAGGAGGGCACTTGGGGTTCGCTGGGGACAGTGCTCCTCTGAGTGGAGAGGCTTCCTCAGTCCCCAGTGTGGGGAAATTGATCGCAGCCCAGGGAGCAGGTGGAGCAGGTCCCCTCAGTCCCCAAACTGGAAGAGCCCCAGAACAGGTCAGTTCCGTGGTATTTTTCAAAAAAATCTTATGTGAGTTCTGTATAACTATAATGCTGCTGACTTCCGAATCCTTAACTGAGTACCTGGAATAATGCGTACATTGCACTTAATCCGTGCTGTAAAACAAGTGGAAAATAACTCAGGTAGTGTCCTGAAGAATAAAAATAAAGGTCTGTTTCAATCGGGCGCCACTTGCCCGTGTGCTTCTGCAGTACGTGGTGCGCACTCCTGGGGGCGGCAGTTCACGTACCACGTCGTACTGATCTGATGGCACCACGGATTCAGTGCCTTTGTGAGAAGCCTCTCCTCACCTTCTCGGTGTAGCCTCCTCACAAGGCAGGGAGAGAGCACCCACTCTGGTGTCTCTGCCTCTCCTTGTAAGGATGTTAATTTAGACCTCCTCTAAACCTAATCACCCCCAAAGGCCTCATCTCCAGATACCATCACATTGGGGGTTAGGACTTCAACATGAATTTTGGGGGAACACGAACATTCCGTCCATATTACCAAGCAGTCCCTGGAAATCCACTTTAAATTTTCTTTACGAGCTAAAATTTGTTTCTTTTAAATTGTGTTTTATAAATTACATATTTCTTCCACATCCTTATTGGAATCTGTGTAGGAACTGGGGCAAGGTGGCTAAAAGTAGAAGTAGCAGGTATTCAGGGGGGAAAAGGGGATTTATATGAAATTGGAGCTGCACTCGTGAGATTCCCCCTCTCCTTCCTTAAAACACAGCAGCGAAAGAGGTAGAAGCTGCTTTCCCTGTAAATATGTGATGGATACACTCCCCTCTAGAACGCAGGCTTCGTGAAATCAGAGAACAGGATCGTCTTCTTCCTGGCTCCCTTCCCGCTTCTTGGCAAAGGCCTCACATAGAATATGTGCTCCATAAATATTTGTAGAATTAATCAGTGATTAAGAGTTCAAAATGAAACTCACTGTCTTCTCCCAGAAAATGCAGTTGAACCTTCTCTATTTCTGTCTCAGCTAACAGCACGACCACCTGGTCAGTCAAGCAGGAACTTGAAACTCACCATGGTTTCCTCTTTCTCCTTCATCTTCCACATGCAGTCAGAGCATCCTTTCGTTTTCTCCTAAGTGTCATGCATTCATTGCCAGATATTTATTGAAAGTCTCTACGATAGGCCCTGGGCTGGTGAGACAGGGAGGGATACCAAACCGACCCGCCTCCTGCGCCCTGACGGCTGATGTGCATCTCCCACCCCCGTTCACCCTAATACCTTCTTCTTTGTCTCCCAGCCTCTAGGCTGGGCCCTGTAGCCAGAAGACAGAGACATATCTGTCTTATTCACCATTTCATCTCCTCTTCCCAGCACAGTATAGTAAACATTGAACAAATATTTTAAGAGTGGACAAAGGACTCCCTTACCTGCAGAAGAAAGTTGCAACATGATCGTGCTATGTATTCATTTCTACTGCGGCTGCAACAGATTACCACAGACTGACTTAACACAGATGTATTATTTTACAGTTCTGTAGGTCCGAAGTCTGACCTGGGAGTCACTGAGCCAAAATCAAGGCGCTGGCAGGGCCGCGTCCCACTCCGGAGGCTCTGGGTGGGAGCCACTTCCTGGGCTGTTCCAGCTCCGAGGGGCCACCCATTGCCCTTGGCTCAGAGCCCCTCTTCCATCTCGCATCGCTGAGCTCTTCTGCCTGCCATTCCCACTTTTAAGGACCCTTGTGATTGCCCTGGGCCCACCCAGATAATCTAGGATTGTCTCCTTATCTAAAGATCGTCTGACTTAACAAGCTTAATTCCTTCCTGCACAGTCTTAAGTATCCCTTGCTATGTAATACTCGTGGGTCCCAAGGATTAGAATGTGAATATCTGGGGGACCATTACTCTGCCTACCACCTATGGTCTGTAGTACCCCTCACAATTCAGTACTTAACCTTTTTTTAACCTTACCTCCAAGCACTTTCAGGTTTTTCGCTATCTAGCTGTACTTGCCTCCATGCTGTTTCCTCTGCTAGAAATACTGTCCCCCTGGCACCCCACCTTTTCTTCCTGGCACCTGCCTATTTAGAGCCTACTTCACATCTACGACCTCTGTGATCCTGTCCCCGTTTTCTTCTGCTCCATCATCTGTGCGCATGAAACACGTCTGATTCTGTAACCAAAGGACATAGGAAGCATATGTTAGTTGGGGCTCCCTTGCTTGCACACGACAGAAGGCCAATTGGAATGACCTTACTTATCCCCGCGTACTGGCTCACGGGACTGAGAAGCAGGGAGCAGGTGTGAAACGGAATGTGTGTTGCGCAGACGCAGACGGGCCACCAGGACTGTTTCTTGCCTCAGCATCCTCCGTATCCATTTGGCCTCATCCTTTCCTTCTTGGTGGCATTCTCTCGGCGATGGGGGGAAGGGGTGTGGGAAGAGGGATATCCGAGCGACATTTTACTCTGCCTGGCAGCGTCAAAGGACTGGGCCACGTGTCCGTGCTTTGACCAGCCATGTGATGAGGCAACTGGGCCTCACAGTCGGCCAAGCCTGGGTCTTGTACTGACCCCGTCTCCCCCTTGGGCTTTTCGGGGGAGGGGAGAGGGGTTGGTGTCAGGTGGGTAGTGATACTAAGATTGGCAGCATCGTGTGGTCGGAAACAGGGAAGAGTAACTCTCCAAAGCAAGGGGGCAGGAGCGGAGGGTGCCGGGCAGGTAGCAGGTGGCTATGAGGCAGAATGAGGTAAGTTCTAAAGGAGGGAAACAGCGAGGTGCTGTGGGAGTGCTGAGCGAGCAGGAGGTCAGGAAGGGTCACAGAGACCTCGCCTTCAGGCGTGAAGAGGGCGCCACCCACTGAAGAGTGCTTGGACTAAACCATCTGGGGTCATTTCATGTCATCGAGAAGGCAATAGCAAGACGTTCGAAGCTTCTGAGCAGGGGAGTGAAACGATCCATCCTGTTTAGGATGAGAACTCTGGTGGCCCGTGCAGACGAAACCTGGAAACCCCCCAGCCCATCACCACCACCAAAACGACCAAACAGACCAGTCTGAAGAGGTGACAGATGGTTGATGAAAGCCTACTAGGTGTATTAAGAAATGCTAAGGAGAGGATAGACTCAACTCCATACAGCAAGGACAACTGAAGTGCCAGGGATCCAGGAGTGCGGGATAGAGATCAAAGGTTTCTACGCTGGGTGCCCGAGAAGATAGCGTGACCTGCTTTGAGCTAGGGACCCAAGAAGAGGGATAGACTTGAACAGCATGTCAACTATAGTTTGAGAAATGCTAAATTTAAGGTGCCGGCAGGAAAATAGTAAAAAGATGTTTTTTATAGGCAGTTAGAAATTCGGGCAGAGGAGAAATCGGGATTAAGCAGTTAATACTTGGGACTTATCAAAAAAGTTTAAACCAGTGTTTCTCAAAATGTGGAATACATACACTTGTACAAGAGATGAACTTAGGTAACACATGGACCCTGAAATAACATGTAAGCGTTGAAGCAAGTGACACTTCTGTTCAGAGTTGAGGAGAAATGCTTAGCTTGGCTTCAGTGGCTCTTGACCGGCCCTCTAATGTATAATCTACCAAATTCCCAGGCACCAGGCTCAGCTTTGTGTATCCAACACCATTTCACATCATACTGGTTTTCCATTTTGGCAATGTAGTTTCCTTTTAAAATAAACATTTCTAAGGTTGTTTTTGTGGTTTTTTTTTTTTTTTGGTTGCACCAGATCTTACTTGCAGCTCACAGGCTCCTTAGTTGTGGCTCGCCAGCTCCTTGGTTATGGCATGCAAACTCTACGTTGCTGCATGCATGTGGGAATCTAGTTCCCTGACCAGGGATCGAACCTGGGCCTCCTGCATTGGGAGCACAGAGTCTCAACCACTGTGCCACCAGGGAAGTCCCCATTTGTAAGTCTTTTTGACTTTAAATCCAATTGGCACATGTGTATCACAGAAGCAGTGACGGTGGGATGGAAATGACTGAAGTTGAGGAAGCGCCTACACAAACCAGATGGGCAGGATCTGATGGACAGGAGGGACCAGATCAGGACCCTGGAAAGTGTCATCCACAGGCCAGGGGAGGTCCGAGAAGACTCAGGAAAAGAGTGATGGTCGGAGGCAGAACTTAGTCCCTAGGGGAGAAAAAGCCAAAGGAAGTGTGCATTTCAAGGTGTTGTCAAATGCTTAATTGAGATTTCAGAATCTAACCAAGAAAGGGTGTTACTGTTTAGGAGACATCTGGAAGTTTCGGGGGAGCAGAGGTAATATCTACAGCCTCTGAGGGCTAAGGAATAAGTTGGTGGTGAGAAGTGGAGAAAGAAAATGTCTGTTCTTTAGTCAAACTTGAAAGAAAATGTAAAAAAGGGTTGGGTCAGCATTTCGAAGAGAGAAGCTTAAGGCTGAGTATGTTTCTAGACCAAGATCGAGCAGCCAACAGAAATAGGAAGACGAAGAAAGGGAGAAAAGAAAGAGGCACTGTTCTAAACATTTATACAAATTGGTGACTACAGGATTACATGAAGTCTGGAAGCGTGGGCAAATACGTATTATCAGTGTGCTTCCACGTGTTCGCTCTCGTTAGTAATGCTCTGTGCAAAATGATAGTAAATATGGTGCACTAGCACATTTCAGTCAGTCCCCAAACATGCATCTGTGATTTGTCTCAGATTTCCACTGAGCATACCTGCATTCTCAGCCTACGTACCCCAGAAGTTATCAAGGGGAATCCAAAAACTTTTTAAAAATTTGTTTCCAGACTGTGTAATTTCCAAAAGAAAGTGAGATACAGAGAGATTAAGGAAGTATAACTTGCCAGTGGTCACATTCAAGTCTTAACTTCAAAGATTCTGTTTTCTGTGAACCCCTCAGCCAGCTTGTGGGGCATCAGAATGCAGAACCTCTGCAGTTAAGCATTAAAAGCAGCGCCATCGGGCTTCCCTGGTGGCGCAGTGGTTGAGAGTCCGCGTGCCGATGCAGGGGACACGGGTTCATGCCCCGGTCCGGGAAGATCCCACATGCCGCGGAGCGGCTGGGCCCGTGAGCCATGGCCGCTGAGCCTGCGCGTCCGGAGCCTGTGCTCCGCAACGGGAGAGGCCATGACAGTGAGAAAAAAACAAAAAAACAACAAAAAAACCCCAGTGCCATCTAGTGGCGAGTGTGCAGCAGGTCAAGTTTTGTGTTTGCGGGGCTTGGAACAGTTTTAGTAGAAGGTAATCATTGTCATCTTAAGGCCATGCTAAAAGAGTATTTCAGGTTTGCTTTTAATAACTGCTGAAAATCCAAGGGCAGCAACGAAAAACTAGAAATCAAGAACTTTTAGATCTTCCATCAAAGTCTTATGAATATAAGAGCTTCAGTATGCAAAGTATTTCTTGCAGTCAAATCTGTGCATGACAGAACGTCTCTAGGTGGATTCACAGAAAGGAGATAAGTGGCACTGGTAGGCTGCCTTTGGGGAGGGCTGGGGAGCAAGAATTGAAGGAGTGATTTTTCACTGCACACCTATTTCAAACTTATAATTTTGAAGCATGCGACTGTTATCGTAAGTGAATGTTTAAATATACAGGATACTTTGAGATTTTTCTAATGCAGGTCATGAATGAAAAGCTTCAGCACTGCATGGAGCTAACAGATCTGATGCGGAATCACCTGACTGAGAAGAGGACGCTGCGCCTGGAAGGGATGATTGTCATCCTTATCACCATAGAGGTAGGTAACTTTTATGAAAGTAACTTGACAGAAAACAATAGCAGGAAAGAGCATGACTTTGTTCTAAATGTTAAGTCTATTTGGAAGTGAGGCAGGTTTCAAGTGACTGTGGTAATATTTTGAAAATGCATTAAGTATGATTTTTGGAAAAGTTCCACATTTTTATTTATTTTATTTGGCCATGTTGCGCAGCTTGCAGGATCCCAGTTCCCTGACCAGGGATTGAACCCAGGCCATGGCAGTGAAAGTGCCAAATCCTAACCGCTTGACCACCAGGGAATTCCCTCCACGTTTTTTTCTTAAATTATTTGCTCTTTTTATTTATTTATTAAATAAATTTATTTTTGGCTGCATTGGGTCTTAGTTGCACACAGGCTTTCTCTAGTTGCAGCGAGCGGGGGCTACTCTTCATTGTGGTGCGCAGGCTTCTCGTTGCGGTGGCTTCTCTTGTTGCGGAGCACTGGCTCTAACGGTGAGGGCTTCAGTAGTTGTGGCGCGTGGGCTCAGTAGTTGTGGCGCACAGGCTCATTTGCTTTGCAGCATGTGGGATCTTCCTGGACCAGGGCTCAAACCGATGTCCCCTGCATCGGCAGGCAGATTCTTAACCACTGCACTAACCTGGGAAGTCCCTCCCTCCACGTTTTTAAAGATGGCATTTAGGGCAAGTTCTAGCTGTAAATGTATAATGTTCAACCCAACACCAAGCACCTGTGCCTCAAATCTGCAGCTTGCCCTGTAATGCCCTGTAATAACAAAAAAGTTATTCTTAACTTCGGGAGCATTCTTCATTAATCACGACCTTAGAAAAGTCATTTTAAGGTTTGTACCAGTGATTTGCCTTGAAATTATTAATACTTCTCACTTTTTATTTGTAAGGTAATGTTTGAGCTGGGACGAGCATTTTTCTGATTAAGTGACGACCAAAGGAAAAGTGTCATTGCAAGATATATTGAAGCTCTACAATCAAAAATAAATGCTCACCTGTTGAGATTAATAGGTATTTAATTTTTTTAATCAAGAAATTGTCACAGTGATCTTTTTCAGTTTCTCAATGTATTGCTGCTTGAATAAAAACTATAAAGAATCTGGCATCTGGGTCTATAACACTGACAGTTTGAAAGGATAATGTTCATTTTATATTTTAAAGAACTTTGGATAATCTGGGCATCTGGGGAATTTGGGCATTGCTCCTAACCTTTCCCCAGGGAATCCCAAGCTTGGCCCTAAGAAAACCATACAGGAACTCCAAAGTGTTGAAATTTATAAAATAAGTAGGCTTGAATGGCAAAAACGAACTTTGTATACCTGTTTATTTTTAGGTGGCGTAATTTGAGTCTGACTGCTCACTGGCACTTTCCTTTTATTAATCAATACTTTCCATCCTTTCACTACCAAGTTGGGTCAAAATATTCTTCCCACAGAGGAATATTTTTTTTAAGTTTCTCACATACTCAGGGAAAATTAAAAAATACCAAGTACAAAGAATTTAACACTTATGTGCTTACCATCTTGAATTGATAATTAACTTTTCAAAAACAAAGTCCTGGGGCTTCTTCCCTGGTGGCGCAGTGGTTGAGAGTCCGCCTGCCGATGCAGGGGACGCGGGTTCGTGCCCCGGTCTGGGAAGATCCCACATGCCGCGGAGCGGCTGGGCCCGTGAGCCATGGCTGCTGAGCCTGCGCGTCCAGAGCCTGTGCTCCGCAAAGGGAGAGGCCACAACAGTGAGAGGCCCGCGTACCGCAAAAAAAAAAAAAAAAGTCCTTTTTATCTTCATTTGCCTTATTTTTACACATATCCCCCTGCCCTACTACCCTCTCGCCATCACAATGACTTTTTCATAAGTTATATACATATCCAGAGTATTACTGTTCTAAATTGGGACACTGTCAGTCACTTTATAGCTTGTTTAACTGCTAAATGGTATACTCCCAAGAGAATACACATTTATCTGTACCCTCACTGATGACATTCATGTATATATTTGCTGGAACAGTGTGAAGTTGCCCATCCTGGTGTCTTTCAGTGCACCGCAAGAGTTCTTCCTGAGTACCGGTCTTCTATTTCAGGTACCTATACCAAGGACTATGCAACATGTGGGCATAGATAATTTAAGAATTGCTTTCTAGGGCTTCCCTGGTGGCACAGTGGTTGGGAGTCCGCCTGCCGATGCAGGGGACACAGGTTCGTGCCCAGGTCCGGGAGGATCCCACATACCGTGGAGCGGCTGGGCCCGTGAGCCATGGCCGCTGAGCCTGCGCGTCCAGAGCCTGTGCTCCGCAACGGGAGAGGCCACAACAGTGAGAAGCCCACGTACCACAAAAAAAAAAAAAAAAAAAATTGCTTTCTAGGGACTTCCCTGGTGGCGCAGCGATTAAGAATCCGCTTGCTAATGCAGGGGACACGGGTTCGAGCCCTGGTCCGGGAAGATCCCACATGCCGCGGAGCAACTAAGCTCGAGCGCTGCAACTACTGAAGCCCACGCACCTAGAGCCTGTGCTCCGTGGCAAGAGAAACCACCGCAATGAGAAGCCCGTGCACTGCAACGAAGAGTAGCCCCCGTCCGCCGCAAGTAGAGAAAGCCCGCACGCAGCAACAAAGACCCAACGCAGCCAAGAAACAAGTTTTTTAAAAAAGAAAACTCATTTCTACCTTTAAAAAAAAAA
Source organism: Delphinapterus leucas (assembly GCF_059928025.1). Taxonomy (NCBI): domain Eukaryota; kingdom Metazoa; phylum Chordata; class Mammalia; order Artiodactyla; family Monodontidae; genus Delphinapterus; species Delphinapterus leucas. The sequence continues at coordinate 81,966,728 of NC_143140.1, read as the reverse complement.
GCTTTCTAGATCAAGTTCCACATCAGCACTTTCATAAAATCGCTGTGCCTGCACTGTCACCTGTAAGCAGCGTATCAAGCCTGTTCTCCTTTCCCATTTTCCCAATCTCACAATGTACAGAAGGCATCTCACCCATCTTCAATTTTAGTTTGGTCCACTATATTTTAAAACCTTTAAATATACTTAACCTGCATTTCAAAATCTTTAGAAAGCCAAAGGACAATTTGAAATACTGGTCAACAGAGCCTTCTTTAATAAGAGGGGCCATTTCCAGTAAAATTTTACTCCAAGTATCAATGTGTACAATTTGCTGTCTGGGTCAACTGTGTAATTATAAAATTTTAGTACAACAAAAAGGAACACGAACATTTAGTGCTTTATGGTCATGGCAAATTAAAATTTAACATTTCAACTTATACACAAATACGTAACAAAGAACAAAAAGACAGTGAGACCTTCAAGCATAAAAATTTATTAGGATAACGTTTTGTGGGGGAAATGTAACAAATACAGTTTTCAAGAAGAAAAAGGAAGGTAACACTTGGATCGTTTACTTACGTTTAAATGGATCACGGTGGACATCAACTTACTGTATTACATTCCACTAAGATATATTAAAGATATAAATTATAATTTTATTGTTTATATATAATTTAAATATTTTAAAGTATCAATACTTATGTCAGAAATTACACATTTTTCAAGTATTTAAATTTATGATAAAAGCTTCAACTTTATATATAGAGTTTTTTTAATTATTTTAGGTATAATACAAACGTAAAAGTTGTTCAAGATCACAGCTTCTCTCAGAACAAAATGTCTGTGAGGATTAATGGAATTAACATATGTGAAGTTATGAGTTAACTGTTAGTACAGTCCATCTGCGTAAAAACCCATATATGATTCTGAGAGTAAATGAAGGCTGAATCAAATCCCCAGGATCCCCTTTGAATCCTTAGTTAAGAAACATGTCTGAGGGCTTCCCTGGTGGCGCAGCGATTAAGAATCCGCCTGCCAATGCCGGGGACACGGGTTCGATCCCTGGTCCAGAAAGATCCCACATGCCGCAGAGCAACTAAGCCCGCGAGCCACAACTACTGAGCCCGTGTGCCACAACTACTGAAGCCCGTACACCTAGAGCCCGTGCTCCACAACGAGAGAAGCCACCGCAAGGAGAAGCCCGCACACCACAACAAACAGCCCCCACTCACAGTAACTAGAGAAAGCCCATGCGCAGCAACGAAGACCCAATGCAGCCAAAAATAAAAATAAAAAAAAAAAAAAAAAATATATATATATATATATATATAGCTAACATAAAAATATGGACCTGGGACTTCCCTGATCGTCCAGTGGTTCAGACTCCTCGCCTTCCACTGCAGGGGGGCACGGGTCTGATCCCTGGCTGGGGAACTACGATTCCTTGCAGCAGTGCAGCCAAAACAAAGAGAAAGAAAAAAATGAAAATGGACCAGAGTGCTTCTTAAACTCACTCAAATGAAGACTTACAGAGGACAACAAACTAGTATCAAATACCTCTCTGATGGTTCACTAATGAAATCTGAGGAACTGGAATCCTCCAATTTCCTTCAAGTGGCCCTTTTAGATCCTGGGTTTCCCAGCACTGGGGGCTTTTCTGGAGCAGCCAGGCTTTCAGGGTTAAGCTGGGGAAGGTTTAGGCAAAGCAGCCAGCTGTTATCTTCAGACCACATTTTTAGAAATTAATGATGTTTAAACAACCACCTTTTTCAAATCAGGACTGTGCTGGCAACTCTACAGATCTTTAATAAAACTAAAAACAGGATCCTCTCCTACCAATGATCAACTATCTTCACAAAGAAAAACAAGCTGATACGTACACAGCTGTCATCAATTGGGGGAAGTAGTTTTCCCCTATATATTTCATCATCAATTTCACTTTCAAACATTAAAAACTCCAGTCACACACAATTCTATAAGCAAAATTTCAGACTCACTTTTTTTGTTTAATATTTCACAACTATATCTTTAAAAATCCGTTGTGCTATTAATACATGTTACAACTTTTTATGACTCTTCCACTCAACTTAGCTGACTGAAAGCAGCCAGTCTCAAAAGACTACATATTATATGATTCCATTTATATACCATGCTAGAGAAGACAAAAAGTGATGGAGAAGGAATCACTGGCTGCCAGGGAGAGGAGTGGGAGGAGGTTAGTATGCCAAAGGACAGCATGAGGGAGTTTTCTGAAGTGACAGAGCTGTCCTGTATCCTGACTGGGGTTACATAAATGTGCACCTATATTCAAGTTCACAGAACTGTACACCAAAAGGAAAAAAAGTTAATTTTACTTTAAGATAACTCTAAAGATTTCTTTAAATCAGTGACTATTTTAAAAATATATTAATGATCCTGTCATTTACTGAGGCACTGTGCTAAGCCCCTTAACATACACTTTTTTAATACTCACACAGCCCTTTGAGATAAATATTATCCCTATTTGAACAAAACAAAAACTAAGGCTCAGAGGTTAAATAACATGCCCAAAGCCAAACAGCTTAAGGGACAGAGTATGATTCCAACCCAGATCTGACTCCAAAGCCTATATTCTTAACCACTGTAAATATATACTCTCTGCCCTCTACTCATAAACACCAACCACTCTGTCTCTCCTAATGTCAGGAAGCTGTTAAGTTTTCTCACTCTATTCCTAACTTAACACTCTACAGATAATGTGAAAATGTGCAGACTGACTCTGGAGCAGCACTGTCCAACCACAGAAATGTTCAATATCTGTGTCACCTAATATGGTAGCCTTTGGCCCCATGTGGATACTGAAGCACGTGTGGCTAGTGTGACATTAACTTACATAGCCACATGTGGCTAGGAGCTACTGAACTGGACCAGCACAGTTCTAGAGAAATAATATACCAAGAGCACGCATGCCACAGAAAGAAGCAACTTATCAAACTATGATGGCCACTTGCCAACAGTAAAACAATTCAAGGTAGATGTATAATGGAGTAAAGCTGAGAAATGCACAACCCCAAACATGTCACAAAACCACATCTTATCCACTCACCCTTCAAGATTCAGTTCTAACACCAACTTCATTGTACCAGCACACCATTTTGCACATGTGTAGTACAGAACAAACTGTGTATTAAGTATATGATTGTGTTCTCCCCCACTGGACTGTGGGCATCTAAAGAACAGAGATAGTGATTAACACATACACCAGCTGCACCTACCACATATATCCAGAGGCTTTCTTCAAAAATAAACATTTCTTCATTCAGTTGTGGTGGTAGAAATTATCATCTTCGGTCCTTCAACTACAAATTCAATTCAGTTCTTCAAGTGCTTGAGTACCAGCAGTATATATGAAAGTAAGTCCCGGTAAGGATCTTACAGGGGGATAGGAGATACAACATATATAAATAAATACCAAGAAAAGTAATTACAAAAGTAAGTACAATCAGTGCTTTAGGGCAGAATAGAACTGTCAGGTGTCCTGGTGGTAAGACAAACTAGAAAGCAGTCTAAGAAAAAAGCAGCCATTATCCAATTCTGTAACAGCAGAAGTGTAAGACGATTTACTGTATCCCCACCTATTACTCAGAAAAGCCTAATGGAAAAAAAAAAAAAAAAAACCACAATCAAGGTGAGCCTTGGTAACTCATCCTGGCCTCACTCACGCTACCCATGCCAGGGACTCATCCCACTCCTTGGAGCGGTCAGCCAAAACTAGGCTTATAACAAAGCCTTCTAGATCCGAAGTTTCCATGAAAAATTCACAGCAGAAAAACATGGTATAGTTTTCTTTACACGCACACCCTGATTACCTTTTAGTTGTAACATCTTCTTTTAGGTCCTGGAAATGTGCTAATTGGAAGAGTTACAGTACAATTAGTTACAGTTACAGTACAATCTCAGGGTCAGTAATATAGGCAGCACATGGAGCTAACCATAAAGTAGTTAAAATTCATTTAATAAGTACATTTTCCGTTTCCTCTAAAAATCAGTTGGGACAGGGGTGCTGGTATGAGGAGTCTGCAAATTCATAAAGACATCAAGCATTATCCAGAGACCAAATAAATTGACACTATAACTATGATCATGTAAATACAAGCTGCAAGACTAGAGAACAAAAGTTCCACACTATAACTTCTTCAGAAAAGATTTTTTTTTAAAAATCAGCCAATTTTCTCATCTCTATCAGCACACAGATTATTATTTTCTCATGACAAAAAGTCAGAGAAAATCTGTTTCGTTTTCCTAGACTGAATGGGCCTGGCTAGTTAATTACCTAACTTCTTTGAGCCTGTCTTCTCAAATTTTAGAGGAAGGAGTGTGACTAAAGGCCCTCAGAGAAAAAACTGACTTAATTAACTAAGATAATTACTTACAGATTGACTTCAGCAAGAATTCTGGTTCAATCCTAATTCATCCATAAACAGGAAAAATATAGAACTGTGGTAGTTATTAAAATGTCATAAATTCTTTGAGACTCTTCCCTTCAAGACATGGAGCTTAATTCCTCTCCCCTTGGCTGCAGGCTGGACTGAGTAACTTGCGTTTAACTAACAGCGTGTGGCGGATGGTGATGTCTCCGCGCTCTTGCTTGGATCGCTTGCTCTGGGGGAAGCCAACCACCACCATGTTGTGAGGACACTCAAGCAGCCCCAGAGAGAAGAACCGAGAACTACTAACCCGCTGGAGTGTAAGCCGCCCTGGAAGCAGATCCTAACTCAGTCAACATCTTGACATAAAAAACACCTCATGGAAGACTCTGACCCAGAACTACCTAACTAAGCTACTTCCAGATTCCTGACCCACAGAAATTCAGAGATAAACAAATGTTCACTGTTTTAAACCACTTAAGTGTTGGGATAATTTGTAACAGCAACTAATACTAAAAACTGAAATACCAGTTTTTTCACACTGTGGACCCTGATCCATTTGTGATTTATGAAATCAATTTAAGGTACCACAATCAGCTAATTTTTTTTAAAAAATGGGACAAAAGATAGCAGAGTATATACCCATAGTAACAAGTACTATTTCCTGAAAATTTTGTTTCAACTTTACATATATGTGTGTACCAGGTAGCATTTAATAAAATATATTTTTTTAGAATCTCAACAGGAAAAGTTTGAAACCCACATGCCTACGCTAATAGGTTTAAAACAAACAAAAAAAAATTGCTAAAGTATAGGGAATCCTTGAAGGAATACAGTCTCAATAACAATCAACTATAAAATAAGCATTTTCTATAGACTTTTTAACAAAAACAACAAAATCTAAGACACACAAAATACATCTTTTCTGACTTATACGTTAAGCTTGCAAACACAGGTGTGGCATCTACCCTAGACTTAGAAATCTAGCGTGTAAAAAAGCATGTCGTTCTCCCAATTTAAGAAATTACCCGTAAGACATTCTTCAAAAAATTACGTAGTGAAAAAGCTTTGGGATGTACCCGCATGTATTACTTCCTCTTACTATTACTTTCATCATCAGTGTTAAAGGAAATTCCATCTTCAACCTGAGCGCACACAAATTCTTGCCCACTCCCCCCCCCCCCAAAAAACCCGAAAGTACAGTACTGTTAAACTGCTTTCTGCCCACTGTCCAAGTCTCCCTGGAACTATCCCTCTTCAGAACACAAGCAAGTGCATGTATCTCTGGTTGCACCTCAGCATAACACGTATCAAAGCTTTCAGCAGCGCAAGACTCTGCAGAGTAGTTACGCGTAACGTAACTTCCGATGAGTCCACTCGATTATTCGCTTGCACTGAGATTTTCTTTGAGGTAAAATGTGGGAAACTATTTTTGAAATCCCAATTTGCCGAATTTATTTTCAAAATGAAAACTAGATCAGTACACAAACACTAAACAGATGACTTAACTTCTTTTTCTTATTACTTAACTCAGGGCATTTGTGGCTCTCCCATAACCAGACTAATTGACAGCTTCCCTTGGCCCAATCCGGACAGACTACTAGCCATTCTCCGCAAGAACTAAGTTTTCTCCCCAACCTTTGCATATGTATCCATCAAAATGTTTCTACTTCAACCAGTTGTAGAAAGCAGATATAGTCTGTATAGCACTCCTTATGATGCTTTTACTTGATGATGGTGACTAAAAATCAAAATAATTGACATACTCGGCAAAATCCAAGTATCCATCATTATGCCTTCCAAGAATTAGCAGCAAAGCCACCCCAGTTCTAAATTCCAGAGCAGCAGCTCTAAAAGAAAAGACTAGGATGCTCCTGACAGCACTTTCTCTAGGAAGGAGATTCCGTTTCAGGAATAACCCCAGGGTTTATTTCTATACAACTATATAGAGTATGGCACTGAGAAAATATTTGTTGATCTTAAGAATAAGCATAGTTACTCTGACTCAAGGCCAAAATACTTGAGACACATAGCCAAGTGTCTGCCCTATGGCTTCATCTAAAACTTCAGCATTAGTTTTGCTCAGTTTTTCCTTTGGTTTCTCTTAAATCAGTTCACTCTCCATGTAAGCACTCATCAGACTATAAACTTGAAAGTTCAAAGTCTAAAAGAATTAAGAACCCAAAGATCTCTAACGATGTCTACCAATCAAAATCACTTTAGTTTCCCAATGAGATGAAACAGATCTCAACTGTAAAGCAAATCCAAGGAAACTGGCATGCCAGTGTAATGGCCAACTTTGATGTTTTAGTGATAGTGCACCAGAAATGCTTATAGCAGGGTCAGAGTTTGGTTTTGCAAGGCAGACATTTAGCCATTCACAAGTCATTTATCTAGCTGATCAAAGAACAAGAAAGTTCAAGGCAGGTATGTACTAAATCTATTACTCACTTCTGGACCACTAAAGTTACACAGCTGCTTATTTTGTCTTCAAAGAAGAAGGAATTAGTCATCAGTAGCCCCAGGTACGACTGGATTACCGAATCACACGCAGATTTTTAGCAGGACACTGCTGTATGTTAAATTAACTGTCTTAAGATAATAAACTTGCCTTAAGTATTTTGTGAACTACGTGCCAGCGCACTGTGCTTAGGTCTGGCTGTGTCAACCAAAATGGGTTCCACATCAAATCAAGGAGCTTATATCCAGGATAGCATGCTTTAAAACCAGAGTACCCTAGGAACTGCTGCCTCCATTTTCTTACAAATCAAGCCATATTCTTTTTTGTCTTCAAAATCCTAGATATGTAAAACAAATCGTTAAATGCATTCCTCAAAGGACTAAATCATACTTCTAAAGATATAAATAAAATTCTAGCAAAATGGCAACGACGCAAAAGTAAACTTTAACATGTTAAGAATGACCATCAATGAATATTAAACCCCATGCTTGCCCTGTTACCATGTTTCAGGACCTCCCCGTTAAAAGATTTCAGGACCTCTAAATTTAACAGAATGGCCAACTCTGGAATCCACTCTAACAATATCTCAGAGACCAAAGCTTAAAAGGAGAGTAAACTGTTCGTAAGTAACAAACACGCTTTGCAGACTTCGACTTTTCTGGACCAAAGCTTCATAAGCTAAAACCCAATTACTGAAATAAGCACCAAATTCAATCCTAACAGAAACGTCTTACATCACACTCATCTGGTCTGTAAAGAAGCACTTCTACCTCTACACACAGCACCAGCAAGCATGTCTACTCCAGTATGCCTTCTCAATTACCACTGGCGGTAAAAAAACTATTAGTAATTTCACAACTATCTCCCTGGTTCCAATCCATTTCAAGTCTTTCAAGGTTAAAACTTATGCTAATACGGGAAGCAGAGGGACAAAGCTATAGGCCAGAGATGTCAAGCACAAGCTTGCAGAAGGATCCAAGCAGTAATTCTCCATCCCTTCCCCGAGCATCTCCAGGATTGTCCTACCTAACACTTCATGTAAACATGGGGCTTGTGACTCAAGCCTCCAGCCCCAATAGGTGGAGAGAAGTTTCCTCGCCTCGGCTGCACATGGTCTGCAGAAGTTTGGCTGGAGTAGAGCGCGGAGCCTGGGTGGGAGCGGCAGCGTACTTAGTGCTGCAGGCGGCGGCGGCTGCGGCGGCGGCAGAGCAGCAGGAGGCGGAGGCGGGCGGGGGGAGGGGAGGCGGCTGGGGGGGCGGAGGGGGCTCTTGCCGCCACAGCTCTCTCGCCGCCTCTCCCCCCCGGCGGGAGCCGCTCTCAGCCTCTTTGCACTAGTCGCTCCGCTCTCTCGGTCATGTGACCTTAACGTAACCGGACAGGAAAAGCCCCGCCGCCGCCGCCGCCGCCGCGCCGGAGACACCGACCGCGGCGGCAGCAGCAGCAGCAGCAGCGAGAAGCAGAGGCGGCGGCGGCGGGGAGAGCACGGCCAAGGCTGCCCAGCGGTGCCTCCTCCACACCCCCCGCCGCAGCGGCACCGGCGACAGGTAAGCGCGCACCGCCTCCTCCTCCCGGGGCCGGTGCCCACGTGCCGCCCCCGGCCCGGGCTCAGGGAAAGCGAAGGGGGGGCGGGGGCCACCGGAGCTCGCAAACGGTTCCGGCAGCGACGGTGGCAACAAAGAAGACGAATGACCCCAGTCCCGGGGCTTCAGCTGAAGGCAGGCGGAGGGCCCGGACCACACGGGGACCCGGTTCTGGGAAGCGAGGGCACGGGCGCCCCGCAGGGGCGGGGGCGGCTGCGCCTGGCGCCGGGGCTCTGGCCGCCTGACAAAACCATCCCCCGGAGCCAGGCGGCGGCGAGTCGGCAGCAGCTCCATCCGGGGCTTTGCGCGAGGGGGAGGGGACGGAAGCCGAGAGGGCGGGCGGCGGAGAGGAGGAGGGAGGGAGAAAGGGGAGGGGGGCGATTCGCGTTCCGTTCCCCGTCGCCGGTCCCTCCCTTCCCGCCGCCACCGCGAAGCGCGTCCCGAGCGGCGGCGGCCGGTGAGCGTCCCGCGCTGGAGCCCCAAGAGGCCGGCCCGTCAGGTGCGTAATCCTTCCGTAATCGCCTCGCCGCCGCCTCCTGCTGCTACCGCCGCTGCTTCTTCGGCGGCAAGGCTGCGAGCTGCGGAAGTGGGTTTGGGGGAGGGGAGCGGAGAGGGAGGGGGAGGGGAGGGATCCGGTCCGACCGGAGCAGGCCCGGCCTCTCTGGCGCTTCTCCCAGCTGCAGCGGCTCCTACAGCTGCTGCCGCTACTGCTGCGGCTCCGCCTCCCCGCTCGCGGGCGGGGGCGCGCACGCGCGCTTCCGGCCTCCTCGGGTCTCGCGCTGTCTCCCGCTCTCGCGCGCGCTCTTCCCCTCGCCCTGTCTGGCCACCACCCCCCCGCCCCCGGCGCCGGAGCTGTTGCGCCGGCCGGGGCGTTGCGCACGGCGTAGGCGTCGGCATTGTGTTAAACTCCGCGGGACTTGGGCGAGCGCGCGCGCGCACGCGGGACTGAGGAAAGCGGAGAGCGTGCGGCGCGGCCCAAGTGCGTCGCTCCTCCTCTCCCCTCAGCACCTCGGGGATGGGGGCGGGGCCGGGGTGTGCGGCGCCTGGCCCCGCCCCCGGCCCGGCGCCCGCCCTTGGCGGGGCGAGGCTGGCGGGACTAGGCTGAGTAGGCGGCCGTTGAGCCGCTTTATGGCAGGGGGTGGGGGGAAACGCTGGCCCCCGCCCGTGCCGCGGGGGTGGGCGCGCTGAGCGGCGGCTTCCAGCTTCCGCTCCACGGGCGATCTACGCCTCCGGTAAGGCCGAGGCTAGCCCAGAGCTGCGCTGTGGTTGCTGGCTGCTTGGCCTTGGGGCCGGCCTCCGAGCCGCGCTCCCGGCCGATGCGGCCTTCACACCCGTGTAGGGCTCCGCGGAGGGGAGGTTGGGGCGCGGAGGCTGCTTCCCGGGGCCGGAATCGTTTTCTCGGTGTAGCGAAACCCCCAAACCATTCATCTTTAAACAAGGCTGCAAAGAGACATGGTGATGCAAAAGGTGCTTAGGAAGCGAGGTTTTTGTTCCTTTTAGCTGGTAGTGAATTAAGAGGGCAGTAAAGAAAGCAGGGGTAGCAGAGCGGGCAAGAAAGTGGTTGGGCAGTGTGAAAATGTAGTTAGTTATTGCTACCCCATTTACTGCGAGAACTTCAACTGCTGAACTCCTAATTATGCCGTAGGGAAATAACCCAGGCTCGTTGCCCCGCCCCCAGTTTGCGGTGTTCCTTAGCTCTTCATCATACAATGGGCCCCCTTGGCGTGTGAGTCTCAGGTCTATTCATTTTCATAGGTTATTGTTTTAGTAAAATAAAGCATTAAAAAGATCTGAATCACGGGCTCAAGTAGAATTCCAAGGTGCTCTGGGTTTCCTTAAACCCAGTCCTTCCTAGGACCGACCCTCTGTGTTGACCCCTAATGGGTCACTGGAGCAGGGTATAAACATCACGAGCATTTTAGTCTGAGGGGCCTGAGATTTTATTAGGAAATCAGAACTAAGACATTTTAAACCCTAATTTCTCTGATTTATTACAAGCCAAAATTAATTGTTAAAGGAAATTTTTATTTTGCATTCTAAGTGATCTTGGTGTGTGTCCAGGGCATTTTCAAACTGTTAAAAGTAATTTTGAAGAAGGAAGTTTACGACTAATAATACATTCCTGTAAACTGGGCGTTTCTCACTTAATAAATGTGTGGTTTGTATAAGTTTATTTTCTAGCCAAAGACTTGACCTGTGTTGAAACCATCACCAGATCTCAAAGTACAAGAAGTGGCATACCAATGGTATCGGTGCCACAGATAGTCAACAGTGGAGGAACCCTGTTACAGGACGGCAGATAAACCACCCCTAAAGCTTTGCTGTACAGTCCAGCCGCTTACTTGCCAGTTTCAAAGCTTCTCTTCAGAGAGGACGTAAATAACCGGTGCTCTGCCAACTCTTCCAGTGGAATACACCAGCAGCAGAGAATAAACACTAGATGTATTAGGTCATAGAATAAAAGCTATGACAGTTTCTTTTTTATCTTAATGGTTAATATGAACTTTGCAGTGTCCTCCAAAATCTGCACTTTTGTGATATAAAAATTTTATTAAATTATATAAAATTGCATTTACCCCAGTTCCTCCAAGAAGATACATGTCCCTGTGTAAGGAGATATGCTTTTTCCCCAGCTTGAGAATCACCAACATAGAGGTGGGAAGTGAAGGAGATGTCTAAGGCTGACCTATGGCGTTGGCTTGGGATCAGCTTCTTTGGAGTTGGGAGACTCTCCTACCATTTCTTACCTGTGGCTTGTTGCTTCATCCCTAGACCCACTCACCTTTCTGTGAAGTAACTTTTGAGACTGGGCAAGTAGTGTAGTGCCAGGCCATCACAGTAAGGGAGGAACTGCTGGTCAGCCGGAGACTTTACCATAAATTTCAAAATCCACCTGACAAAAGGGCCTTTTCCTACTTCCTTATGATCTTTGGGTCACAAAGCATGACCCTGAAAACCAAAAAGGGAATTGAGAATTTTTTTTCTCCTGAAGAAAAAGAAATTCAACATTCTAAGCATTAGGTCAAGAATACTTCTAAACCTTTTTTATGCTCAAGTAGGTTGTACTTTTTATTAACAAATTAAACTTAAATAATTAAATATTTCTTTGAATCCATAGTAAATACGGTTGTGTTTTACAGTGCTGATATGCCCTTGATGCAGTCAGTAGCCACAGAAAGAACACTTACAAGGAGTTGGCTGGCCAAGACGGTGAAGACTTTAGGCAAGTTTGAGGCTGGTATTTATGCTCAAATGCAGAATCCCCAGCTCACATGCATTGAGGTTTACATCATGTGACATTCTCACATCAAGAAAGCTCCGTATGCAAAGATAGGAATTTGTAAAACACTTTACTGTATCTGGTTAAGTACTTATCAAACAAATCTTTTACTTTACAAGAGGCTTTCGTGTACAGTTTCTTTAAATATTGTGCACCCCTAAGTTCTGCATGAAGCAAGGGTGAACTTCAAAATAATGTGAGAACAATTTCAAAGCGTACACATGTTCTTCTATGCCCCACCTAGTCATTTAGATTCTCCATGTCCCCAGAGTGATTCTGAACAGGGATTGTCTAAGTGTGGTCTACGGTCCCTTGTGAATCCCCAGGACCCTTTCAGGGTTCCATAAGGTCAAAGCTATTTTCCTAATGATACTAAGATGTTACTGGCCTTTTTCACTGTTGACCAAAAAATGTGTCAACATTGGGGAGATCTGCATAACTCAATGAACTGACATTTTCCAAATAACCAATAGGCAGTGTTAAAAGTCATGAATGGGTAAACGATCCATTCAAAGTGTAAGAGACAGCAATGAATTTTACTGTAATAGAGCAGGTAAATTTCATTCATTGATGTGTAAAACTTTTAGATCGCACAACTAACCTTTAAGAAATTACCACTTGTCAAGTTTTGGTGTAATATCAAAGAAGAATAACCACAATTACCTGAAAAGTCTACTTAAATGCTTTCTGTTTTTTTTTAACTGCATATGTGAGTGAGACTAGATTTTCTTTAATCCTCAACCAAAACAGACGTCACAGCAGAGTAAATGGAGAAGCAGGGTGAATGCAGAATCCAGTTGTCTTCTATCAAAGAGATTTGTAAGAATATAAAAAGATGCCACTTCACTATTTTTTTGTTATTTTGGAAGATATAATTTTTTTTCACAAAAATGTGTTATTTATATTAACATGCAACGGGCTTATTATTGCTATGCCTAATTGAACTAATAAATGTTTTTAAATTTCTCAGTTTTAATTTCTAATATAAATATCAATAGTTATATTCCATATAAACAAAAGCTCTTGATATCATCAGTAGTTGTAAAGAGTGTGAAGGGGTCCTAATACCAAAAAGTTTGAGAACCCTGAAATAAAATATTGAAATGAATTAGTTAAGTCTTTGAGTTAAAATGTATTTGGAGCTCCTCTCTGGCATACATGGAGCTACACCTATAGGTGATTATGTTTCCTTCAGATTCATTTTACTAATCATCACACAACATATGAAAAAGGAAGGCAGTCTCTACTTTGGAGGGTTATTAGAAGCAAATTAGATTAGGTTTTAAATTTTGCTGTGTGGCCACATCCACATCTAAGTTTCCTTAAAGTTGGTGGTAGCATAATACCTTACAAATTATCACTTAAATATCAACTCTTTTTAGCCATAAATCTCTGACCTGCTTCTCCTTGACATCTGAACTATCCCTGAACTCCCTCCTTCTGACCTCAACTTATACTCAGAAATTAAAAACTAATTTTAATGTTAACTTAAGCAAAATACAATTAAAAAGAAATCTTTTACAAATGCAATGCTTTCCAAAGTCAGAATAAGTGCCAGTGGTAAGTGTATGTCCCTCCTTTTCCTAATTACTATGGGGAGGATTGACTAAAGAAATGTTAAGAAAAATATGTCAACCTATCATCACAACTAAAGACATTTCCTAGCCTGGAAATACGGTTTTAAAATATATTAAAATTCAAACAACCAGCCTCATTCAAGTTTACTTTATAGGCCCTCAAATATTAATTATTAATAATACTAATTGAAAAAGCAGTTTTTTCCTCCTGGTAAGTGGTCTAAACTACTACTTGAAAGAATCAATCTTACTTGTGGGTAGTGCTTTTTCTATTACTGAGGTGTCCTGTGCATTACAATATTCATTTATGCTTCACTTAAATAAAATCAAGGACTCCAGAGGACCCTTTTAGTGCCCTTGAAATGGGTAATCTAAGTGGTATTTAGTATCTTAGAAGGGCTATTATCTTTAAAAAGTGAATCATCAGTTCCCAAAAGCTGTTTTGGTCTCCTGTTCTTATACCAAAAATGAAGGAGGAACTTGGGTTGTCAAAATATAATGTGATTACATACGTCCCATTCAGCTGTTCCTCCAGAAGATGAGTCATTTACTTAAGGATCAGCCCACCGTGTGCTGTGTGATGGCAGCTGACAGCACTCGACATCCAGGTAGTAGCCCATTTTCAGAGTGATACAGTGGTGAAGGCAAAACCCAAAGCATTAAATAATATAAATGATTATTTGTATTTGGCTTTGGAAAGTGTTTTTGGTTTATTTCCACATGTTACGTCTTACGGTCTCTGAATTTGCTTCAGAAAAAAGCCACTTTGTACACCTATACGTACATAAGAAGGCATTCTGTGAAATCTCACTTTTAACAATTGACTCCCCTCTTTAACTCTACTTGTCTTCAGTTCCTCTCTGCTCACTATTCTGATTTAGGAAAGACAAATGATTTTTTTTTTAACGTTCCATTTATAGTGTTGAATGGGTGGGGGCTTTATATAGGTCTTCAGTTTTATGTCAGGTTGTTGGCCCTCTGTGACTACGACTGGTAAGAACTTTTAGGAATGACCTGTAGAGCAAAGTAGTGTCGTGGAAGGAGTGTGAAATTTACACCCAGAAGACCAGGGTTCAGTGGACTCCTGTTAGTTTACAGTTTTAACCTCTTTGAACTATCATGTAATGATTTAAGGATGTGACTTTTGGAGTCAGACACACCTGGCTTCTCCAAAGACTCTCTGACATAAATTACAGACAAGACTTCGGAGTTCCAGACCAACATTACTGACCGACAAGTACCCTACATCCCTACCTGGCATGTCTCAAAAGCATCTCAATCCCAACATGTCTGGACCTAACCTCATGATCTTCCCCCACAAAACTGGGTTTTTGCCTGTGCTCCCACCACTGGGGGGAGCCCCATGCTCTATCCAGTTACACAAATTAGAAATCTGGGGATTACCTAGGACACCTTAATCTCCCCCACCCTCCTCCATTGAATCCACCAACAACCAGTTCTGCTGATTTTTTTATCTTCTGTTTTTCAAATTCTGTCCATCTCCCTCCCATCTTCATCGCCACCACCCGATCTGTCATCTCTCTTCTAGACCACTGGAAGACCTCCCCTCTCAACCACTTCTAACAGGCCTACCCTTGCCCACCTCTTTGCCACCATCCCCTGTTTGGTTGGCCCTTCAGCTGCAGCCATCTGATCATGTAGATCAGCTCAGAACGATATTTATATCGTACACATCTGGTCATGTCACCTTTCTTCAAATCCCCTTTGGGAGCTCCTCACTGCTCGTAAGATATGGACCAGAATCCTTTACAAAACCTGAGTCTTCAGCTTCACCTGCCTCATTCGTCTCTGGCTCTTTGCCCTTCAGCCACATTGACCTTCTTTTAGTTCCTCAGTTGCATCTTGTTCCCTCCTGTCTTAAGGCCTTTGCAAATGCCGATCCCTCAGCCTGGAATACTCTACCTTTGCCCAGTTAACTCTTCTCGTTCTTTAAATATCTCCTTAACTTGTATTTCTTCACAAACACCTTCCTTGACCCACAATCCCCAAATTAGACCCTAGTTTTGTGACCTCATAGTTCCTTATATTTTTCTTTGATAGTTCTTATCAGAGTTGGCTATTAGCAATCTGTGCACTTGCTTGATTATACCCTTGAACTCTGTGTATTCTTCATACTTGTATCCACTGCCCCTGGCACCTTAGGAAGCTCTCATGTGCATGACCACTTCCCAGATCTGCTTCTTAAGAGCTGGCTCTGCATGTGGGCAAGTTACTTAACTTCCCTAAGTCTAAATTTCTTCTGGAAAAAGGCTAATTAATCCTTGACACATAAGTGGTCATTTATTATTAATGCTGTGGTTATTATTATAATTAATAATGAAACAAATAGTAAAAGACAATATACCATGGTATTGACCAGGATTAAATGATGTGTGTGAAGGGTTATTATAAACTATAAAGCACTATTAAGAACATAATTATTAGCATGAGGAAACACGAGGTGACATTTTAAAATTGAAAAATTGTTCCAAAATATAGCACACATTAAATTGATGAGAATTTTGGAGTTAATCTAGGAAAAACAGAAACTGAACTTTTACCCCCAAATCACCCAACTAGTCAGGGGCCAACCAATGATTGGAACTCAACACTCTTCTCCTCTCTAAACATGTAGTTTTTAATTTATTTAACAAATATTGAACCTCAGACAGTATGCTTAGGCACATGGGATAAAGTAATAGATGATAAGTAGCACTCAATGCTGGCTCTCCAGAAGCATCAGGCAGGTTCACAGAGGCTCTGGGGGTAAGAAGACCCTCCAGTCTTGAAGGTCAGGGAAATTTTGCAAAGGACAAGTAGAGCTGGGGGGGAGGGGCAGGTGGTCAGTGGTGGTCCCTCTGCAAGTGGCACATTCAAAGGTCCTGCACAGAAGTTCCAAGGCCCAGTTCAAACAGGCCTCGTCTCCTGACCATGTGAGTAGAAATCAGGTTGCTGAGCTGCTCAGCTTTGAGAGGGAGGCCCCTGAGCAGTGAGTGTTATGTTCTGTTAGGAGCCCAAGAATGGCCTGGGCATTCAGGACATTTTCTGGGCAAAGAAAACTGCAGTTTATCTGTTCACCCAGAATTTCCCAAGTGAGTGAAATACATCATTCTGTCTTCATTATCGTCAACATACTCAGATAAAACTGGATTTGTGATCATACCTGGACTTCAGAACAATGGGACACTTGTTGATCACTTGGTAAAGACCACCAAACGGACAGTCTTGTATCAAGAAAACAATTAGGCACAACTTAATGTCATAAAGTAAAACTTTATGTTGTAATTTTTTTTGCATTAGAAAAATTTTTTTTTCCATATGTTGAATATAGTGCCACTGTACTTCCTCTAGAAGTATATTCTGAAGTTATGTCCTGTCTACCTTTTTATGTTGAAAAGCCCTCCATTCCTAGCAGGTATGTAAATATTTTATGTCTTTTCTTTCAAAATAAAGAGGGAGCACACTCTGTTGGACCCCCAGTTTCAAGGTTGCTTGGTTTGTTTTTAGTAGGTCTTGGCAGCCCAGAAGTCTGGAAACCAATAGTTTAGATTAGCACTAGAGCATGGAATGCAGAGTGAGCAGCGGTGAGGTCACCTGTAAGCCATGTTGAGGAATCTGGGATTCATCCTGAAGGCGGTGGGGAAACAAGAGGAGGATTTTCAGCAGGATGGTAACATCAGATTTGCCCTTGAAAAGATGGTTCTAGCTGTTCCATACGGATAGGTTGGAGAGGCTAGAGCTGGAAACGGGGAGATGAGTAGGGAGGTAGAGTTAAGGTGTGGGGTGGGATAAAGAGTTTAAATTGGTGGCACATGGGTGGCATATGGGGAGTGAGAGGTAGAGGCCTGAAAGGGGAGTTGGGGTTCCTGGCTTGGTCGAGAGGTAGATGATGGAGCCATGCACTGAGCTGGGGATACAGATGGAACAGGTTTGTGTCTATCGCTTTTATTGTCCCTTTGGGATCTGAGTTGTTTTGCCTAGACTGAATTTTAGGTTCCTTTGGGGCAGCCAAGTGGGAGTGGACCAGATCACCACAGAGAGTCTGCAGAGTGAGAAGTGGGCTGTGGACCAAAAGCAGAGGAGCAAAAGAGGAATCTTGATGGGGATTAAAATAGAATAGCCAGAGGTGAGATGAAAACCAAAGTGCGGCGGCCTGGAAGCAGGGCCCGAATATTTATGGAGCAGGAAGAAGGGTATTAAATGCGGCAGAGAGGTCGAATAAGCTACCCTTCCATTGGGCTGGGGAGCAAGAGGCCATCAGTGACTTTGGTGGGCAGTGCAGGGCCGTTTCAGTGCTCGCGGGCAGCAGCAATATGGTTGGGTGAGCAGTCGATGGCGGTGGGAAGAGCAGATGTCCATTTCCTCAAGTGGGGGTAGCCTGGAGCAGAGCCAGCCCGTGAAGGAGCTGCATCCTCGGCCTACGCAGCACTGTGCAAGTAAGGCCTCATGGAAATGATTATGAAGGGGGCCGAGATAAGGAAAGAAGATCGGTGAAAGGGCGGTACTGTCAGCTGGATGGGGGTGGGGCAGGAGCTCCCTGAGATCCTCCAAGCCCAGTACCCTCTCCTCCCTCTACCCTCTTACCCCATTTTCTCAGGTTCATTTATATATGTGAGAATCTAGGGGGTTGTTTTTCTTTTTCCCACTGAGAAAGGCTTTTTGGTCTCTAGAGTAAAGAAGATTTTTTAAAATTGATCTGTATGGGATTTTCCCCCCATGTGAAATATGAACATATGACACATTTTCTTTGTTTCTCCTTTCATTTGGTTTTTCCACTTTTCAGAGACTCAGGACATGTGTTCTGCCTTCTGTATTTGAAAGACACATGCAGTTCATTTCCTATTCTAGATGCCCCTAAATTGAGATCCTAAAATAACTAGTAGACCCTCTTTAAAAATAAACATTTTGCAGTTTTATCATAGTTTTATTCTTATGATCTGAATAAGATACTTACGTTAGTCCGTTTTGGAAAAAGGGGGGAGCCATACATTTTGCTAAATCGAAGAGATGATATATATCCATTCATGTAAAAATCCCAAACCTCAAAATCGTCCTATAAAATGTTGATAAATTTGATAAAAATTTTATATGTCAAAAATCTCTCTAAAACAAAAGAGAGAAAAATATTAGCAACATATGTGACAAAGGGCTCGTTTTCTTTATATACAAAGGGTTTTACAGATAAGAAAAAAGAACAAATAACCTGATAGAAAATGGGCAAAGCTCATGAAGAGAAGCAAGAGGACATAAAAATATACTTCAGCTCATCATTAAATCCATAGAAGGTAAAAAGTGATATTGGCAAAGATTCTTTAAAAAGTGATAATACCCAGTGTTGGCCAGAGTGTGGGGAAATGGGTGGGGTGGATGGACACTATTGTGTGTCCATAATATTTGAATCTCTTATAACAAGTATATACACTTTAAAGTAGCCATAAAAAATCCCCTATTAATTTTAAACAGACATACTTGTATGTAGTGTGTTCCAAAAAATCAAATGAACCCCAGTTTAAACCCTACTTCTTGTTCTTAGGTATTCTATAATCTTGGGCAAGCTACCTGACTTCCCTAAGCCTGATTCCTCGTTTGTAAAATGTGGTTAGCAAAACCTCAAATAGCTCAAGTCAGTGTTAAAGTAAATGAATGACATATAGGTATTATACTTTTTGTAGAGAAAGGCAAGTTAGATGGGAAAGGAAGTGTTCTGGCGCTTTTCAGAGAACAGCCTTGAAGGCAAGTTTCTAAAGTTATATCCTGGTGGAAGTCAGATGAGAGCGATGTTTCTTAGTCATCCCAGTTACTTTGCCACATGGCAATGTCCCTGTCTCTCCTTCCTGATCTTCAAGCTTTCGCCTTCTCTGACATACGCAGAAAACCCTGGGCAACTAAGTTCCCAATCCACGCCACTGATGTTCACCTGCAAGCAAGACTACAGTCCAGGTCTCTTCACACTCAAACTCCTGCAAACAGGGATGGCTTTCCTGCCCCTCATGCTTGGATATTTAGCTCTTGGTAGAAAACACGATACTTGACATTCTGGAGTCTTGCTCTGTGACCAGATCAGTCTCTTAAAGAATCATTCCACTTTGTTCATTTATTTTAGGGCACACTTGTCAATTTCTGTATCTGCCAGATCATCCCCAGAACCTAACCCTAACCCTAGAACAGGAAAGAGGGTGAGGCGTTGAGCACCAGCTGAGTAAGAATCGATGTGTTTCTGTTTCTATATTTGTTTTTAAGCTTACTGGTAATGCTTTCTCCACAGTCACTTCCCTGATTCTGAAGTTAAGCATCGTGGTTATCCATTTTTAATCTAATTAATTAATGTGTGATGGGCCTTCCTTTTTTAACTTTTTATTTTGAGATAACTGTAGATTTACAAGAAATAATACAGAAAGATCTCATGTACCCTTTACCCAGTTTCCTCTAATGGAAACATCTTGCAAAATTCTGCTCCATCACAACCAGGGTATTGACATTGACACCGTTGAGCTGCAGAACATTTCTGTCACCACAGGGCTCCCTCCTGTTGCCCTTCTACAGCCAAGCATCATTGCCCTCCTCTCCCCTCGCCCCTCCACCACTAATCTGTTCTCTACTTCCGTAATTTTCAAGAATGTTATGTAAATGGAATCGTACAGTATGTAACCTTTGGGGACATAATTCACCCAGGTTGTTGCCTGTTTCTGTAGTTCATTTCGTCTTAAGGCTGAGTAGTTTCCTGTGGTTTGGGCATACCACATTGTTTTAACTGTTCAGCCATCGAAGGGCATCTGGGTCACTTCTGGTTTTTAACTGAGGAGTAAAGCTGCTGTGGATACACAGGTGCAGATTTTTGTGTGAACCTAAGTTTTCATTTCTCTGGGATAAACATCCATGTGTGCAATTGCTGGGTAGTATGGTAGTTACATATTTAATTTTTAAAGAAACTGCTTACTTTTCCAGAGCGCCTGCACCGTTTCACCTTCCCACCAGCAATGGCATGAGCAGTCCATTTCTCCACATCCTTGCCAGCACTTGATTGTTGTTCTTTTATATTTGGCCACCCTGCTAGGCATGTGGTGAATCTCACTGTGGTTTTAATCTGCTTTTCCCTAATCGCTATTGAACTGTCTTTTCATGTGTTTGTTTGCCATCTGCATATCCTCACTTCAAGTATTTTGCCCATTAGGTTTCTAATCCGATTGTTTTTGTACTGTTGACTTTTGAGAATTCTTTATATATTCTAGATACTAGTCCTTTATCACATTTTTTTCTCCTACTTTTTAGCTTGTCTTTTCATCCTCTTACCAGCGTCTTCCTCAGAACAAAAGTTTTTAATTTTTATGAAGTACAATTTATCAATTTCTCCTTTTATGGTTTGTACTTTGGATGAATCCTAGATTCTCTAAGATTTTATCCCATTTTTTTTCCCCAAAAATTATAGTTTTGGTGTTCTACATTTAAGTCTGTGATGCATTTTGAGTTAATTTTTATGTAAGATATGAGACTTAAAGATCAAAGTTCTTTTCCTTTTCTTTTTTCCTTTTCCTTTTCCTTTTTTTTTTTTTGTCTATGGAAGTCCAGTTGATCCAGCACCATTTGTTGAAAACTGTTCTTTCTCCACTGAATTATTTTTGTGCCTTTGTCAAAAATCTACTGTACATAATTATGTGGGTTTCTCTATTCTGTTCCACTGATCTGTGTGTTTATCCCTCCGTCAGTACCATACGGCCTTGAATACTGTAGCTATATAATACATCTCGAAATTGGATAGACTGATTCCTCCCGCTTTATTACTCTTTTTAAGAACTGTTTTAGCTATGCTAGTTTCTTTGCCTTTGCATAAACATTTTAGAATATTCTCGTCTGTATCTACAAAGAAAATCTTGCTGTGATTTTGAAAAGAATTATATCAAACCCATATATCAATTTAGAAAAAATTGATTTATATTATGTGTTCCTAAACATAAATACAGTATGTCTCTTCATTTATTTAGATCTTCTTTGATTTCTTTCACCAGCATTTTGTAGTTTTCAGTATACAAGTCCTATACGTGTTTTGTTAGATTTACATCTATGTATTTCATTTTTTGTATGATTATAAATGATCTATTTCTAATTTCAGTATCCACGTGTTCAGTGTTAGTATATAGAATTACGATTGGGTTTGTTTGTTTGTTTTTGGCTGCATTGGGTCTTTGCTGCTGCGCGGCATGTGGGATCTTCCCGGACCAGGGGTCGAACCTGTGTCCCCTGCGTTGGCAGGTGGAGTCTTAACCACTGCACCACCATGGAAGCCCTACAATTGGTTTTTATATGTTTATCTTGTATCCTGTGGCATGGCCAAAGTCATTTAATAATTCCAGGAGGTTTTGTAGATACCTTGGGATTTTCTGTGTATATAAAAGTCATGTCATCCGCAAATAGGGACAGTTTTATTTCTTCCTTTCCTGTCAGTATGCCTTTTATTTCCTTTCTTGCTTTATTGCTGTAACTAGAATATCCAGTACTATATTGAATAGTGAGAATGGACATCCTTGCATTGTTCTCAGTCTTAAGGAGAAAGCATTCACTCTTTCTCCCCATTAAGTACACTGTTGAGTATAATGTTGATATTTGTGTGCTGGGCTTTTATAAATGCTGTTTGCCTGTGGGAAGGAACACATCAGGATTTGATACACTGGCTCCCCCAGAGGCAGTTCCCCTACTACAAATAGATTGAGGCCATGTGGTTTGCTGGAGTGAAGTATGAGGAATTAAAGAGGTTAGAACCTTGGAGTCAGAACATTCAGATTTAAATTTTGACTCCCCCCACCTTCTGGCCAGATGGACCAGGTTAACTACTTGCACCTCTCGAAGCCCATTTCCTCCTCCACAAAAGATGGAGAAGAGGACCATTCCTGAGCCCTTGCCCTTGAGGAGTAACCGTGTGGGGTTATTATAGCCCTGCCGGCTGCAGCCCTGTCCACACGGCAGGAGCTGGAGGATTGTCCAGACTTGGTGAGATCTTGGCCCTACCCTGCTGTGGCCACACCCCAGCACCTTAATTTACTTGTCTCTCTGGAAGGTTGGACAACTTCTGATGGATCATTAGAATTTGCGTTTGGAATCTTAAACTCAAAGACAAAAGATCCAGGAATGTTTGCTGTCTGGCGGGCTGACTGCTCAGGCCCATTTCCTGGTTCCTCCACTTACCATCTGTATAAACTTGGGCAAAGCACGCAGTCCCCGAATTCACCATAAATTTCATCCTCTGTAAAATGGGAGTAACAACAGAACTACGTCACAGGGCTGTTGTGAAGACTGAGTGAATTTATGTAACGTTTCTAGCAGTGCCTGACATATTAGCTGTGACCATTACTGTTGGTGACTATAAAGACACTACTTATTTGTGAATCATCTTTCTTAAAACAAAATTGTTTGCTTTGCAGATTTTTTAAAAAATGGATTTGGCCAACCATGGACTTATTCTTCTGCAACAGTTAAACGCTCAGCGAGAGTTTGGTTTCCTGTGTGACTGCACGGTTGCCATCGGCGATGTGTACTTCAAGGCACACAAATCAGTTCTTGCTTCATTCTCCAATTACTTTAAGATGTTGTTTGTCCATCAGACCAGGTAACTAACGTGGTTGATAATAATCTAATGACTGTAGACTCTGAACTTCCGTGGCCCTCTTTCCCGTGAACATGCGCTTCGCCCTCATCACCACCGGGGGTCTCGCCGCCTCTCCCCAGGTTCCAGTCCCTCATCACCTCGCTTGCCCCGAGCAGCCCCTCCACCTCCGAGTAGCCACGCTGGGGGTCACCTACACAGTCAGGATCGGCAGGGTCGGGTCCACTACGAAGGCAGCTTCCTCTCACTCCTCCGGCCCTGTCCCGGCTCTCCCCCAGGCTTTGAGTATTTATCCTTGTCTCCTAATGAGAAGCTTGGCGGCCTGAATTCCCACAATTTCCTTCTTTTCTCTCTTAAAATGTCTCAGTCTCCTTATCTTTGCACAGTTTTTTTCCTTCCCATCTCTCTGTCTTGGGGAAAAGGGCCCCTGGTTGTCTAAGGAAAACAATCTTCCTCCTGCCCTTATGCTCCCAGATCCTACCCTGTAGTTTTCATTCTGTACTTTCCATTTTATACTTGTACCCGCATTGCCATCCCCAAGCCTGTGGAGGCTCAGCCCTTCCGTGGCACGGCTGTCTACCTGCGTGATGGTGCTGCTTTTCCTTTGTTTCACTGTGAAAGTTCTACAAAGGATGACCGATGGCCTCGCTTCTCTCCTCATCCCACACTCTTCCTCTCCGTTGGCACTGTGGTTTCCACCCATCGCTCCACTGGCATCATTTTTCCAAGGCCGCTTCTTCATCAGAATCACTGCCTCTTCCCAGTCTCTGTCGTCCCTGACCTCTGCAGCCTTTGCGACTGTTTTCTTCCTTCTGAAGGGCTGTCACCTGCATTTTGATGACTCTGAATCCCCCTTGTTTTTCTGCCTTCTCCACAGGCGCCTCCTGCAGTTTTGGTGAGTGGGGTCTCCACGCTGCTTTCTCTCTGCCTCTCCTGATGGGCGCTCATCTTTTCCTGGGTCTTGCCTCTGCTGGAAACCCGTTGACAGCTCTGGGCTTGATCTTTCTCTGTCTCCAGAACTCTATTTCCCAAGGCCACAGGCTGCCCGCTGGACATCTAGAATTGAATATCCTCTTTTATCTCATTTTGCATGCCTAAAACTGAATTAAGTCTTCCCTGAAGTCCCTTCTGACTTCCCTATTTTTTTATCTTCAAGTAAGCCATACTAAAAATCTCTCTAAAATCGTATCCTGTCGGTGCCCAAATCATGTTTTCTTCATAATTACCTCTCACATTAGTTCTTTCCTTCCCTTCTCACTTCTATTTCCTAATCATTTTCCACGTTACTGTCAGATTAATATTCCTAAGCATTGCTTTGATTGGAGTGTGCCTTTGATCCGAAACCTACCAGAGCGTGTTACTCCTTTGATTGGAAACCAAGAGGACACCCGTCACACATCAAAATAGCACACAGATTCCTCATTCTGTCTTTCAAGGCCCTGCAGGCATGAAGCCTGACCTCCTTCCAGCCTGTCTCCCGACCGCACGCCCACCTGGACCACGCTTTGCTGGCCTTCTGCCCACTCCCTGAGTTCTAGTTTACACATCACCTCTTCCGTGACCTCCGCCCCCGCAACAGTCAAGTGAGCCGAAATGATCAAAAGCAGTCTCTTCCTCTCTCAATAGCACTTTATTTATGCCATTTTGTAAGAGCAACATATTTTCCCTTTGTTGTTGTTATTTGCGTACTTACTTACCGCCCCTCCTCATTTGTAAGATGCTTGAGGGCAAAGACTGGGTTTTACAAATGTTTTTGAACATTTGCAGCCAATAGTTCGGGGATTTGTACATAATAGACACTTGATAAATGTCTAGAGGAGCAGAATGGGGGATTAGTAGGATTAATGGCAGGCGGAGCTTGCTTTGTCTTGGGACACTAAAGATGCTTCCGTTTCCTTCATTGTCAGAGACATCACAGCTAATAGGCACTGGAAGTCTCTACGCAGTGAATTAAATTGTCTTGCAAAGGGACAGGTTTTCATTTTGAGGAATAAAAGAATATAATGTAATGAGTTTTAAATAGATGCAGGAAACTTAAGTGTAGAAGAGTAAGCAAATACCTTTCTAACAAAGGAATGTGATGTTGGTGCAGAGAGGAGCCCCAAGTTTCAGCAACAGTGTGTTATTGCCCCAGGGCTGGCACGTGCCATTTGGGCTGCCTGAGGCCTTGACCGCCTCTGGTGAGAGGAGAATACTGCGCGAAGACCACAGCCATGCTTTTAACTGCTGGCTACTGTAGAGATAGACCAAGAATACAGTTTTTTCACACTTAAGAAGAGTGTTTTATGTCTGCAGTTACCACTAGATGTCTCTGTCTTATGGACACTCTCTAAGTGAAAGTTTTAAATCATGTAGCACTGCAGACTTGGAGCTCTCAAAAATAAAACAGAGACAGGCCTTGCTAAGTACAACCTCTGACAACATCTAACGTTATTTTAAAATCTTTACTTTCAAAGGGTCTAGTGAAGGAAAGATTGAAAATGTAAATGACTGTGAAAGTTTACAGGAAGGGCATGTAGCTGTGCTAAAACTATATTTTTCCTCCATAAAAGTGTTACGTCAAACAGACCTCTGCAAATCAAACCACTTAGGTGTAAGCATATTGTAGAGAGCTGTGTCCTTCCCAGAGCACTTGCAAATGACCAGAGTGGCCCAGAGCAAGCTTGAGCGAATCGACAGGAGGTCTGGCTGACTGGGAGGGAGAGCCGTCAAGGACAGCAATGGCTGGAACGTAACATAAGGAGTTTTTTGGGTTTTTTTTAATTGGTTGCTAACTTTTTTTTTTTTGGCTGCATTGGGTCTTCGTTACTGCGCACGGGCTCTCTCCAGTTGCGGCAAGCAGGTGGCCATTCCTCGCTGCAGTGTGCAGGCCTCTCATCGCGGTAGCCTCTCCCGCTGCGGAGCACGGGCTCCAGGCTCACGGGCTCTAGAGCGCACGCTCAGTAGTTGTGGCTCCGGGCCCAGTTGTTCCGCGGCATGCGAGACCCTCCCAGACCAGGGCTTGAACCCGTGTCCCCTGCATTAGCAGGTGGACTCCCAACCACTGCGCCACTAGGGAAGCCCTAAGGAGCTTTTTAAAATAATTTCTGAAGTGTCTTGAGTGTGTCTATGTGCTTCTGCTTTAAGAAAAGAAAAAAAAGTGAACAAATCAGGATAAATTGGCATCTGGAAACCTCCCAGAGCCCTGGGCACTTGCAGTAAACTCCAGGGACATGCCCTTTCCTCTCCCTGGGGGTTCCTCACTAGCTCTGCGGCCCCTGGGGTCCTTCCTTCTCCCTCTAAGCCTGGCTGAAGTGTGGACGGGGCCTCCCCAGCCCCATCCCTTCTCTGCCATCAGAAACTGTATGAAGTTCTTTAAAATTTGAGAGATTTACTGTCCAGTCACCTCCATTCACAGTCGGTAGACAGAGGACAACCTATACAATAACAAATAAGGGGAAATTATAAAACTTACAACAGAGTTTTTCTGGAAAGGGGCCCTGCTTTGTATTTACCTCTCATGGATGCTGAAAAATATAGCCCTGCTTTGGATTTCTGCCCTTCCCTCTTCTCTGCCCTGGGGGCAGCGGGGCTCACTCTCCCCTCCTCCTGCCCGGAGGAGCATTCCTACCCACAGAACAAAAGGTGCCCTATGGTCTCCTGGGGGTGATTTGCATCTCTGAAGGCCTGTGGCTTTCCGGTTCATTAGGCCTTTGCCTGGCCCTGGAAAGATCCCCAGTAGTTAAGTCTTCAATCTGGAGTTGATTGCTTACATTATGAAAGTATCCTTCACCACACCTAATCCCTGCAGCTTTATTTTGAATATTGAATTTCCCTAAAGCATCTAAATATGTTCTAGTATTCACATAATATTGTTGGCACTTACCTTGTGCTTAAAGGGAGGCCCACCCAATAAAGACATGAATGATCTGTGTGTCTTTTTTAAAAACAGAGTGACATAAACTCTTCCTCTTTCTACGGTCAAAGGGGTGCTGGTTTTTAGGCTTGATCTTTATTCTTTGGCTTCCATACTTTATAGTCAAACATTTTCCACATGATTATTTGTATGCCGTCATGTTGAAATATACACACATTGATAGCGATGTAGTAATTATCCAAATCTATTTTGTCACAAATTGCTATTAAAGTCACTTTCCCCCCTTTTTTTAACAGAATAAAATATTAAATTTAGAAGAGCAGAATATACTGATACTATTTTAGCATATTGGAAAATATTTGTTAATAAGATAAATAGCTTAATAGTAATAGTAAATCATAATAGTAATAAGTGGTATAATCAAAAATGATTGTAAATTCTAAAGGAATTCAAGGAAGGTGTCTTTAAAGTTTAAAAATGCACTGTCGGGCTTCCCTGGTGGCGCAGTGGTTAAGAATCCGCCTGCCAATGCAGGGGACACGGGTTCGATCCCTGGTCCGGGAAGATCCCGCGTGCTGTGGAGCAACTAAGCCCGTGCACCACAACTACTGAGCCTGTGCTCTACAGCCCATGAGCCACAACTCCTGAGCCCTCGTGCTACAACTCCTGAAGCCCGGGTGCCTAGAGCCCGTGCTCCACAACAAGAGAAGTCACCGCAATGAGGAGCCCACGCACCACAACGAAGAGTTAGCCCCCGCTCACTGCAACTAGAGAAAAGCCCGTGCACAGCAACAAAAACCCAACACAGCCAAAAATAAGTTAATTAAATAAATAATTTTTTTAAAAGAAATGCACTGTCTATAGAACATATTCACTCAGTGTGTGATAGCACACATACCTCATAATATGTAGATATATATCTCACTGATTTATAATGATGCATTAGAGTTTCCCTGAGGGCCCAGGGAGAGTTCTTGGGACCTTTTTATTATTGTTGCTTGAATCAGAATGCTGTTTCTGGGATGATGCAAACACTAAAGTCTAAAAGTTATAAAATCAATTTTGCCACAGCTGCTTTAGCTACCTCAGATAAATCATTTAACTTTGGGGGACCTCAGTTTCCATGTCTGTCAGATGGGAATAATCAGATCTGCCTCATCTACTACACAGGGTTGTCTTAATGCTCCAAAGAATCTTGGTGCTTTGGCTTAGGAGTTAGACTCAAATTTAAATCCCAGTTCCGTTGCTTACTAACTCTGATATTGAGCAAGGTATAAATCCCTTTGAACCTTAACTCCTTATCTGTAAAATGAGAATTAATGGCAATTAAATGAGAAAATGCCTATAAATCCCAGCTGCAGGGACATCCCTGGTGGCGCAGTGGTTAAGAATCTGCCTGCCGATGCAGGGGACACAGGTTCGATCCTAGGTCCGGGAAGATCCCACATGCCGCGGAGCAACTAAGCCCGTGCGCCACAACTACTGAGCCTGCGCTCTAGAGCCTGCAAGCCACAACTGTTGAGCCCGTGTGCTGCAACTACTGAAGCTCACGCACCTAGAGCCCATGCTCCACAACTAGAGAAAGCCCACGTGCAGCAATGAAGACCCAAAGCAGCCAATAAATAATTATTAATTAATTCTTTTAAAGATAACTGGAGAATATTAGAAACAATTTAAAAGAAAAAAAATCCCAGCTACAGTTCTAATGAGGATGATTACATATGTTAAGGAACTGAGTTGTCCCAGAGCTGCTTTTCATGCAGTCTAGCAATGCTGGGGCAGTGATCTGACTCCATTCGAGCTAGAATGTGGTTTGCCGTTCCTGTTCTTCCCAGCTCTACAGCACCCCATCCTCATGCTGGAGAGAGCAGAGGGTTGCAGAGCGGGGGTAAAATGAGGTTTTCCTTTTTCTCGCTTTTGTTGTCTTGCTCTTAGGCACTAGTCCAGCTCCTCCATGTTATATTGTTTGACTCTTACCTTGAAAGATCTGCTGAGCTCTGGATGGCCCTGGATCAATACAGAGTCCTAGACATTTAGCTAAAAGATCTGCAGGTCAGTGGTTCTTAACCATCTACTGGGTCACAGGCCACTCTCAGATAGAAAGCAATGGATCCTCTCCATAAAACACAAAGTTTTTTATATATGATATAATTTTACGTAGATTACTAGGAGAAAAACTGCTTCAAGAGTCTATGAGTTAAGATACCACATTTGTTTAACGTGAATTTTCCTTTCTCGGTCCTTTAAAATATCCTTATTGTATTTCTCTCTGTTCTTAATAGGATTAGAGTTAAATCATATAGGCTCCAGTACTCTAGTTCATGAAATGAACAGTAAGATATACGTGAGATGGTCTTGTTTCATTTGCCTTTATAAGTACCGGGTTTTTCCCCCAGGCTTTATGTTGTCATTTGAGTCATGAATTGACGTTCACTCACAGGCTTGTTTTTTGCCTGTGTGTTGCAGTGAGTGTGTCCGTTTGAAACCCACTGACATCCAGCCCGACATCTTCAGCTACCTCCTGCATCTGATGTACACAGGGAAGATGGCACCTCAGCTGATCGACCCTGTGCGGTTAGAGCAGGGGATCAAGTTTCTCCACGCTTACCCGCTGATCCAGGAGGCCAGCCTGGCCAGTCAAGGAGCCTTTTCTCATCCTGACCAGGTTTTTCCGCTGGCGTCTTCCTTGTATGGCATTCAGATTGCAGATCATCAGTTGAGGCAAGCCACCAAGATTGCTTCAGCGCCGGAAAAACTTGGCCGAGAGCCACGGCCACAGACGTCCAGGATGAGCCAGGAGCAGGTGCCTGAGGCCTCCCAGCTCTCCCAGCTGCCCTCGAACCTGACCCAGGTGAATCGGACACACATGACCCCCTCAGACCCGCTGCAGACCTCACTGTCGCCCGACCTCGTCTCCACTCCTGTTCCTCCCCCGCCCCCCGGGGAGGAGACCAATCTGGAAGCCTCTTCCTCGGACGAGCAGCCTGCGCCCCTCACCATAGCCCACGTCAAGCCGAGCATCATGAAGAGGAACGGAAGCTTCCCCAAGTACTACGCCTGCCACCTGTGTGGGCGGCGCTTCACCCTCCGGAGCAGTTTGCGGGAGCACCTCCAGATTCACACGGGGGTCCCCTTCACAGCCAGCCAGCCCGGAGAGAGCCGCGTGCCCCTGTCTCTCTGCAGCAACACGGCGGACCTAGGAAAAGACACCATGGAGGTGCCTGAAGCGGGGATGATCAGCGACAGCGAGCTGCGGCACATCTCGGACTCGCCCATAATCGATGGGCAGCCGCACTCGGAGACGCCGCCGCCCTCAGACATCGCGGACATTGACAACCTGGAGCAGGCGGACCAGGAGAGGGAGGTCAAGAGGCGCAAGTACGAGTGCACGATCTGCGGTCGCAAGTTCATCCAGAAGAGCCACTGGAGGGAGCACATGTACATACACACCGGGAAGCCTTTCAAATGCAGCACTTGTGACAAGAGCTTCTGCAGGGCCAACCAGGCTGCCCGGCACGTGTGCCTCAACCAGAGCATCGACACGTACACCATGGTGGACAAACAGACTCTGGAACTCTGCACCTTTGAGGAAGGCAGTCAGATGGACAACATGTTGGTACAGACGAACAAACCCTACAAATGCAACCTGTGTGACAAAACGTTCTCAACTCCCAATGAGGTTGTTAAACATTCATGCCAAAACCAGAACTCAGACGTTTTCGCCCTAGACGAGGGGCGGTCCATTCTCCTGGGCAGTGGGGACTCTGAAGTGACGGAGCCCGACCGCCCAGTGTTAGCTTCCATCAAAAAGGAGCAGGAAACAGTGTTATTAGACTGAATGTTACTTATCTTTTTAAAAAACTGTCGTTTTTACAAAGACTATCTTCCTTCCCTTCCCCCAAGTCAGAACTCTTGTTCTCCATGGCATGATACAAACAGGTCCCCACTCCCTCCCTCCCCCTCCCCCTGCCCCGTCCCCAGCCCCCCCTCCTCCGTAAAGGCTTTGTGCATTATAAACCTGGAACATATTTACTTTAATTCAGGGGATATTGGAAAGATAATGGTCAGTAGTACTTACAAGCTCAAATAGACTTCAAGAAGTTTTGGATGATTGGAACTAATGAAGGGTATATAACAAAACAAAACAATTCGAATGCAATTTGGTAAGCTAAAATTATGACTTTCCCTGGGTAATAAGTCTTCCTTCTCAGAAAGACAATGTCTGAAAATACAGCATGCTGCCTAGAGATACAGTGGGGCTCTGTACTATGCAAAATCTAGAGGTGTGGGGAACTTTAAGTCCAAGAAAACGTACTTAGTATTTATCCTCCAGAGGTCTTATTTCAGAATGCATCCTTTGAGATTATGTCCAGTTAAGAAAAATTATTAGTTAAGAAATCTACTTGAACAAAACACAAAAGAGAAAAAGTAATAATGTGATGGCAATCTTAATTTTTGGATAAAACGTGACAAGCTGTGAGTTTGCATGTCTGGAA
This sequence comes from Delphinapterus leucas, assembly GCF_059928025.1. Taxonomy (NCBI): domain Eukaryota; kingdom Metazoa; phylum Chordata; class Mammalia; order Artiodactyla; family Monodontidae; genus Delphinapterus; species Delphinapterus leucas. The sequence goes on along the minus strand of NC_143140.1, from coordinate 81,935,498 downwards.
GAGAAAATGTGTGGATACTTGATGTAAACAGGTGAATTAATGCAAATGCCTTATCTAACTGCTGGCTTCTTTCAAAGTTGAACAACAACAAAATACTGTGTTTTAGTTTCTGACAAATTTGTCAGTTGTTTTAAAAACCAGATTTGAAAGTACTGTTCTATAGATTGTCTTTCTGAATAGAAAACAACATGCCATTCTAGCAGTTGCCAGTGGTAAATTTGTTTTTAGCACCAGTCAGCTGCTTTTAAATCAGTGTGTGTATGTGGGGAAAAGGATACAGGAATATGCATCTTACAGGGAAACTTGTGAGCAGATGTAGCAACTTCAATAACTTTAAATGTTACTGCTAATAGTTTACTGGCAACATTCATTGAAGCATCAAAAATGGCAAAGAGAAATGAGGACAAAACACTTAACTGCTGTTTCGGAAAAAACTTAATTTTGATGTTTAGTCTCCAGTTTTTTTTTTTTAAACACTGAAATTTCCTCCATCGGCCTGAAAGCAGTAAAAGTTGTCCATTAATCTTCCTTTAGGCCAGTAACAGAATGGTCTCACAGGATAAAACAGGAGCCAGAAATAAGGACCGAAGGGGAAAGGGAAGAACAGTTAATAACTGTGCTGTACGTATATGTTAAAAACTGAATATCCCGTCATCCTATTTCATGTATAGTTCTCAGATTTGTAAGTTTTTATACATACTTTCATTGAATAAACATTTGACTAAATGGGTACATGATTTTCTCTATGCATTAGTTTGTCTACCCAAAAAGATGCAGGAAGGCCAAGTAGAGAGCATTGCCCCAAGAGTCAATTTCTTGCTATGTCTCCTCCTCTCTCTATCTGTTGAACTTTGGGCAATTCCCCTACCCAGAGTGGTACTGTCTCTATTTGTAAAATGAAGACAATAACTGCATTGGATCATAAGACTGTGAGAATCAAACGAGTCAACAATATAAGAAGATGCTATGAAGAATCAGGATTTGACCACGAATGGGTCTAGATATTGTCTTATCCAACTTTTTTTTACAAGGAGGTAAAAAAGAGGCTAAGGTGTTTGCCTAAAGATGACACGAATACAGGCTATATAAACCTAGATTATTAAATATTAAGAGGTTTCTACCAATTTCATCTTTTTTAAAAAAAACTACAGTAGTCTCCACTTATCTTCAGGGGATACGTTCCAAGAACCTGAAACTGTAGACAGTACCAAACCCCATATACCCTATGTTTTTTCCTACACATACATACTTAAGTTTAATTTACAAATTAGACACAGTAAGAGAATATCTAAATTGCCAGCATCACTGCTTTTGCGTTTTGGGGCCATTTTTAGTAAAATAAGAGTTATTTGAACACAAGCACCGCAATACCCTGACAGTCGATTTGATAACGCAGACGTTAAATGACTAACAGGCGGGATATGCTAGGCAAAGGGGTGATTGACGTCCCAGGAGAGATGGAGTTGGCGGCACAGTATTTCATCCTGCTACTCAGACGGCCACAATTTAAAACTTATAAATTGTTTATTTCTGGAATTTTCCATTTATTCAGATGGAAGTTGACGGCAGAAAGTGAAACCTCGGATAAGGGTACTACTGTATATTCACATCTCCCAACTTAGATGAGAGTCTTGTGCCTAGTTAACTCCTCTGAATATCTGAAAGGGATAATCAAGGTGTGCCTCCACAGCCCTTCAGGCAGACAGGGGGTCTTGAAGACCAGAAAGTCATGGGAATCACAAAGGATCTGGTGGATGAAGAGAGAGGGGTGAGTGCCTGCACCCTGATGAAGAAGGAAGGGTAGGTGTTGTGTTCACCTACTCATGCTGGGGTGCAGGGGCTCTTAGCAGCTTGCGGCCACCTCCTCCATGTGACAGACCTGGACAATGCCAGTTCCCTCCCCAAACCAAAAGCTGAGTACAGATAAGGAAGCCCACCCTACCCTGAGATACTCGGTACCTATTTAATCCCAAGAGGTTATAAACTAATAATTTATTCTGAGTTTTTGATGGTACCAGTTTAAATAAGCTTTGGACATTTCAGTTGATGGTATTGTTCCTGGTGATTTTGAGCTTCTTGACGTCTCCTCGCAGAAAGAATTCAATGAGAGACAGAGTTACAGATAAGAAGTGGATTTATTTAGAGAAACACACTCCACAGACAGAGTGTGGGCCAACTCAGAAGGCAAGAGGGCCCTGAAATACAACGTCGTCAATTTTTATGGGCTGGGTAATTTTATAGGCTAATGAGTGGGAGGATTATTCCAATTATTTGGGGGAAGGGGCGGAGATTCCATGAATGGGCCATCGCCCACTTTTTGGCCTTTTATGGTTGGCTCAAAACTGTCATGGCGTTTGTGGGTGTGTCATTTAGCATATGCTAATGTATTACAATGAGCGTATAATGAGGGACAAAGTCCTCTGGAAGTCAAATCTTCTGCCATCTTGGACCCAGTTTCTTCTAACCAGTTTTTGTCATGTCCTATGGCTATGGCATTCTTTTAAACGTTGTGCCCTTCCCCCTTTCCTCCTGTTTCATTAAGAGCAATCTGAACACCTAAGCTTTAGAATTACTTTGAGCTGTCATCCTCCATGCTTTAGCCCTTATTAACCCCACTGGTTCTATTACTTTTCCTTTCTTAGGGAAAACAATAAACGACTCATTCAACAGATGTTGCTAAATGATAGATTCATAAAGAACTGTAGGATTTTATTTTACCATAGGAAATATGGCTTTAATAGGAAGAAAGCATTCCATTAAAATATATTTATCAATTATTCTTCAATAAAGCTGAAAAATAAATAAACAAGGTAGCTTGGATAATGATAGAAGAATGCAGAGTAGAGTGGACCCCAAACCTCCTTGTTAAAGTCATAAGAACTAGCCACCATTCTTTTTTGTAGTTTCACCTTGCAAGAGAGGGGAAGAGCTGAGACATCCAAAATAAACATTTCTAGTTCAAAACGTCAGACCTCAGTCATGCGTTTCAGGTAAAATACTAAATTGCTTCGTTTAAAAAGATACAGGGGGCTTCCCTGGTGGTGCAGTGGTTGGGAATCCGCCTGCCGATGCAGGGGACGCGGGTTCGTGCCCCGGTGCGGGAAGATCCCACGTGCTGCGTAGCGGCTGGGCCCGTGAGCCATGGCCGCTGAGCCTGCGCGTCCGGAGCCTGTGCTCCGCCACGGGAGAGGCCACAACAGTGAGAGGCCCGCGTACCGAAAAAAAAAAAAAAAAAAAAAAAGATATAGGCACTTAGAAGGATGATTGTGGAGGATGGTATGTGCGTGGTACCTCCTGAAATTTGGCTAGGAATTGAGATGGGCGAGGGGGAGCCCTCTCGTACTAATTCACTAGGAGTGAATTCTAAGACAAAAGTATGTGTACAGTGAGTAGTTTATTGTAATGAAATTTAACGTGCTCTTCGGGTTGACTTTGCATTTTTATGACAATTTTTGCTTTGGTTTAGTCCTCCATTTTGGTCTAGAACAAATTATTGCTATATATTACTTGCGGGTAAGCAAGATTTAGGCTTGGAAATCTTTAAGTAAATAAAAAACTAATTATCTTAAGATATGATCAATGAAACTCCTTTTTCTAGAACTAGCTCGTAAAACACAACTGGAAGACTATCACTAAACTGTGTAATAGCTCTCTAAATAAAAGAAAGACTAGGGGCTTCCCTGGTGGTGCAGTGGTTAAGAATACGCCTGCCAATACAGGGGACACGGGTTCGAGCCCTGGTCCAGGAAGATCCCACATGCCACGGAGTAACTAAGCCCGCGCGCCACAACTTGAGCCTGCGCTCTAGAGCCCACAAGCCACAACTATTGAAGCCCACGCACCACAGCTACTGAAGCCCCCGCGCCTAGAGCCCGTGCTCCGCAACAAGAGAAGCCACCGCGATGAGAAGCCCAGGCACCGCAAGAAGAGTAGCCCCTGCTCGCCGCAACTAGAGAAAGGCCGCGCACAGCAACCAAAGACGCAATGCAGCCAAAAATAAAATATTTTTTTAAATTAAAAATAAATAAATAAATAAAAATGAGACTGAGAATCTCAGTGTGGGAAAAAAATGGATCAGGATGAAATGATATTGTGGCTTCATTCTCCTCAGGCAGATCAAAAAAGAAATTTTTTTTTTTGGCGCCTTGTGCGGCATGCCGGATCTTAGTTCCCCCACCAGGGATCGAACCCCGGCCCCCTGCCGTGGAAGTGCAGAGTCCTAACCACTGGACCACCAGGGAATTCCCAAAATATTTTTTAACATAAGGAATAGTTATTAAATTTTTGACTCAAGCTTGTGCTATTCTCTGGAAAATATTCAAAACCTACCCTACCTAAATTCCCTGGTTGTTGTGAAGATCGATCCTTATGAAGAAGGCATTACAAACTGAAGGGCTGAACCTGGGGAAGCAAGATCCTTCTTTTTATTTTTATTTTTTTAACATCTTTATTGGAGTATAATTGCTTTACAATGGTGTGTTAGTTTCTGCTTTATAACAAAGTGAATCCGTTATACATATACACATATCCCGGTATCTCTTCCCTCTTGGGTCTCCCTCCCTCCCACCCTTCCTATCCCGCCCCTCTAGCTGGTCACAAAGCACTGAGCTGTTGCGGAAGCAAGATCCTTTATAGGGTGTCTGTGTGCTCCTCCCAACAATACTGTCAGACATGTGTCCCATGTTTACAGTTGAGGGAATTGAGGCCCAAAGAAGTTAACGAACTTTTCTGAGGTCACCCAGACAGGATTCAAACTCCCATGTGGCTCAGATGCTATATTCCCCAATGTGCAAATATTTCTGTGGTCTAGAAGCAACTGGGGGGAAGGTATGTCAGGAGAGGGGTGGGAATCTGGAAGGGGAAACCTTTTCCACCTGTTAACCTATTCATTCTGCTATTGAAGCGATTAACTTAATTCTGTTTTATTGCCTTTACTACAGTAGTCCTAAAACTTCAGCACATCAGAATCTTCTGGAGGGCTCGATAAAACAGACTGCAGAGTATCTGATTCAGTCGGTCCAGGGTGGGGCTGAAGAATTTGCGCTTTAAACAGGTTCCCAAAAGATGATGATGGAGATGATGATGCCAGAAGCAACACTTTGAGAACAACAGCATCGCTATACAATTTGTGTTGTAGTATTACTGCCTTTTCTTGGTTCTACTTTCTTCTCAGAATTGAAATAACCAGGGGAGGGACTTCCCTGGTGGGCCAGTGGGTAAGACTCCACGCTCCCAATACAGGGGGTCCAGGTGCGATCCCTGGTCAAGGAACTAGATCCCGCATGCGTGCTGCAACTAAGAGTTCACATGCCGCAACTAAGAAGTCTGCGTGCCACAACTAAAGATCCTGCATGCTGCAACTAAGACCCGGCGCAGCCAAAATAAATAAATAAGTAACCAGGGGAGCTAATAAAGGGCCAGAAAGGGGTCTGTGCCATTTCTAGCATGCTTCTCTCTTTGAAGCAAAGTGCTCCTTAATGAGATGTGTGCAACGTACAGATTGGTGCATGAACCCTTAAAAATGCATGTTTGAGAGGCCCTAGAATTTATTTTAAACCTCCCTGTTCTCATTCTAAATGCCTTTGTAATCTCTGAGCACAGAAAAGATCATAGCCATAGTAACCAAATACCCTAACTAGCTTTTGAGGAGGTCACCTAGACCATCCTCCTTACTCTAAGAGATGCAAGGATCTGGATGAGGAAACAAAATGGTGGTAATTACAGAGTCCACGTCTCCCAATCCAGGACTCTTTCTGCTATCGTTACTCTGCCTAGGAAACCCTTCCTTGCCGTTAGTCATTTAAATTCATTTCTATAATTTTTTTTGATTAGCAAAAGAAAAAAGACTAAAGAGTCCTTTTATCTTTCCATTTAGATTAAGATGCCCAGAAGCAGACAAAGGTCACAAGGTAGCCAGCCAGAGAGAACTGGGCGCCAGGAGGATGCATGGTCTAGGGAGTCCCGGGAGTGACCGGGAAGAGACTGCAGGTTTGGTCCCCTCCCAGCCAGAGTCCCCTACCCCACGTTGCATGCCCCCCACCCCATGTTGCATGCCCCCCACCCCAGTCTCCCTGGGGAGATGTGCCAGCAGGCCACAAAAGCTGAAAAGGCAACAAGGAGAGGAGGAAAGATAAGAAATGCAGATGACACACAAAGAGAGCATGTCTGAAAAAGATGTTTATGATATTTTTAGAATGATTCATTATTCTAAATGAATACTTCATTATTCTGAATCTTCCAAAATACTCAAGGGCACAACAGTCATCAGGTTGCTTCTAATGGGTGGTTTTACTAAAACTTCTCCTCTAATTACTAATATTAATGTACTATGGTGGATTTTGCTTTTTACTTTGTCAAGCACCTTCACAAGAGGAAAATCTTGTGAAGCACCTTGTCATGCATTCTGAAATGAGGAAATGGCTGTGACAGGGTAAGTGAATGCAACAGCCTCACCTTTCTTAGTCACCAATGTTGGTGCATGAGCTTTTAGGAAACGTCGTAGGGATCTGTGTAGGTTATCTCCCGCTCTGTGTCTCCAAGGACTTAGAGAGGACAGAAGAGCCATTGATGTCTCTGTGCTGAACCCATTTCTGTTTATAAGACCCATATAGCCAGCTACTGGTCCTGCATTTTCCCTTGGGGATCTCACAGGCCTCTCAAATTGAACATTACCCAAACAAATATCATCACCTACCTCTACCCATGTCGTACATGGCTCCATATCCAGGCTGTCAACATAGAAACTTCATTAAAAAAAAAAAAAGTTTGTCATTTTATTGCTCGGGGGGCGGCGGTGTGTGTGTTGGGGCGAGGGGTGGGGGTTGGTTGTTTATTTTGGGTTTTTGGCTGCACCTCGTGGCTTGCAGGATCTTAGTTCCCCAACCAGGGATTGAACCCAGGCTCCTGCAGTGAAAGAGCCGAGTCTTAACCACTGGACCACCAGGCAATTCCCCGGAAACTTCATTCTTCAGGCCAAGCTGTTCCTATGACAAATAATCAGGTATCCTGCCCTGAGGCCACCTCCTAACATCTGTCGACCCCCTCACACCCCTCCAGCCAAAGTGTCGCTACTTTAATATAGGCCATTTTCAGCTCTTGCTAGGTTATTATAGTAACATGTTAGCTAGTCTCCTCCCAACCTCTGGTCTTTAATTCTCTAGAAGCAATTCTCTAGAATACTTGGCATTTTAGGTAGAAACTCTCTTTTTAAGAAGGGCTGTTCTGGACCTTGCAGCATCACAAGCATTTGGTCCCAACTCATTAAAATTCAGTAATACTCTAGCCATTGCGATAAGCAAAAACTCTACAGGGGAGTGGGGCAGAATCACAACCCCTAACACTGCCTTGGGAATGGCAGAAGGATAGCATCATTTCTCTGCTAATGATATCTTAGGATAAACCCCACTCCTTAAAATGGCCCGCTGGCCAACACTGTAGTACCCTTTCCAAAAGGCCTTTACAAAGAACCCTAATTGTATCCAGGTCTCAAGTCCTAGAGGCAACGCCACCTGCTTTTCCAGGAATCAGGTGAGCTCCTGAGGCTGACAGTGGTTAAGTAGCATCAAGCACAATGTGGGTTTTTTTTGTTGTTTTTTTCGGGGGGTTGGGTACACGGGCCTCTCACTGCTGTGGCCTCTCCCGTTGCGGAGCACAGGCTCCGGACGCGCAGGCTCAGCGGCCATGGCTCACGGGCCCAGCTGCTCCGCGGCATGTGGGATCCTCCCGGACCGGGGCACGAACCCGCGTCCCCTGCATCGGCAGGCGGACTCTCAACCACTGCGCCACCAGGGAAGCCCCACAATGTGGTTTTTAAATTGGCCTAATTTAAAGGATTGTCGTTGTGCTCACAATTATACCAAGTTATTTGGGATTATTAGAACAAACAAGAAAACGCACAGGGGTGAGTTAGAGCTAGGACTTAGCACTCAATATCCTGTTGTGGGAAAATAACACCTTGGGTCCTAATTTCATCATTTATGAAATGTTACTCTACCTCTGGTCTCCAAATATGAGTACTATCTATAAGGAAGCTTCTCTTAAGTTACATGTTATACTTCTCTTGTGTTAAAATTTTTCATGTCAACAAGAAATGGGAGAATACGCAAAGTCATGAGATTACCTCAGTCCTAAGTGTAGGATACTGTACAGATGGCCTGTTATATTTAAATATCAAAAAAGGGGGTTGATTTCTAAGCTGTGACAGCACTAAAAAAAAAAAAAAGTCATGATTATCTTTATCTTCACCACCATGCCACCCCCACGTCCTGGTCACCTTAGCTAAAACCTGTGCTATCACATAAGGGCTGGTGATCTATATCTCAACTTCCTTATTTATAAAAGGAGAGCCAGGTCATTTTCCTAATTGTAAGAGATGGTAAGGAATTTGGTGGTGAGGAGAAAACTTGCATTTGCACAAAAATTGTGCCAGGCTATCCATCAGATTCATCTCCAGCATCACATTACAAATGAAGTCACGTGACATTGGTCACGTTCAGGTGCCAACTTCTTCCTGGGAATCCTTGGACTGTGTCCATTTCCTTTCTTGCAGTTGGATGAGGGGTTTCTAACTCTGGTTCTGGTTACCATTGGGATTTCAGAGTGTGGCTATCCAAAAACGACCTGAAACTGTGTTCATTTTAGGGAGTTTGAGGTGAGCCAGAGCTTTAATGAAAGTCTAATTAAAGGGGCCCTGACCCAAAAAGGTGAAGAAGAGACTTCTGTGCACTCACAGAATCCCAGATACATTCCAAACTCCCACGAAGCTTTGTGGCCAGTGTCTCAAAGGATGATTAAGTAGTTAAAAGTAGAAGTGAAATGTGTGATGGATCTCATAACAGTTAAGAGCAATCAAAACTGAATTATGGTGCAATTATAGAAAGAAAATCCATGGCATTTAATTAGGTTGCATTTTATTTAGATAAATGAAAATTTACCCCCCAAACAGAACTAGGAATCAAATACTGTCTCAGATTAAAAAGGAAACTGCTAAGCTTGAAGCTTACACTGAAAAGCTAAAATTTCCAGCCCTTCACTACCTGTAGTTCCAAACATCAAAGGAAAATACCGGAAAAAAGTATCTGTGTGACAGAGAGAGGCAACTCGGGTGTACCATTAGCAAAAGAACCTGAGGGGGAACATTTTATATTCTTCGATTACAAGAAATGGCGAGAGTTTACAAGTCTTGCGTTGCTTTCTATTGAACATGGCTCCACAGTAATGCCAAAAATAGCAAAGTTTAGGCACTTGCTCCAACTTCTGCAGTTTGCATTTGATTATTATGTACTTCACAAATTAACAGCCGCTTTAGAGTTATAATACAGAATTGTATTTCATGCTACTGTTAATAGCATTCCTCCTGTTAATAAAACAATGATGCTTAATGGACATAGGTCCAGAGCTTGTACGGAAGTAATCCAGGGCACATCAAGGGCACAATCATGAAGCAACCACTACTGGAAAACCAATCGTGATGGCCAGAATGACCTGGCCACGTGTCTTGAGACAAGACCAAATACAAATGGGATGAAGTGGCAGGATGGAATTTAAACCCTCCAAAAATGATTACCACAAACTACACAAATCTTTAATCTGTTCAAAATAGCACGAAGTTTCTTCCTGCCGTAGAAAGGAAGTTAGTTGATATTTAGAAGTGTAATGAACTCCTTAAAAACTGCTACCATCTCCAAATTTCAGTTGATCTTCAAAAATTGACACCAGCATTCGGATTTTTTTAAAGTATCAAGTTGGCGAAAGAAATATCTTTAGATCAGAGGGTGTTTTTTTTAATTTGGGGATTTTAAAGTTTAGTAATTAAGCACAAGTAAGTGGCTATTATATGTGTGAAAAACTCCCAAAAAGATACTAAATGTTTTCCAACTACAAGATACTAAATGTTTTCCGACTACCATATGCTCTTACCATGAGGGGGTCTTTCTAATAATGGCCAATTTTTTATCGTAGTCAGGTTTGTTGGTTTATGAGAAACTACTTTCCAGTTTTGACAGCAAACTGTCTTTCTGCTAAAAGACTGTTCTAGTTTTGCTAGAATGTTATACTTCAACGTAATCTAATTGGCAGTTGAAATTTAAGTTCTCAAACTGGAGTACTGACTGTGAGGACAATTTAAGAAGTGTGCACACCAGGCCAGTGCTACCCATGAAAAAGTGGGACTTTCAGGTAGATGGGGGACTGTCCTTTGTGTGGCACCTGTCTGACAGAATCCTTTAGGTATTAGCGTGAATCAGAAATCATTCTGACACTTAAAAAATTTTTTCCAAGATCACCTGTTAGGTAAGGCATTTTTACCAATAAGCCTTCTTAAAATGTCATTCTAGAGACATTTGTCATTAACAGATATTAATAAAGAAAACTGACTTTTTCAGGAAGGCACCACCAGATGGTAGCATTGTTTCAGTACCGTCAATCTAAAAAGCTCCTGGTTTATTTCAGCGGATCCCCCTCTGCCTTTGACTTCCTCTGATCCCCAACTCAAACTGGTGTAAAGTGGTGACCTCGTGTAGTGACTACATTAGAAACTTCTAGCTTCTCTGCTTTTAGAATGCAGTAAACATATGTCCCAGGCTTCCTATTATCTAATAAATCCAACAAATCTAAGTGAAGCAAATGTTTTATTGAAATCAGTTGTCAAATCACAATTTATCCAAATGATAATGCTACATCGTTCTTAAAAGAGTGGGCACAAATATGGCACAGACACAATCCAGCATCTATCAAAATACCATCTGTAAAGAACCTGACTTATTTCGTGCTATGTGTGGATGTGGTCCAGCATAGAAGGTAGACTCAAAACCAGTCGAATTTTTTCTTGATAACATGAAAAACATTTCACTACTTTGCCTCAAAACCAGTCGATTTTTTTCTTGATAACATGAAAAACATTTCACTACTTTGCCTCAAAATTAAGCACTCATCTGTCCGTAACAACCGTATAACAATTAGCGGAGAAGACTTTAAATTAATCTGCTACTGAAGAAAACTTCCTTCCAACCTCCACTGGGGGATAGAAAGAAAAATTTCCCAGTAACGATGGAACATTCTGTATGTTTCCCTCCAAAAAACACTTTCTATTTTTAGTGCACTGTGCATAATAGGAAAGTGACCAATTTCAGAGTGATACTAAACACTCTGAAAGGACCTAATCCTTAGTGAATTTTAAAACAAGAAGTGTAGCTTCTGATCAGGAATGTTATTTCTAGGAAGCTCTGTTTTCAAAGGTTGTAACTGAGACAGACAGCTTCCTGAGACTTCACCGTGGTTGCATGCCCCGTCGTATATTGTGTGATACAGAAGGAATGCACTATACTGTAATTTCCTTAAACATTAAGAAAAAAAATATACAATAGATACAGGAGAATTACTTAAAACATACATATAAATACATAAAGAATGATACTCCAGTTTGAGAAGCAGAACTAGGTATTGCCAACTCCAGTTCCGGGCTAAGAATTAAGGACCTTGAATCAGAAACATTATATGGTACCAAGGGAAAATATCAGGGTGGTCTTGAAAGGAAGAAATGTTATCTGGCTACAGCTCCCGATGAAGCCTCAGGATTGTCAGGGGTTCTCTAGAAATGAGAGCAGTTGATGTGTCTGTTCTTCCATTCCCAAAGTTCTGTAAGATTGGTCTCGTCAGCAGCATTCGTTTTCTTCTCCCACTCGTCTTCACATTCTGGTCTTGCAAATACACAGCAGTAACTGTAGAAGGAAGCCAGAATCAAAAGTAAATAACATATCCTTCACCTCCCTCATTTATTCAACAACAGAAGAGCTGTGAAAGTGAGTTGCAGCCAATGGGAGCCCTAGTGAGAACCACGGTTTAACTGTGTGAGAAAGAAAGATGGTGAAGGTCCATAATACAGCATCCTTTGCTACTTGAACACCAGTAGGCAGGATCTCACACGCACTGGAAATTTTTTTAAATGCTTCTTACTACTGCTGGAAGAAATCCAATTTTTTCCCAGAGAGCTATAAACTATAAATTTCAAGCACTACCTTATAAACCTACTTTGGACTTCTAGTTATTAAAAAAAACAAAACAAAGTAGCTGTGAGCACAACGTATTTCTTATGTCTTTGAGCCAAACACACACACAGTCACACTGGGGGTAAAACGAAGTCATTACTTTCAGGACACCTGTAAGACTGAAGAGCATGTCAATGAGAAAAAGGAAACTAACCCTGGGGGCTTCCCTGGTGGTGCAGTGGTTAAGAATCTGCCTGCCAATGCAGCGGACATGGGTTCGAGCCCTGGTCCAGGAAGATCCCACATGCCACGGAGCAACTAAGCCCGTGCACCACGACTACTGAGCCTGCGCTCTGGAGCCCGCGAGCCGCAAATACTGAGCCTGCGTGAAGCCCGCACGCCTAGAGCCTGTGCTCTGCAACAAGAGAAGCCACTGCAGTGAGAAGCCCGCGCACCGCGACGAAGAGTAGCCCCGTTCGCCGCAACTAGGGAAATCCCACGTGCAGCAACGAAACCCAATGCAGCCAATAAATAAATTTTAGAAAAGGGAAACTAACCTGGATCTCCTAGTCTGGTTGATGGTTATTTCCCCAGATGTAGGTTCTGCATAAAATCCTAATTATTTGAATTCCTGCTTCCCTCATAACAAATCTGCCACCAGATGACAGAAAAGAGGGCAAAATTACTTTCAAAGGAAAGGAAGTTACTTACGTGACGTTTTAGGATTCTGTGGGCTCGGGTTTTGCCGGTGCTCTCTCTTGGTCCTGTGTCTCCTCCTGTGTTTGTGTTTTGATCTCTTTTTCTGACTCGCTCTGCACTTTTTCTTCCTGAAATTCTACTTCCTGGCCATCTCCCTTCTCTTTCAGTTTGGGTCCAATTGTATCTGGAGACTCTTTGGTCGAGCCTCCTGATGCCTCAGCATCTTCCGGGGCTGAGGTTTGGTTCCCGGGGTCAACAGCAGCATCACCTTTTTCATCTTCTCGGGATTCAAACGGTGACTTCTCTGTTCTTTCTCCAAACCCGGCACCACCGTCGTCTTCTGGCACAGACTTTGTTTCAGGGGCTTCTCTCTTTTCCTTGGATGGGGAAGCTACCTCTTCAAGCTGCTGGCCATCTACCGGGGAACTTTCTACCCTAGTGGCCGCCATCTTCTCTAAAGCTTCATTCACATCTCCGGAAACATCTGGATGTGTGTGTTCCCCAGCACTTAGCGGGGACTCCTCTTTGGCTTCGATGGTTTGTGTTTCATCCAACGTGCAGGGCTGAAGTTTGCTTTCTTCTTTCTCGACTTTCTGCCCAGCTTCCTGGCTGTCGGCTTCCGTCAGTTGAGCCTGGGTCTGGAAAGCAGAGGCCGTTTCTTCTGTACTCCCCAACTGGTCAACAACTGTCTGAATTACGTTTTGTACAAGCTTGCAGCTCTCTGTCTCAAGTTTCAAAATCTCATCTTCAGCCTTTAAATCTTCCTCTCTTGTTTTGCTTACTCCGCCTTCCTGACAACCAACCTGCTCACCGTCTCCATCTGACTCGCATTTCTGTGATGTGGTTTTATCTCCTTCCAGGTCTGCGCTGATGCCTTTTTCAGGCATAACAGATACTATTACCGGGATTGATTTGGCCTGAGACTCAGTCCCTGTGGGCACCGCGTCTTCCCCTGGCTGAGCAGGAGAGCCTTCATCTTTTTCTGAGGACTTTTCTTCCGGTACTAAACGTGCCTCTGCAGATTCCAAAGTTTCCGCTGTTTCTAAAATCTTGATAGCTTCTCCTAAGACCTTCTCCCCCATTGCTGCAGCTGTTAGAGCTAATGGTGCCTCAGAGCTTTGAACTTGAATATCTGTGCATGCCTCTTCCTCGTGAACGGGCAGAGAACTTCCTTCAAAACTGATGACTTCCTTTTCCCCGTCTATGACGGTTACATTCACTGCCTGAACCAGTTGCTTACTGAGCTCTTCACATGTGGTAACAGCTGGTTTGCACTCAAGTTTCTCTTCATTTACTTGAGTTGGCTCTAATTCCGTTTTGTCCCTTTCCACTTGAACTACCCTCTCTGTCTCCACTGGGGTTGGAAGAGACTTAGCAGGTCTCTGGGGTTTGAGATCATCATTCTTTTGAAACTCAGCTTTTTTCGTAACTTCGTCCTCAAGGGCAACTTCAGTTATCTTTTTCTCGGCTGTTTCTGTGTCAGCGGACACCACAAGTCCTTCGGCAGATGGCTCCTCTTTGGCTTCCTCCTCAGTGCACCGGCCAGCCTCTTGAATCACCTCAGTCTTTGAAAGGATGGGTACAGTTACCTCTTTATCTGTATGTTCTAGAACCTCTTCCATTTTTGAACGCTTTTCTTCCTGGGATTGAAAATTGGAAGGTTCTGGAGGCATCTCTTTCAGTTCAGGAAGTGCCTCACCTTCTGTGACCTGGTATTGGGTACCGGATGGAACCTCACCGTCTTCATCGATTTCCATGATCTTGGTCTGCTGGCTTACATTTGTGGCTTCAAAATCTGCTACTGGGGTGCTTCCATTGGCCTCACTATCTGTGAGGGTTTCAGCTGAGTCAGGAGCAACAGCCTGTTCTGGGACAGTCTCTGGTTTTACCGCAGCCACGGTTTCAGCTGGACAGGTGCTTGTAAGCTCCCTGGCCTCTGCACTCTCTGTGCCTGGAGGAATTTCTTCCAAGCTTTCCAGGGTGGCCTGTACCATCGCCGTCCCCTGTGTCAAAGTCTCAGTTTTCGTTTCTTGTACACGTACTCTGGGTGCTCCATCCATTGCTTCCTTCTGATCGAGTGCTTCCTCCACCTGCTCCAGTATTTTCGCTCGTCCTTTCTGGGTTGTCTGGATGGTGTCGTCTAGCCCTCTGGCGTCAGGCAGCTGTGATTCCTCTTTAACTTTTTCTGCAACGGCCTGCAGCACCTCTCGGGTCCTCTTCGCCTGGTCTTCCATGTCGGGCATGCTGCCCTCCACCTCCTGAACCGGTGTTGCTTCCTCGGTGGTATCTGGAAAGTCGGTTAACTGGGAAACAGCCGAAACCATGTCGGTGGTCTCTTCTTCAGCACAGAGCGCCTCTGTGGTTTCTGCGGCCGTCAGAGCTTCAGGGGTCAACTCCACCTTGCTGGCGACTGTGTCATCAGCGACCTCCTGGCTCTCTGGCAGCGTTCTGGTTTCGACGGGGGTTTCCTCTGCAACGACTTCTTTTTCAAACACCTCCCCAGGTGGTGGCTTGTCTTCGTCTTCTGCTTGTTCAAGAGGTTCTGTCACCGAAGCAGAGATCCAGGAAGGTGCCCTTTCTTCAATGCTAGTAACGGCCCTTGTCCCGTCCATGACAGCCACAGTCACGGTGTGAACCAGACCCTTACTGAGCTCCTCCGACACGTCGACAGCCACCTTCTGCTCGGGGCCCTCCTCGCTCTTCGGAGCCTGCTGTGCTTCTGTTTTCTCCCTTTCCACCGCATCGTACTCGGACAGAGGCACCACGGCTGGGACGTCCGAATCGTCCTCGTTGACCTCCGTTGGCCCCGTATCTTCCATCGCCGCTTGTTCTTGTTTCCCATCCAGCCTTTTCTTCCTTCGCCCAGGAATAAACTTCCTGATTGAAACCCAAGACTCTTCTTTCCCCAGCTCAGCATCTGAGGCTGAATATTCTAGGCCGGACCCAGCTACCAAGTCTTCGTTTTTCTCTTCCAGTTTTGACTTCGGTTTTTTCCTCGAGGTGACTAATCTTTTAAATGACTCCCAGGTGGAGACCCCCTCCCCTTCGGAGGGGCTGCCGGCCTGCTCGGGTGAGGAACTTCCTGGGGGTTGGTCGTGGTCTTGGGAGCCGGCAGGGGGCGCGTCTGGGCCCGACTCCCTGTCTCTCCCTGCTTCCTCTGGTTTTTGGCTGTCTCCTCCCAGGGGTTTTGGTCCCCCTTCGTCGTCAGAAGAGGATGCTTTCCTTGCTCTTTTCTTGGATGACCCCACACAAATCAGAGCTTCCCAGGACACGGAGGTGTCAACCTTGCGCTTTGGCTCTTCCGGCTTCTGCTCCTCTCCGTTTCCTTTCCCCTCCTCCTGCACTTCAGAGGTGGTGCTCTCCGTGGAGGACAGGGTGGCGCTCTTAACCTTGTCCACTTCGTCCTCCTTGTCACTTTCAGACAGCCTTCTCACGCGTTTCTTGGGCGTCACCATCTTTTTGAAAGATGCCCAGGGGGTAACACCTTCCCTCTTCTTCTCTCCGTCGGAAGTGGTCCCTTCCTCCGTCTCCCCGTCCTGGGGGGCCTCGGCCACGCCTTTCTCCAGGCACGTGATCTCCTCGGGCTCTTCGGGGGACGAGGCCGAGCTCTCACCCTTGGGTTCGTCTGGGCTGTCGGGAGAATCCGCTGAGGCTGGATGCTGCTCTCCGGACTCCTCATCTCCTCCTCTTTTCCCTTTCTGCTTCTTTCCAGAGAGTTTTTTTAAGCCGCTGCTTGTGAACAGTTTCTTTAAAGGGCTTCCCTGCACCTTAGTTCTCTCCTGCGAGGACGGCACTTCCACCTCCCCCGCGACGCCCTCAGGGGGCGTGGGAGGTGCTTTCGCGTCTGCGCAGAGCTCGGCTGGCTGGGCGTGGTCCCCGCTGGGGGCGCCCGCCTCTTCCTGCATCTTCAGCAGCGCCTCCGGGGGCTCGGCATCCGGAAGGTCGGCGTCCGTTTCAAGCGATCGCTCAGGTGGCGAGGGCTCTACTGCCTCTTCTACCTCGGCTTTCTGCGCCTCTGTGCCCTTCTCTGCAGTGCTGACGTGGACCTCCGCGACAATCTCTACTTTTTCATCGAACACTTCTGTTGCTAACGGCGCGGGTTTCTCTTCGGGAGGTGCTTGCCCTTGGTCTTCGGGGGGCAGCTCCACCTTTTCATACTCAGCCGACAGCCTGGCATCCTGGGTGCTCTCGCGGGCCTCCTGTGAGGACGGCTGCTCGGAGAGATCATCCGTCTTCTCGTTTTCTTCTGTGTCTGCCTTTTCTGCCTCTTGTTCCTTTTTCTTCTCTGAAGCCTCCAGCTCATCCTCCCGAGGCTTCCTGAAACTGGTCTTTTTTCGCCAGCCGGCCCAACCTTGAGTGAAGAATTTTTTGAAGGGTGATGCAGTTTCGCTGGCCACTGGACTAGTCGGAGAATCTGGAGATCTGGCGGGTTCTTTCTCTTGTTTTTCTTCTCCTTCATCTTTGCCTTCCTCGGCTGGTGGACCAGACTCCGCCTGAAGGGAGACTTCTGGGCGGCTCAGCTCGTGTCTGGGCGTCTCTTCGGGCTTCTCTGTGGACTGTTTGAGTTCAGTGTCTGGGGGTGTCGCGTCCCCCGTCTCCCGGCTGGGCTCCAGGCGGTCACCAGCCCCGTCGGACCCCCCTGGCCCTCCGCCTTCATCCTTTTTGACGGTGAGAAGCTGCACAGTGTCAGACTTCTCTGTCTTATCCTTTTTCACAGTGAATTTGAAGCCGACAAACTTAAACACCTTCTTAAATCCTACGTCATTAGCCTGGGGCTCAGCGGGTTGCATCAGCTCGTCTACACTGCTTTCTGAGGCAGGGATCTGTTCCATCATCTCAGGCATTTCCTCCTGCCCCTCCTTCGTGATGTCTTGAATGTCTTGAACCGCCGCTGAGTTAGCAGCCATGTCTTTGTCTGAGTCCCTTTCAGTCACATCTTCAGACTCTCTCTGTCCAACTATTAACAGAAAAAAAAAGAAGAGGGGGTGGGGGTGGGGAAGAAAAAGGTTGAAAATGATTACAATTCAAGAAAATTAAATATTTAAAAAACACGGCCAATGAATACTTTCTTTAACATCAGGCAGTTCCAAGATCGGGTAACGGTCTTACCAGTATCTGTAAATCTCAATAGATTAGGCAAAAAATTAGTTATAGGTAAGTAGCCACAACATCACTAAGGGTAGGTCAACCAGACGGCGTATGCAAAATGGAATCACACATCACACCTAGGATCTAGAATCCATCAAGCTTTAAAGATAACTTCCACTTTATAGGAAATAGAGGGTTAGAGAAACTAAGCTAAATAAGTACCTAGACAAATCTAAAGGAGGGGCATTCTATGTGATAACTACCTGGCCTCTTCAACAAGTCCCCAAAGGCGACCAGAGCTCCTTGGGGAAATTCTGGGCTAGGTCAGGGAAAGTACAAGGAACATTTTATTGCGACAAAAGGGGGTGCTCAAAAGCTTGTGTGTGTGGGGGCATATCCAAAGGACACAGGAGCCAGCTTGAAAGGGCTTCTGCTGGCCAAACTTTGAAGCGTAAAAAAATAACAATGATAGGTTATAATACATTGACTAAAAATAGAATCTATGAACCAAGAGTGACACTACAAATACAACATTGTAAATCGACTATACTTCAATTATAAAAGAGTGATACCAAAAAATTAAGTGAGGAGTACGGGATACTTCCTTATGAAAAAACGCCAATCAATAAATTTAGATATAACTTGCACTTTGATCCGTAGAGCTATTTCTTTAGAATTTAGAATTCTACCACATCAAGATTCATATTTATTAAGGACGAGAGTTAAGAAAAACGGTTCTTTTATAGACAGTTGTCCAGGCTCTTCCTAGGCCACAGCAAACAGCCGTTCAGCCTTGAAAACGCAGAGCATCACTGTCTCTAAACACGTATTTGTATCATTCATCAAACAATTAACTTAAAGGAAATAATATAAGTGGATTTTCGCTTGCAGTTAATTTGGAGAGGAGAAAGCCATGTTTTAATTCGCTTCAACTGTAGGGTCAACTGAACTGAACTTTTTCAATTGCTTAGAAAAATAAAAATAATTTCTCATTATATAAAATAAATGCAACACTGTTTCATGGCCAATGAGGTTACTCTTTTGAATGTGGGCCTGACTGAAGGCATTTGGAACTAGTCATATCACTATTAAAATCAGCTATTCAGAAACAAATTTTAAAGACAGGAATTAGGGGGAAAGTTTTTAATAGATGAGACTTGGAAGCAAAGCAAGGATATTGGCTGTAGCTTAAGTGGTTGCCTTATTTGGTAAAGCCTAGTTGGCTGTTTATCAGTAGACTTAGAAAAACCACGTTTACTAATAACACCATTCTAATAACTCATTCAGTCAAGAATCAAGAGATGCTAAAACTTTGGGGTGAAAGGTTTCCAGCACACTTACAGTTTTAGAGTATCAACACACAGATTACTTCATTTCAAAAGCAACAATTTCCTTTGTAATGCAGAAACCTGCCAGGTACCACCTTAACCAAGCGATCAGAATTAACATCTCCAATAACGGGACAAAACCGTCATCATGCTTCGTGATGTGAGGCACTGAGAGGGCCAATAAATCAGCTACACAGTACTCCTGACAAAAATGTTTAACAGAATTGAATCGTGTGGAAACAGTCAGACAACAGCCCACATGGAAGCCTGGCCTGAAATATAAATGTCGCAAAGGACAAAAATCAAACATAAATACAAATGCATTGTCTGCAAGTAACTTTCAAAAAGTTTAAGGGGAGAGAATGACGGGGTACGGCTAGAGGAGAAAGAAAATGTGGTAAAGTATCAGTGAATGGTGAATAAAGTCAAGTGTATATGGGTGTTCACTGTATTTTTCTTTAGGTTTGAATTTTGTTTTGTTTTTTTTGCGGTATGCGGGCTTCTCACTGCCGTGGCCTCTCCCGTTGCGGAGCACAGGCTCCGGACGCGCAGGCTCAGCGGCCACGGCTCACGGGCCCAGCCGCTCCGCAGCATGTGGGATCTTCCCGGACCGGGGCACGAACCCGTGTCCCCTGCATCAGCAGGCGGACTCTCAACCACTGCGCCACCAGGGAAGCCCGGGTTTGAATTTTTTTTTTTTTTAACATGTTTATTGCAGTATAATTGCTTTACAATGGTGTGTTAGTTTCTGTTTTATAATTTAGGTTTGAATTTTAAAACTTGGGGGTTAAAGAAGCAAGTCAATGTTATTTAATAAAGGGTGGGATTCTGTGCTAAATTTAAAAATTTAAGAAACATAACAACCAGAGACACCAGGCATGGTCCTGGGTTGGATATTTGTTAGGGCAAGCCAGCTTAATGACATTTTTGGGTCTACTTGGGATACGCGATGTCAGATTAGAGGAGATGAATTCTTAGCAAAATGAAAGGGTAGAAATTTTGACTGAAGAAAAGCAGGTTACCAAACAGTGTATGTACTATGACCTCATTTTGGTTTAAAAACTCTCTCTCTCTCTCCCTCTCTCTCTAGGCCCCAGCAAACAGCCGTTCAGCCTTGAAAATGCAGAGCATCACTGTCTCTCTCTCTCTCTCTCTCTCTCTCTTTCTCTCTCTCTCTCTCACACACACACACACCCCTTACATACGACTTCCGGAGGATGGGAATGTGATATAGTTTAGTTTTGCTTATCTGAATTTTTTCATTTTCTATTTAGTATTGCTTTCTGTAATAAACAAAAAGGTCAATTAAAACTGACGCACAAAAAGGTCCCAATAATGTTGGAACAACATACTTAATGCCCGCTGCACAAAATGAAGCTTAATAATTATAACCAGTTCCAATACCAGTGCTTAGAACGTGGCAATAAGTATTTGAAATACAGAAATACAGAACAATGTGGAAATACAGAAACCATATGCATATCCAAATCCATAAATTCCTCCAAGAAAATAATTTTATACTTTATGTGAAATATTACAAACCTATGTCCACAAATTTCCATTTTACTATTTATTGGGTTTCATTTTGAAAGTGAAGCCTAGAAAGTTCACTGAAAAGCTGTCCAAAGTACCACCCAAGTGAAGACCAGAGCCCGCGTGCAGAGCCCCGTTTGAACATGCCTTGTACTGTGCTAGAAATCAACCTAAAGTCCTTTTCCCCTTCCTTTTTCTTTTCTAATGTTACCAGATTTATGGATAATCACAGATAAAACCTGTGACCATCTGGACCTCCTCTTCTGCAGAGAGGAAGGAAGGATACTGAGGAGGTGCTCTAACGCTACCTACATACTTACAGGGCTGGGCAGGGCCTCAGCTTTGGTGACAGTGCGTAGCTGTCTCTGTAAGAGTTTTGGGAGTTTCAGCCAATTTTCATTTTTTTCTAACTGATATCAGCATCTAAGGTAGCATTAAAAAATAATAATAATAAAACCGAACTGAACATTTATATATTTTTTTGGTCTCGCCACAAGGCTTGCAGGATCTCAGTTCCCCGACCAGGGATTGAACCCAGGCCACACCAGTGAAAGCTCGGACTCCTAACCACTAGGCAACCAGGGAACTCCCCAAACTGAACATTTTTTTTAAAAATTCATTTATTAATTTATTTATTTTTGGCTGCGTTGGGTCTTCGTTGCTGCCCGTGGCCTTTCTCTAGTTGCGGTGAGTGGGGGCTACTCTTCGTTGCAGTACACGGGCTTCTCATTGCAGTGGCTTCTCTTGTTGCGGAGCACAGGCTCTAGGCGTGGGATTCAGTAGTTGTGGCACACGGGCTTCAGTAGTTGTGGCTTGCCGACTCTAGAGCGCAGGCTGAGTAGTTGTGGTGCACAGGCTTTAGTTGCTCCGCGGCATGTGGGCTCTTCCCGGACTAAGGTTCGAACCTACGTCTCCCACACTGGCAGGCAGATTCTTAACCACTGTGCCACCAGAGAAGCCCCCCAAACTGAACATTTTAGATAAAGAAGGTTTGAAGAAAAATCAACTTGATTACTTTCAAGTATGCTTCTTAAAGGGAAATTTTTCCTTTCCTTTTTTAAAAAAATCAATTTGAGAACCAAACACTGAACTCTAGTTAATAACATGCATGCTAAAGTGTTTAGCGGTGAAGCATACTGATGCCTGCAGCTTACTTTGAAATGCATAAAAGAGAAGTAAGATGGACTCATGAACAGATACAAGGATGGATAGTTGAAGAGATATGTGAGAAGGCAATTATGGTAAAACATTAATTATACAATCTAGATAAATATACATGTCTAATATTCACTTTTCTTTCAACTTTTTCATATCTTAAAATTTTTCATAAATAAATAAATTTGGGGGGAAAAGCTCCCCAGGTGATAAAAAAAAATCACTTTGAAATACACATTTGTGACCAACTTTAGACTTTATAAACAATAAAGAAGGACTTCCCTGGTGGTGCAGTGGTTAAGAATCCGCCTACCAATGCAGGGGACATGGGTTCGATCCCTGGTCCAGGAAGACCCCACATGCTGCGTAGCAACTAAGCCCGTGCACCACAACTACTGAGCCTGCATGCCACAACTACTGAAACCTGCGCGGCTAGAGCCCGTGCTCCGCCACATGAAAAGCCACTGCAATGAGAAGCCCGTGCACTGCAAAGAAGAGTAGCCCCCGCTCACCACAACAAGAGAAAGCCCGTGCCCAGCAACGAAGACCCAATGCAGCCAAAATTAAATTAATTTAAAAAAAAGACCCAACGCAGCCAAAACGAAATAAATTTATTTTTAAAAAATAAAGGAAAAATTACAACCCACATTAAATACTGAGGCAAATATCCCAAGAGAAAGAAAAATTCAGACATATGTGATAGACTGTTCAGAGTATCCAACCCTGACATTCCTTTCCTTCTGGGAACACTCTCTCCCCATTATTTATTTAAAAGTATGTATAATCTTCTGAAATAAGAATATGCTGTTTATTTATCTCTTGTAAAAATAAAATACAGTGTGTGTGAAAAAAAAATATGCTGTAAGTTTCCATTTGTTCCTATTATAATCCAGTTTATACAGTTAAGTCTAAGGGTTTCTTGAAGTTAAGTGCATTTCGATGAACTACTTTACAAGTTTTCCCAATTATAAAAGCATACTCATCAGAGAACTTTCTGCAAACACTTCTAATGCAACACAAGAGATGTGACCTTCTTTTTTTTAAAGATGGATGATATCATTGGAAACACACTAGAGGAAAAAGTCAAAGCCCAAAAGTAAACTCTATTCTACTATAAATTTACTAGTAATGCACACATATAAAAATTAAATTTCCTGCCAGCAAGCTGGAGGTAAAAACACTCATTAACTAACCTCTCTAGAAACCATTAGAAAATGCAGAGACGCTTTGCTAACATAGTAGGAGAAAGTAGGTGTAACACACCAGTTCCCCCGTTTCCCCTCCATGTTCCTAAATCTGTGTTTCAATTTGAAACACCTTTTATAAAACTCTGGGATGACTGGAATGTTTATAGTCAAAACTCGGGAAACAAAGCTGAACAGCTGCTAACTGGAATTACAAAACAACTATTGGTGGTTCCTTATAGCTTAGCAATATTCAGATGTTCTCTTTAGAGTGTTATATGGCTGAACCCATTAAAAAAGAAAAGTATTTAAGATCACAGGAAAATTTAAAATCCTAACTGGTCTGCAGTCTCTTTTTACCTAAGTAATCCTAGGAGCTACTATTGTCAGAACAATCTTCCAGACTGGGCAAGGCCCTCGCTGGCCCAGATGGCGCCTTTGTGCTTTGTGCACAAGGCTGGACAAACCCAACTCAGCCCTGATTTCCACTTGCCTTCTGTACCAGCTAGACCTGTACAGACCTTACAGAGAGGCCCTGTTTCCTAAAATACCCCTTTGATCACACCATGAAGCTAGCTGCCAAACATCCCTAAGGGCTCCAGGATCTAGGGGAGTGTCTTCTACACTACTAACCTGGCAGCCAAGGCTGTCTAAATTACATTCTAACATATAAGCCAGCTTAAAAAAAAATTTTTTTATCGGATATATGCATATGTATAACTGATTCACTTTGCTGTATACCTGAAACTAACACAACATTGTAAATCAACTATACTCCAATAAAAATAAGCCAACTTTGATCGCACACTTGCACTTCAGAGGTCTGTAACCTGCCTCAAACCACGTGCGACCACGTGGCTACCCACTCAGCTGGGAACCCGCAGGTAGTGAAACTTAGATCCTTTTATTTCAGCCTCGTTTCCTATGACTGGGCCAGGCGCTCGGCGTGCTGCAGCCCAAGTAGCAAGGCCTGCTCCGTCCTGTTCTGCATCCCCCATTTTGCTCGCCTGCCTCTGGGCTCTTGGGGAGGGGTGGGGGGGCGACTTTCTGGTCTTGGCTAAATCCTTGTGATTTTTCGAGGCCTGTATCGTTTTCTACCTCGCCCGCCTGCCGGGCAAAGACCTTCCCAGGTGACCCCAGCCCGCACAATCTCTATCCCAATCCTCACGCCCCTCCTTCTAGGTCATTGTCTTCCCGATGTGCCTCTTTCTGGCAAGAAGCAACGTGCAGCCTAGGGCCTCCCTTGCGCTGCGGTTCTGTTTTTCAGTTTCCGGGCGAGGTGCTGGCTCGGAGAGTGCAGGGTTCGGGCACATGCTCCACGGGCCTCAGCGAACCCTATGGAGCCCAGAGGGTGGCTCTGCAGCCCTGGGCATGGTGTCCTGTGGTGTCCCTCCCTAACACCCCCCCACCCACCCTGCGCACTCCTGCGCCGGCAGGTTGATGAAAGCAAGGGAAAGGAGGAAGGATGGAAACCCACAAACCCATCTAACTGACACTTCAGGGGTCGCTCCCGGCGATCCGGCCCGCCAGGCCCCGGGGCGAACCGCCGCTGGGGGGGGCGCGCGCTACTCACAGCAGAGGATACTCCACCAGGGCCTGGCGCGCGGCGCGCCGCTGGCCGGCAGGGGCAATCCGACAGAGGCCCCGGAGGCCCCAGCCTTCCTCTGCCGGCTGCCCCATCGCTGCATGGAGACGCCCCTGGGAGAGTCGCGCACGTCTCAGAGGGCTCAGCCTCCTCGTCAGCCTGCAAGGGAAAGCCAGGAGGCCCTGAGCATCACCCCCAGGGGCCCCTCTTCCAGGCGAAGCACACTAGATGCCAGAAACCAGCCAAACCTCCCTGGCCAAAGGCCGCCAAACCTCACTGTCGCAGCGTTCCTGTACTGCCTCTCTTACCCGCACAACATTCCATCGAAGTAGTTGATCCAAAACCCGCATTGCCTATCAGTGGCCCAGGGCATGGCAGGCACCTGTGCCTGGGTGGGTTTGTTTGTAAGTACTTTAACTTCCTAAGTATTAGAATAAGAGCTGGGTTCCCATTACGAAGCTATCATCTCCAATCATAGAGCCTTAGAGCTGGAAAGCAGAGGTCACCTGGTCCCCCTAGCTGGTTTACAGGGGAATAAACTGACTTCAAACATGGTTGTATGTGGGAAATGCAAAACGGTATAGCCACTTGGGAAGACATTGGGGCAGTTTCTTGCAAAACCAAACACACTCTTACCATCTGATCCAGCAATTACGCTCCTTGGTTTTTCCCTAAATATTCTTGGTATTTACTCATACCCACACTTGGTATGAGTTGAAAACATGTCCACACAAGAACCCACACATGGATGTTTATAGCAGCTTTACTCACAATTGCAAAAACTCGGAAGCAACCAAGATGTTCTTCATAGGTGAATGGATAAATAAACTATGGTGGTATATCCAGGCAATAAAATATTATTCAGCACTAAAGACAAGCTAGCAGATCATGAAGACATGGAGGAGCCTTAACAAGCGCATATGACTAAGTGAAGGAAGCCAAACTGAAAAGGCTACGTACTGTACGATTGCAACTCCACGGCATTCTGGAAAACGCACAACTGTGGAGACAATAAGAAGACCAGTGTTACGGGGGTAGGGAGGTGGGAGGGATGCACAGGCAGAGCAGAGAGGACTTTTTAGGACGGTGAAATACTCTGCATGATACTCTAGATACATGTCATTATACATTTGTTCAAACCCACAGAATGTACACCACCAAGAGTGAACCAGTGTAAACGAACCCATACCAATGTGAACTATCGACTTTGAGTGATAATGATGTCAGTGTAGGCTCATGGATGGTAACAAATGTACCGCTCTGGTGTGGGACACTGATAGTGGGGGAGGCTAGGCATGTGTGGGGTTAGGGAGTGTATAGGAACTGTACTTTCCACTCTTGCTTGCTGTGACCCTAAAACTGCTCTAAGAAATAAAGTCTATTTTTTACCAAATGCTAAACACAAAGATTGTCTTTTTGAAAGAAAAATAAACTCCATGTACTCTCAAAGCATTAAAATTCTTATTCTCCAAACATTGTAACTTTACAATTTGTAAATGCCACTTATGACAAGAAAAATTATTTAGACATGTCAACACCTACACTTAAGAGAAAAATTGCTATGTCTGATGTGGACAGCAATTCAAATTCTATTTCAGTGTAAAAAGCGGTTTTTTCATGGTTACGGTCATGCTTTAAAAAAAGAAAGAGGGCTTCCCTGGTGGCGCAGTGGTTGAGAGTCCGCCTGCCGATGCAGGGGACACGGATTCGTGCCCCAGTCTGGGAGGATCCCGCATGCCGCGGAGCGGCTGGGCCCGTGAGCCATGGCCGCTGAGCCTGTGCGTCCGGAGCCTGTACTCCGCAACGGGAGAGGCCACAGCAGTGAGAGGCCCGTGTACCGCAAAAAAAATAAATAAAAAAATAAAGAACACATATATACTACGCGCCCACTCAAAGATAATGATTCAAAAGATCACCTGAGTACATCTGTAACTTATATAATATTGTACATCAACTCTACTTGGATAAAAAAAATTTTTTTAATGTTGTAAGATCACCTGACCATCATTTTGTCACTTTGTCAAGGTAAAGATTGGATAAAAGCAAGAATCAATGGGTGCTGGATTTCCCTGGTGGTGCAGTGGTTAAGAAACCGCCTGCCAATGCAGGGGACACGGGTTCGATCCCTGGTCCGGGAAGATCCCACATGCCACGGAGCAACTAAGCCCGTGCGCCACAACTACTGAGCCCGCGTGCCGCAACTCCTGAAGCCCACGAGCCCTAGAGCCTGTGCTCTACAACAGGAGAAGCCACTGCACTGCAACGAAGAGTAGCCCCCGCTCGCCGCAACTAGAGAAAGTCCGCATGCAGCCACGAAGACCCAACTCGGCCGTAAATAAATAAATAAAAAAAAAGAATCAATGGGTGCTAAATGGGGGAGGGGGGGAGTTGGGCTGGATACTTACATGCCTAATAGTCGAAAGGGTGGTGAAATCGGACAACAGCTCAACATCAACCTATGAGGGACAGATGGACATTGTGTACAATACCTTGAGAAGGAAACAATGTCATCTGTGGCTAAGAATGCACAACCTAAATTCAATTAGGAGAAAACAAACACAAAATAAGGAATGTGGTAGAAATGGGAAGAGAACTATATGCTTTGAACATGCCAATATCTAAAAGACAAAGGTTATACAGATGCTCCAGATTAAAAGAGGCTAAACAGATTATGAGGTAATACCTGACCTGAGAATGGATCTGGCAATGCAAGGGGAGAATGCTAAAAAGGACCTTATTAGATAACTGACAAGACTGAAAAAAGAATGGTAGATTATAAAGTAAGTATTGTGATAATGTAAATATCTGACATTGATAACGGTACTATGATTACGAAAGGAAATATCTCTATTCTTAGGAAATACACACTGAAGCATTTAAGAGTGAAGGACCATGATGTACATAACCTTTCCTCAGATGATTCAGAAAGCTCCACATCTCATGCCTACATAAGACATAACAGGAACCTGTATGTTGGTTTTTTATTTTGTTTTGTTTTCCAACATAGAGCGAGAGAGTAAATAATGAAGCAAATGAGGCAAATGTTAAGAAGTGAATCTAGGTGAAGAGTACATGATGTGCCCTGTACCATTTTTATTTTTGCTACTTCCTCTAAGTTTGAAGTTATCGTTTGAAACAATCAATCAGAAGAATGAACGAGTGCAGATGACTAATGAAAATATAGAGAACAACAAAAATGGAGACGGTAGTGACTCACCCTACCTGATTTTAGTGGCTCTTTGCCTCATATTATATACCATAAAACAAATTTTTATCAATGAATTAAATAACAGAAAAACTCTTCCCCTACCCCTCAAAGAAGAGACAGAATTCAGGTAGAAAGGAAGAAGATTAAAGACCAGAAGTTCTAGAGACAGACTGGTGTTTAAATTTCAGCTGCACCACCTACTAGCACTGGGCCCTTGGGCATATCTCTTGAAGTTTCTGTTCTCGGTGCCCTCACCTATAACATAGGTCCCCTCCGCTACTAGCAAAGGCTAGTTAGGAGGGTAAAACATCAACTGGCAGTCTAGAATAAAAATAAAACAAAAGCCATTAGAATGGCTTTTTTTTTTTTTTGCTTCACTGTTTTCCTCAGAACAGAAATACTTCCTTTTAATTACTTTTTACCAGTTCCAACCGTGAACTATATGAATTGCAGAAGATTTAAAAATACAGAAAATTGGGAGTAACATCCATAAAGACTATGTCCAGTGATAACGGCTATTAATATCTGTATTTTCTTCTGGATAAATTATCTAATAGTCTTCAAAACTATGACATACTGGTTGCATAATTTCTTTTTATGTCCCCTTGTTTTTAGACAATTTATGTTGGTCCAGTTTTTCATTATCACACTCACATGTATAAAGTCATTGTCCAAACCCGGGAAGGAGTTTTTGAACAGAAGAGGGCAGTCTTGAGCAGCCTTCAGCTCTCCAGACCTGGCAGCCTTGAGACACTCCTAGACCTTCAGCACCACAAGACGCTGCAGAAACCCATCAACACATAAAGTTTAGGTGCTCTTTCAAGTTCTGTGAAGTCATATCACACCTGTTTTTACCTCTTCGACTCCCAGCATAAACACTTCAAGGGGGGAAATGGGCATTCTGAGTTAGCTCCCTATCTGCTCTCTTCTTCTTTATTTGCACCCAGATCTAGATCCTTTTCCCCGATTTTGGACCAAGTTAAGGTCACACGTAGATGAGCCCTACTTTCTGTCTGGAACTCCCTTCCTCCCCTTCCCTGCTTTCCCAGCCCAACTGCACACAGTACAGCAAAATCACCCCACATTTCCCAGGTTCCGGCTGAAGGCAGAGACTCCCAGACCATCATCCACCCCACCCACGTTCCAGTTTGTGGTTAGCAGAAAGCTCTTTAAAGGTGTTTCTATGAGCTGTCTGCATGCAGGTTCTAAGTGAGTTCAAAGATCTTAGCTTGGTGAGCAAACAAGGAGGCTGTTAAACGCATAAAAGAACAGCTAAATAAATAAATATCAGTGTAAAAATGTAACAATATAGCTTATAATCCATGAAATTATAATCAACTTATCAAAAAAAAGAAAAAAGAAGAACAGCCAAAAAATGTGGGGTGGGGCTTCCCTGGTGGCGCAGTGGTTGAGAGTCTGCCTGCCGATGCAGGGGACACGGGTTCGTGCCCCGGTCCGGGAAGATCCCACATGCCGCGGAGCTGCTGGGCCCGTGAGCCATGGCCCCTGAGCCTGCGCGTCTGGAGCGTGTGCTCCGCAACGGAGCAACAGTGAGAGGCCCACGTACTGCAAAAAAAAAAACAAAAACGTGGGGTGGTAGGGAGGGGCGGACCACGTCAGCAGGTTCAGCTGTTGGGAGTAGAAGAAGCAGGTGAGTGACAGGAAGCAGATAATAATAGTGGAGACGGCTTTCGAGGAAGATAGTCCAGTGTTCACCTGTTCGGACTTAGCATAGCAGAATCTACTCACAACCACACTTACAAGCATTTCATTAATACGTTTACTTTTAAATGACTTCAAAACCTCCTCTGCTCTAACTTGACACATCAGCTCCCTATGGAATTGCTGTCTGCCTTAGATTTGTCCAGTTGGATAGGAAGAGGAAAATCAAAAACCTTCATCATCTAAGCATCACTGATTTGGGGATGCACTTTCTTGGCATCCAAAAAGACCTTGCACAAAATAACTGGTTTAGGGTGGGCCTTTCTGATACAATGTATAATTATCCCGCATGTGGGGCTTTGAATTATCCAGCCATTTTGCAGAACGCTGCTATTAATCCTGCAAGTTTCTCAAATACCCATAAAGTCCAAACACAGTGCTCCCATACTCAGTGATGGTGCGGTTTACGTAGAAACTCCACGTTCTCGCCAGGCATCAAAGATGGCCAAAAGGCTGGGAAAGGGAGTCGGTCAATGTGTCAACTGGGAAAGCTCTAAGAGGCGGAACCAGCAAATGCTTCATCTCCACGCAGTCCTGCTCGTCACTGGTCCTCTCCCCACCCCGCAGACACTTCAAAGGGCAAGAAAATACTACAGTTCTTGCAAGGATCCCCGCACTCATCGGCAGCACCCTAAACACAGTCTTACCTGGACACGTGATTTGTGTCAACATGGTTTTCCACTAAAACCGTTAGTGGCATCAACGTCATAAGTCTTGCTTCGTAAATAAACATCAACATAGAAACCAAATATTTCTAGTCCCTTTTTCTGGGAAGAGATTCTAGTCATATGCCTTTGTGAGTGAGTGTTACTACGTTGGAAACATTACTTGGAAAAGAAAAAGATGATTTAAAAATGACATAGGAAGTGCTTTCACTCACTTAATTTTCTGCATATGCCCCAGAAGGAGGCTCTTTAGGGTGGACATACAGCTTTATAGATGCAGAAAAGATAAAGGCGAGTGACGGGTGAAGCGATGGTGCAGCTTCTGAAGTTTTATCAAAGACTTTGAATAAGCTTTTTGTTTGTCTTTATGTTTTTCTAAGACAAATGAAAGGTCTCCTTTTCTTTTCTTTTTTTTAGCCGCACTGCGCCACTTGTGGGATCTTAGTTCCTCAACCAGGGATCGAACCCTGGCCCCCGGCAGTGGAAGTGCGGAGTCTTAACCACTGGACCGCCAGGGAAGTCCGAAAAGGTGTCCTTAAAGAAAAAAGTATGGAAAGTGAAACGGAGAAGAAAAATGACAGCTGGTAGTACATACTTTCTGCCCCGATATTTTTACTTTTAAAAGTATAAACTATCCTCAGGTACTACATAATAGGAAAACTTATGGCATATCTGTAATAGTAATAACCTATGAGTTGTTTAATGTTTTGAACAGCTTAACAAGCCCTTCCAAGGCTTAAAAAACCTACAGAACATTAATGAAGTCAAATAAGTGTGAAAATATACGAATAGTTTTATCTTCAGTAGCGTCGAAAGAAACCAAAACTTGAAAGCATTTTGTGGACAGAAATTCCACTTTGGAAGAGAATTGTCAAAGCTTTTCCTTTTTCGGTGTTATCGTCTACTAAACCATGCTTATCTGCAGATAAATGTCCAGTCAATGCCAATTTATAAAATCAAGCACAGGAGATCTATGAGTATGGGCGAATATACATTTTCCCTGTGAACAATTTCATAATCCTCCACCTTCCAAGTCCCAAAGGGTCTTCCAAGTCCCAGAGGTTAAAGGTCCTGTACTGAACCCTGCTTCCCGCGCAGACACCCTGCTCCCAAGCTCCACAAAATGCAACAAGCATTTGTGGGTCCAAAAGCTGCAAGATCAGCATTCTTTTCTCACTCTTCCAAAGACTCAGAGATTAAGAGATAAAAGTATGACTTGTTTTCTTTTACTTTAGAGGTTTAAAAGAAAAAAAAACCTTTAAGGAATATGTCATATTATAGATTACAAAATGTTAATGTTTTTATCCAAACTTAGATATATTTGTCAGATAAAAAGTGCAATACTGTAAACAGCTATAACATTGATTTTTTTTTTGGTTTAGTATAACCCATGCTCTCCGTTCCCCACGCAAATTGGGGCTGCTTGCTGTGACATCTGGAACTGGTTAACTTTCCCCCATGATTTGCAGCATTGCCCTGAAATTTTTCCAGGAATTCTCCACATTCTAAATCCATCTCTATATCTTACACACCCAACCAACTATTCTCATTCTAATGCTGATCAACCACGAAACCTCCAAGGGGAGATGTGTAACTGGGGTTGAAACTCAGAGAAGCAAAACCCCACACAGGAGCATACAGGTGATGCTCATCATTGGCCCTGGCCTCGATAGTGACGTCCCGCGGTCCCTTATACACCTGGGCAGGCATGTAAAAATGTGGGCACCACGAAATCAAAGCAGCATCCGTTACACAACGAGAAAGAGGTCCTTTACAAGCTATTCTACAGCTGTGCTTTTTTTTTTTTTTTTTTTTTTTTTGCGATACGCGGGCCTCTCACTGTTGTGGCCTCTCCCGTTGCGGAGCACAGGCTCCGGACGCGCAGGCGCAGTGGCCATGGCTCACGGGCCCAGCCGCTCCACGGCATGTGGGATCTTCCCGGACCGGGGCACGAACCCGTGTCCCCTGCATCGGCAGGCGGACTCTCAACCACTGCGCCACCAGGGAAGCCCACAGCTGTGCTTCTTAGTAGCTGTGGAACACAGAGAAACTTAGTTTTCATGTTAAAAAGGGGGGTTACAAAAACCACTTTTTGCAGGATTTTTGTGGGAAATCATAATAATGGCCACCTCAGAGTGGGCACTCGGTACACGGCAGTTACTGGGCCAGAGTTGTGAGGGTATTAATTTCAGGTTTCACAAATCCCTTGATAACTAGTCTGCCTGCACAGCAGAGAGAAGCAGCCATGTGGGGGGATTTTTTTAATCTTGTAAAGTGATTTGCATAAAGAAGTGCATTATCAATCATCTAGAACTTTTGTGAATATTGGAGGATTCTTTCTTCCCAGTTTACTTTAGAGACAGAGAATACTGTTGCCCTAATTCCTCATGATAACTCTATATTTTGTCTCAATACTGTGTGTGAGTTAGGGAAAACAGGAAAGATATTTTCCTAATTCAAAAAGGTGGTGTTTTTTTGTTTTTTTGCTGGCATGCCACTGATACACGGGTGGGGAGGGGATACCTCTTTCATCATCGTGTCCAATTACTTATTTTCTAGTTCTTAAACTAAGCTACTGCTAACATGATGTGAGGGAAAGACTTCAGGAAAGGCAACAGAATGTGATGTGAATAATCAATCATCTCCTACTTGAAGGTCTGCTGTATTCACTTCGGGGGGTTGTGCACACAGGGTCTGAGGAGGGGAGAATAATGGTCAGTATTAGGTGACAGCTTTCCGTGCTTCACAAAATGAAAACTCATTCCTAAGCAGTTCTACAAAAATGTCATCAATCCTGCTTCCTTCCTATTAATTGTGAAACTGAAACACATTCTCACATAAGGCAGTCCTACTAAAGCAGCCGAGAATAACTTTCTCCTATATTATTTATTTTAAAAAAAATTTTATTTATTTATTTAGGCTACGCTGGATCTTAGTTGCTGCATGCGGGATCTTTAGTTGTGGCATTCAGGCTCTTAGTTGCAGCATGGGGGGATCTAGTTCCCCTAACAGGGATGGAACCCAGGCCCCCTGCATTGGCAGCGAGGGGTTCTAACCACTGAACCATCAGGGAAGTCCCTCTCCTACATTATTTAAATGAGCAATCCGGAAGTTACAAAAACCTTTGCTATTCAATTAATCCTGAATGCCAATTTTAAAAGCCTTCATTGCTTTTCAAGATTCTGACCAGTTATTTAAAGACTATTGATTGTAAATCTTCCTCATCAGAATAACTTGCAGAGGAAAAAAAAAAAAAAGACGGTTGAAACTCCTTTTTAATTTTTACTTCTTCCATTATGAAATGTTTATTTGCTATAAACCTTTTGGAATTTAAGATTTTCTGCACACTTTCTTTTTACCAGGAAAAAACACAATATTTTGCCACATCCTTCATACCAACATTGTAATAAAACTCAGAAAGCAATTGACCCAATTATTTAAAGCTGCCTTAAAAATTAGACAGCCCTTGCAACTGTTTCCATTCATTTAGCATCCCATTAGGATTATCTGAACCAATTTTTTAAAGCCCCCAAGTATCCCAAGTTTGTTAACTCAACTTCTGCTTAAAAAGGACCACCTTCCTTTCCCATAAGAAACTGAGCATGTGCTAAACTCATCAAATAGTGAATATAATAAAGATTATACTGTACACAAAAAGCACCCGGAAAAAGTCATGATCATAGAAGCCCCACCCCCAGCTGTGACACCGCACAAACCACACTCCCAGGCAGGCTATCTCAGGGTTGAGCATTTATATATCTCATTCATAGAAAAATTAATGATCTGGGAAAAAAATGCATTTCGTGTTTTTAATTTTTAAGTTTTGTGTAGTCTAATAATACTTTCTAGGTATCATGTAAATTTTCACGCTACGTACAGGGTAGAAAGGCAAGTTGAGTTAACTTGGGGAAGGAATTTTAAGGAAATTTCAAAGTAAACAAGCTCATCTATAGGAAGTGAGAGATACGGAGAAAAAGTTTAAGTCCTAGAAATTCTATACTGCCCTTTTAAGAAAACATGTATTTGGAGAACAAAGATCTCAAATATTTAGAGAAGAGCTGGTCTTATAAACCTAAATTAGCAAATGGAGTTGAATTTTGATGGGGACAAAAGGCAGAAAGGAGGAGAAAACAGGCAGGTTCCTAAGGATTCAGGCTACAGTACATCAGCATGAGAAGGTCAAATGACAAGCAAGAGGGGCTCTGAGTACGTTCCACAAGTTTGATGTCTGTAACTTATTTGCTGGAGGTAGGTATTAAATATTATCATTCACACCAACAGCCAGATTTCTAGAAAGCAAGCTTAAGAAACATACATTTTTATTATTCATTGCCCAAATACTGTTGCCTGTTAGTCACCAATTTTACAGTAACTATGGCTTTATGAGAACCACCACACAGGCCTTTCTCACCTTCTGAGATGGGCCACACTCTGTCCTGTGGAGTGTGTTTCCCTCTAAATAAATCTGCTTCTTACCTATCACTTTGTCTCTCACTGAATTCTCTCTGCGATGAGACATCAAGAACCTGAGCTTCACTAAGTCCTGAGACCAGGCAAGACTCCAGCCTCCATGATCTTCCCTGAGTTCCAAAGGGTGGATTCGAACAGTTGCTAATCAGTGCAGCCAAGAAACCATCCGAGGCCAGATTGAAGGAACCAGAGAAGCTCCTCAAGATTAGGAAACCAGCCACCTGAGACCCCGCACACACCCTCATCTTGTCAGCAACCCCGCTCGTGAAATATCCTTATGAAGCTCCTCATTAAATCCTGTCCCGGGTTGGGACACAGTTTTTCAAGGCAAGACCTGATGTGCCCCCTTTTGCCTACCAAAGCAATAAAGCTATCCCTTTCTACTTCCCCCCCCCAAAAAACACCCACCACACAAATCAGAGATAACATTTTCATCCCCTAAATGGCCAAGTGTACCTTCATTGCCAGTTCCTAATAAGCAGGTCAAAATGTCAAATACTGCAATTTCTCAACAACAGGAATTTACCTTTTTTTAATGACTATAGCAAGCAATTAGGCTTTCACAACCTGTTTTCAAATTCACCCCAATCTAACACGCATCTGTTGGGGTGGGGTTGTCGTTCCCCTCCACCAGGGGAAGAGGTGCAACCCCTCCCAAAATGCATTCCAGGTCTCCCCTGGGCCCGGGTCAGGAAGATTCCTGCAGAGGCAAAAAGAAAACGTTGGGTTTGCTTGGTGCCTGCTGAGCCCAAAAGAGAATGACCTTCTCATCAAAAAGTCAGCACAGTGAGAGCGTTTAACGCCCATCAGGATGTCCAGCCGCTGCCCTGCGGCCCCCGACCCGCCCATGTCCAAATGCAGGTTCCTCCACCTGCCACGGAGGCAGGACACAGCTGACCCGGCTTCCGCCTTACCTGTGATGGTGATGATCCCCAGCATCTTGGACGGCGCACTCCGAGCGGGAAGAGCGGCCGCCCTCGGCCTCTTCGGGCGGTTGGCTGGGGCCGCACGGGGTCTTGCCGGCGCCCCTCTCCCTCCCCCGGCAGTCTACGCTGTGATCCGCAAGAACGAAGCGCCAGGCCACCTTCGGAAGATCAGGGAGAGCCAGAGGTGCCTGCGGAGCTGCAGCCGCAAGCGGACTGAGGCTGCATTTCCCTGGCTAATTATGCAAGGACTCACCCACCCATCCGGGCCGGCGGGCTGGGGGCCCGGGGCTGGCCCGCCCTCCCTGCGCTCCGGGACTGGGCTCGGCGCTCTCCAGTCGTGTGTTTCGCTTTAAAGGAGAGGAGCCCTCCCTGTAGCTGGCCTCTGTTCGTGGTCAGTAAGGCTCTGCAGAGAGACCCAGGGAGGGTTTCCGAGTTGCTGGGATGAATAAGACCAGAGTCAGCGGCATTTTATCTAAACCGTTACATTCCTGGCACCGATATACTTGTCTCTTAGCTCTTAATATTACTTAAAGGAAATAACCACACAGATATTAAATCCCACTGCCATTTAAAAAAAAAAGACTGTGTTCCGTACCCTTATGTTTGTTTAGAGGCTGATGAGGTGCAAAAATGCTCTTTCCTTTTTAGTACCTATAGCTTTTTATATTTTCACCACCTGCTTCTCACACAGGCACACACACTGCGCTGATCCGGGGTTGGCAACCCTCAGCTGTCCTGTTTCCTGAACTCTCTGAGAAGGGCTGTTACAAGGCGAACATGTGTCTTCAACACTTGGTCCAGGCAACTTTTTCAAAGTCCAAATACATGAGCATTACGTCTGTTCCCCGCCCCTCCCCGTCCCACGCCAAGCCATGGTAGAAGTTAGTTAAACTTTCAAACTATGCCGTATTCCAATTTAGAGACACCATGGCATCTCTAACATACAGGCACACAGCATGAAAATCAGTCAGAGCCGACATTTAAAGTTCAGAAATTTTCAAGCAGCCCTAAATTTGTAAAATCTTTTTTTCACTGAAACTTCAGATTTGTTCTATATAAAGACACAGGATAAGTTGGGGGGTTCTTACGATTTTGACACACTATTTCCATTTAGGCCCTCCCGGGTTTGTTTCTTTTTTCATCCTTTTTCTCTTTATCTCTTCATGCCTTGCCTGTCTGACCCCATTAGCACAGGCTCTCCCCCTAAGTAAACAAAAGAAAGGTTTACTATTGCTTTTTTTCTTCAGGCAGTGAAGATTTTGTTCATCATTGCTCGGGGGCAGGGAGGAAGGTGGGGGGCTTGGAGTGGACCAGAGTGGGCACAGGAAAGAGGAGGGAGGAGGGGAACAGAATTATCAAGAAAGGCTAATAAGGGCTTCCCTGGTGGTGCAGTGGTTAGGAATCCGCCTGCCAATGCAGGGGACACGGGTTCAAGCCCTGGTCCGGGAAGACCCCACATGCCGTGGAGCAACTAAGCCTGTGCGCCACAACTACTGAGCCTGCACTCTAGAGCCCGCGAGCCACACTACTCCCACGTGCCACAACTACTGAAGCCTGTGTGCCTAGAGCCCATGCTCTGCAACGAGAAGCCACCGCAATGAGAAGCCTGTGCACCGCAACGAAGAGTAGTCCCCACTTTCTGCAACTAGAAAAGGCCCGCGTGCAGTAATGAAGACCCAACGCGGCCAAGAATTAAAAGAAAAAGAAAAGAAAAGAAAAGAAAAGAAAATGCTAATGAGGACAGGCTTGTTGGCTGGCATGGCACGTAGTTGCTCCCTCTGGCCACCAGGGGGCGCTACGCACCCTATCAAGCCTACACCGAGCAAGGTTAAGGCGGCACCGTCTCTGGCAACCAGACCTTGTTACAGAAATCAGTTCAGCCTCCATAGATTGGATTTCCCTCATGTTCTGGCGAACGCCCAGCCTGGCCATACGTCCAAGTGGGAACAGGGAGTGATGCGCCTTGTCCTGAGGCCTGGGAGCTGATTCCCAGAGTGAGCCACTTAGCAGTTTCCTAACCTTTATCTTCCCTAGCTGAAACGTTGCTGGTGTTAATGGTCCCTGTGCAGTCCATAGAGTTAAGGGGTCTGGGCAGCTCCACATTCCTCTCTCCGCCACCCCACCCCCAACCCTCGAGAGTCCTAGCTGTGCAAATCATGGATAAAGCCGACCCTGAAGGCTGCATTTAATGTAGACCACTGTACACTAAATGAGTGGTCTACAGCCTTCCCAAGCGTGTGTATCGGCCTGGGCTACCTCCAGGATCTGACCTCCCAGCTCTGCATCATTTCTCAGCACCAGCAGTTGGGGACCACAGATGGCTATCATCCGGCGCCGCCTGAAATACACATATTCAAGTTCTGGGTGCATCTGTTGATTCTCCCCTTGCTTGGCTGTGCCACCAGCTCCTTTCCTTTCTAAAAAGTCCAGATTCTAACAATAGGACAGGCATCAGCTGTTCGCCTGAGCTGAATGGAAGAAACATCACTAGTTACAAATGCAAGGTCCAGGGCTTCCCTGGTGGCACAGTGGTTAAGAATCTGCCTGCCAAGGCAGGGGACATGGGTTTGAGCCCTGGTCCCGGAAGATCACACGTGCCGCGGAGCAACTAAGCCCGTGCGCCACAACTACTGAGCCTGCGTGCCCAGAGCCTGTGAGCCACAACTACTGAAGCCCGCACACCTAGAGCCCATGCTCCGCAACAAGAGAAGCCACTGCAATGAGAAGCCCGCGCACCGCAATGAAGAGTAGCCCCCGCTCGCCGCAACTAGAGAAAGCAGCCAAAAATAAATAAATAAAAAATAAAATTAAAAAACAACAACATTTAAAAAGGTAAATGTATCGCTATTCAGCTTTGGTGCATAAACTTTCTGTTTCTTTTCAAGACATTGGTGAAGACAGTGACACAGCCCGTTTGATATTCTTGGAGTGGTGGTTTAAACCAGAAAGCAGAGCAAGGGATCACGTGGCAAGTTGTTGCCTCTCTTAGCAGACAGTCCTCCTTTGACCTCCATCCACCTTGAAGAGTAATCAAGGACAGGGCATGTGGCAGGCTGCCCGATAAGCCGCTGTGTGTCTTGGATTTACAAAGAAAGGTCATCAATCAGGATAAAAGCTGGAGTAAAGATCAGACTTGAGGTCAGTGTACAATGCAGGCAACTTTCTCTGGTTACTACTTTCATTCCCTATTTGCTTGTTTTTGTTACATCAGAACTTTTAGAGGAAGACGTCATCACCCAAAGCAAAAATGATGGGAAAATGTTTACCAATATCATAAATAGGTGGATGAAAAAAAACGTGTTTTCCCAAAACTTCATGGTTCATTCAACAAATATTTACCAAGTTCTTACTCTATGTTAATTATGCTAAGCCCCTAGGGATACAATTGGATACTGTCCTTGACCTCGGGGAGCTCAGTCTTGGGTGGTAGACACACCAAAGGAAAAAGCACGCATGCTCCACTTTAACCCACCTCAGGTATCATCTCTGCTAGCCTCTGAAAGGATGGGGGATGTGAGGGGATAGCCCTACCTGAGGCCCAGAGGAAGGCAGTCCCACAGAGGGAACAGCATGCGGAAAGGCACGACGGAACACAACGTTTAGGGAATATAAGTGAGTTCTTTATAGCTACAGGCTCAGAGTCTACTTGGAGAGACCAGGAGAAGGGAGGGACAGAGGTGATAACTGGAAATGAGACAAGAAAGATTACATTGGAGGCCAGATTATGAAGGGCTTTGAATAACATCTTAAGAACTTTGTAACAAATAACCCAATTAAAAAATGGATCAGGAATTCCTCAGCGGTCCAGTGGTTAGGACTCAGCGCTTTCACTGCCGTGGCCCAGGTTCAATCCCTGGTCAGGGAACTAAGATCCCACAAGCTGTGCAGTGTGGCCAAAAAAAGAAAGGATGAAGGATCTGAGCTGACGTTCCTCTAAGGTAGATAACACAAATGACTGATGAGCACGTGAAAAGATGCTCAACATCGTGAGCCATTAGGGAAATGCAAATCAAACCCCACAATGAGATATCAATTCACACTCACTAGGATGGCTGTAATCAGAAAGACAGACAATATAACAAAGAAAGGAGAAACTGGACCCTCATACATTGGTAGTGGGAAGGTAAAAGGTGCAGCTGCTTTGGAAAACAGTCTGGCAATTCCTCAAAATGTTAAACATAGATTTACCGTGTGACCCAGCAATTCTACTCCTAGATATATACCCAAGAAAAGTGAAAACCTACATCCACACAAAAACTTGTACAAGAATATTGGTAGCAGCATTATTTATAGCAGGCATAAAAGTAGAAGCAACCCAAATGTCCATCAACTGATGCATGGAAGAATAAAATCTGGTTTATCTTTCCAATGGAACATTATTCAGTAACAAAAAGAAATGGACTATTTATACATGTTATAACATGGAGAACCACTGAAAAAGTATTGCTAAGTGAAAGAAGCTAGTCACAAAAGAGCACACAGTCTCATATTATTTAATTCCATTAGAAACAGGCAAATCTATAAAGACATAAAGTGGAGTAGCGGTTACTCAGAACCAAAGAGTTGGAAAGACTGCTAGCAGGTAAGGGCGTTCTTTACGAGGAAATGAAAATGTGCTAAAATTGATTGTGGTGATGGTGGTACAATTCTGTGAATATACTAAAAACCACTGACATGTATACTTGTTTTTTTTTTTTGGCCGCATTGGGTCTTCATTGCTGCATGCAGGCTTCTTCTAGTTGCGGCGAGCAGGGGTTACTCTTCGATGCGGTGCACAGGCTTCTCATTGTGGTGGCTTCTTTTGTCGTGAAACGCGGGCTCTAGGTGCGCAGGCGTCAGTAGTTGTGACACGTGGGCTCAGTAGCTGTGGCTTGCAGGCTCATTAGTTGTGGTGCACGGGCTTAGTTGCTCCGCGGCATGTGGGATCTTCCCGGACCAGGACTTGAACCCGTGTTCCCTGCACTGGCAGGCGGATTCTTAACCACTGTGCCAGCAGGGAAGTCCCAGACATTATACTTTAAATGGATCAATTGCATGGTATGTGAATATTTCATTAAAGCTGTTTTTTTAAGAAAAAAAAAAGAATTTTGTATGAGTTCTGGAGGCTGCAGGGAATCATTGGAGGTTTTAGAGTAGAGTTGGTGGCACAAAATTTGAACTGTGATTTAGAAAAAGTAAGCAGGCAGTAATGACAAGGAGGAAGATGCTCTAGAAATAAAATTGATGGAAACCGTGGTGACCAAGGAGAGGAAGGAGTCAAAAGTTACATCACCCACTGTTGGCTGCAGGAAGGCAGCAGCAGCCACGTGCATCTCTGAGATCATCGGAATGGTATGAGGCAGGTGAAGTCAAAGGTCTGGAACCCTGAGGAAGAGGAATCTGAAGAAGGGCTCTGAGAATGAACAGAGATTAGTGGCCATCAGGAGAAAATGGCATCAGAAGCCCAGAGTGGAGAGGATTAGGAGATGGAAATAGTGGAAACAGTCGGACACAACTCACAAAGTGGTGACTCAGGATGAGAGCTGAGGAAGCCTCGCAGTCAGGAGAGGCTGGACTAGTGGACAAAACGCTGCAATAAAGACAAGGACCAAGACACCAGGATTAGCACTGACGCTATGTTCATTAACTTCTTCCAAGGAGGCGTGAGTATTTAACCCAAAACTGAGCATCATCGGGAACTGTTGACTTGGACTCACACCAAATCCAGCCCCCGCCCATCACCCCATCCTTCCGTTTTCTTTTCACCCCAGTTTTACACTCGGAGGAAGATAAACCGAAACCCAGTGAGGTCACTTTTCCTCTGGCTGCAAAGGGCAGGTGAGCTCTAAAGGAGCATCTATGCACTGTTACCCCTTTAAAATGCTTCAGAGATAATCTCAGGTTGAGTTAGAAGCTGCTGCAAACCAATAACCATGAAGAAGATGAATATCTACACTGAATTAAATGCATTGGGCAGGTTCTCCTGGGCTCAGTGTATTTTCAAGTCTCTGCTGCTCTGCTATGAACACAGACAAATACCAGCTAATTGGATTTTACGGTCCAGTTGAGTTGGACATGTTTGTGTAGACATGGTTATTTTGATTCAAAATCCTCAAGACAAATAATCTGAAGACTAGCTCCTCAAAGGGACTATTGTAATACAATAGAAAAGCTAAGGGGGATTTAAAAGTCACTTAAGATAATTTATCCAAAAAAAAGAAAAAAGAAGAAAAAAAACGAGTCAAGGGGAAAATTATTAAAAAACTCAATCCAAGTAATAAAAGTGACGCAGAATAAGTTTATT
The DNA here is from genome assembly GCF_059928025.1 of Delphinapterus leucas. Taxonomy (NCBI): domain Eukaryota; kingdom Metazoa; phylum Chordata; class Mammalia; order Artiodactyla; family Monodontidae; genus Delphinapterus; species Delphinapterus leucas. The sequence goes on along the minus strand of NC_143140.1, from coordinate 81,893,668 downwards.
TCTCCTCTTACTGAGTTCACATGTTTTTATATTTTTTGCTTTGGCAATTCTGCTTTTATTAGCTATACCAAATGAAAGTATAGATTTATGTATGAAAATTTAACTGCTTGGGACATATAATGTTTAAAGAACCTAAGTGTCCCAATACTAGGAAAATAGTACATTTAACTCTTCAGTGGACTATCTGGCAAAACAACATGTTTGAAGCAGTTAATGACAAGGAGAAATGCTTACATGGATATAGAAAGCCACACACCTCTTTGTTCAGTATATAAACTATATATTCAATAGAATCTTTGCTTTCTAAAATGCATATATATCTGCACATAAGTGAGGGTGAGGAAGAAAAGAGCCCAGAGAGAAGACTAACAAAAGCCAACCACAGTGGAATTATGGGTAATTTCTGCCCTGATAGTCTCCAACACTTTACACATCTTCTACAACAACCTCTGTTACTTTCACGGTTAGAATGCAGGCACCTTTGACATCCAGCTTGGGGTTGCACGGGGTGGTCCAGCACTGCTGGACTTTGAACCTTAGAGCAATACCTCCGATTTTCCATTAAAAATGCAAGGCAGTCTAAACCATGATCAACTCCCGATCATGGAATATATAAATTAGCAAGCAGATTAAAGTCAAAGTGTGATCTTTTAAAAATTAGGAAATAAGCAAAAAGATGTCTCACTACCAAATTTGGTCAAGTATCTGCATAGATTTCAAATTCTTTCCTGAGTGCTTTGTGTTCAACTCTTCTATTCCTCTTAGGACTCTGAACTCTCATCTTTGGTTTAGTCTAAAGAAGATTCCAAAGTGTTGAGAAACTAATTGTAGTTCTCGTTCTTCTGATAGCAATGTGGCCGGGGTAAAATATTCTTTTAAATCTCTGGGCTCTGGGCTTCAACGGACGGGGGAATAAATACACCACCCATGCTAATGTTATTCTGAGGTGCAAATAAAGGCTAGCCTCGGCACTACTGAGTGTATTCTAAAAGCATAATAAATGTTAGCTATTGTGCTTACTTTAAACTATACATTCCCCCATGGGGTAAAAATTAGTTCATGGTTCATCTTACTCTTTATATATGAAGCACAGAATTTATATATATATGTATATATATGTGTGTGTGTGTGCGTGTATATGTATATATATACATACATACATATTTAGATAGATATAGATATTACATAAACTGATATACAGTATATCTCTTCTATTAAAATATTAGGTGGGGGGCGGGGACCATTAGGGAAAAAAATGTCTGAAAAGACTCAGTGGGGCAGGGCAGCGGTAACGAAAAGAAGGTTGAGAAATACAGCTTTAAATATAGTTAAGTCTCATTTTAAAAAGTCCTTTGAAAAATACTTCTATAAAAAGCAAGAATACCCTTTACCATCAATTTCTCAGAAATGCATCCTAATAAGAGAAGCATCATCTTGCACTAAAAGTAATTAACCTGAGGCTCCCTCTCGATTTTTCAGAAGAGAATGAGACAATCTTTGATTTGCCTGAAGTCTTTCTCAAAAGGAGTGGGAGCGAGGGGCCAGCTGAAGGTTCACACTGGGAAGAAATAATGATAATTACCTACCCAAGACCCACTGACATTCCACAGTTGTCCATCTGAATTGTGATGTGAGCCTGTCACCAAGCCACATGCAAGGCTTTAAATTTTCTTTCTTTTTTTGGGCGCCCAGCATGACTTGCAGGATCTTAGTTGCCGCCCGGGCAGTGAAAGCACCAAGTCCTAACCACTGGACTGCCAGAGAATTCCCAACTTTAAATTATCCGGTAGTCACATTAAAAAGAATAAAAATAAACACTTGAGGTTAATTTTAATATATTTTATCAAACCCAGTATGTCCGGTTACGTCACTAGGTACTCAATAAGAAAAATTATTAGGGAAATATTTTACATTCCTTTTTTGTACTATTTCACATGTAGAACACATCTCAAATAGGATCAGCCACATTCCAAGGGTTCAACAGCCACATATGGCCAGAGCACAACTTCTAAAACTACAAAAATAACTGAACATCCCTCCTTTATGCTAACTCATTTCCCAATGACAATTCATGTGGGATCTTAGTTCCCCGACCAGGGGTGCAACCTGCACCCCCTGCTCTGGAAGCACGGAGTCTTAACTACTGGACCGCCAGGGAAGTCCCCTGCAATGACAATTCTAGCCCTGCTTCCATCTCCTTGCCTCCTGGACAGAAACAACCAAGCTATCCAATCACAGAACTGCCCTTACTTCAGCATCCAATCTAGAGATGACTCCTTTGTTTTCTCAGAATCATCCAGCATAAGCCCAAACTCTATAATAAAAGTCCTCCCACCTCCCACATTACTCCATTACTGAGCCACCCATGCCTAGAATCCTCCCTCGGTGCAGCAGAGGCTAAATAAACCTAACTTGGTTTGACTACACATGAGTTCCTGCTGGTCTCTAAGCGGCAAGGAATTAAATTGCCATTGATAGATTTAATTGGTACATCTGTCTCTTTCATTATCTCTTAATTTGAGTGAATATATTCGAATCTATTATTTTCCCAGCAACTTTTACTGTAGTCATACACAATGATAAAGTGCTTAAAATGACTTTTTTTTTTTTTTTACTTAAAAGGTCAGCTAGTATATTTAGACTGGCTTCAAAAATAATTGCAAAGCAAAAATTTACACTTGCAGGAGTAATACATTTATTTAACCTGTAGTCACATGAATTAAAATTTACTTGTAAAGACAACTTTTCTGCAAATCTAGAGTGTGATCTTTAAAAGTATATCTTTTTTTAAAGTCAAGGTGGAATTCACTGCCTAGACAAAGAGTAAATTCTGGATGACAGAATTTACTTCTAATCCCTCCAGAAAACATAGTCCTGCTCACCAAAATTTATTGCATAAACTCCAAGGTCATGGGAATTCCCTGGCGGTCCAGTGGTTAGGACTCCCAGCTTTCACTGCTGAGGGCCCAGGTTCAATCTCCCTGGTCGGGGAACTAAGATCCCGCAAGCCACTCAGCACAGTCCAAAAAAAAAAAAGGAATGAATGTTTAGAACACAAAAATCAGTTCTTAGAAATTAAAAATATAGTGACAAGATGAAATCTATTCTCGAGGACGTTCTCCAAGAATAAAGAGATACAAACTAGAGGAAAAAAAAGTTTTACTTAGAATCATTCTAGAAGTCCTAAAATCTGAACAATAGTAATCTTGAAAAGAGAGCAAAGAAAAAGAGGGAAATGGAAGACATAACTTCCTACAAATGAAGTGCACGAGTTTCTAGACGGAAAGAGGTCACACGAACCCAGCATGTTGAATAAGTGGATTCACATGAAGATCCATCATTGTTAGATCTTCCGAACACGGAGGACAAAAAGGACTCCGTGAGATAATGGGCTACCCAAGGGATTAAGATCAGAATAGCATCAGATGCCAACAGTAATACATTTATCAAGATGACACTGATAGAATCCTACTGTGTTAGAACACTGATCAGAAATTAACACAACTGGGGGAACGGTCAGGGCCAAGATTTGACAAGCGCGAGGAAGACATCACATTTCCGTACACTGAGCTTTACTAAATGAGGCCACAGAGCTTGAGATGAATCCCGGGGGCTCTCTGCAAGAGGCTGCTTAGGGGCGAACCGTGGCTCTGCTAAGGGGACCTTTTTGACCTTCCACTTTATTTACAACTAACAATGACTTGAAAAGTGGGATTTCTCTTATTCTTATCTCTAGCTACTGTTATCATGTAAAGGCTGTCTGCTTATGATCATGCTGGGTGAAGCACCGAAAGGGTGACTAAGGATTCCAGCGTTAGAAATACCAATGTGTATGGGTATTTTCTTCTACTGCCTTCATTCTATGTGGCAGTAGCTCCTTTAGCAACATCCTTGATAGGGGAACTTCTTTATATACTTCTGAATCAATTTACTTCTCGCCTCCAATCAATTCCTCCAGTACGTAATCCTTGGTTTAAAGCAAACTAAGCTGTTCTCGTGTTTTAAAGAGTCTGAGAAATAAACTCTTCTTTAAAAGTGGGAATATTGAAATTAATACCCCGTTATGCTTGGCAAGCTTCCATCAAGCACATCCGTATCTGAAATATATATATCAGCCCTGGCATTTTTCTTTGAATGTGAGACAGCCTGTCTTCTCTGGGGAGGTTCTGCCTAGAAGAGAAAAGATTAAAGGAAAGACACGATAAATGTTTTCAAATACTCAGAGGGCCGCGATGTGGAAAAGGGAGGTGAGTTTGTTCTATGTAGCCCCAGAAGGCAGCACCAGAAGCAGGGAGCAGCTGGAGGAGGCATATTCTCACTCCAGTGGAATAACTGGTTTCCTTTTATGGAGAAACTCCCCAAACCTTCCCGTGTTTAAGCAGAAGAGCCTTCTGAGTGGGGGCAGGAGCCTGGCATAGACAGCCTCAGACTGCCTTCCCACGGAGGCTTCCTGGTCCCAAACCTGGCTTTCCAGCTGACAATCATAAAGGCAGGTGTCCCGGGCTGAACTGCATCCTCTCCAGATTTGTATGTTGAAGCTTTAAGCCCCAGCACATAAGAACGTAGCTGTATTTGGAGAGAAAGTTTCTGAAGAGGTGACTAAGTTAAAATGAGACTGTAAGGGTGGACCCGAATCCATTCTGCCTGGTGCCTTATAGAAGGGGATTAGGACACATAGAGACACCAGGGATGGGCACACAGAGGAAAGACCAAATTCTGGATGACAGAATTTACTTCTAATCCCTCCAGAAAACATAGTCCTGCTCACCAAAATTTATTGCATAAACTCCAAGGTCATGGGAATTCCCTGGCGGTCCAGTGGTGAGGACACAGAGAGAAGCCGGCATCCACAAGCCAAGAAGAGGCCTCAGAGAAACTAAACCTGAGGGCACCTTGATCTTGGTGAGAAAATTAATTTCTGATATTCAAGCCACCCATTCTGTGATATATTATTATGGCAGCCCGACCAAACTAATACAGCAGGATAACTGCCTGGTACTTGGTGTCAGTCTAAATACTGCATGTCCGGTTTAAGACACATTAAAGCAACCAGTTCATTCAATTAATTCAATCCAGCATATATCAATTTTCACCAAAATAACTAATGCATGCATTGTTAACTGGGGGACAGGGGGGTCTACTTGATATCACATTGTGCCGACACATTAATTACAAAAACAGTTTGTAAAAATTCAAAGTATGGTGCTCAAGAATAAGACTCAATTGATTGGCTAAAAAGTTGTAGAACTTAAGCTCAGAGAATACACCTTCCAGAGATATATACAAATATAGATCAGAGGATTTATGTTATCAAAGCATCCTTCCATATAATATAGGGACATTGTGCTCTAGCATATACATTGCCAGGACCATTTGGGGGTTGCTGTATTAGGTGAAACTGGAGCTGTTTTAAGAACGTCCTTCAGACCTAAATGTCAAAAACCTAAATTTTTTTTTGGCTGCGCTGCGCAGCACGCGGAATCTTATTTCCCCCAACAGGGATTGAACCCCTATGTCCTGCAGTGGAAGCATGGAGTCTTAACCATTGGACCGCCTGGGAAGTCCCCTAAAGGATTTTTATTAAATAAATAAAATGCTAAATTTAACGTTTCCTTTCTTGGCTTAGTTACCATTAGAAAACCATTAACTGCCTCAATCCCTTCAAGGGAAAGGGTCTGAATCTTGGTATGTTACTTGGACAAGCTATAGGCCATCTTACCTACGCTCCTCAAGTGGGCCAGAGCATCCATCCTATTCATGGGTGCCCTGGAGTAGCCTCAAAATTACAGCCATTTATAGGTAAGTCTTTGCAGTAATTTAAGATTGACTGACAGTCTTTATGGCACTTATCAACATCTTGCACTCATTCTGGGCCAGAACCAACCCCTATTACATGATTCTGATCTCCTCCCATGTAGGCAGAGAAAAACGTTACTTTGTGGCCACATTTATGAAGCTCCTTATCTTTCTTGCATACCTAAATAATTACATACGGAGACATTCTTGAATGTTTTCCCCTCCTGAACTTTTTTTTTTTGTTTTAATTTACTTATTTTTGGCTGCGTTGGGCCTTCGTTGCTGTGCGCGAGCTTTCTCTAGTTGTGGCGAGCGGGGGCTACTCTTCGTTGCGGCGTGCAGGCTTCTCATCGCGGCAGCTTCTCTTATTGCGGAGCACAGGCTCTAGGTGCGTGAGCTTCAGTAGTTGTGGCATGTGGGCTTCAGTAGTTGTGACTCGCGGGCTCTAGAGCTCAGGCTCAGTAGTTGTGGCACACGGGCTTAGTTGCTCGGTGGCATGTCGGATCTTCCCGGACCAGGGCTCGAACCCATGTCCCCTGCATTGGCAGGCGGATTCTTAACCACTGTGCCACCAGGGAAGCCCCCCTTTTGAATTTTTTGTTCATTAAAGTAAAAACTTCAAATCTAGAAGATGGCTTTTAAGATCAAACTAAAACGAAAAAACGTAAAAGTGTTTTTATAAAAAGCCATAATGAAATTGACAAGTAGATTCCCACCTGCCTAAAGTCACTTGCATATCTTCAACAGTTAATCCATCATTGTTTTTTTTTTAATGCCTATATTACCAGTACTGCTGATGTGACTCAGTCACAGAATTTCAGAGACGGACAAGGATGTTCATTTTACAGATGAAAACTGCTGCTCAATGAGATAAAGGGATGTATTCAAGGTCAGACAGAAAACCACTGAGAAAAGCAGTCTCGCCAGTGTATTACTCTCCTGGAATGAACTGATTATAAAAGGGAGGGAGGATGGATAGAAGTCTTACTCCTTCTTCCTTCACCCACCCCACCCCAAATTTTCAAGTTAGAACAAAAATAAAGGTTCATTGCACTGTCAGACTTAAATAGACTTCAGAGGGAAAAAAGTTCTATATAGCTTGGATGTTAGTTACTGAAAAATAAATCTGTGTTTCTTTAAAGATGAAAGCAGTAGAGTATTTGTACCAGAAATTTGTCAATGACATAACTAATTTCAGAGAAGCACGCTAAAAATATTGCTGTGGAGCAGAGGACTGAATTAAAACCAGCTCCCAGAAAGTGCAGACTGTAGGACTTTTGCCTAAGTTCAAGGCCTATCTTGTGAGTGTTTCAAAACATTACAAAACAGGATACAGCTTGAGAAAATGTCATGTATTAATATTGTATTTGAAGTACCAAAGTGTTGGAAGGGAGACCCCCGTCTGTCTATCCAGCCCTCATATTTGATAGCATCACTGGGCGTTCTTATTTAATTGCAGGCAGGTCAGGGTCTGATTTCGTGTTTCCAGGCAACAACACCTGGATAACCAATGGTGGGCACCTGTGAGAGCCCAGCACCGGAAAGCACCAGCTTTGTCAGTGGTGATGCAGCAAAGGAAAGGGAGCCTCGGATACATCTAGAAAGCTCTGGTATTTACGTAGGGAATGAACTGATATAAAGGGAAAAGCAAACAGATCCTCCTCTCCCATATGAGTGAAAATGTAATATTGTTAACTAATTTAAAACTGTGTCTTCACTTATTCAAATTTTTTTTGAGCACTTACTATGTGTCAGACACTGTTCTAGGCTCAGGGGATTCAACACTGAAACATATAGATCCCACCCCGACCCCCCCATCCCAAGAAATCTCTGCTCTCATGGTTCTTATATTTTAGCAGAGGTGGGAGGTAAGAGACAGGCAGACTGAACGCCAGATGTTGACAACTGATGTAGAGAAAAATAAAGGAGGCACGGAGGGTAGTATTTGTGCAACACACATGTCTTCATGAGAATACTAACAAGGTACCAATTATGTCACAAACTGAAGGAGAAAAGGGATTGACTCATAAAAACATTTCTTCCCAGTTGGGAAAACTGTATCACAGAGAAACAAGTATTTTGGAGGATCATCTTTTAACAGCAACCTAGAGCAGCACTTGGGGTACTCATTCTTCACATAAAGTTATTAAATGATCAAAAAGCAAAGAAGAACAACTTTTAACTCCCAAATGGATTTTCTGTAAGGTAACAAGATCCAGGGGGAGGGCTGTGATCATATCCCAAAGGCACTATACACCAGAAGCTGCCAGGTTCAAGCAGCAAATTCAATAAAGGCCAAGACAATGACATTCAGCACCGTTAGAAACATGAAATTCCCCACAGTGCTGCAGACTCAGCTTCTAGATAACTGAGCAACGGACACTCCATTTTTGTTACTGTATCTGCAGGGAAAATATCAGGATGTAGAAAAGTAGAACCTTGAGAAGGATAAGGAACACACTCTCTTAAAGACTTCTGCTTTAAGTGACAAGATTTTTTTGGCGCGGGGGGGTATTTTTTCTTGGGGGTGAGGGGATGTTTTCCAGGCTCGCCTCCCAAGTCAGAGAAGTCACGTGCAGTGAGTCACGTGCATAGTTCCTTAAGCAGCTTCCGCACCATTCTGCTCAGCATAGCAAAGCCTGTTCCCCCGGTTTGCCGGCTGATACTTGCGGCCGACCCCAGAGTAGCAAATGCCAAGGGCAGAGTTCTCAGCTGCGGCTTCATCGCTGCTGGTGTCAATGCCCTCACTCAGGGTATGCAAATAGTATAAGGCATATGTGTGCAAAAATTCAAAGACCAAGGAGAGGACCACCACTGTGTGTTTATTCTTTCATACAAGCAAATGTGACCTGTGACGGATGGAGAAAACATAACATTCACAGGCTTTACAACGTTTGCTGTAGCTACTCTGCAGAAAGACAAATCTCAAAGAACCCCAGAAATAACTGTCTTGTAAATGATACATTCAAATGTGCTAAGATCACCGTCACATGATTAACTCGTACATGGCGATGAGTTCAGTAGGCACTTTAACAAATATGTTATTATCAAAATAAAGAGGTCTTGGGACTTCCCTGGTGGCACAGTGGTTGAGAATCCACCTGTCAATGCAAGGGACAGGGGTTCAAGCCCTGGTCTGGGAAGATCCCACATGCCGCAAGCAACTAAGCCTGTGCACCACAACTACTGAGCCTGTGCTCTAGAGCCTGCAAGCCACAACTACTGAGCCCACGTGCCACAACTACTGAAGCCCGTGCTCCTAGAGCCCATGCTCCACAATAAGAGAAGTCACCTCAATGAGAAGCCCACGCAACACAATGAAGAGTAGCCCCAGCTCGCCCCAACTCGAGAAAGCCCATGTGCAGCAACAAAGACCCAACGCAGCCAAAAATAAATAAATTAATTAATTTTTTAAAAAAAGAGGTCTTAAGTTTTTTGATTTTGTAATCCTTAATTTCCCCATCTGTTTGGAAAGAAAATAATCTGCCCAACAGATACTAAGACTGAATCAAAAAAAGAAAAATCTAAAAGTTTTAATTTGCAAAAATTTAAAATCTAAAGTTGGACCCGGACTGAGATATAATGTTTTAAAAATCATTCTTGCTCAGGCACCCATAGAAACTCATAGAAAACCATATAAACGATAGACTATAGAACAAATGACAATCTGGGTTGGGAGGGGTCTTCTTTTTCTTTAATCTTTCCAGCAGAAGAGATTAAAATCAGCAGAAGCAGATTTTCCACAAAACGAACGGCACTTCGTGCGGCCCCTGTGAGTGCTAGGCGTGGCATGGCTGGATAGAACCTTCTGGTTCGGAAAAGGCTGTATTGTGATAAATGCTAAATCGCCTAAAAAGAGCTCAGAAAAAAGGGACTAACTCCAAGGCTAAAGTAATTTGTTGTGAATTCTTTTTTTTCTTTCATTTTAATAAATATTTGTTTTCATGCCTGACTGTATACTCTCTAAAAGATGGCCCCTGAAATTATATAATCTTCAAGCTCCCTCCAAAACACACACACGTGTGTGTATATCTATATCATCTATATCTATATCTATATGTGTGTGTGTATATATATCTATATACATATATAGATATATATGTGTGTGTGTGTGTATATCTGAACCCTACTGCATAGTTTTGAAAATATTTAGTAAGCAGATCCCTTTTTCTATCATTTAAAGAAAGTTTACAAGGAAACAGGATTTCATTTTCATTATAGGAAGAGGACTGGTTCTGAATTACCAGGATTTCCGGTTTCAGAAAGAGAGTAAGTCAAGGTAGAAGCACATTTTGCATATTCTACATTTGTCTAAATATTGTCTGTCACTTTATTTATTTATTTTTTTCTTTTGCGGTACACGGGCCTCTCACCATTGTGGCCTCTTCCATTGCACAGCACAGGCTCCGGACGTGCAGGCTCAGCAGCCATGGCTCACGGGCCCAGCCGCTCCACGACATGTGGCATCTTCCCTGACCGGGGCACGAACCCGTGTCCCCTGCATCAGCAGGCGGACTCCCAACCACTGTGCCATCAGGGAAGCCCTGTCTGTCACTTTAAATTAAAACCCCTTGAGCAGGAATGCCCCTCATTTGTAGTTTTCTCCCATCCAACGATCCACCTATGCCAGGACCAAATTCCACTGCTGGCCAATCCTCCTAGGGACCAGGGTGGCTCAGGTCTTTCCTTACTGAAGTGGGCAAGAGTAGAAACCAAGGCCCACCAAATCCTACAAATAAGCATCACATACCAAATTATGCCTTCATTTACATTACAGTAAGCCGCCATGTAGGACACGGATTCCTGGAAATACATAAAATCTAACCACAGGTTATCACCTATGTCAAAATAAAAGCATGAAAAAATACTGTTTAATAATTTAACATAGAGAATTTTCTGCATTTGCATTGCAGACAAAATAGGAAAAGAAAAACTAATAAAAACAAGTGTACCAGGCTGCCTCAGAAACACCCTAACAAGCCAAAGCAATAACAGTTCTGATCAAAACAGTAAAAGCTCATCCCAAAGGCAGAGCCTCCGGAAATGCCTCTGGCGGGGGTGGGGTGGCCTCTGCAGCCCTGGGCCACACGGGGGTCCTTTCTAGGCCCGCAGGCCTTTTCAGGATCTTGTGAAGGACAAGGTATATTAATCACCACTCTTCCTGCAAGAGGCATCTGTATTTGCTCAGACCCCCAAGGCCATGGTAGGCTCAGGGAGACAATGGAATAATCACAGGGTGGGAACAGAATCACTTTCCATAAAAATCAGTGTTTAAACACATGGCTGAAAAGTGAAAGAAATTACATCTGGACTAAAGGAAGATAGCCAGCGGATCTCCAGTAAACAGGCCACAGATTAGACAGGATTTTCACGCTACCTAGGATTGTATGGAAACAAGGGCATCACTGAAGCCCCTCCCTTCTCTTATCAACACTCCACACCAGATCAGATGAAAAGGCCTGGCCCGACACTCCCTTGGGGGTATATTTCAGTGATCCCACATTGCCAAAATACTTCCTGAAGCCACTCGCCTTTCAGAAGAGCCCTCCAACCCAGCGCACTTTCCCTTCTGGGTTTTCATTCTACCCCTTGCTCAGAAGATGCCATCCCAGTGGGCAAGGCTGTGGATGTGGCCCACACAGCGGGTGAGAGCTCGTGCTTGGAAATCTGCTGATCTGGGTTTGAATCGAGATAGGACCTGTCTCACCGGGTTACTGCTAGAGGCCATACTGCACAAAAGGCACAGTTCCAGGACCCATAATAAAAGCTTGTGAAGTGTTGGCTGTTCTTATTCTCCTCCCTTCCAGCTGGCAGCCCCTGTCCCAACAAATCTAAACCTAACCTCCCCTCAGTCCCCAGACCTTATCCCACACCCTGACCTCAAACGAGGGCTCCTCCAGAACTCTGAGCAGCTCTCATCTCTTGCAAAATTCATTAGGTAATCAACACGTTGCCTTGTCTTAATCTTTTTTTTTTTTTTTTTTTTGACCATGCGGCATGTGGGATCAAACCGACCCGGGATCAAACCCGTGCCCCCTGCATTGGAAGCCTCGAGTCTTAACCACTGGACCACCAGGGAAGTCCCCCTTAGTTTCATCTTAGGGAGCCTTCCATAGACTAGCTTGTCTCCCCTGGTGGACCGTTTCTTAGCTTTCTTCACCCTCCCCAAAGCACAGGGCACGGTGGCTTGCCCATCCATGGAAGGCTCCAAATCGGCTGTGGCTTGATTTGATTCAAAAGTTATCATGGGAAGGACAGAGCGTGGGACTCTGGAATTTGAGTTGGGGCCGTTCCAATTACTTTGGTAGAAATTATTTGAAACTCTCGCACTAGGTCGTGCAGATCCTCTTTCTGTGAGGCTGTATGTATTTCTAGCTTTATATGGTGCCTGTGGTGCTATAGAAAGATCAGGATTCCCACCAACTTCAAAAGCAGCCCCCTGCTTGCAGCAGCTCCACAGGGGCATTGAACACGAGGAGAAACGGGTTCCACATGTTAGAAGAATCTCATCTCACCGAGGCAATGGCCAGTCTCCTTTCACAAGACTTTCCCTTCATTTGTCTTATTCACATTACATGTAAGCGTGAGTTCACTTATGGAAAATGATCATTTTGTGCCTCTTCAACAGCAGTGGCTAAATGATTCCTTTATGACTAAATGGAACAACGAGACAAGAAACAGGAACAGAGGAAGGTTCTTCTCCAACACGTGGCCTTCGCAAGAGACCTTCTTGTCAAGGTGCTTGATTCTGACCCCCAGGTGTGGTCCCCAGCCCCTCCACGGGCAGAAATCAAACCAGTGATAGCATGGTCACAGATTTGCTTTCCAATAAACACCTCTTGAGGATCTCTGGGCTCAAGAGCTATAACACATGCGCATATCATAGTTTGGGCAAAGAGGTATGCACCTTGAAATGTACACTACCAGAAAAATCTTCGCAAGGCCAGTAGTCTACTCTAGAGTGAGAGATACTGACTCTGAAAGCAACCAAGACTTAAGCATTTCCAACAAGAATTCACGTTCGACATCAGACAAGTAGTTGGAATAAGGCAACAATAACAACAACAACAAAAAGATCATGAAGTTTCAGGCAAGGATGCCTAAGAAAAAGGAAAAACAACTTCACTTCCATACCCAAGCGTTACTATAAGCTCCCACGGGGCTATGCAAACGGCCAGATAAATACTTCTTTTTGCAATCAATTGATTGCTTTTGTTGTCAACATCACCCACCCCCAGGTAGGATGACAGTGCCCATTCTATCCAGGCCTGTTTTTATTGTTCTGCAGGGATCCGTTGCAGGTGTTGTTTGTCCTCCAGCCCCTGGTTCTGCCCAGTCCCCCGCAAGGCGACTTACCATCTGTGACAGTTTCCTCCTCCTGGCCATTCAGGGCTCCCTCCTGGAGGCCTTGCTCGGCTAAGCCATTCACAGTGGACAGTTGACCATTCTTCTGTAGTAGCTACGGGGAAGACAGAACCATGTAAACTTAATTTCAATCTTCACAACCAAGTTAGAAACGATACTGTAAGTTCAAGAATATAAATCATTTAGAGGAGAAATACAGAGAACTGGAGGGCTAGTAACAGTGAAGAGTTAAGTCTTTTTTTTTTTTTTTTTTGTCTGAATGATCCAGCTATCTTACAAAAGATACAAGGAGCTATGAACAAGCAGATAGGACTCTGTATCTGGATAAAGGTACACACCATTCATGCATTCGTTCACTCTTCTGAAAAACCAGACATAGGCCTGACACACAACACCCATCATTCCAGGTCTGTTTGAGATTTCACAACGACTAAGTCAGGTGTAGTCCCAGACACTTTGAGCTTACAAACTACTGTGGAAGGCAGATAGCCCTCTGAAAAATATTTTTTACTTTAAAATAATGTTTCCTTGTGATTAGACACAAGATATGCATATTTGGCTGGAATATATATCTAAGCGACAATGTGTCCTTCTCGGGGAAGAGGGCAGACATTTAAATAAATAATTACTGAATTGCAGCTATGGAAACTGTCACGAAGAAGGAATACATACAGCAAATGACAACAAACAGAGGGCCATGACCTAGGCCAGGGTGTCGTGAAGGCTTCTCGGAGGAAGTAAAGGTAAAGCTAAGATCTAAGATGCCAGCAAGGGGTATGTGAGCAAAAGGTAAAGGGGAGGCAAGTGAGAAGGCCCCGTGGTTCAAAGGCCAGTGGATCCAGAGCCCAGTGAACAAAGAAGAGACGCCTAACATGTGTGTTCATGACTCATTGTATTTTCCTTAAAAATATTATTAAAACGGTGGTTTACAATCGTCCCCATAGGGTAGCCCGTGCAATTGACGTCATCAGATACAAAAACAGTAGACATATAGACATGCCCAGTTTTTTTTTTTTTTCCGCCCCAGGGCTTGCAGGATCTTAGTTCCCCAACCAGGGATTGAACCCGGGCCCACAGCAGTGAAAGCGTGAGTCCTAACCACTGGACTGCCAGGGAATTCCTAAGACATGCCCTAATTTTTTAAATCCTGAAAATATAGGTTAAAAGTTTTAAACCAAATAAAAATCGTACAATAGGGCTTCCCTGGTGGCGCAGTGGTTGAGAGTCCGCCTGCCAATGCAGGGGACACGGGTTCGTGCCCCGGTCCGGGAGGATCCCACATGCCGCAGAGCGGCTGGGCCCGTGAGCCATGGCCGCCGAGCCTGCGCGTGCGGAGCCTGTGCTCCGCAACGGGAGAGGCCACGACAGTGAGAGGCCCAAGTACCGCAAAAAAAAAAAATCGTACAATAACCACTAGGAACCTAAGGATTTCAACAATGCTTTATGGTCCACATACATTTCTCATTTTCCTTAAAACCAACTTAGCGCGGTGCTGCTGTTTCCATTTTACAGATGAAGACACCGAGACTCAAAGTGATTACAGAGGGGAAGGCTGGCCGGCCGTGGGTCCCAGAGCTCAGCCATGGCCTGAAGGCCAGGGCTTACCACCAGCTACTTCCAGAGATTTTTCTTTTTCTTCTTCTTTTTTTTAATACACAGATGGTTTCTTTCTTTTTTTTTTTTTTTTTTAGTATTTATTTATTTGGCTGCACTGGGTCTTAGTTGCGGCATGCGGGATCTTTAGCTGAGGCATACGGGATCTAGTTCCCTGACCAGGGATGGAATCTGGGCATCCTCCATTGGGAATGCAGAGTCTTAACCACTGGACCACCAGGGAAGCCCCCAGAGATTTTTCTGCAACACAACAAAGTGTTGGAGGACCTGTTACTAAGCACAATGACAAAATGCCTTAAATAGTATCCCACAGTACCCAGACCCGATCATGCCAAAGTAATCTCAAAGCTGGACACTCTGTTTGGCATCATTCCATGCCGTTTACAGGCCAATGGGGCATGCTGGCCAAACCACAGACTTCCATCAGAGCCTTGAAGGGAGTAGATCCAATTCAAGACGATCAGTCCAGAAGGTTCGAATGGTGCTGAAATGGATTTCACCTGGCTGTTCCCTGCTCCCAGCAAAGATGCCCTGCAACTGCAAAAGCTGCCTTCTGAAATACCGTCACTGTACTCTAATACTCTCACTACAGATGGGAGAGCCGGCTTCAAAATGTGCATGCTGAGTCAGTGTGTTAGAAAGGATGCTCAGATTACACTTCCACTTAAAGTCTTCTCTTACCAAAGTATGAAAGATGGGAGTTTTAAATGAAACCTAAAGACGAAAGCACAGGAGATGGGGCAGGGGGGTATCCCCACAATGCACATCAGCAAAAATGTCAACGTTTAGGAGTATTTTAACTAAATTCCACTCGTCTTACGCACAAGTTAGACTGAAATTTCATTAAGAATGTGATGAAGAGCTAGTGGGGGAAAGCAGGAAATGCATATTCTTGTGGGCTACATGGTCAACCAATGAACCTGAAACCTAAAAAATTTAACACAGACAGCATGGCATGGCAACCTAAGCAGGGGAATGAAAGACAGCCATTCTAATACCTCGATTTCAAGTCAAAAAACGTTGGTCAACTGTGCTCCTAGTTTAGGACCCAGAACTCTGAACTTTATTATAGAGTCTAGAGTTCTACAGAGTTTCTATAATTCTTGAGCTGTTTCTCACAATTCTTCGTGAATTGTCAAATCCAAGACATCTTTAGCAGGAGTCAAATTGAGTATCTTCAAACTTGAGGGATCTATAGGACACGGCACAAATTTTCATCTACTCTTTTAGAAGTGTTACACGTATACAGTGATGTATTACATTAGATGATATAAAACAAAATGAGTCTTTGAGATCACCTGCCAGCCCCCTTTATGGTCAAGCGTGATAAGTAAATTGTGGATTAGTTATTCCCCGTGACCACAGGGCAACTGTCTTTACCTCAGAAAGGCACTTGCTGACTTAACTTTGGTGACAATTTATGACAGCGACATTACTGAAACTGAGTTTTGAGCTTATTTTATTATATGTGTAGCTTGGGTCCAGCAAGTGTGCCCAAGCTCTGACCCATGAGTGATGTCTTGAGCACTCAAAGCCCGTGACACACCAGCCCTCCACACAACAATGGGACGTCATTCCATTCAGCCATACTCAGACACTTCCACCATTCTGTGTTTCACTTAGAGATGCTTTTTACAAAATCTCACGTGTTCTTGTACATGGATAATTCACTTTTTGGCCAACCCAATCTATGGTGTTTTTGTTTTCCTTTTGTCCCATTCCCAACCATCTAAATAATTCATACTATTGTTAAGGGTTCAGGTGCTTCTGAGAGTTATCAGCACGTTAAAGTCACCTCAAATGGCAAGAAACCTAACCCACGGTTCCTTAACGCTTAAGT
Source organism: Delphinapterus leucas (assembly GCF_059928025.1). Taxonomy (NCBI): domain Eukaryota; kingdom Metazoa; phylum Chordata; class Mammalia; order Artiodactyla; family Monodontidae; genus Delphinapterus; species Delphinapterus leucas. The sequence goes on along the minus strand of NC_143140.1, from coordinate 81,877,053 downwards.
TCTTTCTGTCTTTTCTATGTGTTTACATGCACACAAGCTTTCTTTTTTTAAAAAACAAAAATGGGGGCTTCCCTGGTGGCACAGTGGTTAAGAATCTGCCTGCCAGTGCAGGGGACGCGGGTTTGAGCCCTGCAGGAAGATCCCACATGCTGCAGAGCCACTGAGCCCGTGCGCCACAGCTACTAAGCCTGCGCTCTAGATCCCACGAGTCACAACTACTGAGCCCATGTGCCACAACTACTGAAACCTGCGTGCCTAGAGCCCGTGCTCCACAACAAGAGAAGCCACCACAATGAGAGGCCTGTGCACCGCAACGAAGAGTAGCCCCCGCTCGCCGCAACTAGAGAAAACCTGCGTGCAGCAACGAAGAACCAATGCGGCCAAAAATAAATTAATTAATTTTTAAAAAAAAGGAGAATACATGCTTTTATAATCTGATTGCTTCGTACACTGTGGATGCATTTCTTTGTCACTAAACACACATCTGGCTCGTCCTCAGTCTTTCTCTCTTTTCTCTGTAACTCAGACGCCCACAGAAGACAAGGATTTCAGTTAAGCCCAGATAGACCCTGAAAGACGTACAGACACAACTCAGTGACACACGGGGTGGGAAGGGCTGGAGCCAGATGAGATGCGAGGGGAGGAAATCGGTATAGGATTGAAGTTTCCAAACACGTTCATGCTGAAGCTTCCTCACATAACTTCTTTTTTTTTTTTTTGTGGTACTTGGGCCTCTCACTGTTGTGGCCTCTCCCGTTGCGGAGCACAGGCTCCGGACACGCAGGCTCAGCGGCCATGGCTCACGGGCCCAGCCGCTCTGCGGCATGTGGGATCTTCCCGGACCAGGGCACGAACCCGTGTCCCCTGCATCGGCAGGCGGACTCTCAACCACTGCGCCACCAGGGAAGCCCTGTCACATAGCTTTATCCATCCACCTTGTTCTTACTTTTATGAACAGTTAGGTCTTTTGAGATGAGAACTAGACTTCAAAGGCATGCTTTTTGCACTGAAACACAGCTAGCACCGGGAAACCTATTTTCCCACTGGATTTCTGCTTCAAAAACGGTAAACGCCCCCTTTGAGCAAATCAAAACCCTAAATGTTTTCAAGCTCATCTCCCTTGAGTGGGTCAGCCAGAGTTTATTCCCGTAAAGCATTACCACATTACAACTAAACAAGCTTTTAAAAAAAAATCTTGAATGCTTCCAGCAACAGTGTTGTCCTCTCATTCCTCTAAGGACAACAACAGAAAACATCAAAATGGTAGCTAAGGCACGGCAGAAAAGCCACCCGATGTCTCTGTCCCCTTTCCTTCTCCACAGGACGGCCCACAGCTTGCTCTGAACCCCTTTGCAGAGTAAGCTGTAGGGGTATCAAGCTCTTTAATGAACATGCTAAACCATGAACAAAACGGGTGAGCTCCTGACATGTGTCAGGATGCTGGGGGAAAAGGAGGTGAGCCCACGAACCATTTCCTCACAGAGTGATGCTCCCGGCTCCACCATCTCACTGCAGGACCAGCACGGGTGGGAGCGGCCAGAGCCCTGCAGTCCACACAGCAGATGAGGCTCTGAGCAGAGCCACTGGTCCCAACAATAACAGCAAAACCCAAGAAGCAGAACTATTACATGGCTGTAACCAGGAAGGAACCAGAACCTTGTCAATATAAGGAGAACACATGCACAAATGATGAGAATAAAAAAGATAATCTGGAAATGATTTTAAATCCCATGACAGAACTTATAAAGAAGACTCTTCAGGGACTTCCCTGGTGGCACAGTGGTTAAGAATCCGCCTGCCAGTACAGGGGCCACGGGTTCAAGCCCTGGTCCGGGAAGATCCCACATGCTGCGGAGCAACTAAGCCTGTGCGCCACAACTACTGAGGCTGCAAGTCACAACTACTGAGGCTGCATGCCACAACTACTGAAGTCCGTGCACCTAGAGCCCGTGCTCCGCAACAAGAGAAGCCACTGCAATGAGAAGCCTGCGCACTGCAACGAAGAGTAGCCCCCACTCTCTGCAACTAGAGAAAGCCCGCGTGCAGCAACAAAGACCCAACGCAGGCAATAAATAAATTAATTAATTAATTTTAAAAAATGGTATCAATAAAGCACATGTAATAGTGTAGAGATGTATTTTATGTTGTAATATTAAATTTAAAAAGCAAACTAGGGGCTTCCCTGGTGGCGCAGTGGTTGAGAGTCCGCCTGCCGATGCAGGGGACACGGGTTCGTGCCCTGGTCCGGGAAGATCCCACGTGCCGCAGAGCGGCTGGGCCTGTGAGCCATGGCCGCTGGGCCTGCGCGTCCGGAGCCTGTGCTCCGCAACGGGAGAGGCCACAACAGTGAGAGGCCCGCGTACCGCAAAAAAAAAAAGCAAACTAAACAGTTATAGGTACAATATGATTACAAATATATATAAGAACATGCCCCAAATAGCTAAATAAGTGGTGATAACAATATTACCAAATTGTTAATATCACAGTATACCAAATAATCATCGGGGAGGGAACTATGAATTTTTCATATCCTTTGTTTTTCTACTTTTCTGTGTTCTGTTCCTTGTCTGATACACCTGATTACTTTTATAACTGGATGGTGGGAGAGAAGCTTTTCCTTCACACGTTTTCCTGTCTTAGTTTGCTTATTGTTAGTATGGCTGGGAGACAGTTCAGAAAATTCTGCTTCACCGATTGCCAGTCACATGGATTTTCATGGGAAACGAGAACTGCTTTAAGACAGGAACTTGACACTGAGATCATATTTCAGGAGGCTTTTCATGCAAACTAAGCCATACTCACTCCTCCACCGTGGAGGACATGGCGGACTCAGAAGCAGAGCGGAGGGCTGGGTGCTCTGGCGCAAGATGAAATACTTCACACCTGGTGTTGTATCATTGTCGTAGGCTGAAACTTGGTAATTCCAGGTCAGCAAGCAGGAGGTGGCTGGGAGATCAGGGTCTGATCTGCCATCTACTTGATCTTTGGCCTTGGGAACATTATTTAGCTTCTCACAGCCTCCTCTCTTTTTCTGTAAGCTGGGTTAAGAATTCATTTTCACCTACCGTAATGAATAACTGCAGCTTCACCGCACACATGTTAAGTGGCTAATAAGTCAACTACTAACGTAAGTTTTAGCAGTTTTTGTTCTACCATTTGGTCAACAACTGCGATCTAATGGGAATGAATTGTCCTGTGCCCATTTCCCCTCTAAAATGAAACCTCCAAGACTTCCTTCCTGTTGCCTCCAAGCTCTGCACCCAATAGAACATCTGGTGTGAAGACTCCTAATTAGACTTCTTCTAATTTTCTAATGGTCTGGGTGGGAGAAGAGAAGCAATGCAGTTTATACAAAGGTCTAAATGGAGGGTAGCCACCTGAGTCTTTTCTTTTCTTTGTTCTTTTCTTAACCCTAGAAGGTACAGGGGAAACAGCAGACAGAGCACAGTCAGGCTCCTGTCAGCCATGGAACCTTATCTCTGAGCTCATTTTCCCAATTATAAATTGAAACTAATACCATCTCTATTTTCAGGCTGGTTGAGATTCAAACGAAATATTTGGGAAAGTTCTCTCTCTAATGGAAAAGCTCTCAGAAGCCATTTTATGTCTGTCCACTTGATCAAATCAAGGCAAAGCTTGTACTCCAGTATTTTTCCAGCCCTTATATCACACTAAGGATGCCTTTTAAAAATTGTCCTCATGTTTGTGTTAAAGAAGGTTTCTTTCTTTCTTTTTTTTTTTTAATGTGATTGGATTATAGCTGATTTACAATGTTGTGTTAGTTTCAGGTGTACAGCAAAGTGATTCCATTTTCAGATTCTTTTCTCATACAGCTTTTTCAGATTCTTTTCTCATATAGGTTATCACAGAATATTGAGTCGAATTCCCTGTGCTATACAGTAGGTCCTTGTTGGTAGTGTGTGTATGTTAATCCCAAACTCCTGATTTATTCCCCCCGACAACCCCCGCCGCAAGGAGGGTTTGGAAGGAGGCAGCATTAGATGTGAGACGATAAGAAATCCAACAAAATGAGACATCTGTGTACAGGGACCGCATCTCACTACACCCACTCACGAGCACTTGAACAGGGTTGTAGCGCAAGACTCAGGCAGCCCTACAGTAAAACGGCTGTAGCCTTGCTTGGTCACAAGAAGAGAAAACAATGGCTGGAGAGAGGTAGCCTTTTCTGCCTAGGATTCCTGCTTGGTTTGACCCTCAGGTAGCAAAAGCAACGTATGCTGCTGTGGGAATGGGGCTGTAAATGACATACCACGCATCCACACCTCCACACCCAGAGCTGCGTGGGAGCTCTGAGTGAGCCCATCCATCAACACCGACTAAAAAGCTGACCATCCTTTTGGCTGAAGACTCACTATGTTCAATAGCCACAGCTCCAAACAGTATATTCACTCTAGAGCCATGCTGTCCAAACAGCAAACATGAGGACCATGGTGAAAGTATTTCATTCCCCCTTTTATTTAAACACAGGCACACAAAGCATTTTCCAATGTATTTTAAAATTTCTAGAAATAGGCTGAAAATAAGAGGCTAAAGGCAGAAACTGATGACTCCATCAGCAGTCCGTGTTTATAAGAATTTTAGAGGGGCAACAGCCCTAACTGTTGTGAGCAAACTGGATTGAATTCTTTAATCCCTCTATGCCTTCCCCTACACAGCCATGCTTTCCAACAAGTTAGCTTTAACATGCTGTGTCTTGATATGAAACCTCTCTACCACAAGGACACGTCTCTTCTGAGATGCAGAAATAAAACCGTATGAAAACATCAGTTGTTAAAATAATTTTTTAAAGATTTTCTTTAAGATTCTAAAAAATTATTGTTAATTCTATAAAGAGTGACAATAACGTGGTTAGGTTTTTATAAAGTCCTCAACTGGGGACTTCCCTGGTGGCGCAGTGGTTAAGAATCTGCCTGCCAATGGCGGGCACACGGGTTCGAGCCCTGGTCTGGGAAGATCCCACAGGCCGCAGAGCGGCTAAGTCCGTGTACCACAACTACTGAGCCTGCGCTCTAGACCTGGCGAGCCACAACTACTGAAGCCCATGCACCTAGAGCCCATGCTCTGCAACAAGAGAAGCCACCACAATGAGAAGCACGCCCACCGCAAGGAAGAGTAGCCCCCGCTCGCCACAACTAGAGAAAGCCTGCATGCAGCAACGATGACCCAATGCAGCCGAAAATAAATAAATAAGTAAATAAATTTATTTCTTAAAAAAAGTCCTCAACTGTTAGAGATATATAATAATGGAGATATATAATAAAATATGGATGACATATCTTGTATTTGTTTTAAAATAGGAAAATAAAATTTAAAAATTAGACAAAATAAGACTGGCAAAATGTTGATTACAGCTGAAGCTAGGGGACGGGTACTTGTTGCTATTCTCTACTCTTGTATACATTTTGAAATCTTCCAGAATTAAAAGAAAAAATAAAATTTTCTTTAGTGAACCTTCTCACAGAGTTAAATTTTGGGGTATAGCCAATAAAATCTGTAGACTCAAGAAAACCTCAGTGCAGTCGAGAAAATTTCAAAAGTTTTATATTTTAAACAGTAAAATGTTTCACCCCTTGGTAATCATCTAATTTCTAATTAGCTCAAGATATACAGTAAGCAGGGCTAAGGCAATTCTTAAATATTAAGATATATTTCTAGTCTATGAATTTAAAAAAAGATTTAAGGCAATCTATAAAAGAAAAATGAGAACTTTTAACTTGCAAAGCTTTTCAAAGAGAGAGAATATGAACTACTTATCAAGTTTCAGAGGTATTGTCAAAACATCGGGCCAAAAGCTCTCTCAAACCACATGAAATTGAGAAGAGCATGTACCCCAGGTCAGGGGTGCTTCTAGCGACCTCTAAAACGGAGAAGTCCTTGTCTCCAAGAAACTGGCCTTTAGAGATCTCTTTCTGATGCCAGTTTTCCTCCCGAAAAGGAGGACAGACCCTCCTGTCAGTGTGGCAGCTGCCCCACCTCTTAAAATCCTGGTGCCCTGAAGCCTCTGACCTTTAAAGAAAACCTCTGTTTATTTTTAATTTCATGCTACTTTTCTCCACTCGTATATTCAGCAAACAAAACCGACAAACAAAAATACGCCCTTACTGGCTGGTAACTTTGCTTTAAATATGAGTGAGTTCATTTGAAGGACCAGAAAAGGGGGCGGCATCTCATCACCATCACCCAGAGTCAGTGTGGCCCCCTTCCTTCCAGCCCCACCCAATGAAAACAGTGGTCCAGCTGTCTGACCCTGCACATACTACCAATTTATCCTGCTGGTCTTTACTTAGAAATCTGACTGTGAGTCTACAGTGCTGTTCAACTAGACAACATCCCCCAACCCACAGCCAGAAGTAAAAATATTGGCCAGAAAGCCACATTTAACCAAGTTTATACCTAATTGGCGGAGAGCAGTTTTGTTGTGCTGCTGTTTATTTTATTAATTTAATTTAATCAAAGTGGAAAAAATTCTGATGTTCAGAATACAAAGATTAATCTTATTTTGCTTTTGAAATTGCATTGCTCCCTATTTATGGAAAGTTTCTGGAACATTATCTGCACAGCACATGAGGGTCCTTAAATGCCACTTGGTGAAGGGTGTACATACCAGATAGACAGTCTCTGGTCATTGTCTACAAATCACTAATTTTCCTGTTTCTCGTAGTTTTCAGTAAAATTTGTGAAAATTACTTAGTATAGTTTTAGGAGGAATAACACAGGCTCACCCCTCGACATGAGAAAGAATGAAAACTAGGAGATATCCATTAAAGTCCCTAGTTTGCTTTTAGCCTGTGAAATTAAATTTCAATTCAATTGAATGTTTCTACTCAAATATTCAAATTGTTGAGTGTCTTAGAAAGTAATATCTCTCATATTATTTATTTAAATCCCAAGGGACTTGGCCACTACAGGTGAAGTCATTTTATGAGGAATGGTGTCTACAATTTAGGCCTCTAAATCTCAAAGATCAGCATTTTTCAAACTGGTATCCAAGAATATCAGTATACCAGGTATTATCAACACCTGTGTATTACCAGGCTTCTCTCAGAAGCGTTCTGGGCTCAAAATCAGCTTGCAAAACTCTGACCTAGACAGTTAAGCAGATTTAATTAGAATTTAGAGACTCTTGAATGTGCATTCTGAACCTCTAAGGAACAAATCATTACAGCATTTTCTCAAGTGACTTGCCTACAGAACCCTTTTTGAACCACATCCATTAACATCTACCATAAGTAAAGACACCAAGATAAATGCAATATGTTTTAACACACGACATTTCAGTCAAATATTCCCCTACATTAAAACGTTATAGTTGTTTTAAAAAGTATTAAAACTCCTGGGTTCTCTGGGAAAGTATGTAAAAGAAAACAAAGAGCTCTAAATCTGGTGAGGTAGGAGATCAGCCATGCTGATTTCAAGCAAAGGGAATTTATAAGATCTCTGCTTGAGATGAAGGAAATGAAAAGCACCACCGACCCAAGATAGCAATTCACTGAGTGAAGATAGGTCACCACAATTCCATTACGTGAAATGCCTACCTGTATTGTTTGGAGTCCTCACACAATTGAGGTCTGTATCATACTTAGGACAGAGAGATGCTTGATAAACACAACTTAAGAAACCTGTGTGGACAGCTAAGTCAGAGGACTGATACTACCTAACTTAGTATAAAACTACAGTAATCAAAAGACAGTATGGTGCCGGTGAAAGAATAGACAAACACATCATGGGAACAGAATAAACTGCCCAGAAATAGACACACACAGATATAATTCTAATCTTTGACAATGGAGGCAACTTAATGGAGAAAGGAGTCTTCTCAACAAATGATCCTGGAAAATCCTATGTCCACTTGCAAATAAAGCTGTGTGAACATTCGTGTACAAGTCTTTGTTTAGATACATGCTTTCATTCCTCCTGGATAAATACCTAGGTGTATTTCCTAGGTATTTATATATTTATATACCTAGGTTATATTGTCGGTATATGTTCAACTTGTTAAAAAAACTTCCAAACTCGGAGCTTCCCTGGTGGCAGAGTGGTTAAGAATCCGCCTGCCAATGCAGGGGACATGGGTTCGAGCCCTGGACAGGGAAGATCCCACATGTCACAGAGCAACTAAGCCCGTGAGCCACAACTACTGATCCTGCGCTCTAGAGCCTGCGAGCCACAACTACTGAAGCCCACACGCCTAGAGCCCGTGCTCCCCAATAAGAGAAGCCACCGCGGGCTTCCCTGGTGGCGCAGTGGTTGAGAGTCCACCTGCCGATGCAGGGGACGCGGGTTCGTGCCCCGGTCCGGGAAGATCCCACATGCCGCGGAGCGGCTGAGCCCATGAGCCATGGCCGCTGAGCCTGCGCGTCCGGAGCCTGTGCTCCGCAACGGGAGAGGCCACAGCAGTGAGAGGCCCGCGTACCACAAAAAAAAACAAAAACAAAAAGAGAAGCCATCACAATGAGAAGCCTGCGCACCGCAACAAAGTAACCTCTGCTTGCCTGCAAATAGAGAAAGCCCGCGCGCAGCATCGAAGACCCGACGCAGCCAAAAATAAATAAATTTAATAAATTTAAAAAAAACAAAAAACTTCCAAACTGAACAACATGGATTAATTTTATTTTATTTACTTTTTCTTAAGTTTTTTTTTTTTTTTCATGTAGACCATTTTTAAAGTCTTTACTGAATTTGTTACAATGTCGTCTCTGTTTTATGTTTTGGTTTTTTGGCCCGGAGGCATGTGCGATCTTAGCTCCCCAACCAGGGATCAAACCTGCACCCCCTACACTGGAAGGCGAAGTCTTAACCACTGGACCATCAGGGAAGTCCCAACATAGATTAATTTTAAAATAATTATGCTGAGTGAAAAAAGCAAGAGAAAATTATACATGTGGTATATTCCATTTATATACATTTCTAGAAAATCCAAACTGATCACAGTAACAGAAAGAAGATCAGAAGTTACAGAAAGGAGGGGGAGATTACAAAGAGGCATGCAATTTGGGGATGTGTTTGATATGCTCACTATCTTGATGGTGACGATGGTTAGACAGATGTAGATGTATGTTGACATTTATCAAACTGCACACTGTCAATTATTTCTCAGTGAAGTTGTTAAATGCAATGAGAAAAAAAAAAAGAAAGAAAGAAACTTGGGAATCCTAGGCCAAATCTCTGAATCACCAGCGTCCTCCTCTATGTGGAAACTATGCAGAGGAATTAGGACATGAGGCTTCCCTGATGGTCCCCACAGCACACCCACGTGTGCCATCTCTCCTCAGGGGGTAGTGCTAACACTCGTTAAGAACCAGCCAGTCCTCAGCCTCCTAGAATCAGGAATGAACTCTAAGCATTGAACTTGAAGAACTGTTTTTTTTTCCCTCCACCAACTTGTCCTGAACTAAGAAAACACAATCCTACTTCTATTATGTTGGATCAATGATACAATCCATCTTACTTGAGTGAACTATGGCTGAACTGAGGTGTCCAACTGGGAGAAAAGACTAAGCATAAGCAGCCCAACTCAAAAGATTCTTGTGTTACGACAGGGAACACGTCCCACTCGGGTTACTCCGTAAGCTCCCAAACCTGCTGAAGTTCCCGGTTTTACAGAAAAGTGAGCACCTACCATCTGTTGGTTGGTTATTTGACTGTGGCCCCAGTGGGATGAGGCTCTACAGATCTTGTCAAGTTAGACATCTCAGGATACAGACCCGGAAAGCTTATATTCTCGTGTTATGACAGAGCACGAATGTCAAGTTACTTTCTTCCCATTTGATCAGTTGCACCTATAAGATGTACAGGGCAAAGCAACTGCCTCCACAAATCCCAAATGCAAAGTAAGAAAAATATTACTGTGAAGAGAACGATAAAAATGAGTAGCCTAAAAACACAAGATTGGTGTTTTGAAACTCTTCTGACAATTGTCACATGTCTAGTTCCTTTTGAGCCCTTGCACCAGAGTTTCATTCTTGTAGGTTTAGAAGTCACGATCCCAATTCCCACCTAATCCTTACACACCATGTCATATTCCGGGAATTACTCTCTTGGTAAATGACTGCTTCTTTCAAAGGATGTGCGTTCAGTAGTAAAATAATTACGTCACATCCTTGCTTAGGAATTCAATAATACAAAATGTTCTAAAATCCACCACATGCCATAGGAAGGCTAAATAGTGTCTGAGCCTGACAGATAAACAATTTTGACAAAGGAGGAAACCAGCGTTATCTCGAGTTTAGATTTTAAGGTTCAAAAAATTTTAGATGCTAATATTACTTCTTTTTGGCCACGCCCCACGGCTTGTGGGATCTTAGTTCCCCGACCAGGGATTGAACTCAAGCCCTCCCCAGTGAAAGCGAGAAGTCCTAAACACTGAACTGCCAGGGAATGCCCTAATACTACTCCTTCTGATGAAAGACTTGTCCCTAAGACACAAGCGTCAGAAACTTCACCACGGAGGGAGTCCCAAAAATATACAGTGCCCAAACTTTGCACAATAAACTCCAATCGCCAATACAAGACGCACATCTGGGATTGAGTACGGGTCCAGTGGTAGAGGCTCATCATTACCTGGTTATAGGAGACAAGGCAGAGATGAGAAAAGGGGAAACACAAGAAAGTCTCTTAAAAGAAGCTCTCCTTAGGGCTACCCCGGTGGCGCAGTGGTTGAGAGTCCGCCTGCCGATGCAGGGGACGCGGGTTCGTGTCCCGGTCCGCAAGGATCCCACATGCCGCGGAGCAGTTGGGCCCGTGAGGTATGGCTGCTGAGCCTGCGTGTCCGGAGCCTGTGCTCCGCAACGGGAGAGGCCACGGCAGTGTGAGGCCCGCGTACCACCAAAAAAAAAAAAGAAGCTCTTCTCCTATTCTGAGATGTTTATTTGCTCGTTTAAGTAGCCCAGCGGAGCATGCATCGCCTCCTTTGGCAGGTAGTTCTACACCATGTTATTGTGGTAGAGAGAGATGGAACAGATGTTAACTCCAAATTTCGCCCAACACAAACAACATACTTTTTTTTTTTTGGTCACGCCGCGCGGCTTGCAGGATCTTAGTACCCCGACCAGGGATTGAACCCAAGCCCTCAGCAGTGAAAGCACCAGGGAACTCCTAGCGACATACCATTTAATTAGGAATATAATTGAGACCACTGTCAAAGTTAAACAGCATACTTTATCGGTATGCAAATTTAGTGGCCATACTGCTTTTGAACCACATTGCTTAAAATGACTGCTGATTTAAAAAAAAAAAATCCAGTTAGAGAGAACATATTGATCATCTTGTTGCTACTTCAGTTCTAAGCTTGTGATCCATTTGACTGAAAAAGAAAACAGGCAAAGTTCTTGTCTTATTTTCGGTAAAATGAACTTAATTTGCAAAGATGGCCCATCTAAGATAATATGATTTAGAATCAACAATTGCTATCCTATAATGTTCTACCCTAAATATTTCTAGCACAATCACTGGAAAAGCTAAGATACAGAATAGCAAACCTGCCAATTGCTACTCCACAAAGAGCCGCGCTGCGTTTGCTAAAAAGCATCTATTGCTTCCTGGCCTGAATTCGAAACTGCTTTTTGATTGATTAAATGTCTGCCTCACATCTGCTTCTTTTTGAAGCCTGCTAAGCAGGGGGTTTCACTGCTAGAACCTCTCCTGCCTGAAGCTTTTAGGAGAGAAGGCAACCCAGCAAGGAAGGAAGGGGAGGGGGCCAGCCAGCGGCCAGTGAGAGCTATGTTAAGCCATCCCCAGGGACGTCCAGAAATGCCTCCTTCTATGTGAAAAACACTAAAGAAAGTTTCCTATACTCCGTGGCATGGATTATTTAACAAAGTTATTAAACATTTAGCTCTGATAATGGGCTTGAAGATGCCATTCTGGAGGAATCCATTTAGGGTCTGTGATGGTTAACAGCAGAATTAAAATGATAAATTGAAATGGGTTTCTCTGACGTGTGTGCTTAGCCCTGTACTCCCCGGAATTCCAATGGCCTGCTGCATACCAGAAGAAGTGACGTGATCCAGTCCTGCAGCAACTGCAGCATGGCTACTGTTTATCAGTAAGTCTGGTCGGACTAAAACAAGGCCTTTGTCTAGGCCCACGGATTCATAAAGGCAGTTAATGGCAGAACACATCCTTAACCGGTAGAAATGCTACAAAGCTTCTCTGGATCCACATAGCACAGTGCAGCAAATGAAAAGCGGGCATTACAAGCAGACAGATGGGGAGGGGTGCCCAGATCCGTTGCTTATTAGTTGTAAGAGCTTTGAGCACATTTGCCATCCTCTGAGCCTCTGTTTCTTCACCTATACAATGGCGATAATACTATGCAGAGTTGTCATTGTGGCCACACCCCAACTCAATTAGGCCGGCATCTCTGGGAATGGGACCCGGGGTATAATATTGACAAAGGAAACTGATCATTGGTGAGTGGGGATACCGGATTCGGTCACTGGCAGAGACTTGAACCCAGCTCTCAAAAGGAAAACAAGGGGTGAGGGATAAATTAGCAGATACACACTACTATATATAAAACAGATAAACAACAAGGTCCTACCGTATAGCACAGGGAACTATATATACTCAATATCCTGTAACAGACCATAATGGAAAAGAATATGAAAAAAATATGTATATATTACTGATTCACTTTGCTGTACACCAGAAACTAACACAACATTGTGAATCAACTATACTTCAATTAAAAAAGTAAAGACAGGGGTTTCCTTGGTGGCGCAGTGGTTGAGAGTCTGCCTGCCAATGCAGGGGACACGGGTTCGTGCCCCGGTCCGGGAAGATCCCACAATGCCGCGGAGCGGCTGGGCCCATGAGCCTGCGCGTCCGGAGCCTGTGATCCGCAGCGGGAGGGGCCGCAGCGGTGAGAGGCCCATGTACCGCATTTAAAAAAAAAAAAAAAAAAGAAAAGAAACAGTGACTATTCTAAGAACAGGTTGATGCTGGTCCATACACTTCTTCGGTCTCAATGGTAGGCTTCCAAACCATCTTGTTCAGATGCCTCTTCCCAAGCCATGCCTCCTGGACAAATAAAAGCATCTTCAAACCAGACAAAGCAAAACCAAACCCAAACTGACGCAAACCCTAAACATGCTAGTCATCGTGTTCCCTAAGGAATAAAGAGTCACAACCAATGTCTCTGCAAGTTAAGCATCTCTCAGCCTTTACTTTGTAAATTTATTTATTTCATTTATTTTTACTTTTGGCTGCGTTGGGTCTTCGGTGCTGCGCGCAGGCTTTCTCTAGTTGCAACGTGCAGGGACTATTCTTCGTTGCGGTGCGCAGGCTTCTCACTGTGGTGGCTTCTCTTGTTGCACGCGGGCCCAGTAGTTGCAGCACATGGGCTCAGTAGTTGTGGCTCGCGGAAGTTATAACTCAGGATGACAGAGATCCCACAGTTCCAGCCCTGGTCCAGGAAGATCCCACATGCCGCGGAGCGGCTGGGCCCGTGAGCCATGGCCGCTGAGCCTGCGCGTCCGGAGCCTGTTGCTCCGCAACGGGAGAGGCCACAACAGTGAGAGGCCCGCGTACCGCAAAAAAAAAAAAAAAAAAAATTACTAGAAACTGGAAAATATATATGGCTTTCTTCACCATATAGACTGTCCAAACAATTTCCCTTTCCCTCTACAACTCACCCAAACAGTAAACAGTAATACTTTGAATATTCTTCTGCTTTCTTTACGTAATCAACTCCTCCCTTTTGGCATGAAACTTTTTTTTTTCCCCTAAAAAAGAGTAAATTGCTACTGGAGAAGTTAGTATTAAAAAAAAACTTTTGATTGTCTTAATACTCATTTGTCTCAAACTTGTGCATTGTTCTTCTAAAAAAATCCCCTTTTCACCTTTTCCATAAACTCTCCATTGAGGATCAGAAGCTTTCTGGTAATCAGTAGTTTGAAAAAGACACACACAGAAAATGAAATGCAGTTTTCTCTGATGGGTACTATTACCTCCTGGCAAGGAAAAAATAGTTCAATAGCAAACAATAATGTGAATGATTGCCAGGACGGGAAATTATTTGGTATCCATTCATATAATAATGGGGAATTGTTTTGAGATTGAAAAGTTTTTATATCAATTAGGTTAGCAAATATCCTATAAAACTGTCTCTAGTTATTGCCTCTGGGAAATAGGGGACGACATTTTGCTTTAATATGTAAGTTTTTATGATGGAATAGTATTACTTGAACTCAGTAGACTCCCCACTCTGTTGCTTCATAAATTATGTTCTTCACAGTAATTATTCTTTCTTTAATATAAATTTATTTATTTTATTTATTTATTTTTAGTTGTGTTGGGTCTTCGTTTTTGCACGCGGGCTTTCTCTAGTTGGGGCGAGTGGGGGCGACTCTTGGTTGTGGTGCGCGGGCTTCTCATGGCGGTGGCTTCTTTTGTTGGGCAGCAGGGGATCTAGGCATGTGGGCTTCAGTAGTTGTGGTTCGTGGGCTCAGTAGTTGTGGCTCGTGGGCTCTAGAGCACAGGCTCAGTAGTTGTGGCACACGGGCTTAGTTGCTCCACAGCATGTGGGATCTTCCTGGACCAGGGTTGGAACCCATGTCCCTTGCATTGGCAGGTGGATTCTCAACCATTGAGCCACCAGGGAAGTCCCACAGTAATTATTCTTAAGGTCACAGAATCTCATAACTTAGACCACTACACACTCACATCTTGCACTGCAGTCTCCTGACTGACCTTCTAAGTTCAGTCTCCAAAGTCAATTGTATGAGTCTTCTTGAGATGCTATAACAAAATACCACAGACTGGGTGGTTTAAACAACAGAAATTTATTTCTCATGGTTTTGGAGGCTGGGAAGTCTAAGATAAAGGTCCTAGCCAATTTGATTTCTGGTGAGGGCCTGCTTCTTAGCTTGTAGATGGCCACCTTCTCACCATGCGCTCACACGGCGAAGGGAGAGCACTCCCTGGTATCTCTCCTTATAACGACACAAGTCCTTTCAGGCCCTACTCGATGACCTCATTTAGCCTTAATTACCTCCAAATACAGTCGCACTGTGGGTCAGGCCTTCAACACGTGAATTTTAGGAGGATGCAGTCTGTCCAGAGCAGGAAGTAATCACTAGAAGGGGCCACAGGGAGGTCTCTGGGACGCTGGGAATGGTCTACAAACTGACGTGGAAGCTCTTTACACACGTGTGTTCATTTTGTAAGAAGGCATCAAGCTGTACACTTAAGGTTTGTAGGCTTCACGGGATGTAAGTGGACCATGAGCAAACAAACCTAAAACCCCCTCAAACCGCAGGACAGGAATAAAGATGCAGACATAGAGCATGGACTTGAGGATATGGGGAGGGGGAAGGGTAAGCTGTGACAAAGCGAGAGAGTGGCATGGACATATATACCCTACCAAATGTAAAATAGATAGCTAGTGGGATGCAGCCGCATAGCACAGGGAGATCGGCTCGGTGCTTTGTGACCGCCTGGAGGGGTGGGATAGGGAGGGTGGGAGGGAGACGCAAGAGGAAGGAGATATGGGGATATATGTATATGTATAGCTGATTCACTTTGTTATAAAGCAGAAACTAACACACATTGTAAAGCAATTATACTCCAATAAAGATGTTTAAAAAAAACCCTCAGACCATCAATCTGGCTGCCCAGTGGACAATGGAAAGAAGGAGGCCAAGAATAGAGGCAGGGAGACTGCTACTGCATCCAGTGCAGAGCTAGAAGCAGGGAGGAGACCCTGGGGACAGGAAGGATCAACCTGAAATAATGGACATGAAGCCAGCAGGACCTGCCAATGGAAAAAGAAGGACTCCCAGACTTGAGGCTGGGTTATGTCAGTGACAGTTCCTAAGTTTAGAAAAAAAAAACCTTGTCCCTGTTCACTGCTTAAAACCCTGAGCTTTTGGTCTTTATACTGAACTTCTCTCTCTTTCTCTCTTACACACACACACATTCTCTGAGCCAGAATGTCTATTCCTGACAAGAGACCCTAGCTGCATGGTTCCTTAATCTCTACATAGTGCCTGTTTCCTCATTGGTAGAAAGAGGATTTACAAGTTTACTTGTACAAAGCACTTAAGACAACACCTGACACGTAGTACACACTCAATTAATGTTAGCTATTAGTATTACACAAATGACAAATCATGCTTTTGTCACCCCTTCCCTCTGTTTTGCTAGCCAACAGTTCATTCATGTCTTTTCTCGACACTACTCTCTAGGAGAGGAATAACATCTCAGATGCAAGAGCCTAGACACTTGGGGATCACCTGGGGCTTTTCTGCTTCTCTTTCATCCCCAAGTGCCATTCCACCAGCTGCCATCATTTCTTTTGTCTTCAATGCTGTCTACACCCATTCCTTGATCTCTGCCCTAGCTCAGGCTTCAACGTTTCATTGAATCAATGTCTGATTTAACGCAATATCCTAAAAGCTGATCTCCCTGACTCTGGTTAGTTCTCTAACTCAATCTGTCACGCCAGTCTCCTTTAGTTCCTAACCGTAATTCCCCGCCATCAACTACAGAGGCCCAGCCTCCTTATCTAAGAGCCTCTGCCTTGCCATGATTTCCTACTACCCTCTTCCTTAAAGGCTCCGCCCTGAGCTAATCAGGAAGAAATTCTCAACGTTCTTCACCAGTCACCTCTGAATTTTTATACAATGCAGGCTATGCTGTGGGAAGCTTCAAGGGCTAAGCTAAGATTAAAAAATCTACTCCGTGAGGATGGCGGACACACCCAGCACCTTACACATAATACGCTTTAGGTAAATAGTTATTGAATTCAAGTGTGGCTAGCTTGAACAGAAACTGGAGGTAGACAGCAGGGAACAAATCTAGTCAACAGACAAGAGGCAAAAGGGAAAAAGCAATTACATCAAAGAATCCCTACGAGCGATAACACCATTAGACCCAGGCCAAAGAGCCTCTCACTTTGGACAGTCCATTCTGGCGGTCCTCTGGCCCTTCCCTCCCCTACAGGAAGCAAGAGGGCAAACCTACCTGAAGTTACCATCCCACCCGCCCGGGGACCCAAGACTGTGGAGTTCCCAGGGCACCCCAAGGCCAGGGGCCTGCCAAAGGCTGTTTGTTATGATGGAGTTTGGGGGGTAGGGACAAAGCTTGGACAGTGGGCTGGTTAATCACATCCATGTGCTGAAGGCCTCTCAGGGGCAGCCAGGAGTGGGAAGAAGGCAAGCTGGAGGCTGGCCCTCCCTCCAGCCTGCCTCCTTTCTGGTAGGGAAGGTCTAGGGGTCTAAGAGTTCTAAACTCAGATCTGGCCTTCTAGGTCATTATGAAGGTATGTTTTTCAAGATAAGACAATAGCATTTCATTTAACAATGTGTTAGCTTGATTAATAGTTTTAAAATATTTTGACATGTAGTACATGTGTCTTCATTTGTATTCTTGTCCTGGGCCCTGCAAACATGAGGGATGAGCCTATGAGAACCAAATCCGGGTTATGAGCAGCCCAAGGCCTAAAGGGAAAAACCCAGCACCATCCATTAGAGTCAGCCCAGAGGAGTGAAGAGCCAACCTCCAGGATTCTACTCAGGCTCTGCTTCCTGGAGCTGGGTGACCTTAGTTAAAGCTGCTTCACCAGTCAGCCTGTGCCTCAGTTTCCTCATCTGTAAAATGGATCTAATAGTACCTACATCTCAAAAGGTTGTTGAAAGGATTACATGAGTTAATATTTGTAAAGTTCCTGAAACAACCCCTGGGACATAATAAGCACTATGTAAGAGTTTGTTAAAGAAACAAAATATATGTGGAGAAAAGGAACCACAGGAAATCAGGTCCCAACCTCACAAAGAATGCATTAACCACAAAACCCAAGACTTAAAAATCCATGGTATCATTAGATAACAAAGGGTTAAGTTCAGGATTGGGGGCTTGGCCTGTAAACCCAATCCTTATGTGTAGGAAACTTCTAAGGGAAGACACTTCCAGCAACTCAACTCACCAAAAAAATTAGAAAAAATTGTTTGCCGAGGGACTGCCCACAGATGTGAAAATAGAAACCGTGAGTTTTGAAGCATATAATAAGACCCCAATAGATAAAATGGGCAAAGAATACCGTTCGTAACATGAAACTAAATCAGTAAATCAACACATGGAAATATATTCACCTGCTCTAATCAAGTAAAAGAAGGCAAAAACCAAAGCAAACTTAAGATGCCATCCTTCACCTGTCTAAGTAAACTCTACCAGTATCAGTGACATGGCAGTAAAATCTGAACACTTATTTGTTCCCAGCGGCATCGAAATTAGCATCACTTGTGAAAGCACGCCCTTAACCACCAATTTGTAGAGGAAGGCTCACAAGGTAAGCCACTTATCTTGGGTAAGTGGCAGACCGAGGATTCAAATCCATATCTTGATGACAAAACATTTGCTGTTTCTACCATTCGTGAAACCCGGGAAGTTTACCCTCAGGAAATAAGAGAAGAAGGTCACAGAAACAAAGACACTCCCTGCAGAATGGAAATCAGCTGTCAGTGTGTTCCCTGGCAAATAAAAAGAATGACTTCGTTAGCTGTAATGTATTTTTTAAAATGACATGGAAACACAGGAAATTCTATAAGTGAATGCAAAATGGGAGTGTTTTCAAGCTAACTGCAACCCAATAAAAATTCATATGCTTATGAATCACAAATTATGGATTAAATATATTGAATACATATAAATTTAAAATTCTTATGCCAGAAGGGAGGGAGTGTTCTGAGTATTTTTAAAGTATCTAATATTATAATATCTTTAAGAAGGAGGGAGACAGAATACGATTATGAAACATTAGAGCTTGACGTGTTCATCTTCGAGACCATCCAGAACAGTCTCTCCATTACACTGCTGAGAACCCAGCCCTGAAAGAACGCTATTTGTCCAAGGTCACAGACCTCATGAGGAATAGAAACCACACTAAAACACTCTCGGCTTCAAGGCCACTGTTCCCATCTCCTTCTCTATCTCTACCTTTCTTTTAAAAAGATAACATTGGGCTTCCCTGATGGCGCAGTGGTTAAGAATCCGCCTGCCAGTGCAGGGGACACGGGTTCAAGCCCTGGTCCGGGAAGGTCCCATATGCCACGGAGCAACTAAGCCTGTGCGCCACAACTACTGAGCCTGCGCTCTAGAGCCCGCGAGCCACAACTACTGAAGCCCACGGGCCTAGAGCCTATGCTCCGCAGCAAGAGAAGCCACGTGCACCGCAATGAAGAGGAGGCCCCGCTCACCACAACTAGAGAAAGCCCAGGCAGCAACGAAGACCCAAAGCAGCCAAAAATCAATAAATAAAATTAATTAATTAATTAAAATAAATAAGTAAATAAATTAATTTAAAAAAGAAAAAGAAAATAATAAATGGCTCTTGGATTCTCCCTCATTGTGAGTCTATCCACATTCATACATTACAGACCCAAAGATTTCCTTCCACATAGAAATTAATATGAAATTGGAATTCCAGGGAAGTCCAGTGGTTAGGACTCTGAACTTTTACTGCTGAGGGCCCGGGTTCAATCCCTGGACAGGG
Source organism: Delphinapterus leucas (assembly GCF_059928025.1). Taxonomy (NCBI): domain Eukaryota; kingdom Metazoa; phylum Chordata; class Mammalia; order Artiodactyla; family Monodontidae; genus Delphinapterus; species Delphinapterus leucas. The sequence goes on along the minus strand of NC_143140.1, from coordinate 81,857,540 downwards.
AACTAAGATCCCACAAGCCATGTGGCATGGCCAACAACAACAAAAAGAAATTAACATACAATTAACTCATGAGCTTTTCAAATACTATCTGAAGTGATACATTTCATTTTCATCATTGTAAGTGTTAAGTAAAATATGAAAATCTGAAAGAGAAGATGAACAGTGTTTACTATCCCCCTTTCACAGTAGTAAGAAAAAAGAAATGCTTCTTCTCTACTAGGAACACACACACACAGACACACACTCACACACACACCTATTAGCTGTTCCCTAAGGATCTGAAAGGGAAGTCTTAACAAGTCTCATATATTCCAGTGATTAATGCTTTATTTAACATTACCAAAAATACCAGTACCAGGCAAACCAATGCAATTGAAGAATAAATTCTTACAAAGTCCACACATTACTCCGAAAATCTGTTCCTATGTATATTCTTATTAGCATTTAAAATGACTTTTATCTCTGTTCAAAAAGAACAGAAGGGAAATGTTAAAAAAGTAGGATTTATAGCCCTGTTAAAATACAGTATACTAAAGAAAATGGTTAAATAGGAGGCAATAGTCTACTTGCAGGTTAAGCTTGCTCATTTTATTAAGGAAACAGGTTATTTTTAAGACCTAAGAATTAAACTCATTCAATAAATACCTACTGAGTGTCCATTACTTATCAAGCATCAAATTTTCAGTTAAAGAAATGTAACGGGAATATTTTCAAAGTATTTCAGTTCTACAAAGTTCTCTCGTTGTAAAACTCTAGATGCTTAGAAACTATATGTGTCCTCTTTCCACCCATTTTGCATTTTAAAAAGTCTCCTTCTTCAAGGAGTAGATCCAGAAAATGAGTTTTATCTGTCTGGGTGTGGTTATCTTAGGAGGATTCCACCCCCAAAGAAAAACTCAAGGCTCTCCCTTAACTTAGGAACATACACATTGCTGAGGAAAGCACTCCAGTCTATGTAACATTTACAATTGACAAATGATTCTTGTAGCCCCGTGGATTAATAAGTGATCCCCATCTGCTCCAACGGAAATCGGGAGCCCCAGCGTACAGAACTCACCTTGAAACAGCTGCAGAAGCAATTACCCCTAGGAAAGGACGGATACATTTTCTTCTGTATCTTCGAGATTTTATAAGTCGCTGTATCTGTTTTTAGGTTTGTTTTCGTGTTCACTAAATGACCACAAGCAAGATTTGTTTAAAATGGCTTAAACTGAGTATGTGCCTGTGGAAATGCACACACAAGGAACTCCACCTCAAAACCGCCAAGAAAAAGGCAATCCTTCCATATCAATCCACGAACGATAGTCTTTTAAACAGCAGGTCCCCTTGTATTCTTACTAATTGGATAAATCAACAAAAAGGGCTATCTAAATCTTTCACAAAAAGATAGGATTGTGATCAAACACAATCACAGACTTCCTAGGAGGAAAAGGTAAAATAAACGATAAGTAAATAAAATAAGTTCCTCCAAATCTTCGGCTCACCCGGCGTACTGTGCCCCTGGAACCACTCCCAGCCCCGCTGGCTTCCCTTTGTGTGAGCCACCGGGAAGCTCTGTCCACAGGGAGAGGCGACGCAGTGAGTGTGAGGCAGGTTCAGCGCTGGGAGGGAACCGTATCCCTTCAGCTGCCCGGACCGCTGACAAAGTTAACTTGAAAGAATGCTCAACATCATTAATCATTAGAGAAATGCAAATCAAAACTACAGTGAGATATCATCTCACACCAGTCAGAATGGCCATCATCAAAAAATGTATAAGCAATAAATGCTGGAGAGGGTGTGGAGAAAATGGAACCCTCTTGCACTGTTGGTGGGAATGTGAATTGGTACAGCCACTATGGAGAACAGCATGGAGGTTCCTTAAAAAACTACAAATAGAACCACCATATGACCCAGCAATCCCACTACTGGGCATATACCCTGAGAAAACCATAATTCAAAAAGAGTCATGTACCACAATGTTCATTGCAGCTCTATTTACAATAGCCAGGAGATGGAAACAACCTAAGTGTCCATCATCGGATAAATGGATAAAGAAGATGTGGCACATATATACAATGGAACATTACTCAGCCATAAAAAGAAACGAAATTGAGCTATTTGTAATGAGGTGGATGGACACAGAGCCTGTCATACAAAGTGAAGTAAGTCAGAAAGAGAAAGACAAATACCGTATGCTAACACATATATATGGAATTTAAGAAAAAAAAAAGTCATGAAGAACCTAGGGGTAAGACAGGAATAAAGACACAGACCTACTAGAGAACGGACTTGAGGATATGGGGAGGGGGAAGGGTAAGCTGTGACAAAGTGAGAGAGTGGCACTGACATATATACACTACCAAATGTAAAAGAGATAGCTAGTGGGAAGCAGCCACATAGCACAGGGAGATCAGCTCAGTGCTTTGTGACCACCTAGAGGGGTGGGAGGGAGGGAGACGCAAGAGGGAAGAGATATGGGAACATATGTGTATGTATAACTGATTCACTTTGTTATAAAGCAGAAACTAACACACCATTGTAAAGCAATTATACTCCAATAAAGATGTAAAAAAAAAAAAAAGCTAACTTGGTTTCATTAGCCATCCTTTCTCAGTTCCACTAACGCCCTGAGCAAAAACAGAAACAGCAATCCAAGGCATTGGCACCTATGAAAATGTCTTCATCACTTTGCAATGTGTAGCGAACATTTGGAGGAAGAAATCTACATTTTCAATTCCTTCCTGGCTCTGCTAGCAAGACTTTGCAACAATGACTAACCAGCAGAACACCATGCTATTAAACTGAACTTTTACAGCTATAGCTTTGCTACAATTAAATTCTGTGCAAGATTTTAAAAGTGTTCGGGAGGTCCAAGAGGGAGGGGATATACGTGTACATATAGCTGATTCACTTCGTTGTACAGCAGAAACTAACACAACATTGTAAAGCAATTACACTCCAAAAAAAAAAAAAGTGTCCCAGGAACATGGAAAGATAAAAAAAATAGGAGATTCATTGTTCTACACTGAAAATTGTATTTCAAGGTCTCTTTAAGCTCACCACTACCCTAATGACGTTTATACACAAAATTTCAGCCTGATCAATTTGTTAACCAACAATTGTTAGACCAAGAAAAATTGTCAGGGGTGTTATCGATTAATATTATGGTCAATCTAATTTTTATCCTTTAGTAGCTATTTTCTTCCTGCAAAGATGAATGCTAATAAACACTTAAAACCAGTCTAGATGTCTAGATAAATAGAACAGTTTTCCAAGTCAATGAGGCATTCTGATGGTTTAACCTGCATAAAGTCATTCAACAAAAATAAGACTAGAAACAGTCCTGCAATCCCCACAGTGGAGTGAAAAATACAAATGCACAACTTGCAGGCAGACAATGAAATGCAGGTGGTTTTCTGAGACAGATGCCAGGAAAATAATTATTTAAAATCTTACTCCTTCCAGCGATAGTCATAGTATAGGATTTCTTGTTTTTAACATTCAAAGTACTAAATCAATATAAAACGTATAAATGTATAAATGTTCTGATTTTTAAAAAAAGACTGTTACTGATTCATTCAAATGTCTCCTACAACAAAAATATGAGCCTAGGAAATGTGGCATCTCCTATAATGGAGTTTCTAAGGGAAGATCTCAGTCAGGCAGTTTTTTGGATCACCTTGTTGGAGGGTAGATTCATTTTGCAAACATCTAGTCTTCAACAGGGTTTCCCCTTTTCTAGATGTAAAATGTACATGCATTCTTCAAGGATTACTCTGAGGGTTCAACATCCAAAATGCAAATAACATAGGAGACCTCAAACTTGACACAAGGGACACTACCCAGTTCTAGGTTCTCTCAGATGCAAAACCTCTGCCCTTTCCAACGCCTTCCAAACGCAGCACGCTAAGGAGCTAGGAAGATGACGGTTTAGGCACCCTTGCTGCGAAGCTCAAAATGGCCGCCAGGGTGATCCATCCGCAACACTCCTGGACCACATTTGGGTCAAACAGGTTTGTGAGGACTCGCTTCGAATTCTCACCTCTGCTTTCGTACATTGTCTCTATGAACCTGAGTTTGTGTGTGTGTGTATTTGTAAGGCTTTTGAAGTTAGAAACTATAAAATTGTGAAATGGCACCCAGTCACAAATATTCCTTTTTTCTAAGAATATGCAAAAGAGATAACGGTTGTGTTAACTTGGAATTTCCACTTTTTTCCCCCTCTGCTACTTTTTAATCTTTCTACAGTTTCTAATTTCCATATTTATAATACGGAAAGGCCATTACCTGGTCAGGGGCAGAACTTTTTTTTTTTTTTTTGCGGTACGCGGGCCTCTCACTGTTGTGGCCTCTCCCGTTGCGGAGCACAGGCTCCGGACGCGCAGGCTCAGCGGCCATGGCTCACGGGCCCAGCCGCTCTGCGGCATGTGGGATCTTCCCGGACCGGGGCACAAACCCGCGTCCCCAGCATCGGCAGGCGGACTCTCAACCACTGCACCACCAGGGAGGCCCGGGACGGAAATTTTTTGTTTCGTTTTATAATTGACAACTTCTTCCAGGAAAAAAAAAAAAAGAACACTTCTGACAAAATATTTCTAATTCATTTTAATGAAATTAAGGCCTATTATTCTAGTCAACTGCCTTGCTTCCCTGCTACGCTACCCCTCCCTCGTCTTCCATAACCACCACTCACACCCAGGTGATCCTCAGGAACTGAGGGTAACGACCATCTTGATCCCAGTTTTTTATCCAGTCTAAGCAATAACCATCTAACCATTCTCTTGTTCTGTTAAATAAATATGCTCATAACGTTTCTACTGGGAAAAATTTTTTTACCTTTAAGAGGAAAACGAAGGGAGAGAAGAGGATACAAAGGAAAAGCTCTTCTCTACAGAAGAACGCCAGATGGAGAAATGTAGAAAGAATGATGGATGAGAACGTTACCATTTTGTATCTCCCAATGTGATTCAGTCGAGGATCATCAACGGATGCTAGAACACTGTTTGGCAACAGAATAATCAGCATCGAGCGCTCATATTATCCCACAGGGAAAAGCATACCTTCCTAATGAAGAGATCTGGTGGGAACCATTAATCAAATCATGAAACTCAGCATCACCTCTTGATATAATCGGGCAGCCAGGCGTTATATGACTCCCGGGGTGATGTAATAGTAGGTACTCAGTAACACCTAGGTGTATTCTTGCTAAGACTGTTCGGCCTCAGTCTAATCATAGAAAAACAAATCCAATGAGCCCACTACCCAATAAACTGGCCTGGGCTCTTTATTAAAAAAAATCCCACAAAAAACAAAAAGGCAGGAGAAGTATTCTAGTTTAAGAGACTGAAAGAAACGTAACTGAATGCAATATGGGACTTTTGATTAGATCCCGGATCCAATTTTTTGAAATGCAGGTATAAAATATGTTTAAGGAATAGCAGAAGTTTGAATACGGACTCTGTGTTAGATGATATCATCAATTTTATGTTAATTTTCTCAAGTGTGATAATGCTACTGTGGTTAAGCAGAAGAATGCAAGAATTTATTCTTAGGAGGCAGGGCTAGACTCTTTAGAAGTATTTTGATGTGTAAAAGAGTTCAGTAACCACACATACACACAAAAGTATACAAACAAGACAAGGACAAGCAAATCTGGCAAACGCTGATGACTGGTGAATTTACACAAGTAACTGCCACTACGTTATTTGGTGAGAAACATATTTAACCAACAGAAATTCTCACCACCTCCTCACCATGGAAACATTTAATTATTCCATCAACTCCCCCATCTAGAAACAGTATTTCTTATCTATTAAGTCAGGACTGTAAGAACCATTTTTCAGAAGCCAGAACGTGCTTTAACTGCCAAGGATGCACAATACATACTGTTCCCTTGGATCCGCTGTGCTGTTTGCTGTACAAACATTGATTTCAGAAGGCATCTTTAATTTTTAGCTTTACTTGGCTGTATAAGAATACCAGATATTGGGCTTCCCTGGTGGCGCAGTGGTTGAGAGTCCGCTTGCCGATGCAGGGGACGCGGGTTTGTGCCCCGGTCCGGGAAGATCCCACATGCCGCAGAGCGGCTGGGCCCGTGAGCCATGGCCGCTGAGCCTGCGCGTCCGGAGCCTGTGCTCCGCAACGGGAGAGGCCACAACAGTGAGAGGCCCGCGTACCGCAAAAAAAAAAAAAGAATACCAGATATTTATTTCACTAAAAATAAATGGGATCAGCATGATTGGCCATCAGGGAAATGCAAATCAAAGCCACAGTGAGATACCACTTCACAGATTACAAGTACTGGAGAGGATGTGGAGAAACTGGAACCCTCTTATATTTCCAGGGGGAAGGTAAAAGCTGCCTTGGAAACCAGTCTGCTAGTTAACATATAACCCAGCGATTCTACTCCTAGATAAATACCCAAGAGAAATGAACACATACGTCTAAGCAAAAACTTGTACACTAATGTTCTTAGCAAAAAGTGGAAACAACCCAATGTCCATCAACATGGATGGATGCATGGATAAATAAAATGTGGGGAAGAACCACACAATACAAAATTATTGGGCAATAAAAAGAAATGAAGTACTGATACATGCTGCAACATGGATGAATCTGGCAAACATTAAACTAAGTGAAAAAAGTCAGAAACAAAAGGCCACATACTATGTGATTCCATTTATAAGAAATGTCCAGAATAAGAAAATCTTTACAGATAGAAAGGAGGTTAGTGGTTACCAGGGACTGGAGGGGAAATGGGGAATGATTGCTAAGGGCTATGAGGTTCATTTTGGGGGTCAAAATGTTCTAAAATGGACTGTTGTGATGGTAAGTGTACACAACACAGTGAATGTACTAAAAACCACTGAATTGTACACTTTAAATGGTAAACTGGGGACTTCCTTGGCAGCGTAGTGGTTAAGAATCCACCTGCCAGCGCAGGGGACATGGGTTTGATCCGTGAGATCCAGGAAGATCCCACATGCTGCGGAGCAACTAAGTCCGTGTGCCACAACTATTGAGCCTGCGTTCTAGAGCCCGCAAGCCACAACTACTGAAGCCCACATGCCGCAACTACTGAGGCCCGTGTGCCTAGAGCCCGTGATCCGCAACAAGAGAAGCCACAACAATGAGAAGCCCGCGCACCGCAATGAGGAGTAGCCCCCGCTCGCCGCAACTAGAGAAAGCCCGCGCGCAGCAATGAAGACCCAACGCAGCCAAAAATAATAATAAATAAATAAATAAATGGTAAATTGTAGGGTATGTGAATTATATCTTAATAAATTCTTCCAGCAATTGAGACTAGGAAATATCTCAGAGGGAAAGTTACCCATGGATGTCTTCCTGGGGTAAATATATCTGTTCGTTTCCTATTAATCACAAGCCAAGATCTACAATGCTTCTTGAGCAACAGTAAAATGTCATGACAAATCAGAGTTAAGTGGTGTTGATTCCTGAAGGAAATAAAATACATCCTTTTAATTATGTAAGCCTCCCCAGATGTTTTGGCCAGTTCTTATGGTAGAAATAAGCTCCTTTTCCACTAAATTTGGAGGGGAAGACTGAATAGGATGACAAATGAGTCTAAAGTGCTATTGAAAGATATTCTGCACTAAATTTTAAAAATTTAGGAAGGATATATAAAACAAAAAAAAAAACCCTTAAAACTCTGGTGACATTTTGGGACGTCTCCAGAAATCTTTTCACTTAAGATCGAACATCCTTCATCCTGACCATGAGATTTAGTCATTAGACATTATTTTCCACACCTAGTACTGGGGACAGCTTCCTTCCAGCATTCTTAACACAGAACTCATATTACAGTAAACTTCGATATGCCCCAAGTTCTAATTTTCTTTCTGTAACATTAAAACAGGGGTTTGAAAGCTGGTCAAATACCCTGCAAATTATAAACATGGGTCTGTTCCAAAATTGAAAGTTTCCATATAATGTAGGTATTTGATTAGATGTCACACCCTCTCTTGTAAAGCGAAAAGAACAATATTGACAGATTCACATTAAATTTAGTTAGATATATGTATAGCTGCCAAAGTTTTAGTTTTGTTTTAAATACACACATTTGAGAACATGCCTCATTGTTTTAATAATGGCTACTTGCTTGGTCCCATATGAAGATTCCTGGATCTCACTTAGTAGAAAAGAAAAAGATAAAGTGGGGGGTTTTGCAGGGGGATAGGAGTGGGTGGCATCTGTCAGGCAGAAAGGTGATGCCCAGTGAGTGTGGGTAGGAATCAGAGTACCTGGGGAGGCCTAAAGGATGATCACTTAGCTCTCTCCATCAGCAATACCTGAAGAGAAAGGTTCAGAGAGCCCAAAGAATGGATGTCTCCCTATTGGCAATGGAAAAAACTGGCAGCCTGGAGACCTTGCCTTTGAACTATCTCAGCTGCCACTAAAAAGAAACCACATCCCACACCTTCCTGGAACTTGTCACACTCTGTTCCTGCCATTATCCCTGTTATGTTTGCCTGTGAAAAAGCCTTATTAAATTAACAGTGATATGTTACCTTGCCAACCTGTGAGAACAGTTATGGCGTCCTTCCATGGTTGCATTCTAGATATTTAATAGGCCCTGATAACAGCAATCAAAAATGGTGTACAATGACTACAGATGCAAAAGCAGGTCCCTTGTTCTACACATCTATAACTTACTTGCAAAACTTATCACAGGAAACAAAGCTGGCACTCTGAAGGACACTCTTTTCAAAATAACCCTACTCCAAACCCTACATTCTCTCTGTTCACCAGGGTTTTGTGGATTCTGCTGTGACAACTGTCTCTCAAGGCCCTGAAAATATTCATGAGTCTTTTAAGGACCAAAATCTACACTTCTGGCTTTAATGTAGCAATATCTGGCACTAAAATGTGACTCTGAGGACTAAGTACTATACTCCAAGTAGACATTGACCAGTGCAAACCACGGTACACTATTTCTATTAATATAGCATAAGAGGGACTTCCATGGTGGCGCAGTGGTTAAGAATCCGCCTGCCAGTGCAGGGGATGTGGGTTCAATCCCTGGTCCAGGAAGATTCCACATGCCGCAGAGTGGCTGGGCCCACGCACCACAACTACCGAACCTATTCTCTATAGCCCATGCGCCACAACTACTGAAGCCGGCACACCTAGAGCCTGTGCTCGGCAACAAGAGAAGCTACCTCAATGAGAAGCCCGCGCACCGCAACGAAGAGTAGCCCCCTCTGGCCACAACTACAGAAAGCCCACACCCAGCAACGAAGACCCAATGCAGCCAAAAATAAATAAATAAGTTAATTAATTAATTAGTATATATATATATATATATATATATATAGCATAAGAGTATGTTTGGTATGTATTAGCCACCCGCTCTCATTTAATACTATAGTTAACAGAAAATCAATTAAACCCCCAGTGTTTTACTTCCCTTCTGTTTTGGGGTTTTTTAAAAAAATTTTTGGCTGCATTGGGTCTTCGTTGCTGCACGCAGGCTCTCTCTAGTTACAGTGAGCGGGGCCTACTCTTCATTGCAGTGCGTGGGCTTCTCATTGCAGTGGATTTTCTTTTTGCGGAGCACGGGCTCTAGGCACGTGGGCTTCAGTAGTTGCAGCACATGGGCTCAGTAGTTGTGGCTCGTGGGCTTTAGAGTGCTGGCTCAGTAGTTGTGGTGCACGGGCTTAGCTGCTCCGTGGCATGTGGGATCTTCCTGGACCAGGAATTGAACCCATGTCCCCTGCATTGGCAGGCGGATTCTTAACCACTGCGACGCCAGGGAAGTCCCTCCTTCTGTTTTTAAACTAGATCCTCTTTCATCCTAAATTCCCTCCCATGTTGATCTATCTGCTGGTTATTCAATAAGCTTAAAAAGGGAAAATATTAAAGAAAGTTTTTAAAAGTTGACCTAAAACACTGTCGTCCTAACACCTCTTCATTTTCATGTGCTCCCTTCAATTTTTAGCCACATACATACACTTGGATTATATACAGTTCCGCATATTTTCCCCAATTTGAAACCATAACCGTTTCCCAAGTTGCTACCAATTCTCTTCACGTATCCTTTAACGACAAAGGATCAGGTGTATGTACCACACATAATTCACTTAACAGGTCTTTCAAAACCGATAAACATTTGTAACACATTTTATGTAACATAGCTTACCTTCCTTTATATTATTTATTTGCTGAATTTCCAGAACCAGGTGCACTGGAAAAAAGGATGTGAACACTTACATGGTTCAATGCATTGCCAAATTGCTCTATAATTTTTTCTTTTTAAGCACGGGAATGGATGCATTTCATGGATGTTTCAAAGATGTTTTCCTTCTGTCGTATTAGAGGCCCTCCTTGCTCCCCATTCTTCCACAGATCCAGTGCCCTCCTCTGTCTCTACTGGATGCCCTGGGTCTGCCTGCTCCAGTGCACTGAGCTAAACTGGCTCTCTTCTTGATCCCATAACACTGTCACCATACCTACGTTTGAAAAAAGACGTCATCCAGCGTTTGCTTTCTATCCTAACTTTAAAAAAAATCTTTTGTCAATTTGAGACATCTGCCTTCAGTTCTGCTGCAAGGTGATGAAATAGCAGGCAACTCTTACCAGGATGATCAATCGATTATGTTTATTCAACTGTATGTGTGACTAGACCACATTTATAACAACTCAGTTTTGTCAGACCTCTGTCGTGAAATCCAGAATCACCATCAGTCCATTCCCCTGAAATCGTATAGTTCAGGAACCTGAACAACAATAAAAGACCAAGAAATGAAGGAAAAAAAATTAAATTAATTTGATTATTAGGTTTATTCTTAATTAAGTGAACCCAAGCTGACCCCTAATGATCACCAACTTTTTCTCACAAAACTGTTGAGCAATCCATTCTAGGCTGGGAAGGATGTTATAATTGCCATTATCTGTGGTTCCTTCTGATAAGGAAGACTGACTGATGGGGGGGATGGATGGGTAAGGAGAAAGAAGGGCTTTTATATAGTTATGTATGTACTATCAGATTTTTAAAAGCACTATTATTCTTGAATTTTAAAAACATGAATTTAAGTGGGCCTTTCTCCAGAAAGGTAATATATTCAAATGTTTGTCTTCTGCTATAGTCTTCTACTAGATTTAAAATACAGCAGAAGAAAATGAACTTGAAAGCTACTGGGTTGAAGTTGTTTTAGCTAACTGATTTAATGGGTCATGAAATCCCTACAGTGACTAAAGTTCAGACAGTAAATAGGAGTTCCCTTCCTCTACTTCGATTTTTGAAATATTTTTTAGCAGGGGCCAACTGGATTCCTATGAAGGAAAGTATTAAACAGTCGTAAGAACCTAAGTCAGATGAGTTAACAAATATCACTTCCTTTTAGTCATTCAGCAATAACATTTTTTCAGTAAAGAATCTTTTGATTACTAAAAACCATTGAATCGTACACTTGTTTTTTTGGCCGAGCCTAACCACTGGACTGCCAGGAATTCCCCTGACTCGTAACACTTTAAATGGGTGAAATGTATGTTAGGTGAATTATATATTAATAAAACTGTTGCAGAAGGAAAAAAATGCTTTCATTTACATGTATAAATTTAACTTTGTCCTTAAAAACGTAAGCTTTTGGGCTTCCCTGGTGGCGCAGTGGTTGAGAGTCCGCCTGCCGATGCAGGGGACACGGGTTCGTGCCCCGGTCCAGGAAGATCCCACATGCCGCGGAGCGGCTGGGCCCGTGAGCCATGGCCGCTGAGCCTGCGCGTCCGGAGCCTTTGCTCCGCAACGGGAGAGGCCACAACAGTGAGAGGCCCGCGTACCGCAAAAAAAAAAAAAAAAAACGTAAGCTTTTACTACAAATTCTATTTACTACAGGCAAATTTGGTCTGTATCATCCAAATAAATGAGATTTTTGAGTCTGAATTTACTTTTTCTTACCAGAAATATTACATACATATTTATATTATATAAAAATCTATCTTTAACAGGCATTTCTGATTCCTACTATCTTGATGTAGAATTTGTTGGCAAAAGAACCACCTAGAATTTTGCATTCAATATAGATCTTATTCTTTTATGATGCTAGCAAGCAAAACTAGTAAATTGCTTTCAACACATATTTTAGAGCTAATAGGTTCTTGTCTATTGTCCTTAAGGCATTCAAGCCTCCTTGCAGGACCACGCTTTGCTTGACCTTTCTTCTTGGTGCCCTTAAGACTTTTGGGCCATCTGCCAAGCTGATGTTCTCTGTTCCCTTCCTCTGTGTCACTCAATCCCATCTGTGTACCGCTGGCTTTTCTCCCAGAAGTCTCCTCTCCACCTGCCCCAAGCTGGAGACTGCATGGACCATCAGGGAAGAGAGCAGGGAAGGTACAGACTTGGGGTAGGTGGGCTCAGCTTGAAGGAGCAAAAGACAACAACCTAGAGGTGTCCGTGGCAGAGAGAGGGATAGTTTCTGGATTCAGATTCGACAGCATGTAGTATCAAAAGCCAAGATGGTGCACAAGATATCTCCCAAGAGCTTGTGGAGCAAAAACAACTGAAGAAATACCAACAGGAGTTTAGTATGTGTTGAATGGATGCCGTGACAAGTTTTGCATGGATACAGCTAAAAAAGAACTGAGTTAGAGAAAGCCCATTAAGTAAGTGGTGATTCTAGTTCAGGAAGTAATGGTAGTTCTCCTGCCATTAAGTTATCCAGACTCTCAGCGAATCACCAAGTGAGTCAAAGAGAAAATTTAAGAGAAGACTCTGAAAAAGTCACATGAACACATTTTTCACCTGTAAGGAAGAAACCTAAAGGCTAACAACTTCAATTAATAAACTATCTTTTATATCCAGGCAAAGAAAATGGGCTTAAGCTCTGAAGAATAAGGAAATTAAGACCCAAAAAACTTGTTAAAGCCTTAGACTTGAAGTTGTGAAATGTCTCTTTAGCTTTAAAAAAAAAAGAACTGTTAATAGTGTCCTCCTGGGAAATAGTCCTGATAAAGAATGGCTTCAACTGTTTTATGACAGAAATTATAAAAAACTTTAGGAATTTTCTCTTTTTTGGAGGTGGGAAGAGGAGAAGGAAAACAAAGAACTTCTAAACTTTATTTAATTCGTACCAGATACCTGCTCGTTGAAAATGAAAATGCCAATAAATCAAATGCTGGAACATTTTAAGTCAATTGGCCACGTTTCTGCTTCAGATAGAATTCCCAAAATAAAAACCAACCCAAGAATGGAATAAATTTACAAATATGATGAAGATACCATAGTTTTCATTTATCTTAAGATGCCCGCGGTGGTAGAAAATTGACTTCAGTTATGTAGACATTTCTCGGAGGCCATGTTACTGCAGTACATGGAAGAGTATTTAAAATCAAACAAAGGCAATGAAAAGAGCTTCCATTTATTGCTACATTCACTGACTGAATGGGAAAAAAATATATAGAAGAGCAAAAGAAAGCATCTAACAAACCACCGGTTTTTATCTTCTCTCCCAACCCTCAAGGTGCAACCTGGGGAATGAAGGATAACAAATACATAAGTGCGTGACTGGAGGCAAAGAGGAAAAGTCTGGAGAACCCTCTCAGATCACAGGGTTCCAGGTACTTCTATTACCTATCTACATCTATAAAGCAGTCATACACAGAGAAAAATGGCTAGAAGCAGGAAGACTAGTTTGAAGACTAATGTTGCAGTATATTGCATGAGATAATTAAAATTTGGAAATGAGAAAAACATCTGAGGAAGCAAGTGAAAGGAAAAGCCAGTAAGACAGAACCATTCTACAAGATGCTAAAGGCACCAGAAGAGAGTTCTCTTATGGCAGCGGTCCCCAAACCCTGGGCCACGGACTGGTACCAGTCCTGGAGGTGAGCGGCGGGTGATCGAGCGAAACTTCATCTGTATTTACAGCCGCTCCCCATCGCTCACATTACCGCCTGAGCTCCACCTCCTGTCAGATCAGTGGCGGCATTAGACTCTCACAGGAGCTCGAACCCCACTGTGAACTGAGCATGCGAGGGTTCTAGGTTGCGTGCTCCTTATGAGAATCTAATGATCTGAGGTGGAGCTGAGGTGATGCTAGTGCTGGGGAGCAGCTGCAAATACAGATTATCATTAGCTGAGAGGTTTGACTGCACAGAGACCATAATAAATCGATTGCTTGCAGACTCATAATAAAACCCTATCAGTGGACTTCCCTGGTGGCACAGTGGTTAAGAATCCACCTGCCAATGCAAGGGATACCAGTTCGATCCCTGGTCCAGGAAGATCCCACATGCCACGGAGCAACTAAGCCCGTGCACCACAACTACTGAGCCTGCACTCTAGAGCCCGTGAGCCACAACTACTGAAGCCCGTGTGCCTAGAGCCTGTGCTCCGCAACAAGAGAAGCCACCGCAATGAGAAGCCCGCGCACCGCAACAAAGAGTAGCCCCCGCTCGCCGCAACTAGAGAAAGCCCACGTGCAACAAGAAAGACCCAATGCAGCCAAAAATAAATTAATAAATTAATTTTTTTTAAAAAGAAAAAACAACCCTATCAGTGAGTGGCAAGTGAAAACAAGCTCAGGGCTCCTACTGATTCTGCATTATGGTGAGTTGTATAATTATTTCATTATACATTACAGTGTAATAATAATAGATATGAAGTGCACAATAAATGTAATATGCTTGAATCATCTCAAAACCATCCCCCTCCTCTGGGTCCGTTCAAAAACTGTCTTCCACGAAACTGGTCCCTGGGGCCAAAAAGGTCGGGGATCGCTGTTTTATGGGAAGAGGAGGCAGGCAAAGGGGACAGGAGAGAACACTGCTCTTGAGATAAACTTGCCCAGTACATAGATGCATATGTGGGGCTGAAACTTGGTGGATATAATTGAGTATTAAAACCCTGGGAGAGGGCTTCCCTGATGGAGCAGTGGTTGAGAGTCCGCCTGCCAATGCAGGGGACACGGGTTCGTGCCCCGGTCTGGGAAGATCCCACATGCCGCGGAGCGGCTGGGCCCGTGAGCCATGGCCGCTGAGCCTGCGCGTCCGGAGCCTGTGCTCCGCAACGGGAGGGGCCACAATAGTGAGAGGCCCGCGTACCGCAAAAAAAAAAAACAACAAAAAAACACACACAAAAAAAAACCCTGGGAGAGCACAGTATCCCCGAAGGACAAAGCCTTGATCTGGGCTGGCAAATCCTTAGAGAGGAAATGGAAAGGGGTTTACACGGGTACAGTAGGATGGATGGATGCCCTGGGAGGTCAGGTTGGCAGAGCAAAATGGGAAGGGAGAAAACGGCGGTTGTAGGTGCCTGGCATTCAGTTAAACCCAAATGAAAGAGGAATGAGTGGTATCGATTCTTTAGGTCATATGACTTGCCTCCAAGCCCAAGAAGCTCTTACAGCCTGGCATCAGCTATCTCCCCTCTCAGATGGGATGGGAAGAGTGCGGACAGGGTCTGAAATAACCGGTTGGCCCACAAAGATGAATCGTTTGCCATTTACTTGACAGCAGATCGAGTGATACATCCTAAAATACCCAGAGAGGCAGAGAGCCCTGGGATCTGAGGAGGGTCTAGCGTGTCAGAAGTTATTAGGAGCCGTCTTCTCAGCATCACAGCCAAGGCCCATTTCACATTGCAGTGGTCTTATACCCAGCAGTCCCAGCCCGGAGCTGACCAAACCGGGGGAGTGCGGGGAGGGGGGTGCCCTCAAGAGCTAGTGAATCCCCCCAAATGTGAAATAGACGGCTGGTGGGAAGCAGCCGCATAGCACGGGGAGATCAGCTCCGTGCTTTGTGACCGCCTAGAGGGGTGGGACAGGGAGGGTGGGAGGGAGACACAAGACGGAGGGCATATGGGGATATATGTACATGTATAGCTGATTCACTTTGTTATACAGCAGAAACTAACACACCATTGTAAAGCAATTACACTCCAATAAAGATGTGAAAAAAAAGAACCTGCTGTATAAAAAAATAAATAAAATTCAAAACAAAACAACAAAAAAAGAGCTAATGAATCAAAAGCTCCGTAAGTATTCACTTTGTTGGCTCCTTTTTTAAATGGGGATGCCACTACTTAGCTCATAGAAGTTATAAGTGACTGGTAAGATAGGAAAAAGCATGTACAAGTGCCCCCAAAACTGTCTGGTACCTGATAGATACTCAACCCGACAAACGAGCTGACAGTCAGTGAGAGAAGGGACTATATTTTTTAATATTTCTACATGTACCTGACCCTTAAGGCTTTGGCATTAGTTCATCCCCTACAGCTTTCACCCTTGTAATCAACCCAGAAACACACAGTAAAATAACTGTGTGAGGAGCCTCGGACATGGGCAGAGCACACAAAACTGGCACAGCCAGGCTCCTCTTCCACTCACAGAAAGTTCATGCTTTGTTTGAGAATAAGCACAGAAAGTTACACTGAAGAAAAGGGTCAATGCGTGGGTATATTAAACATGTTTCTATATGAGCTAATTTTTAAAGTAAATGCAGTATTACTAAATGTTTACTAAGCAGGAATCATTACTTTATGCCTAGATTGAGTCACTCCCACTTAAAAATGGCCTAAAGCAATCTTACAAGAACAGCCCTACATTGATTTTTAGGTTTTCCAAAGGAGCAACTTACTTAAAAATTTAGCTTCGTTAACAATCCCAGAAAACAGTTATTTGCTTTGATTTGCTTTGATGAGACTCAAGAAAAAAGAAATCAGTGTGCGTCTCAGCTTCTTATCCAAAGCCAAAATAAGCCAGCTGGTCAGCTCATAGCAAAGGAATCAGAAGCTTTGGGGATTTTTTCCTTCTTCATGACCATAAAAAGCAACAAATGGGTGACATTTCCCTTTACTCTTATTTGCCAGAGGAAGAATTTGCAGCTCCATTCAAGGAGGCTCTGCTTTGACCTTCCCCTGATCTTCGTTCAAGTTCACATACAGTTACAATACCTCCAGTATTCACTGCAGGAGCTGGAAAGGGTTTGAGGAACACAATAATTTACAGCATTTAACTCCACAGTAGTCCGATTGTCTTTGGCCCCAGAAAATCTGGTTAAAGGAAAGTTTCAGGACATAATGTGGCTTGTCCCAGGATGTTCAGCTCTACGTGCAATTAATTAAGTGCCATAGAAACTGAGTCAATAAAGTTATTGGACTCACTGCACAGTGAAAAAAAAAACTAAACCTGATATGCAATTATCTGGATTATCTGAACAATGAAATAAATCCAAAGTATATTCAATTTCCAAATTTTTAATCATCCTTATTGTTGCTCCACACAACCCCCCAAAATACATCAGAAACTCTAAACATAACTTAATGAGGATGTAAAAATATGAAATATTTCATCTCAGGATAACCTGAGGCATTTCCCAATAATGTACATTTAAAAGCTGGGCTATAAAAAAAAAAAAAAAAAAAAAAGCTGGGCTATATTCCATATTTTTCCATTTTAATCTGAGAGTAAGAATCTCTCTACATATGGTTCATTTAAAAATTAGATATAAAAATGCAATCATTTTTATATGAAAGAACTGAAAATCCATCCTCCTTGCTCCCCTCCTCCAAAAGAGAACAAATTTCCTTAATATCTCAGAATTATTCTTTGTCTCAGATTCAAAACAGAAAGTTAAGTCCCCGCCTCCACCCTAACAGATGTAGATGTAGATCCCAATTAATTATTGGCTTCACATTGCCAATTACAATAAATGTAGAAGTCACACTCTGGTATTCAAATTCTCCATGGCAGAGCCACAAGATACCTCTCCTGGCTTCTCAATCACCACTCTCTAATTGTGCTCTCTTCACTAGCCTGGCATTTCCCAGTTGTATTTGGGTAACGATGCATACTATATGTCTCCTTTGGGAGAAGCATAATCAATAGTAACATATTAAAGGTTCTGGGACTTCCCTGGTGGTCCAGTGGTTAAGACTTTGCCTTCCAATGCAGGGGGTGTGGGTTCGATCCCTGGTCAGGGAGCTAAAATCCCACGTGCATCACGGCCAAAAAACTAAAACATAAAACAGAAGCAATATTGTAACAAATTCAATAAAGACTTTAAAAGTGGTCCACATCAAAAAAAAACTGTAAGAAAATAAAATTAAATATAATAAAGGTTCTGGGGGCTTCCCTGGTGGCACAGTGGTTGAGGGTCCGCCTGCCGATGCAGGGGACACGGGTTTGTGCCCCAGTCCGGGAGGATCCCATGTGCCACAGAGCGGCTGGGCCCATGAGCCATGGCCGCTGAGCCTGTGCATCCAGAGCCTGTTGCTCCGCAACAGGAGAGGCCACAGCAGTGAGAGGCCCGCATACTGCAAAAAATAAATAAATTAATTAATTAAATAAAAAAATAAAGGTTCTGCAAAAGTCCTGCAGTTAAAAAACGAAATCTTTAACCCAATTTTTCCTAGACTATTTTTCACTCAGTATTTGTCCCAACAAGATGAGGTTCTCTCTTGCCTCCTTATTTCATTATTTATTTTTATTATTTTAAAAAATTACTTATTTTCTTGCCTCCTTCTCTCAAGTATCTCCACTCTTCAGCAATTCACTATAAATTCCATTTCCTCTGTCTTAGTTCAGGCTGCTATGACAAATTACAATAGACTGGACAGCCAAGACAACTAACATTTATTTCTCACAGTCCTGGAGGCTGAAAGTCCAAGATGAAGGTGCAAGCTGATTTGGTTCTTAGTGAGAGTTCTCCTCCTGCTTTGAAGAGGGTATCTTTTGGGGGGTGGGGAGGGCAGCAAGCTCTCTGGTGTCTCCTCTTATAAGGGCACTAATTCCTTAATGAGGGTTCCACCCTCATGACTTAATTACCTCCCAAAGACTCCATCTCCTAATATCATCACACTGGGGATTAGAGTTTCAACATATGAATTTTGAGGGACACAAACACTCAGTCCATACCATCCTCCATGCCACCTTTCCTGCTACCCCAGTATGTGCTCTCTCTCTTGCCTTTGAACCCTGTCATGTTAGTGCCTCTTTGTCCAGCACTCAGATACAATTCAGGGCAAGATATGGTTTCCACAGGCTTAAGTCCACAATAAACGGTGGGCACTATGGTCACACTTAGGTAGAACAGACTCAGCTGGTTCCCGCAGCGCTTAATCTTGGCAGCAAAGAAATACCCCCAGTTCACTTAAAAGGTACTCTCTAAATTTCCTAAGTAAACTTACACATCATCTGCCTATTTACTATTTAAATTTTTTTTTTTTTTTGCGGTACGCGGGCCACTCACTGTTGTGGCCTCTCCCGTGGCGGAGCACAGGCTCCGGACGCGCAGGCTCAGCGGCCATGGCTCACGGGCCCAGCCGCCCCGCGGCATGTGGGATCTTCCCGGACCAGGGCACGAACCCGTGTCCCCTGTATCGGCAGGCGGACTCTCAACCGCTGCGCCACCAGGGAAGCCCTAAAAAAAATTTATTCCAAGATTGTGCAATTAAGAGAAAACACTTATCACATCTATGATTTTCTTTTTTTGTTTTTAATAAATTCACTTATTTTATTTATTTATTTTAGGCTGCATTGGGTCTTCATTGCTGCATGCGGGCTTCCTCTAGTTGCAGAGAGTGGGGGCTACTTTTCATTGCGGTGCGCGGGCTTCTCATTGTCGTGGCTTCTCTTGTTGCAGAGCACGGGCTCTAGGCACGCAGGCTTCAGTAGTTGTGGCTCACGGGCTCAGTACTTGTGGCTCGCGGGATCTAGAGCGCAGGCTCAGTAGTGGCGCACGGGCTTAGTTGCTCTGCAGCATGTGGGATCTTCCCTGACCAGGGCTCGAACCCGTGTCCCCTGCATTGGCAGGCAGATTCTTAACCACTGTGCCACCAGGGAAACCCACATCTATAGTTTTCCAGTCACTAGTCTATAGCCCTAACTCTTTTTGGTGTTGGGAGTACAGGCGCATGTGGTGAATCTGTTACTTTTAGTCCAGCCCTCCTAGAAACTAACAAGTTAATTTAGCTACCTAATTTGCCTAAGACTAAAGAACCCTGAGTACAGAGTTAGCGGGGATCCAGCAATCATAAGGACTGCTTGAGAAAAGTTCTCTGACAAATGTAAGGCTTTAAACCATGACCTACTTCCCTGAAGTAGAATGCATTCTTCGCATTCCTCCCTGTCCTGGAGGACTGTTTATCAGGCACAGTTCCAGAAGTGACTTGAAATCTCTGTCACTGTTGCAATTCTAGATAACACTGTAGGTCCTCTTAGCTCCATTTAGGACAAAAATCTTTTCAGCATTCAAAAGACCTTAGTGTGCCTTTAATTAATAACAAAAGAACAACCAATCTGCATTTTAATTGAAGTAAAACAAATTTCCTATATTGCAAACAAAACGGACAGATCTAACACTGCCATCACACTGAATTTAAAGGAAACTTAAACTCCTGAAGTTTTAAAAAAAAATCAGATATAAAATCAAATCAATTTGAGTTTTGCTCCCGGTACTGTAAAGAAGTTTTTGTTTAACTTTTATACACTTTTGTCAGGATTGGAGAAAGGATCTTAATAATCAGGACTGATTTAGTAAACTTTAGTGGTGACATTTTCCACTGCTTTTCAGTAACTTACTTCATATAAAACAGAGCAGAACAAGAACAAAAATTTCCACTCCAATATTTAGATTAACATTATAGGAGTCAGGAACTCATGTCTAAATATTGGTTAAACGTGTCATTTCTGAAATAATTAAGAAAAATTCGTCATAGAGAGACTGTCTAATTTTTAGCAATTTCCTGTAGATTTCGATCCCTTCTCCATTTCTCCCATCCCACCCCAGTTGGTACTGCAGTGTATATCAATTGTAAATTCAACCACATCTAAGGTTGAACTTCGCATAGCATTCAACATTACTGGTGTGGAATAGGCTGTTTTACATACATACCCAAGTGAAGGATAATTTCAAACAAAAGTTTCTTAAAAAGCATTATGCAAGCAGTTTGTTACCTTAGTGAAAAATTAACACCCAGAACTGAAAATGTAAAAAAAAGCTAACAACCATAACATACATCAACAATCTTGTTTTATGCATCACAACGATATGTATTTCAAAGAGTAAGGAAAACCATCAAGGACGTGATGAAGCATGGCTTCAACAAGGGTGGTCAATATCTGAGCAAGGACAGAAAATTGATCATGAAGCAGACAAAACCCAGAGCCTTATGTAATGGTTCAATTCAGTAAGAAATCATACGCTCAGACATGAAGAAAAATAGCAAACCATAAATAGTCCGCCGAACGACACACCAAAGGGCATACACTGGAGATGGAAAAAATTGCGAAGAAGTATCTGCTTTGAAAGTGAAGATAAACCTTCCCCAAGCCACCTAGATTCTTTGCCTACAAATGGAAGAAATGCTAGTCAACCATCAGTCTCTTTCATTTTTAGGTGGACCCAGATGTGCTGGGGTAAACCAGTCACTGTTGCATGATGAAGCAGTGACCCAATGGCTGGCGGAGCCAGTGCCATCTGTCTTCTCTAGTCTTCTCCTCTATTAATATTCACTGTTGGTTCCATCTTCTCCCCAGCCGCCACTCTCAGCCCCTTCGGTGTCATCATCTCTTATCCTGTGATATTTAATCTTTCCCTGTGCCCCCGACTCTGCAAGCCTGGATTGCTTGCAGTGCCAGTGGTCTGGGCTCTGAGCAGATCACTACTTAGAGAAACCCTATTGATCTCATGGATGCCCTCTGTCATTCCCGAGACTCTGCTGCAAACCTCTTCTTTACATTAAAAAAAAAAAAAACCCAAGCTGTTACTATCAAGTGATGTTCTCTCTTCTAAAGATACTATTGGTTTGAGCAGTTGTTTGGCACAGTTGGTTACACAGCAATAGAAAACTGAAACCGACATCCTGAGGGGAACGTCCTTGTCTGCTGGAGAAACTGAGGCACTCCATATTCCAAGTCTTGAAACCTCAATTGTTTTTGGCTGCCCCCGTGCCGAGCCTACACCCTGCACCCATCCCACCGCATGGGCTAATATCTGCCCCCCAAGCTCCTAGGGGTGTCCTCTCTGCCGAGTGTGAGAGGGTCTGCCTCTTTGCTTTGTTTTTTATCGGAAGTCTTCACTTCACTGGCTCTCTGCTGCCTGTGCAGCTCTTACCATGATTGGCTGCAATTCTATCGGCATCTTCCCATTATCCTCTTACAACATTCAGCTCTTTCATATGCCCTGTACCTCCTGGCCTCCCGACTAACGGCCTTTATCTGCCTGCAACACTTGCCAAGATCTTCTTTTCTTTGTACATCAGTTATCTGGACAATTCACTGAATAGACATGTACCAACTAATGGCAATTCTTCTATTGTCTACCCAACTTATTTGAATCTTTCTTATTGAATCTTTTCCTCTAGAGGGATCCTATACCTCACCTAGATCCTGAGGTGCTCAAGGATAATGCTGTGTGTAATTTACCTCAGGGAGCATCTAGACCAGGGCCTTTCATAGGCTAAGTGGTTAGTAAATACTTGAGTGACTATTTTTAATGCATAATGTTATCACATGCCAAGAAAATAAATTCACTTCTGAAGACAACACAGGGCTCCCCACTTTTTTATATTTATGTGTGTATAAACTTACGATAGCCACAAGACAGAGGTGAGCCCAGAGATGTAGAATATAAAAGTATTTTAAACCATGGGTCTGCCATTAGAATCGATTACATTTTTAGCCACTCTCTTAATGCTTTTAACTACGTGTACAAATAAAGAGTAGGAAACATTTTTTAAGTAAAAAGAAATCAATAAACATATATGCATACGGAAACTCGAGTTTTAACCGGAGGGACTATTTAGTCAATGGTACTGGAACAGGTAACCAGTATGGAAAATGAATTAAATTTCTCCCTCTAGACAGAAAATAATACATTTTAGTGCACTGAGAACACTTTAACCTTCTTTTTAGCACCGAACTCTTGGATTTCTCTCTTCTTCAATCCCCAGTTCCTGGAGTACAGGAGCCAGTAAAGAAATGTTAATGAAATCAAGTGGTGGGGAAAGCTACACAGCCCTCTTCCTCTTTTTTCTTTTTAATTAAAAAAAATTTTTTTTAGACAGCCCCCTCTTCTGATCTTCAGCAACTTGGTTAGGTGTCAAGATTTCTTCACGGATTTTCGGACCAGCCAAAGGCCATAAACTAAGCCATCAGCTACTGTCTACTTACCCAACACAAGTGACGTTTTAAATTGATAAATGAGGGTTGAGGATTAAGAGGCAATCAGGTGGGAACGAAAAGTGAACTTTGACAAGTAGCTCCTGGCCCAGAAACGATGAGAGCATTTGATTCCACACCTATTTACCCTGAAGAGCACATTCCATTAAGAAAAAGCCTCTACTAGCAGCACACTTGGTTTCAAGACAGTAGAATAGGGACTTCTCTGGTGGCGCAGTGGTTAAGAATCCGCCTGCCAATGCAGGGGACATGGGTTCGAGTCCTGGTCCGGGAAGATCCCACATGCCATGGAGCAACTGCACCCATGCGCCACAACTACTGAGCCCGTGAGCCACAGCTACTGAAGCCCTTGCACCTAGAGCCCGTGCTCCGCAACAAGAGAAGCCAACGCAATGAGAAGCCCGCGCACCAGAACGAAGAGTAGCCCCTGCTCGCCGCAACTAGAGAAAGCCCACGTGCAGCAACGAAGAGCCAGTGCAGCCAAAAAAAAAAAAAAAAGGCAGTAGAATAAAGGAGGGAAATTATGTAGGAAATGTTTCCGTTTATTTTCTCCTCTGTTGTGAGGAGGGGAAACACCTAATTCTTCTAGCATCATCTGAAACCCTCCCTCCCACCCACACAAGCACCAGTGTCAATCAGTCTGTGCTGTGTTACCTCTGAATGCCTCGCCCAAGTCTACACCCCAAACCGCTTCCTCCAGGCAATGGTGGCCTAACTAGGCAAATTAGGATCCCTGATGAGCATTAAGGCTACAGAATCTCAGACGCTGGGGTGGCCTGGGATTCTGACTGAATAATCTAGAAGGGGGCCCAGTGGTGTCTTTAAAAAGCTCCCCAGGTGACTCAACTGCACAACCAGGTTTGGGAGCCACAGAAAATTTAATCTCTCCAAACTCCACAATTTGCAATGTCTGCATATGACGGACAGAAGATCTGCCAATGATTTATAGTTATCTCCCCTTCTTATAATTTGGCTTATCTCATTTACATAACATCATGAAGAACCTGTAGGGAAGATAAAAACCTTTGAACTTGAATGAATACTTGTACTAAGAGAAGCCTAACAGTGTCTGGGAAAGACCCTGTGGCTTCCAGTGCTTTGAACACCTACGTTTTCCTGGGAAAACACATTTATTCCAGTTAACAGAGCCAGGCTGTCATTTGTTATGAGAATTGAGAACAGCACCCAGGGGAGGAGACTACTGTTTTCCCAGGAGGTGGATTTCTGCCCACAATCCCTGATTCCAACATTTCATGGATCAGATGTATGAAGAAATTTCTGGCAACTGGATGATTTTAGATTGTTCCCGGAGGAGAAATTTTTAAACTGATAGCTAAAGAAGTAGGTCATTGCAAAGTCAATCCAAGCAAATAAAATTAAAGACAGTTTGCTAATTTGGGAAGGAAAGGGAACAATACCTCAGCCCCCTTTTTACTCTAAACTTGCTTTTTCCCAATTTTGATTAATTTCTGGAGGGAAAAAGTCTTTTAAAGTTAACTAACAATAAAATAAACTATACCCTTTAATGCTCTAAAAGCCAGTCCAGTTCCTGATGGAGTGGTGCACAGAAAAAAAGCATATGGTCAATATACCTGACAGGGCACCCAACTTCATAATTAAAAATGCATTGAGGAAACTGAGGTGCCAACTGAGGTACAGATTGGCAAATACTAGAAAAATCTTCTATCCACTGAGGCAAGGGCAAGGGAAAGTGAGCGCTGCTCTCCACAGAGTAGGGATGCAAAGTAGATGAATCTCTTTGGAAAGTAAATTTAGCAAGGACTATCAAAATTTTAAATGCATGTAAATCCTGTAATCCAGCAATTCCACTTCCAGAAATATATCCTAGAGATACATTCGCACACATACAAAGATGTCTGAACTAGGATATTCCCTGTGCCAATTTAATATAACAAAAGACTAGGAAAATCTAAATATAAACACAGGGGGATTGCTTAAATCATTATGGTACTTCAATCCATAAATGAGAAATTTATGTAGCCAATAAGAATGAGGGTAGATGTTTATGTCCAGATATGAAAAGATATCCAAACTCTAAAGTTGCAGAATATATGTGTTATGATCTTATTTGTTGAAAGCAAAAGATAGAGCTATTCTTATCTATATAATTGCACATGTATAAAGGTTTTAAAAGAATATGCTAGAAACAACCAACATTGATTTCAAACTATTGTTAACAGTGAGTACTTTAAGGGGCGGGGAGGAACACGAGGCTTTCCCTTTTTACCATACTCTACAAATTAAGGTTCTCAACCATTAACATTTTTAGAAAAATAAACATTAAATGAATCCTGTTTGCTATGACTTTAAATAAAAATCATTTTAATAAGAGTAAGCAAGTGCTTTTGATCAACTTTTTATAAAGCCTTTATTATTCAAGAATGATGATGTCAGGTCTACAGTCAGGTTTAAATAAGTAAACTTAATTATTCACGATAAGAAATAAAAATGTATATATAATCAAAATTATTACAGATTAATATCTTCACCTTAATCCTTTTATTAGATGTACTAACAAGTAAGAACATAGGTATAAAACCCATACCCATTCTCTAATAAGGTGCTAACTTACAGGAAAATAGCCCAAAATCTAAACAGACAAGACAAATAATTATAATTATAGATTTTTAAAGAATTTATTGAAAATAAGCTTGCTGGGCTTCCCTGGTGGCGCAGTGGTTAAGAACCCACCTGTCAATGCAAGGGACAGGGGTTCAAGCCCTGGTCCGGCAAGATCCCACATACTGTGGAGCAACTAAGCCCGAGCACCACAACTACAGAGCCTGTGCTCTAGAGCCCGCGAGCCACAACTACTGAGCCCGCATGGCACAACTACTGAAGGCCGCGCGCCTAGAGCCCGTGCTCCGCAGCAAGAGAAGCCACTGCAATGAGAAGCCCGCACACCACAACGAAGAGTAGCCCCCGCCCACCCGCCCGCGTGCAGCGACGAAGACCCAATGCAGACAAAAATAAATGTAAATAGAATAAATTTTTTAAAAAAGAAAGTAAGCTTGCCTATTTACAAGATATAATGCATCTCCCTCCCAAACCCAGCTTTTTCCATATTTTTCTATTGTATTATTTTAAAATGAAACTTCTTCTAAATTATAATTTTTTAGGTTATAAGAGAACTAAGAATTGGCTTCAAGGATTTTTAGTTTTATATATATATATATATATTTTTTTTTTTTTTTTTTTTTTTTTTTTGCGGTATGTAGGCCTCTCACTGTTGTAGCCTCTCCCGTTGCGGAGCACAGGCTCAGCGGCCATGGCTCACGGGCCCAGCCACTCTGCGGCATGTGGTATCTTCCCGGACCGGGACACGAACCCATGTCACCTGCATCGGCAGGTGGACTCTCAACCACTGCGCCACCAGGGAAGCCCTTAGTTTTATATTTTTCATGTGATAAAAGTACTGATATATTTTTCTCACAATGCTAAGTGCTGTAAATTCTAATTTCTCACTTCATGAATGACTACAGCAGTAAAAATTATAGAGGCCAAGGACGAGCACCATTTAGCTGCATTTTCTTTTCATTGGTATTCCTGTAACACTGAACAGGTGTTAAAACTGGTAAAGAAAAAGAAACTATTTCTTAGTGCCTTTTATTTTTCTTTCATTTTTTAAAAAACATTTATTTATTTATTTGGCTGTGTAGGGTCTTAGTTGCAGTGTGTGGGCTTAGTTGCCCTGCGGCCTGTGGGATCTTAGTTCTCCAACCAGGGATTGAACTCGCGTCCCCTGCATTGGAGGGTGGATTCTTGACCACTGGACCACCAGGGAACTCCCCTTTGTACCTTTTAAAACAAAACATTTTATTTCCATTTTATTAATTATCCTGTAAGATACCAAGCTGGAATCATCCTTTTAATGTAGTTTAAAGCTATCCCAGCACAGAGATTAGTCAATGCACAGCAAATTCAAAGAGGACGCACGTTTGGGGACTTTTCCTCACCAAGGGAAGTATTTTAAGTGGAAATCTTCACTGATCTCACAAATCTAAGAGCTTAAAAGGCTATAATGGATTAAAGGGAAGGCACTGCAGTCCCCACAGGCTATTGGTACCCTAAACGACCATCTTCACACCCACAGCTCCAATTTCTAGACTGTGCTCTAATCAGAAAGTAGTACCTCTTATAATCTGAGGGAAATCCATATGAATACAGGTAGTCACACACAAAAAAACGCACTCTGTTAACATATAATTCTCTCGAAATCATCTTAAATTCTGGCCCTTCTAGTGTAAAACTGGTGACAATCACATTACAGCCATCTCCATTCCTATTTTGTAAACACAGGGTAAATGGGAAACAGCACATACCTTGTGTTGGGAGAGGAATTATGAAATGCAGCTGGCCAAATCAATTGTCTGTTTTAATGCACAAAAGGTAAGGGCGTCCTCAACTTTATTAATCGGGACAGTGGATTCTTCTATATGAATACATCTGTTTGAGTCACAGCTCTTATAACCAAATGGAACCACAGCTTGAAAGACTGTCAAGGGTCCCAGTCTCCCCACCTGCTGGGGACCTAGGCCTCACACTGTTGCAACTGAGAGCTGTTCCATTTCTAGCTCTGAGTCACTGAACAGAAAAGACAGAAAGGCTAATTTAGAGGATTGTGATTGTCCAGATTTAGCCTGAAGCTTGGCTCCAGAAATCAAGGTTTGCCAGAGATATGGAAGTTTGTCACTGGCCACCCCACCCTACACGGCTACCTGAGTGAAAACAGGCTTTTCAGCTTTTAAAAGCAGATGACTTCAAATGTTTAAAAGCAGATGACTGAGGAATACCACGAGGCTTTGCTTACCACCTGTGTTCAGGTGGTCTAATCCCCCTGCACCCTGCAGTGGCCAAAATGGCAAACTCTCAAAATTAAACCTGGAGAATAACTGATCAAGCCATTTCCCTCCAGAATTAACATACAAAGATTGTAAAAGATTGACTGGAAGATAAGACTCCTTCCATTTCCATTAAAATACATCACAGATAAAACCAGGACTTGTCTCAGTGCATCTAAACTGTGAGGCTTCAGTAATCAAGTTTTACCAATGGGGAAAAAAAATCTAACAGTCTTTAATTAATGAACAGCATTCTACTGGGGGGAGGAGGGAAGCATTAGTCTAAACCTCCCCAAATGTCCACAGACCCAATCAAAAAAGCTCAAGATGTAATTCATCACTAATCCAGTGTATGAAGTGGCCTCCTCTGAGCAACCTGCATTTGTAATGCATTTGTCTATCTGAGATTAAAGGCAATTTGAAATTGCAACGGTAAAAAGCCCTTCTAAAGAAACAGAAATCAGAGTCCCCAAACCTTAGTTTTTTGCTAGATATTCACCTGGTCTGTGAATAACCAGACTCACTTTGACTTAGTCACTATCTGATAAGTGACACAGATCATGATGATGAGAAAGTCAAAGAACAAGTAGATGGGCCAAGGTGTTCCCCAACTTGACCGTCTGCAATCAAAATCAGGGAGCCAGCCTCAGCCTACCCGCCAGCCACACACGTCACACATGGGGCAACACCTGTTATGAGCCAAACCAGATATGGTCCCTGCCCTTGTGGAGCATTCAGAACAGCCAGAAGAACACAAGTCACTAAACCCACAAATATGGAAACTGCTGGAAAGAAGGGTCCGTGGTGCTGTGGGAACCTAGAATGGCAGATGAGATTACTCAGAGGTCAAGAGCTGGGGCTGAACAGGGCAAGGAGGGGAGGCAAAAGCTATGTGCAGAATCGTTCTTAATTAGACCATCCTTGTGAAAAGACTTAGGTCTTCAAAACCTGAGAAATAAATATTGCTAGTTGAAATGAAAAACTACACATTTCCTAAGGATACATGTAAGTTTATTGATTTGTCTCCAAATTGATAACTGGGCCGTAGGCCAAAAAGTTCAATGATATTCCGGGTGTCATTTAGGTAATTTTTTAAAGGAGGTCATCTGGCTGTTTCAAGATGGTGGTGACTAAGAAAAAGGGAGGATAAGGTTATGGAAGAAAGAGAACAGAAAGGAGGGACTATTTTAAATGAACACACTGAAGTTATTGGGAAGGGAATAAGTACCATATCCCAGGGTGAACTGTTGATAAGGCCTGAAGGACTGGTAAAAGCCAAGGAAAAAAATGTTCCCCAACTGCAAGCTTTTAGCAACTACACCTTAAAATTACTTTCATTACTGGACTCTAAATACTGGTTATACAGCCATTTTGACAGTAGTTGGCATCAAAAAGTGATGTACAGTAAATATTAAAACCTAACTGAGATCTCAAAAGGATAGTACATTGCTTAGGCATCTCAGAAAATCTAGGCATTCCAGGCACAGTTGGTACCTGTGAGCACCTACAGCTCTAGTACAAGTAGTTATGTTAACGACTAGAGGTAATCTAGTTAAGAGCGGTCTCTCAGCCCAAACTAAACTAAGACAGCTAAAAGGTCAAGGCGATTAGGTCATATAATTCTGTGATTTTTACCTAGATTTCAGGGTTGTTTTTTCCCCCCCACACTGTAAACATCTATACTTCCTGAGATAACTCCTAAAGGTCCTCATGTACTCCGTATATCCTCAAATTTGACACAACGGGTTTTCTTTTTTCCTTTTAAGTATTAAATGTGGTTATCCACATCTTCTATAAAAATATCACAAAAAGGGTTGGGTGAAGCCTGGCTAAAGAACATAGATGCTGGAAAATAGATCTAAAAGACAACGATCTGAACAAGTCACAATCTTGGCGACTGTAGTCGCCAAGAAGAAATATTTCAGCCTTGAAGACTACGACTATAAAATGCAAAATGTCTAGGAGGTTCAGCACTGCCTCCAGAGACCAGAGTAGAGGGAATGCTGGCTTACGCCTCTGACCGCATTTGAGAACTTCTAACTACTCCTCCAGTATTTGTTTATCCAACCGAGTGCAATGAACTGAGCAAAAAGGAGGACGCCGCCGTGTTTGCGAAACCTGTCATTCCTTTTGGAAATGCAGCGTCGGCTCAGATTTTCTTTGGCTCCGAGCGAGCTACACCCCAGGCTTTCTCTGCATCAGGAAGGCGGTGTCTGCTCGAGCCGCTGCCGCAGGAGGACTGGGTACCAAACCCGGGTCGCTCCAGACACAGCTGATATCACGGACGGTGCGCTGCGGGGAACCCATGGGTGGAGGGCTCGCCAGGCTGCAACACGCGTCAGGGCCCAACAGCGGACTTTCCGCTTGGGGAGATAGCGGGGCGGGGGCTCGACACGCTCGGCTCGGGGGTCAGTTCTCCGCGGACTCCCCCAAGCAGCTCGCCGGTATCGGGCTGGGTCGCTCCCACCGGAAGAGCGTGGAGAAAGGCTCAGTTAGCGGCGGGCAGCCGGCGGGTTTTATTACTGCGGATGGCGCAGTCGCCACCCCTGGAGACCCACTACAAAGATGCAAGCCCCTCGCCGCGCTCGCCGCTGCTGTGGTCCCGCCCCGGCGCTAAAGACCCTGAAAAGCCTAGAAAGAGGGATTCATGCTCCCGAGTTTGCAGATGGGCTGGACCGACCGGGAAGTGATCGCAGGCGGAGATCAAGGGACCCCCACACACACACCCACACACACACCCCACCCTCCGCCACCCCGGGGCAGGTGGCTCCGCGCGCCGGTACCTTGGTGGCGGGGTCCGCAGCGGCGATGGTCGCGTCCGCCGACGATCCGGGCGCCGCCTCCGCCGCAGAGCCTCCGCCGCTGGGCTCGGGCTCGGGCTCGGCCGGCGTCGCGCTCCCCGCCTCCGGCTGCTCCGGGCTCCTCTGTTCGGTGGAGCTCCCGGCGCCCATGGCTTGTCTCCGGTTCTCCCGCGCCCAGCAGCCGGGTTACGCCTTCCCCAAATAGCCGGGACGGGGAGAAGAGCCAGGAGCCGTGCGCCCGCGAGGTCTCAGGAGCGCCTTCCTCTCCCGTCGTCCTCCTCCGAACCCGCCCAGACAGCGAATGAAGGAGACGCGCTCGCTGCAAACTCCTTAAAAGAAAAAAAAAAAAAAGCCACCTCTTTGCCTCCTCCTCCTCCCCCTTGTTTTTCCCTCGCTTCATCACATGAGCACAGCCCCAGACACGCCTTGCAGCAGCATCTCCTGCTAGGCTGCTAGGACCCGAGGAGCGGCCAGAGCCTCGAGCCAAGGGCCAGGCGAGCCGCCCACCCCGACCCCCAGGACGCCTCCCGTTCCTGGACGGGGACAGGAGCTGGGGGACCACCACCCAGGGCTGCCTCCACGAAGGGGAGGGGAGGGCGAGAAAGAGGGCAGGGCAGAAAGCCCCCCGAGGAGATCGGATTCGCTGGGGGTTTATTAAATGATTGATGACCCGAGGCAGGGCTTCTGCTTCAGCCCACTTTCAGCTGGCCCAGAGGCGAACCCAGATCCCCGTTTGCTTACCTTCAGAGTGTTTGCTTCCTCCCCATTAGCAGGAGAAAGGCAAGCGCTCCTGGGCTCCTGCGGAGTCTGACCATATTAGGACACCTCACGTGGCAGGAGCTGGGAACCGAGAGGTTAATGCAGTCAGACCACGGATGAGGTGGCCCAGGCAGCCCCACGCTCTCCTATCACCCGGAACAAGTGATATCAGGCGATGCCGTGGGCAGCACCGGCTGCCCTCATTCCCCGGGGAATCTGGGGAATTGAGCCTGTTACTGGAAATGTGCCTGTCCTTAAGGGCCTGATGCTGGAGGTCCAGGCCACCTCTCCCTCACGCCACTGCTGAAACAGGATGACATGGATCTGCTCGTCGTTTGCTGTCAGTATTTCTCCATAGATAAGGGCTTTCAATAATAGCTGCCTAAGTGGCTTGCATTCTGTCCCTTCATACTCTTGAATATAATACTTGTCATATGAACATAGCAGGCAGTCACTATATATTTGAACTAAATTAAAATGTTAGCTGAATTATCTGGACGTAAGCATGAAGGTAGTGGGGCTGAAAGAAAAATTATCCCAGTTTTAACCGACAACTAAGCACCTTAGTTTTCACAAACAGAAGCTCATTAAAAATGAAGAAACTTTTGGAATATTGCCACTAGATGCCAGATAAATATCCCATACCCAGATTTAGGACAATCTTGTAGAGAATTGATGTAAACAATAGTTCAGCACCAGGATATTTGTGCCCAACTAATTGCATGCAGTACAATGGCTCCTTGGGAACCACAAGTTAGTTATCCAGCATAAAATTTTTCTGAATTTATCATTTTTATTTGAAAGGAGTACAGAACGACCACCTTCTCTGGAATCTATTCCGAAGTTTTAAGCATTTCCCCCATTTTGACTTAAATATTTAGGAAACATTTGAGTACTTACTCAGTACCAGACATTGTGAATGGACTTTGTGTGTATAATCCCATTTCAACCTTACAGCAATACTGCCATGCTGATCCTATTGTTCTCATTTTACCAATGGAGTGGGGGAAAGTAGGCCCGGAGAGGTTAAATCAGGCCTTCAAGGCTTCAGAGCCGATACGTGGAAGACAGATTCCTCCCTGGCCAACCACTGGCCAACATTTCACTCCCCTTCTGTGGGAAGCTTGGAATGTGTTCTCTCTTCTTCTCAGGGATGTCAGTGAAAAGTGGCGTTTAGACCTCACCTGGGATGTTAAGAGCAAAAAAACGCTGTTAAAACCTATTTGAGGGGCTTCCCTGGTGGCGCAGTGGTTGAGAGTCCATCTGCCGATGCAGGGGACACGGGTTCGTGCCCCGGTCCGGGAAGATCCCACATGCCGCGGAGCGGCTGGGCGTGTGAGCCATGGCCGCTGAGCCTGCGCGTCCGGAGCC
This sequence comes from Delphinapterus leucas, assembly GCF_059928025.1. Lineage (NCBI taxonomy): Eukaryota > Metazoa > Chordata > Mammalia > Artiodactyla > Monodontidae > Delphinapterus > Delphinapterus leucas. The sequence continues at coordinate 81,824,630 of NC_143140.1, read as the reverse complement.
TGTGCTCCGCAATGGGAGAGGCCACAACAGTGAGAGGCCCGCGTACCGCTAAAAAAAACCAAACAAACAAAAAACCTATTTGAGAATGACTAACCTCAGCACATATGAAAATGTACCATTAAGTAGTACAAATACTTTCAAAATTCCCCATTCTGTGAGATTATATTTATTCAGTTCTTGGGAAATTCTTAAAGCTTTTCACATCACACTAGCCTTTGAATTTTCAGAAGAGATTGCAAGGTCAAAGATTTCAAGCTGGCAGTGTACACCCGCATGCTGAAGAAGACAGTGCCAATGTCTGATTAGATTAGCAATTGCTTGCTTTGTGTTTATTTTTCAGTGTGAAATGCTCAGATTCTTATTTTTTAATTGCAAAATCTTACTTTAAGAAATGTGTATGTGGGCTTCCCTGGTGGCACAGTGGTTAAGAATCTGCCTGCCAATGCAGGGGACACGGGTTCGAGCCCTGGTCCGGGAAGATCCCACGTGCTGTGGAGCAACTAAGCCCGTGCACCACAACTACTGAGCCTGAGCTCTAGAGCCTGTGAGGCACAACTACTGAGCCTGCATGCCACAACTACTAGAGCCCTGCTCGGCAACAGGAGAAGCCACGGAAATGAGAAGCCTGCGCACTGCAACGAAGAGTAACCCCTGCTCGCTGCAACTAGAGAAAGCCTGCGCGCAGCAACGAAGACCCAATGCAGCCAAAAATAAAATAAATTAAAACTAAGTTAAAAAAAAAAAAAGAAATGTGCATGTTCTAGTACTCCCTATTCTTCCTGAAACAGCACCATGATAAGGAGGTATTAAGGATAACAGGCTGCTTTGTAGATTCACACAAACACACACATTAAGTATCTTTGAATTTTAGACTGACCAAAGAATCCTTTCCATCTTACTCAGAGACTGTGGAATTACTCTTTATTTTTTTTAAGATGCTTCATTCTTTCTTAAAAATATTTCTTCATCAGATCATGCATTCAGCTTTGTTTTTTTTAATTTTTATTGAAATATAGTTGATTTACAATGTTGTGATATGTTAGTTTCAGGTGTACAGCAAAATGATTCCGACATGTATATATATACTTTTTTAGATTCTTTTCCATTATAAGTTATTACAAGATTTTTTTAAAAATAAATTCATTTATTTATTTTTGGCTGCCTTGGGTCTTCATTGCTGTGTGCAGGCTCCTCATTGCGGTGGCTTCTCTTGTTATGGAACACAGGCTTCAGTAGTTGTGGCTCACGGGCCCAGTAGTTGTGGCACACGGGCTTAGTTGCTCCGCAGCATGTGGGATCTTCCCAGACCAGCGCTCGAACCCATGTCACCTGCATTGGCAGGTGGATTCTTAACCACTGCGCCACCAGGGAAGCCTGACCAAGGTTTTCTTTTCCAGAGTTTTGGAGACACCTTCAGAATTGCTTGCATCAGTGTCAGCGATGGAGAGGAAGGCAGCTGTTCTCTGTTTTCCACTTCTCAGTCCAAGGCTGTCAGTTACCCCGATTTCTCACCAGCAGCCCTTTCTCCTCCAAACAGCAGGACGCAGGTGTCCCTGCACATCTTCTCCCATGGGGCAATTGGTGGTAGAGTCGTTTCCCTGAGAGAGTTAATGCTCTCATAAAAACAGAGATTTCTCAGAAACAAATACACATTGCCCATATAGCAGGCTGAACTTGTATGTCTAATGCTTACTTCTCCAGAAAGGTAGGTCACATGAGATTTGCCAATAAAATTTAGAGTCATAGCTGGGCATCTTGTGCATACAAAGCATTTTCAAATATGTTTGAAAATAATTCACATATGTTAATACAACCCCTTGAAAGCACAATAATAACTACAGTGATTAAAACAGAATCTAAAACCAACACTCTCCCACGGATCCATTCTCTCGATTGCCTTCAGACAATTTCACTTAAAACTGGCAACTCTTCACCCTTGAAACTACCACTTATCACTTGTTTTCCCTAAATAAAAAGTCTACTTTTTTTCTGAAGCAATTACTTACATCAAGTTATCTAAGAGCCCAACTCTTACCCTCCTCTCCTGTATTTGCTGATTATTAACTAGAACACCAGAAAAATTAACAACTTTATTCAATTCATGAGTAGCTAATAATCCAATATTTGTGTAGAAACTACAGAAAAAGTTCGACATACAGATTAAGTTCAAAGGTCATCTTCCGGTAAATATACATTATGTATATAGGCAAATATTATTCTTCTAACTTTTTTTTTTTTTTGTCGTACGCGGGCCTCTCACTGTTGTGGCCTTTTCCGTTGCGGAGCACAGGCTCCGGACGCGCAGGCTCAGCGGCCATGGCTCATGGGCTCAGCCGCTCCGCGGCATGAAGGATCCTCCCAGATCGGGGCACGAACCCACGTCCCCTGCACCGGCAAGCAGACTCTCAACCACTGCGCCACCAGGGAAGCCCATTATTCTCCTAACTTTTAAGGAATGTATTGCTTTGGGTTTAAGTATAAAGCCTGCTATTCATATATCTATTTCATTTACCAAGATTTAAAATTGGCTCCTGACTCAAATCTAAGATTACTCCAAGGTTAACAAAGCAAGGGAGCCGTGAGTTGAGGGTTGCGGAGGTGGGGTGTTGGAAGGGGACAGTTAGTTCTTTCATTCATGTCATTGATATATACATACACCTTTGTTCCCCCTCCAGCCACTGTGGAAGGCTTTCCAGAAGCAATTATTTACAGAGAACTGATTTAACATAGCTCCCACCACTTTGTTCAAAATGTGTCTAAATGTAAACAAATAAACAAATAAATGAATACTATTGAAATGTAGTCCCCAGTAAGCCCATATAGCTTTGGCTTCTCATTTTTCTAGAGTTGAGCTGCTCTCCACCTATTATGGAGTGACTAGAACGCAGATACAGTAAATGATTTGCCCAATATGGAGGGAGATTTTCTCAGGATACATTTATGGAGGGTGCCTGAAGTTATCTGAAAGGTTTCTGCACTCCAGGGCAGTTCAAGTTACCATAATCCAACAACTTCAAATCCCTTCACAAATTCTTCAAAGGGTCCTGTAAATATCCAACATTTTAAAAAATATTTTGACTTATTAATTCGACAAACTTTTATTGAGTTAAGTGCCAGGAAAAATGCTTGGGGCTTTTCAAAGTTGGAAACTGGTTTCATAAGTCAACATTGCTTACTGGAAAAATAGACATTATAGAGACATACATTTTAAATCATTGAGAGATTTTCATGTTCCCCTATTAACTTGAATACCTTTATGAATTTTTAATCTTAGATCTGTTATATGTTGTCTCTGACATTAAAAAATACTTCAGTTATTTTTTGCGTGTGATTAAGAACCCAATGAAAAGACCAATGCTTGATCTAAAGAATTACTAAAATTGTATAGAAGAGAGGTTGACTGTTTTATCCCATGTTATTGAGCTCCCATCCAAATCTCAGATGTTGTCCTGAGATTCCGTATTTGAATTGATCTCAGTTGTACTGGGATTGATCTCAAGTCTATCAGCTGCTTTTTGTTTGTTTGTTTTTTAATGACTTCTGTCACTCCTACAAATGCAGTATTTATAGGAGAGGTAGTAGAGCCAATGGTAACTTTGAAAAGTGAAGCAATCACTTGATATGTTGTTTTGAATGTTATTATGCTCTTTGACAATTCTATGGAAGAAATCATGGGTAAAATATTTGAATTTTCCTTTCTGTTGGAGAATTTGAAACACTGATTATTTCAGAGTGTGAAATTATGGGGTGTTTTCCTGAGTAAAAATGATGGGTTAGTGAAAATAATATCCAGCAAGTGACTGCAATATCCAGGATTTCAAGCAAAACTTTACAGAACAAATTCCATGACTGGAAGTTGCCAACAGTCCCTTATTGTTTTGACAGCTTTATGGAGGTATAATTGCCATAGAAGGAACAGCACACATTTAAAGTGTACAATTTGATGGGTTTTAGGACAAATGTATACATCCTTGAAATCCTCACCACAATCAAGTTAATAGGCATAACCATTCACCCAAAAACATCTCTGTGCGTCCTTGTAATCCCTCTATTCAGCCCCTCCCATTCCCCATCTTGCCTTCCCAGGCAGCCGTTTACCTGCTTTCCATCACTATAGAATAATTTGCATTTTCCACAATTTTATAGGAATTCATAGAAATGGAATAATCTACTATATGCTCTTCTTTGTCTGACTTCTGTTACTTAGCATAATTATACTGAGATGCATTCATAATTATATAGAGTTGTTGCATCTAACGGTAGTTACAGGCGATTTTTATTTTTAAAAAATTTTGAGTGGGTTACTTCCCTGGCAGTCCAGTGGTTAAGACTCCACGCTTCCACTGCAGGGGGAAGTGTGGAACCCGCTTCCACGGGTTCCATCCCTGATCGGGGAACTAAGATCCCACATGCCATGCAGTGCGGCCAAAAAGAAAAAAAATTTTTTTGTTGTTTATGACTTTCCTAAATATTTAATAGTGAATATGTATCAGCTTTTTCCCTTGTAATACAAAGATTTAGGCATATGCTCATGATATATGCACACATATCTCCTCCCACTGAAATCTAGAGAATAAAAATTCAACTGGTATTTGAGTCTGAGTTAGAGGAACGCAATTCCATTCTGTATTTAATAAGTCATATTTAATAAACATATTCACTTTATATGCTTTTCCTGGTTCATATTCTTATTCTAGTCTGAGTAGTTGAAGGATTTGGAAAAAAAAATTAACTTTATTATCTTTACACAATAGTCATCAGTTTGGCTGCTAATGATGCATTTTTGGCCATAATTCCAAAACTACATATGATAGCAGTACTTTGTCAACTTAGGGGGAAAATATTATGGGAAGTATAGTCATATGCCTTAAATGTTGTTTTGTAGCAATGTAAAATGACTTATTAAAGGATATGTCTTACCTGCTTATATCCATGACCCAGATCAAGGTGTGTGAAAGTGTAAAAATTATGACAGTTGCAAACCAATACTGATCTCACACTTTCGCTATTGATACTAATTTTTGCATTTATTTATGAGATTTCTAAAATATTATATAAAGCTATATTTGCAATATCATCTCAACGTTGAAAGAATAAAAGGTGAGTGTGTGCGTGTGTGTGTATATATATATATATATATATATATATAGTATGTGTATATGCCTAATAAAAAAAACTAGAATGCTACAATAATTCTTTCTGGATGATAGAATTTAAAATGATTTTTTTCCTTCATTATGCTTGCCTGTTTTTTCCCCAAATTTTCTTCACTGAATATGTGTTACTCTTGCCAACAGAATAAAAAGAATGTTAGAAATTTTTAAATTATCCAAGGAAGAGTGAAACCTGAAAGATATAAGTTCACATAGTATATTATGACAACCCAGTACACTGTATTCACAGTATTGAGTGATAAATTATAGTAATATAAAGTTTCATAAAGAAATAAACAAAAGAAGAGACCTAACAATTGAGCAGTATTCTCAAACTTGGCTGCATACGGGAATAACCTGGGAGTTTTAACAAATACTAATACCTGCATCCTAACCCCAGAGATTCTGATTTAATTGGTCCAGGGTGCAGCATGGGTATTGGGATTGTAAAAATCTCCCCAGGTGATGCTAATGTGTAGCCAGAAGTTGAGAACCACTGCTCTAGGGCCTTGAAATTGAACTGATTTTCTTGATGCCACCTGGCTTCCTGATGGGAATTAATAGTCAACTGTAATAAGGATGTGGGAGAAAAGCAATTTCCTTTTAGCACAGTTTTTAAATGACATTACGGGAGGCGAAGGTCTATGCTCTGGAATCATCATAATTACATATATTCAATCTAATCCTTCCAAGAAAATCAATCCACCTGGAACGGGTCCAACATAGGGTTTCACGCATAATGAATTTTGTTTTACAGTGGGAATATCTTATAGTGAGACTGTATTTTTTAAAATCATGCCAAAGAAGATGGTTATTCCAGTATATAGTTACAGATAAATATAAAATTATCTATATTCAATTATATACTACTTACCATATTCCTAGGGAGAAAACCATTAGGTTATGAAATGTTGAATATTTTCTCTTAAATATAGAATTTAATCACTATAGAAAAATATTTGGTCAGCCAAAACCCACATGCCTTTAGTCATGAAAATAATCAGAGTGTGAACTGATAAACATCTTAACTAGGAATAAATTGAAGAAAGGCAGCTAAGTTCATCTAACATTTCTTTTGTATTCTTTTAAGTTGACTTGCTATAATATGCTTTTAAAATAAATGTAAACTAATTTTGTAACAATTTCAGTAAACCCATACAAATATGAACAACCGATTTTTTACAAAGGTCCAAAAGCAATTCAGTGAAGGGAAAATACCCTTTTCAACAAATGATGCTGGAACAATTGGACATTCACAGGTAAAAATATTAACCTTGACCTAAAGCTCATATCTTATTTTAAAAAATTAACTCAAAATGGATCAGGGGCTTAAATGTAAAACATAACACTGTAATACTTTTAGAAAAAAAAATAGGAGAAAATCTTAGGGACATAGGCCTCGGCAAAAAGCATGATCCATAAGAAGAAAAACTGATAAATTATGCTTCTTCAAAATTAAAAATTTTGCTCTGCATAAAACCCAGTTAGGGAATGAAAAGATAAGCTACAGACTGGGGGAAAATATTTGCAAACCACATATCCAATAAAGAACTAGTATATGGATGTACAGATGTCACCAACTTATGATGGTTCGACTTACAATTTTTGGACTCTATGATAGTGCGAAAGTGACATGCATGCAGTAGAAATTGTACTTCAAATTTTGAATTTTAATATTTTCCCAGGCTAGCAATACGTAGTACCTGCCTCTCTTGTGATGCTGGGCAGTGGCAGGAAGCTGCACTGACTAGACTAGAACTAAACTATGATATTCTGTAGGTAAAGTGTATTAAATGCACTTTTTTTTTTTTTTTTTTTTCTGTACGCGGGCCTCTCACTGTTGTGGCCTCTCCCGTTGCGGAGCACAGGCTCCGGGCGCTCGGGCTCAGTGGCCATGGCTCACGGGCCTAGCCGCTCCACGGCATGTGGGATCTTCCCGGACCGGAGCACGAACCCGTGTCTCCTGCATCGGCAGGTGGACTCTCAACAATTGCGCCACCAGGGAAGCCCTAAATGCACTTTTGACTAATGATATTTTCAAGTTACCATGGGTTTATTGGGATGTAAGTTTATTGTGAGTTGAGGAAGACCTGTATAAGGAATTCTCAAAACCCAACACACAAAAAAACAAACAATCCAATTAGAAAATGGGCAAAAGAATTGAAGAGACTTCACCAAAGAGGATATAAAGATGGCAAATAAATACATTAAAAAGTGTGCAACTTGCAGGCTTCCCTGGTGGTGCAGTGGTTAAGAATCCGCCTGCCAGTGCAGGGGACACGGGTTGGAGCCCTGGTCCGTGAAGATCCCACATGCCGCGGAGCAACTAAGCCCGTGCACCACAACTACTGAGCCTGCGCTCTAGACCCTGCAAGACACAACTACTGAGCCCATGCGCCACAACCACTGAAGCCTGCGTGCCTAGAGCTGGTGCTCCACAACAAGAGAAGCCACCGCATTGAGAAGCCTGCGCGCTGCAATGAGGAGTAGCCCCCGCTCGCCACAACTAGAGAAAGCCTGCGCGCAGCAACAAAGACCCAACACAGCCAAAAATAAATTAAAAACAAAAAAAAAGAAACAGGCAACTACCACGTGGTGCAGTAACTGCACCTTGGACCTTTACAGACGTATGTTAACACCAAAACCTGTACATGAGTGTTTATAGCAGCTTTATTTGTAATAGCCCCAAAGGAAAAACAACCCAGATATCCTTTAACACATTCAATGGTTAAATAAACTGTGGTATGTCTATACCATGAAACGCTGCCCAACAGTATAAAGAAATAAACTCCCCATATGTGCAGCAATCTGGACAAATCTCCAGAGAATTATACTGAAAGAAAACCAGCAATCCCCAAAAGTTATATACTGTATGACTCCATTTATATAACAGTCTTGAAATGCAAAACTGTAGAAATGGAGAAGAGCTTGGCGGTAGCCAAGGGTTAGGGAGGGGTGAGGGAGGAGAGAGTGGGTATGGCCATAAGACTGCAACAAGAGGGGTGCTTGTGGGTTGGGAATGTTCTGTACTTTGACTGTATCAATGTCAATATCCCGAGTGATATAGACTACAGTTTTGCAAGATGTTACCATGGGGGAGACTGGGTGAAAGGTATATGGGCTCTCTCCTGTACTATTTCTTACAACTGCTGTGTCTACAATTAACTTAAAAAAAAAAAAAAAAAGTTTGGGCTTCCCTGGTGGCGCAGTGGTTGAGAGTCCGCCTGCCTATGCGGGGGACACGGGTTCGTGCCCCGGTCCGAAAAGATCCCACATGCCGCGGAGCGGCTGGGCCCGTGAGCCATGGCCGCTGAGCCTGCGCCCGGAGCCTGTGCTCCGCAACGGGAGAGGCCACAAGAGTGACAGGTCCGCGTACCGTAAAGAAAAAAAAAAAAAAAAGATTCAATTTTTTTAAAAAAAGAATAATAAAATATATATTCTTGGATGGGCTAAAATAAAGGTCTAAGATACCTGGTTTTATTCAATTTACAGTCTCCTCAACTTTCCAGCATCCTTGAAATGCCCTTTAAAATGAAAACTAAGCCAAATTAGATGTCAACTCAGTGTTAGTAAATTGGTATTTTGTTTTGCTTCTAAGCTTGTTAACTCTGAAACAATCAGACTTGATAAAATACAGGAACAATAGATTTCCTGACTCTGCACTGCTGTGTAAATACACGCTTTTAACTCCTTAGCTTCATCTGCCAATGTACTTGTGGACCCACCTATAATTATCCTGGCCAATATAATTTCCAAGTTCTCCTGCTTGTGAAGGGCCTCAAAGGAACCAGATCAAACAAGAAATGAAGCAAGGAACATCTTAGACTCAAGAACAGTTTCTGCAAAGGTCCCTCCCTTTTCTGCTTCTCTCATCACCAGCATTTAGCATGGCTTTAGTTAGCAAAATACACGTAGGAATTCAGCAATATTATATCAGCTACAAGATAAAGAAAGATAAAAAAGATCAGTTAAAGAAAGAACAGGAGGGGCACTTAGGGTTTAAAATGCTAATTTCTAGGGTAAATTTTCCTGGAACAAAATTGGATTTTATATGGCTTATATTTTCTGGATTTTAAAAAATGCACATCCTTCTTTGGCCTATATTTAATAACGACTATTAAATAAACATCTGCGACATGCACGGCAATGCAGCGAAGCATTCCCCAAGATTAAGGAATTTATGACTTTATAATCATGCTTTTTTGTTGTTTTGTTTTGTCTTGTTTTGCGGTACGCGGGCCTCTCACTGTCGTGGCCTCTCCCGTTGCGGAGCACAGGCTCCGGACACGCAGGCTCAGCGGCCATGGCTCACGGGCCCAGCCCGCTCCGCAGCATGTGGGATCTTCCCGGACCGGGGCGCGAACCCGCGTCCCCTGCATCGGCAGGCGGACTCTCAACCACTGCGCCACCAGGGAAGCCCTATAACCATGTTTTTTAAAAACTCCAGTAATGGTAAAGCTCTCAGGCAGCATTTAGCAGCCACCAATATTTGAAACTGATATTTTAGCAGAGTAAGACTCCAACCCGGGCAGTGGAGCTAGACTTACCCCAGAAATGTCCACGTGAGAGTTTTTACTTCCCACATTTCATTGTATTCAAGTAAAATGGTTTCTGGATAGTTTGGAGATTTGCAGAGAAAAATCCCATCTCAGCCTCTTTTCAAAATACTGCTATGCCTGTCTTTGGCGGCCGAGAGAAGAGGCCAGAAGGTTTTTAAAGATCTCAACAGTGTAAATAGCTCTTTTGCCAGTCTGGGCAGGAAGACACTGAACTTTCCCCATTCCTGTAAAGAAACTGCTCAAGGCACTAATTTCCCGTTTGTCTCTGGCTCCCAGGTTTCTTTGATATCCGGGAGGTGGCTTTGGTCTGAACAAATTAGCAGCTGAGGTGAAGAATGGTTGCTTTTATTATTAGATAATCTTTCTCTTACTGATTTTTCTTAGCATAAGTCGCAAAAGCAGCTCCTTTTAAATGCATTATCGTCCAAAACTCAAAGCCAAGTGGCTAACTAAACAGGAGTCTCTTCCTTCCCACCCAAGCCACAGTCAGGATTCAGAAAAGTGTGTGGAGCTCGTAAAAATGTTTGGCCTTGACCCTCACTTGGGTTTTTCTTTCCTAAAACTGCAAAGTTCCAGTTTGTGTCCTGTCACTCCATCTTTATAAATTTATTTGGTTTTGGTTCATAATTCGCTGTGGAAACTGCTGTTCTGATTTGAAATCCCTTATCTGTTCCCATCCGACCCCACCACTTTCAGCGGCCCGCTCTTGGGTTCTCCTGAATTCCTTTGCCAGCCCTGGGACTCTAAGGATGAGGGAGGGACTTTGCTGTGGGGGAAACTCATCTGGGACTCCCTCGCTCTTCCTGGGGCCTCTAACGGCCTAAGCCAAGGGTCCTGGAACCCCTAGACTCCTGGAGGAGCAAGCGCAATGGTCCGTCTCTTCGGAGGGGGTGGAGGTGGGGGGCTTAGAGAGGAGGAGGGGCCCAACCAGGGCAGGGCCCAAGGACAATGAAATGGCACTCTTTTCTTTCTTTTTTAAACATATGGAATTTATTGTTTTCTGGTTTTCCCTCCTGACATACCATTTATTTATTTATTTATTTTAAATTATTTTTTTAACATCTTTATTGGAGTATAATTGCTTTACAATGGTGTGTTAGTTTCTGCTTTATAACAAAGTGAATCAGTTATACATACACATATGTCCCTATATCTCCTCCCTCTTGCGTCTCCCTCCCTCCCACCCTCCCTATCCCACCCCCTAAGTGGTCACAAAGCACCGAGCTGATCTCCCTGTGCTATGCGGCTGCTTCCCACTAGCTATCTATTTTACGTTTGGTAGTGTATATATGTCCATGCCACTCTCTCACTTCAACCCATCTTACCCTTCCCCCTCCCCATATCCTCAAGTCCATTCTCTAGTAGGTCTGTGTCTTTATTCCCGTCTTGCCCCTAAGTTCTTCATGACCTTTTTTTTTCTTTTTCTTAGATTCCATATATATGTGTTAGCATACGGTATTTGTTTTTCTCTTTCTGACTTACTTCACTCTGTATGACAGACTCTAGGTCCATCCACCTCACTACCAATAACTCAATTTTGTTTCTTTTTATGGCTGAGTAATATTCCATTGTATATATGTGCCACATCTTCTTTATCCATTCATCTGTCGATGGACACTTAGGTTGCTTCCATGTCCTGGCTATTGTAAATAGAGCTGCAATGAACATTTTGGTACATGACTCTTTTTGAATTATGGTTTTCTTAGGGCATATGCCCAGTAGTGGGATTGCTGGATCGTATGGTAGTTCTATTTGTAGTTTTTTAAGGAACCTCCATACTGTTCTCATAGTGGCTGTATCAATTTACATTCCCACCAGCAGTGCAAGAGGGTTCCCTTTTCTCCACACCCTCTCCAGCATTTACTGTTTGTAGATTTTTTGATGATGGCCATTCTGACCAGTGTGAGATGATACCTCACTGTAGTTTTGACTTGCATGAAATGGCACTCTTGATAAACCTGACACAAAAACTGGCACATCTGGCTTTTTTTCTTGTTTGCTTTTGTTTTTTTCTTTTTGACTACAAAATAGGAAAACTTAAAAGTGATTTATTTCACCAACCACTATGGGGTCCATAAAGGATATCTTGACCAGTTTTTAAGTGAGGATTTTGTCTGTGGAGCAATAACACACAAATAAGAGGTGAGATCAATTATATTACAGGCTTCACCACCTGGAGGACGTTTTTTCTAGAGGGAGCATTGGCAGAAACAATAGAAATTAAACTGTCCTTAAGGCCAAGAAAATGAGGAGCACTACTTACTTTGAAAAGAATCATTTGGATATGATCCTTACAGCACTTTTATTCAGATTCTCTCTTCCAGGCGCACCCTAGCGTCAAAATTTCCCACTAACTTGAGAATTCTGAGACTGAGATTCTCCAAGAATTTTCCATGAGCAACCTTTCTGAGTGGCACAAACGTGCATCTTGGGGGGCTGCCCCTAACAGGCCAGTTCTCAGAGGACTCATGAAGTACAGCAAGAGAACAGGAAAACCTCTATTTACATGTATTTAACCTCATCCTATCTAAATTACTAATTGGAGTATATGATATGATATACCTAACATATTAGTGCTATAGCAATATAAGTATAATATTTATAAATAAGTACAAATATGTATATTGGATCTGAATGCTCAAGTTTAAAAAAGTTGACATTTATGATTTCACACTGTCTCGGGAAGCTGGAAATGGCTTAGCTGTGTGATTCTGGCTCGGGGTCTCTCATGAGGTTGCCTTCGGGCTGTCGGTCAGGATTGTCGTCATCCCCAAGCTCATAGGGAGCTGAAGAATCCACTTCCAGCTCACTGTCTTGGTAACTGGTTAGCATCATCAGTTCTTAGCTGGCTGCTGGCACAAGGCTTCAGTCTCTCGTTTCATGGGCCCCTCCACTGGGCTGCTCACAAGATGGCAGCCTGCTTTCCTCAAAGTGACACATGAGAGAATGAAAAGCCTTAAAAAGGCTGGAGACCACTTTGCTAAAGGCAAAGAAAATCAGTCTTCTTCAATCAAGCCCATAGAAAGTGACTTGTGCTTTATAACCAGAAATTCATAACTGGTATTAGCCGCTGACTATGACACATCACACAGCTCCCCAAGGATGGGACCACATTTCATACCCTTTTATTTCCCCATGATCTAGTATCGTCCTTGAGAGTGTAAGAGAATTGTTAATGAAGGGTAAACTGGATTGTGAAAGGAGGTTGAGAGGAATGGAGAGGAACTGTTCTTAAGTTAGTTTACTTGGATTTGAGTCTTGGTCAGCCACTTGGTAGCTGTGTGACTTCAGGCAAGTTGTTTAACCTCTCTGTGCTTTGGTTTGCTCAACTCTACAATAAGAATAATATTAATGCCTGCCTTATAAGGTCATGAAGAGTAATTGTGAGGATGCATATAAAGGGCTAAGAACAGTGCCTGGCACCTAGAAAATATTTCCAAAGCAGGATTTCTTGTTTTCTGGGGCAGTGGTCTCCAGCCTTTTTGACTATATGCTCCATCAATTAAAAAAAAAAAAAGCATTTAGCTTCAATATATGTATATATTATTTATTTAAATATTCTTATCTATAATATATTCTTTCCATTAATTAACCCCTTGGAGCACTAGTACTACAAGGCAAAATGTTATGTGAAGTTTTACCAGGATTGGACTGCATGCCTGGTAGAATATGGCAGAAGTGATGGTATCACTTCTGAGATTAGGATATGAGAGACCTCTGCTTCCACCTTGGATACCCACTGGCTCCCACTCTCTTGATCATTCTCTCATCTGTCACTTTGAGGAAGGAAGGCTGCCATCTTGTGAGCAGCCCAGTGGAGGGGCCCATGAAACGAGAGACTGAAGCCTTGTGCCAGCAGCCAGCTAAGAACTGATGATGCTAACCAATTACCAAGACAGTGAGCTGGAAGTGGATTCTTCAGCTCCCTATGAGCTTGGGGATGACGACAATCCTGACCGACAGCCCAAAGGCAACCTCATGAGAGACCCCGAGCCAGAATCACACAGCTAAGCCATTTCCAGCTTCCCGAGACAGTGTGAAATCATAAATGTCTATTGCTTTAAGGTGTTAAAAAAAATGCTATGTGTTTAAAGGACAAATAAACTACATTTTTTTTTTTTTTTTGCCACATCGTGCTTCCTGTGGGATCTTAGTTCCCTAACCAGGGATGGAACTGGCGCCCCCGGCAGTGGAAGGAGAAGTCTTAACCACTGGACTGCCAGGGAAGTCCCCAAGTAAACTACATTTGAATTGGCAAGCCCAAGAATTTTTAGATGCTTATAAAAGAAGCAGATGGTAGATTCTTGTGATTTTTAGCCAATGTTTATTCCTAGTGGTCACTTGACCTATCTGAGTTGAGGGCTCGGTATTTTTTGTGTCACAGTTTGGTGACAGCCATACCGTGCAAGGCTGCCACACCATTTACTTTCCGAACAAGATCTAGATCAAGCTCTCAGAGGCAGATGTACGACCAGGAAATGAGCTCATTAAATGGCAGGCAGAGCCACAGAACAATTTCACAACAAAGATGTTGCTACAGAGTGGGCCTGTGCAATGACCACAGAGGCAGAGGCAGGATGGGATGTGATAATCCCATGTGCAAATAAAAACCCAGGAGGTGCTCTGTTCAAACCAGTTTAAATAGGACTGTAGGTATAATGGCCTTTTTCTTATACCTGGGGGCTGTTTGAGAGGCTCCAGAATTTTATATGATGACACTAAAACAATACCTATTTTCAGACCTCATAGTGGAGGGGAAAATATATGTAAATTTAAATACCAAAGGGGCAAGGTAGGGGTAGAGGATTAAGAGGTACAAACTACTACATATAAAATAAATAAGCTACAAAGATATAGTGTACAACACAAGGAACATAGCCAATATTTTATAATACTTTTTTAATTAATTAATTTTTTATTAAAGTACAGTTGATTTACAATGTTGTGTTAGTTTCAGGTGCACAGCAAAGTGATTCAGTTAGGTGTACATATATATGTATTTTTTCCCTTATAGGTTATTACAAAATATTGAGTATACTTCCCTGTGCTATACAGTAGGTCCTTGTTGGTTATCTATTTTATATACAGTAGTGTGTATATGTAATCCCAACCTCCTAATTGCAATAACTTTAAATGGAGTATAATCTATAGAAAATGTCAAATCACTATGTTGTAATATAATGTTGTAAATCAACTATACCTTAATTTAAAAATTAAAATAAATAAATAACCAATTTTAATGTGGAATAGGCTTAGGATCTGGGAGAGTTTCCCTGGAGGGGCAGGAGGTATCTGGAATAGCAACCAGGAAAGATAAGGAGCCCACTGTGGAAGGGGTGATATTGCCAAGGAGGCCAAGCACAAGTCGAACGTTTACCCCATACGGATGAAACTGCAAAGGAGTATAAATGCAGCAACTAAAATCAGTATTTGTAAAGGACACAACAGGTTGGGTTGAAGTTGATTCAAGTAGGTCTCTCAGGTCTAGGTGGAAATTTGTAGGGTCCCATCTTTTCATCGAAAGGAGTGATTTTAAACATCTCTGGCTTTTAAATGTGAGATTTCTTTTTTCTTTCTCCCCCCCCACCCCCAGCCCCCGCGTGGCTTGGGGGATCTCAGTTCCCGACCAGGGATGGAACCCCTGCCCCCTGCAATGGAAGCGCAGAGTCCTAACCACTGGAATCCCAGGAAATTCTCTAAATGCAAGATTTCAATCATATTCAGTTCTAACTTAACAAAGACAATGATTCTAAGATATGACCTTTCTGGGCACTGTGATCTTTAATAACAGGTGGCCCACTTTTGGATTCTCATAGCAAAATTAAACAGTAGAACTCTTATGTGACACTGTTATTTTAATTTGTAGACATTAGGCCTTGTACTTTTGTTCCATGTTGCATTATTGCGTCCTCCACGGTAGATAGCTGTGATAAGGAGACCGTGGTCCCTGCTGCCCTCTATGCGCTGCTAGTGGACCACCCTGGTCCCCCATCTACCATAGGAGGTGTGTGTCTCTCTGTGTGTCCAGTACCATCTCCCCAGGTGGAGACTGTTAATATATTGCAAATGAATCAGAGTTTTCTAATTTTTTTTTCCCCCAAAACAGCATCTCCTGTCCTTCCTTGTCACCGAGATCCCATTAATTCTCCAACTTAGCTGTTTAAGCAACTTCTCCCAGTATCCTAGCAGATGGATGACAGAGGCCCCTATTTAAACACTGGGCTACTGCCACTCTATGGGCTCCACACATAGTACCCCTCCCCCGCACCCAGCATGTCTGAATTCTCTTCCTCTGTTGAATTTTCTTTTATGCAAGTGCTTAAATCTATTTGAGATTTAAAAATAAACAATCACTGAGCTTTGCTCAATGCCCTTAGAGATTGCTTTTCTTTCACAATCCAGTTTCTTGGAAGAACAGTCTCTACAGCATTGATCTTCACCTTACCCTCTTTCATTCCTCAACTCTCTGCCATCTGGCATCTGTCCCCACCGTGGCAGTGGGCTGTGCTCTCTTGTCCTGGTCGCCCGCAGCAGACAACAGGCCCCAGCCCCTATCTTTGTTCCCACTGTGCAATTTGACACTGTGGACCGCTCCTCCTGGGAAATTTCTTCGGCGGCCTCCAAGCTCTAACTTTTTCTCAGGCCACTGCATGTTGATCTCCTGCAGACGTACTTTCGACTGTCTTTCTATGTGGCTGCTCCACCAGCCCTGCCCCAGGCCCTCTCCTGTTGTTTTCTCACCTTGTCTCACACTCCATGTCTGTCCTGAGTGGCTCAGCCCATTCACAGCTTTAGTAGCCACTTCATGTCCAAAAGTGTCCCCCAGCCCAGGCCCTTTCTGTAACCAGGACAGATTATCCAACTGTGTTTGGTACATCAACAAGTACAGGCAGACCTCGGAGATTTCCAAGGTTCGGTTCCAGATCACAGCGATAAAGCAAACATCACAATAAAGCGAGTCACATGAATTTTTTAGCTTCCCAGTGCCTATAAAAGTTATGTTTATACTATACTCTCTATGGAGTGTGCAATAGCATTATGCCTTTAAAAAAACAATGTACATACTTTAATTAAAAATACCTTAGGTCCAGTGGTTAAGACTCCCTGCTTCCACTGCAGGGAGCATGGGTTCGATCCCTGGTCAGGGAACTAAGATCCTGCGTGCTGTGTGGCACAGCCGAAAAATAAAAAACAAAACCCAAAAATATCTTATTGCTAAAGATGCTAACCATCACCTGAGAGAGTCATAATCTTTTTGCAATAATAACAGCTAAGCTCACCATTCACAGATCACTGTAACAAATATGATAAAATGAAAATTTTGCAATATTTCGAGAATTACCAAAATGTGACCCAGAGACACAAAGTAAGCAAATGCTGTTGGAAAAATGGCGCCGATAGACTTGCTGGACACAGGGTTGCCACAAACCTTCATTTTGTACAAAACGAAATCTCTGAGAAGTGCCGTGAAACAAGGTATGCCTGTAGTTCAAAATGATCTCACTTTGGGCTTCCCTGGTGTCACAGTGGTTGAGAGTCAGCCTGCCGATGCAGGGGACACGGGTTCGTGCCCCGGTCTGGGAAGATCCCACATGCCGCAGAGCAACTAAGCCTGTGTCTCACAGCTACTGAGCCCACATGCCTAGAGCCCATGCTCTGTAAGAAGAGAAGCCACAACAATGAGAAGCCTGCGCACTCCAACGAAGAGCCCTGCTTGCCGCAACTAGAGAAGGCCCGCACACAGCCATGAAGACCCAACACGGCCAAAAATTTTTAAAATAAATAAATAAATTTATTTTTTTAAAAAAAGAATGAAGTAGGCACAACAGGGAGAAACAGAGACCACTGCTCAGCCTTGGAGAGAGAGAGAGACCCTGGGGCGAGAGAGGGAGCCACCTTCATCCTTTAACTGGTCTGGTATTCTGGCTCCCTTTCCTCCCGAGAAGCAATTAAGCAGTCTGTTCTTGTGTCCTGGGAGTGAGTCTGAAAGCTCTTTTGTAACCAGCTGCGTCTTGACCAGGCGACCAGGTCTTCAGGGTCATCCTTTCCTGGGCTGAAGCCAGCCCACCTATACTAGAAGAACCGCCGTGGGGAGCGGGGTGATATTCTGTCTCTTCCAGAGCTGGGCAAAAGGATTTTGAAAGCACAAATAAATTGTTAATAATTCCTTCAAGAGGGGCATATATAACCTCAAAACGAAAGAAAAGTTAAGAGCGTAAACTATAAGGATTGTTTGCCAGGGACACGTTAAGCTGGACAAACACACGAAAGCTAACGTTTATATGGCATCTCTTTGGGTAAGTTCTGGACAAGCGTTTCATTCTAGAGTCTCCATTCACTTACACTCCAACCTGAGGCTCTTCTTAGGAGCTTAGATAAAACTGGAGGGCTTCTCTGGTGGCGCAGTGGTTAGGAATCCGCCTGCCAATGCAGGGGACACGGGTTCGAGCCCTGGTCCGGGAAGATCCCACATGCTGCAGAGCAGCTAGGCCTGTGAGCCACAACTGCTGAGCCTGCGCCACAACTGCTGAGCCTGCACTCTGGAGCTGGTGCTCCGCGAGGAGAGAGGCCACCGCAGTGAGAGGCCTGCGCATGGCAATGAAGAGTAGCCCCCGCTCACTGCAACTAAAAAAAGAAAGCCCACGTGCAGACACAAAGACCCAACGCAGCCAAAAATAAATAAATAAATTAATTAATTTTAAAAAAAAAGCTGTCAATGGCTCAAAAGCATTTGTGTAAGACATTAACATTAAAAGAAAAGACAACCTCAACTTTTACCAAAATCTACATGAGTTTGGAGTATCCTTTAAAAAAAAAAAAGAAAACTGGAAATGTGAGTAAGCAACATTTTGGGGTTTTAATTTAATAACAGCAGAAAGATCAAGAATAGAATCTTGATGAAGTCAGTACTAATATTCTTACAGGACTTGTGTTTGTAGCTGATTTCCAATGAGAAACCAAGGGACTTTTTGCTGTCCAGCTGCAAATGAGAACAAGAGGGGTCTAATCCGATGAGCGTCCCCCAAGTCAAGGCACCCTCACCTGATCCTCCAGAAACACCACCTGTGGCCTGCAAGCTGATTTGCCAGTGACACAGAGGCACCCAGCAGATGCCCTGCCGGAGCGTAATCAGGTTGCAGGGCGAGCTGGGCTCCTTGGGAAAGGAGTGTGGCGGGGGTACCAGGCAGGGGAGAAGTGTATTGAGAACCAGGGCAGGATGCAGAGAACGAGCAAAAACCAAGCCTCAACTCAGTCTCTGTTACAGGTAAGTGTCAGCCACTGGAGAGCAACTTAAAGCAGAAGGCGGCCACCTCATCTGTCAACGCCTGCAGGCTCTCCTGACCAAGCCCGCGCTGCGTCGCTTTTCTTAGTCCTGGTTTTTCCCAGCCCAACCTGGAGTAGAAGTTCAAAGACTTCTCTACCTATAATAAACAGTGGTCCCTTCCCCTTTTATTTCTTGATTTTTACCGTTTGCTCTGTAGTCTTTATTAGTGTGTGTTCTGGACATAATAAAATATGGCTAATTCATGTAAGCAAAGGCTTGAGGGGAGCTAGCAAAGCATTGCCATTAATTAGATGACTAGCTGAGGGTAAATAGAGGTCAAAACTGGTTTTCTTTGTTTTAGAAAGTCCAAACTCCTTTTCTTACCGATTATCCTAGGTAGCTGTGAGGGTTTGTTTGTTTGTTTGCTTTTTAGGCCTCTTGAATTCAAACTGGGTAAAGCTTTTTTTTTTTTTTCAAATGTATAGAATAACTGGGACTCACATCTACTAATACGTAAAAGGCCTCACTGTGTAGTTTCAATGACTGTAAATGCTCCCTTTAAATTTAGTGTAATTTCTTTCTTTTTTTTTTTTTTTCTGTACGCGGGCCTCTCACTGTTGTGGCCTCTCCCGTTGCGGAGCACAGGCTCCGGACACGCAGGCTCAGCGGCCATGGCTCACGGGCCCAGCCGCTCTGCAGCATGT
The DNA here is from genome assembly GCF_059928025.1 of Delphinapterus leucas. Classification (NCBI taxonomy): domain Eukaryota; kingdom Metazoa; phylum Chordata; class Mammalia; order Artiodactyla; family Monodontidae; genus Delphinapterus; species Delphinapterus leucas. Next base: position 81,804,949 of record NC_143140.1, on the reverse strand, counting down.
GGGATCTTCCCGGACCGGGGCACGAACCCGTGTCCCCTGCATCAGCAGGTGGACTCTCAACCACTGAGCCACCAGGGAAGCCCTTAGTGTAATTTCTTAATCAAAATGTTCAGAAACCAACAGGAACGTTTACCCGTAGGTAATAAATTAACTATGGCTCCAATAACTTTGTGATTTTATTTCGAAAGGGATTCTTTCTTCCTTAGTAACACTGGCTGGGTTGTGTTGTTATAAAAGCAGCAATGTGAATTCGTGAGATTATTTGGGATTTTCCCGGGTTGGGAGCGGCTCACTAGTCAGTTGGAGGGCAGAGAGAGGAATTGCAGTGTGAGGGGGACCACCTGAGTCTTGGGGGCAGCATGTACGTACAACAAGTGGAGACTGTGGGTGGAGAGAGAAGGAGGTGTCACACTGGGGCCCAGAACACAGCTTTCGCTGTCAGACAGACCCAGCTCTGCCACTGTGACCTTGGAGGAGCTGCTTCTTGTCTCTTAGTCGTCATTTTCTGTTTTCTCATGTGTGATATAAAACCCAACTCAGGACTTCCCTGGTGGCGCAGTGGTTGAGAGTCCGCCTGCCGATGCAGGGGACATGGGTTCGTGCCCCGGTCCGGGAAGATCCCACATGCCGCGGAGTGGCTGGGCCCGTGAGCCATGGCCGCTGAGCCTGCGCGTCCGGAGCCTGTGCTCCACAACGGGAGAGGCCACGACAGTGAGAGGCCCGCGTACCGCAAAAAAAAAAGAAAACCAACTCATACAAGACTGTTAAAAAGATTCCATGAGATAAAAGATGCAAGGCTTTTAAGCCCAATAGATAAAGATTTGCTACTGTTACTGTTCCATTACCAGCTTCAATACTTACTGACTCTGGAAGGTTGGGCAAGGCTGAGGAAACTTGGTTCCTCATGTGGAAAATGCAGCTATTAATACCTGCTTCTGGGGTGACCGTGAGAATGAAAGGATAGAATAGTGTACGTGACTAGTGCCTGACACGTAGCATATGGTCAACTTGGTCCTGGTGCCTCCTTTCCACCCCTGACCCCCTCGTGGACTCAGAATTAGATGGAATTCTGCCCACTAATTGTTTAGATTTATCTGGAATAGGTAGCCATTGTATTTGGAGCCCGGTAGAAGGACTGGCCACGGAATAATAGAAAACACCATTTTCAAGTTCCCTTCTAATGTGTTTTGGTCATATCCGTGAGGTTACAACATCATTTATTCATCCATCCATTCATTCCTCAAATTGTAACAGTCTACTACTCCCAGGCCTTGGGTTAAACACTGGAAATAGCATGATAAGCAACAGCTTCTGCCCACTGGGAGTTTACGATCTGTGGGAAGACTACAGAGGATTACAATTCAAATAGAGGGAGATGGGCCTGGGATCAAACTGGCTTCTGAGGAAGGGCCGGGGAGGATGGGTCAGGGAAGGCGGGCTTGGGCAGGTTGCAGGCTGAATCCGGAAGGGTGATGGGGTGAAGTGTAAGTCAGTGACAGCCACATGGACACGAAGGGGAATAGACTATGAAAGGCATCCACAGAGGGACGAGCATGGACAGAGGCACCGGTGAATGAGAGAAAGCTTGTTGCATCCAGGAGCTTTGGGCAGATTGCCAGGACTGGAGCACACAGTGTACATTCTGGGGGGTATTTGCGGGTAAGGACTGAATATGGTGTTAGAGGGGTGGCCCCAGAGGCAAGCCAGGGTCAGATCATAAAGGATCTTATAAAGGTTAGGATATTTTCAGATGGCCTTTAGGGAGTCATTGAAGAGTTTTTGTTTTGTGTTTTTCTGCATCTGTAAAAATTATTAATGCGTATATTCCATTCATTTATTGGGTAACAAATAGGATTTTCATTATAATTGTTTAATTTTATTTTTTCAAATTATCACATCCAAAATGGACCTTTTGGGCGGCATATAGTGTTATGAATTTGAATGCACGTGGATTTTCTTGTAATCATCACCACAATCAAAATACAGAACGGTTCCATTACACACACCCCGAAATCCCTTCTGTTACCTCTTTATAGTCATACCCTTCCCCCACACCCCGACCACCTGCAACTATCGATCTGTTCTTCATCACTATAGTTTTGTCTTTTTGAGAATGCCATACAGATGGCATCTTATAGTATATAAACTTTTGAGACTGGCTTCTTTTATTCATCCCAATGTATTTGAGATTCCTCCAAGCTGTCCTACGTATCAGTACTTTTTCCTGTTTACCACGGGTAGTGTTCCACTATATGCACATAGAAGTTTGTTTATCCATCCCTCGGAGAAGGACATTTCACTGAAGAATTTTTTAGCTCTCAGAAGAGATGGGAAGAGGACTTGACTAGCGGGAGGGAATAATTTCAGGAAACTAAGACAGTGGCCACGAAGCCAGAATAAAAGGGGACAGGTAGAGCGACTTCTGGGAGGGAGAATGGACAGGGCTTGAATGACTAATTGGATATGAGCTGGAGTGAGGAAGACAAGTCCTGGATGAAGCCCAGCTTTCCGGTTTGGAAGATAATTGTGATTATAAACTAGAGAACTCGGAAAGAGGAGCGTGAAGCAAATCATGTCAGAGGCCCAGGTTTGACCTCGCTGTGAAAGTTCTTCGTGGAAGGATGAAAATATGTGCACATGGCACATAGCAGAGGCTCAATAAAGGGCAGATAACTGGGAGCCTCCCACGTCCCAGGCACTGGGCTAGTGCTACAGGCACAAAGGTGAAAATAACACAGTCACTGATGTTAAAGAGTCAGATCTGTAAGTGGGTCATTTTAATATAACTGTGACAAGTGCTAAACTGGAGATGTGTACTGGAGATTTCCAAAGTATGCAGGAAGGGCCCTGAGCTGAGCCTGGGCTATCAGGGATGGCTTCCTGGAGGAGGAAGTGGCTGAAAGCTTGATGCAAAATCTTTCCTTTGAGAAAAACACTCTCCTCCAGATGGAACCACTTACTTTGCAAATATCGACAGGGAGGGACGACAGTTTAACTCTTCGGCATCAGGAGCATGCTAGTCTGCGGTAGATAACCAGTTCACCTAAAGCAAAGGATGCGGGAAAAGTCTGAGTGGAGGTTGGGATGAAAACCTAGCATCTGGGAGTAGGGGTTGTTGAGTTACCTAATCTGGGAAAGCTGACTAAGCAACTAGAACCAAGCAGGAGCTTTTAAAAATTCAGGTAACTGAGCCTTGTCACAGACCAAAATCATAGGCTCTCTGGGCATGAGGTATTAAAAAACAAACAAAAAAAAAAACCAGAAAATGGGGCTGCCCTGGTGGCGCAGTGGTTGAGAGTCCGCCTGCCGATGCAGGGGACACGGGTTCGTGCCCCGGTCCGGGAAGATCCCACATACCACGGAGCGGATGGGCCCGTGAGCCATGGCCGCTGAGCCTGCGCGTCTGGAGCCTGTGCTCCGCAGCGGGAGAGGCCACAACAGTGAGAGGCCCGCGTACCGCAAAAAACCAAACCAAAACAAAAAAAACCCCAAAACAGAAAATGACTCTGCAGATGATTCTTAATGTCAAGTTGGTTAAGACCCTAGAGCACCTGGAGACTTTGGCGGCACAGCCCGGGGATACGTTAAGACCCTAGAGCATCTGGAGACTTTGGCGGCACAGCCCGGGGATACGTTAAGACCCTAGAGCACCTGGAGACTTTGGCGGCACAGCCCGGGGATACGTTAAGACCCTAGAGCATCTGGAGACTTTGGCGGCACAGCCCGGGGATACTAAAAGTTACCCACCCTGATCTTTGCCACAGACACAGCCTAAATCTCCATCCTCACAAATGCCGGCCATTTGTCATGAGGAAATAGAGTGTGTGAACGATTCAGTCCAGCCCATCCTTGTTCTTGAAAAACCAGCTCCAAGAACAGGCTTCACTGACTAGGGGTTAGTTGTCCTTATTTATAGCCAAATAACCCTGGGGCACCCAATAAAAAATCATAGGCAAGTTAAATGCATGAGTTTTATAAAACAGCAATAATAGCTATACGTTTCTGAGTTCTTACTATGTCTCAATTTTTGCATATGCATGAAAGTTTCTCATCTTTCTGACAACTTGGGGAGAGAATTGTGAAATAGGCCCATTATTACTCGTTCGAGTTTGTGCATCTCCCAGGGGCTGAACCATCAGATTCCAAATCTCTTCTTTCTGTTATAACAAATAAATGACCTTGAAAGATCTGTAATGAGGACAAGAGTAACCAGTCAGAAAAACGCTGAAGGAACCAGTAAGAAAAAGGAATATGGTAATTAAGTGCATAATCAATCGGGTAGAGGAGATAATGAAAACGAAACAAACGAAGGAAGAGCGAATGAATAGAATTTAGGACAAGCATCTGTTAACAAAAGAGACTGAAAAGTCTGAGGGAATCTTTTGTGAAAAATAATGAAATAGGCCCAGCATGTCCTGACCCATGTTTTATGTGTGTGCAAAGCTGGTGATTATAGTTATTCCTGAACACTCCTTACCCTACCCCACTTTCCGGGTTTTTTGACCTCAGGAAAATAGGTCTAAAGAAACTGTTTCTGTTCTCTCCAGCTGTCCTAATTGTCCATCAAATCCAGCCTTTGTTGCTCTTGCATCCTCTCAGCCTCTGGGTGCAGCTTCAACTTGGTCTCGAATTGTCTTAGATGCTGAGGGCTGACAGCTGAATCCAAGTCCCAGAGACACAGACCTTGACCTTAATAACACATTGACCTACAAAACACATCAATTAATATACATAGGAAGAGATGGAAGACAGAGAAGAAAAAAAGCAGGCAAAGGATCATCAAAGAGGAATAAAGGGACTAAAAGGCAAGCAAGCTGACCAAAGACATCTGGATTAATGACAACATGGCCAAGATATGGCTTTAACACAGACTGTGAAGCGTCATGGTAACGAGAGCTCACAGCTACTTTTTTTTTTTTTTTCCCAATCTAGGCCAAAATAAAAGAGTTAAATATAGCCTGGAATTCTTTTTTTTTTTTTTTAAAGAGGATGTTGGGGGTAGGAGTTTATTAATTTATTTTTGCTGTGTTGGGTCTTCGTTTCTGTGCGAGGGCTTTCTCTAGTTGTGGCAAGCAGTGGCCACTCTTCATCGCGGTGCGCGGGCCTCTCACTATCGCGGCCTCTCTTGTTGCGGAGCACAGGGTCCAGACGCGCAGGCTCAGTAGTTGTGGCTCACGGGCCTAGTTGCTCCGCGGCATGTGGGATCCTTCCAGACCAGGGCTCGAACCCGTGTCCCCTGCATTAGCAGGCAGATTCTCAACCACTGCGCCACCAGGGAAGCCCTAGTCCGGAATTTTGTTAGATATAAATAAAAACTTTTGAGGAGTAAGATGGGTTTTAATAAAGGAAAAGAGTATGCACAGAGCTATATAAGTCACCCTTCTGGATAATTTTTGTTTGTTTTTATTGAAATATAGTTTATTTACAATGTTGTGTTAATACAACAAAGTGATTCAGATATGCGTGTGTGTATATTTTTATATTTTAGATTCTTTTCCATCATAGGTTAGTACGAGATATTGAGTATAGTTCCCTTTGCTGTAAAATAGGTCGTTTTCCCAGATAATATTGAGGCATAATTATTATTCTCCAGCACAAGCTATATGCATGGCAGAATACTGGGCACTTCAAATACCTTCATTGCTTCATTTAATCTTTTTAGGAACTCCCAAAATAAATATTATTACCCACATTTTATAGAAAAGTAAACTGAGGCTCAATGATGTTAAAGGGACTTTCCTGGGACACATGTAGTGAGTGGCATGGCTGGGTTTAGACCAAGTTATTTTTACCCTAAAATTGATGCTCTTGCCACCATATCGGCAGGAAACATGGTCTTGAGTAGGTTCAGACTAGGTGATGACTAATTCAACATGGGTGGGCACCAATCCTGTCTTGTCTTAGAGACTGGATGGAAGAAGAGAGAAAGGAGAAAAGGGGAGCTGAGGACCTCACATGGGACAAGCCTCATGGTACTGCCTCCAGCATAAAGGCCAAGGAAAACTTTCACCCATTTCCTTTAGGTAAACCCTTTTGGATTTGTATACCTGATAGTAGCACTGCATTGTGTGCCTTACAAGCACTGTCCTGAGCACTGTTTTCTGGATTGCCCCAGGCCATGTGGACAGCACTGAATACAGAGGGAACAAATCTCTCACCCAGGTTCCAAATGTAAGAAAAAAGGATGTCAGCCAAAATGGCAGAGAAAGGACCTCTGAAAATTCTCTTCTCCATAAAAGTAATAAAAAAACTGGTCTGTGTTCTAGTGTACAATTTCAACTCCCTAGGGTAATCCTAAAGAGAGTCCTTTAAAAAACTCTAAAGCCAGGTTGAAATGAAAAGACACTAGACAGTAACTTGAATTCACATGGAGAAATAAAGGGCACTGGTGAAGGTACCTACATAGGTAAATATAAAACGCAGTACAAATTTATTTTTTGTTTGTCACACTTTTCTTCTCCTATCTGATTTAAAGGAGAACTTCATGCAGCAATAATTGTAAATCTGTGTGGATGGACACACAAGGCATGTGTATACATCGTATAAAAGTATAACTTGTATGACAATAACAGCACAAAGGAGGGGGAAGGAACAGGTCTATATATGATTGTGTATATGATTGAAATTAAGTCGTTGTTCATCTAAGCTAGGTTGTTATCAATTAGGATGTTAATTTAAATCCCCAGGGCAACCACTAAGAAAACAGCTAAAAAAAAGTTAGTAAAAGAAACAACTAGGGAATTGAAATGGTACACTAGAAAAGAACTTTATTAATTATTGTTATTTAACACACAGGATGGCAGTATGGAGGAATAGAGAAACAAAAAGACGTAAGACATAGAAAATAAAGGACAAAAATTACAGGCGTAAATCCTACTTTGTCAGTAATTACATTAAACATAAATGGATTAAACACTCAAAAGGCAAATATTGACAGAATGGATGAAAAAAAACCAAAAACAACCCTATGATCCAATGTTTGCTGTCTACAGGAGACACAGTTCAGATTCAAAGACACAAGTAGGTTGAAAGTAAAAGTTTGAAAAAAAGATAAACCACACAAACAGTAACCAAAAAAGAGCTAGAGTGGCTATACTAATACCAGATAAAAATAGACTTTAAGACAAAAACTGTTAATAGAGACAAAGAATGACATCCATCAAGAGTGTTCTTAAGAACAATTGTTCTCATAAGATTGTTATACCTTATAACAATTGTAAACTGTTATGGACTAAATTGTCCCCACCCCCACCCCCTGCACTTTATATTTTGAAGCTCTAACCCCCAGAACCTCAGAGTGTGAATATATTTGGATATAAGGCCTTTAAAGGCATAATGAAGTTAGAGTAAGGCCTTTAGAGTATAATCTTATTTGACTGGTGTCTTTATAAAAAGAGGAGATTAGGACACATGGAGAGACACCAGGGTGGGCAGAGGACAACCATGTGAAGAAGCAGCAAGACAGTGGCCATCTGCAAGCCAAGGAGAGAAGTTTCAGAAGAAACCAGCCCTGCTGGCACTTTGAACTTGGACTTCCAGGATCCATAACTTAAAAAATTAATTTCTATTGTTTAAGTCACTCAGTATGGGGTATTTTTTATGCCAACTCTGGCAAACGAATACATAAACATATATGCACTTAACAACAGAGTCCCAAATAAAAGAAACAAAAACTGACAGAAATGAAGCGAGAAATAGACAATTTAACAATAATAGTTGGAGACTTCAGTACCGTACTTTCAATAATAGATAGAACAACTATACAGGAGATCAAAAAGAAAACAGAAGAATAAACAAGACTATAAACCGTTTAGAACTAACAGACAGATGTTAAATTAATCCACCTAACTACTCCAACCAACAGCAACAGAATGTACATTCTTCTCAGGTGTACGTGGAATATTCTCCAGGATAGGTCATATGTTAGACCATAAAATAAGTCTTTTTTTTTTTTTGGCTGCACCATGCAGCATGCAGGGTCTTAGTTCCCTGACCAGGGAACAAACCCATGCCCCTTGCTGTGGCAGTGGAGTCTTAACCACTGGACTGCCAGGGAAGTCTCAATAAGTCTTAAAAAATTTAAAAGGACTGAAGTCATACAAAATATATTCTCTGACTATAATGGAATGAAATTAGAAACCAAAAACAAAAAGGAATTTGGGATACCCACAAATAAGTGGAAATTAAACAACACAGTCCTAAATTAGCAATGAATAAAAGAAAAATATCACAAGGGAAATTAGAAAATACTTTGAGATGAATGGAAATAAAAACATAACATACTAAAACTCATGGAATTCAGCTGGAACACTGACTAGAGGGAAATTTATAGCTGTAAATGCCTGTATTAACAAAAAAAAATTTCAAATCAATAATCTAAACCTCCACTTTTAAGACACTGGAAAAAGAAGAGCAAACTAAACCCAAAGAAAGCAGAAGAAAGGCTATAATAAAGATAATAATATAAATAAGTGAAATACAGAATAGAAAAAAAATAGAGAAAATCAACAAAACCAAAAGTTTATCTTTGAAAAAAATCAACAAAACTGACAATTTAGCTTGACTGACAGAGAAAAAGAGGGAAAACTCAAATTACTAAAAACACAAATGATAGAAGAAACATTATTCTAGGCCTTACAGAAATAAAAAGAATTGTAAGGAAATATGTATTTTGAACAATTGTGTACCAGCAAATCAGATAATCGATATGAAATGGACAAATTTCTAGAAAAGTACAAACTATCTAAACTGATTCAAGAAGACATAGAAAATCAAAATAGAAGATTGAATTACTAGTAACAAGAAAAAACCAAAACAAAACAGAACTTCCCACAAAGAAAAGCCCAGGACCAAAGGCAAGAAAAGAAAGGGGTAATGGACTCAAAATAGACCAGAGGTAGGAAAAGGAGGGAGAATTCCAAGCCCTCAATTATCCTAAACTTCCTTTTAAAAAAAATTTATGAAGAAAACCACATAAAATTTACCATCTTAACCAATTTTAAGTGTAAAGTTCAGTAGTGTTAAATATATTTATGTTGTTGTGAAACAGATCTCCAGAAAATTTTCATTTTGAAAATCTGAGACTCCATACACATTAAACAATAACAACATTTCCTCCCCTGTTCCAGCAACCACAATTTAACATTCTGTTTCTATGAATTTGACTACTTTAGATACCTCACATAAGTAGTATCATACAATATTTGTCTTTTTGTTGGCTTATTTCATTTAGCATAGTGTCCTCAAGGTTCATCCATGTTGTAGTATGTGGTAGGTTAGCCTAGATTTTTAAAGCTGAATATCATTCCACTGTATGTATATACCACATCTTGTTTGTTCATTCATCCAACAGTGCGTACTTGGGTTGCTTCCACCTCTTGGCTATTGTAAGTAGTGTGCTGCTGTGGACACAGTGTGCAAAAATGTCTTCAAGATCCTGTTTTCAATCCTTTTGGATGTACATTCAAAACTGGGATTGCTGGATGCTGCAGTACATTTATTTTTATTTTTTTGAGGACCCTCCATCCTGTTTCCCATAGGGGTTTGCACCACTTTATAATCCCATGAATACCGCACAAGTGTTCCAATTTCTCCACATCCTCGCCAACACTTGTTATTTTCTCTCTCCCTCTCTGCTTTTAATTGATAATAGTCATCCTAATGGGTGTGAGGTAATATTTTATTGTGATTTTGATCTGTGCTTCTCAGATAATTACTAACGTTAACGATCTTTTCATATACTTGTTGGTCATTTATATATCACCTTTGGAAAAATGTCTATTCAAGTCCTTTGCCCAATTTTTTTTTTTTTTTTTGCGGTATGCGGGCCTCTCACTGTTGTGGCCTCTCCCGTCGCGGAGCACAGGCTCCGGATGCGCAGGCTCAGCGGCCATGGCTCACGGGCCCAGCCGCTCCGCGGCACGTGGGATCTTCCCAGACTGGGGCACGAACCCGCGTCCCCTGCATCGGCAGGCGGACTCTCAACCACTGCGCCACCAGGGAAGCCCTTTGCCCATTTTTAAATCAGATTGTTTGATTTTTTGTTGCTGTTGTGTTGCGGAATCCTTTATGTATTCTGGATATTAACCCTTATCAGATATATGATTTGCAAATATTTTCTCCCATTCCTGAGGTTGCCTTTTCCCTCCACTGATTATATCCTTTGATGCACAAAAGATTTTAAGTTTGATGTAGTCCCGTTTTTTCCAATCTTACTTTTAAAGCTAATTTCCCACCCCATGTACCCCCAGGTGCATCCACCTTTATTTAGTGACTCTCAAACTCAAATATGCATCAGAATCTCCTGGAGGGCCTGTCACACCACATATTGCTGAGTCCCACCACAGGAGCTTTATTTTTTTTGTTTTTTTAGCCATGCTGTGTGTCTTGTGGGATCCTAGTTCTCTGACCAAGGATCAAACCCTGGCCCTCGACAATGAAAGCACAGAGTCCTAACTACTGGACAGCCAGGGAATTCCCTCACCACAGGGCTTTTGATAGAGTAGGACTGGATCTTGGGGACTGACAGGTCTGACAAGTTCTCAGGTAATGGTGATGCAGATGGCCTGGGGACCACACCTTGAGAACTGCTTTTCTCGTCAAACTCAATCCCTCCATGTTCTTTGGAAATTATTGTCATGCCTTCACGCCTTTTCTCATGTTCTCATGTGGATGTTTCTCATCCACACACCTCCTCTGTGAACTTTCCCTGAACCCTCAAGCTGGAAGGAAATCTCTCTCCTTCTTAGTTTCCATGGCACTTTATATTTTTTGTCCCTTACCATCTTTTTTTTTGTGTGGTACGCGGGCCTCTCACTGTTGTGGCCTCTCCCGTTGTGGAGCACAGGCTCCGGACGCACAGGCTCAGCGGCCATGGCTCACGGGCCCAGCCGCTCCGCGACATGTGGGATCTTCCCGCACCGGGGCACGAACCCGTGTCCCCTGCATCGGCAGGCGGACTCTCAACCACTGTGTCACCAGGGAAGCCCCCTTACCACCTTTTATACTTATTTATGTACCAGTCATATGCTCTACTAGGATAATAAACTTTTTTTTTTAATTTAATTTAATCTTATCTTTGGCTGCATTGGGTCTTCGCTGCTGTGCGCAGGCTTTCTCTAGTTGCGGCGAGCAGGGGCTACTCTTCGTTGCGGTGCACGGGCTTCTTATTGCGGTGGCTTGTCTTGTTGCACAGCACGGGCTCTAGGCGCATGAGCTTCAGCAGTTGCAGCACGCGGGCTCAGTAGTTGTGGCTCGCAAGCTCTAGAGCACAGGCTCAGTAGTTGTGGCACACGGGCTTAGTTGTTTCGCAGCATGTGGGATCTTCCCGGACCAGGGCTTGAACCCATGTCCCCTGCACTGGCAGGTGGATGCTTAACCACTGTGCCACCGGGGAAGTCCTAGGATAATACACTTTTGATGTCAGTACTCACGTGTAATTTAGCTTTGTGTGGCTGAAGGGTGCCCAGCACAGTACTTCATCAGTACTCGGCATGCAATGGTATTTGTTAAACGGATTATAAAAACAAGCAAATGCCCAGCGACTAAAAAGACAGCAACATTGCAAAATTAAATAAAAGACGTAGGAAAAGTGAGGAAATATGTAGTGAAGTGGAGTTGGGGAATTCTTTCCTAAAGGGAATTCTGTTTTGCCAACTAAATGGAAGACAAAAATAGACCAGGCCTTCCCAGCCCTTCTGTTTGTTTTCTTGCAGCTGTGCTAGAATTCTTTTTCTTTTCTTTCTTTCTTTCTTTCTTTCTTTTAGGCTACAATTGCTAATCACTATGCCACTAGGGTCCTTGTGATTTAAAAAAAAAAGAAAGAAAAAGATTAATGACTTTAATTCCCAAACACTTAGGGAATTGAAGCGTGGAGGCATGCAGCGTTCTGGAGAATCGACTGGAAATCTGTACCGGATGTGCTTTCATCTCATGAAAGAGCAAGACACCTTTCCCCAAGGAGAACTAGACAGGTGCTGGTACCATGTAAAAAAACAAGTGTTGAGGGAATCATATGAATTAGTGCTCTATAAATGAAATTTTAAACGAATGTTTATAAAATGATTCCGATGTATTGGGATGTATCCCAATGTATCTTTATTACATTTATGGTCCCACTTCTCTGGCAGGTTGGACTGGACAGATTTCCAATTTTTTTTTTTTTTTTTTTTTTGCGGTACGCGGGCCTCTCACTGCTGTGGCCTCTCCCGTTGTGGAGCACAGGCTCCGGACGCGCAGGCTCAGCGGCCATGGCCCACGGGCCGAGCCGCTCCGCGGCATGTGGGATCTTCCCAGACCAGGGCATGAACCCGTGTCCTCTGCCTCGGCAGGTGGACTCTCAACCACTGCGCCACCAGGGAAGCCCCCGATTTCCAATTTTTGCTTCTTAGTGTGTTTATTAAGATAGCCTTCATTTAAAACTAGCAATATGCAATAGGTTGTTTCCTCTGCCATACCGTGCCCTATGAATGGGCAGAAGACCCTTGAGCCTGGAATGTGGTCCCATTGCAAACACCATGAGCCAGGGAAAGAAGCAAACCACAGAGAGCTCAAGGGTTTCTGCTGGAAATGTGTCCTGAGCACCCTTTGGAAATTTCTGTGATTTTTGTCCCCATGGCAGGGGTTTACTGTGGGTCAGGACTGCTCCCCTAGGATGTTCTATTCAGCTGGTTTCCATTTCCATTTTTGTTTGCTTGCTGTTTGGACACTTAGGCAGATCCTACTGTGTTATCCAGTCATTTCTGTCCCCAGGTGCACTACCAGAGCATTCTAAGTGCTAGACATGTGTTACTCTTTAATGGTACATAGGAAATTGAGAGAATCTTGAGAGCTGGCCTGAAAAATCTATTAGACTCTCACTAATGCTTCATCTTTTAAAATCATTTCTCCATGGTGTGGCTGCACCTGGAAGAACTGGAAACCAACGATCAATTAGGAGCCTAAGATTCTATGAAATTAAACATGTCCAGAAATTAATCATTTTTTCTCATTTCTTCTGTGAATATCTCAGCAGTCAAATTATCTCCTGCTACTAGGGAATATTCAAGAGTAAGAATTTGGAAGCTCCTTCTAAAAGACTTGACATAAGACTTTAAAATAGACTTTTGCATTTGTATGCAAATTCATCTTTACAAAATTTTATCTATGTATGCTGAGGGAAAAGATGAGGATGCCTAGGTATGTCTGTGTGGCAAAGTTGGGGTCTGTTTTTTTCTGGTTGGTGCCTTGGGGAAATTAAAGTGTGGGTATAAGGTTGAATGAAATTTAACCCAAATGCTGAAAATCCTGGAGGAAATTGGATACATCATATATGAACCTGTTCTATTATCACACAAAAGAATTATTTTGATGTTCAACCAGGGCAGAGCTAAAAGTGACACTAAGCTGGACACCAGTCACCCTGTTTCTGCAAGGACTTCCAGTACATAGTGACCATATTTAACCATGTATTGGACAGAGATGCTGAAATACATTCTAACGAAGACAGATTAGAAATAAAATTGAGAAAGATGATTTTGAGTACCCCCAATTTTTTCTTTTCCTCTTAAAAGTTGTTGTGTTTTAACATTTTGGAAAATAAAAGCCATAACTACATATATAGAAGACATTAAAAAAAAATCTGCCCAGTAATAACCCCTGTACTTGGGAAGTGCTCCTTCCATCACTTCAAACCTATGATGCTCGTGGGAGCAGCCATGCTCTTTTGTGACCTGGCCCCCTGCCTATGGTTGATTGAATGAAAGGTAATACCAATGATTCCCTTCCCTGGGATATCTGAAACTAATTCCAGGGATGATCATCAATATCCATAACCAGTGCATGCTGGCTGAACAGCAGTCCTGTTAGAGGCTAGGGAAGATAGGGAGTCCCTCTTTAGAGGCAGAAGTTGTTAAGTGTGACTTGAGGAGCCATGTTTTTTGCATGTAGACAAAGTCAATTGTAGTGGGTAGGAGTGAGGCCAACAGAGAATCAAGGGATGGAAAAAGGCTCCTGAAGATGTTGAAACTCTTGGTCCCAGTTGCTCCAGTGGGCCAGCTGGATTCTTGTTCTTCTACAGCTGCATTGCTCAATCATTCCTTGGGATCTGGGAGCAAGTAAATTTCAGTTTTGGCCTAAATCCCAAGTTCAGTTTTTTCCCCCATAACAAAGAGTCCTGATTCAACATTAAAAATTATATTTTCACTTACACATTACCTTTCAATCTTGTCAACAAGTAGGCATAATTTTTATACAGTTGTAATTAGCAGTTTCACATAATTTTTATCTTGCTTTCTTTTATTTAATAGTGTATTATTAATTCTTAATATATTTAAAATATTGTTATATTTGGTACTTAAATGTCTTAAATTATATATTAATAATAATTAATCAGTAAAAATATAATATTTAATATAAGAAGGCTTATTGCTACACAGTATTCAGAGTGATCATATTTTTAAAAATAAATTTATTTATTTTTGGCTGTGTTGGTTCTTCATTGCTGTGCGCAGGCTTTCTCCAGTTGCGGTGAGCGGGGGCTACTCTTCGTTGCAGTGTGTGGGATTCTCATTGCTGTGGCTTCTCTTGTTGCGGAGCACGGGCTCTAGGCATGCAGGCTTCAGTAGTTGTGGCACGTGGGCTCAGTAGTTGTGGCTCGCAGGCTCTAGAGCTCAGGCTCAGTAGTTGTGGCGCACAGGCTTAGTTGCTCCGCGGCATGTGGGATCTTCCTGGGCCAGGGCTCGAACCTGTGTCCCTTGCATTGGCAGGCAGATTCCCAACCACTGCACCACCAGGGAAGCCCCAAAGTGATCATTTTAATGTTTATGAAATATTCCATCTCATGACAATTGAGAGTTATCCTTTCTGGACAAATACCATATGATATCACATATATGTGGAATCTAAAATATGACACAGGGAATTCCCTGGCAGTCCAGGTGTTAGGACTCTGCACTTTCACTGCTGAGGGCCCGGGTTTGATCCCTGGTCGGGGAACTATGGTCCTGTAATCCGTGAGGCATGGCAATAAATAAATAAATAAATAAAATATGACACAAATGAACCTATCTATGAAACAGAAACAGACTCACTGACATAGAAAAGAGACTTGTGGTTGCCAAGGGGGAGAGGGTTGGGGGAGGGATGGAGTGGGAGGCTGGGGTTAGAAGATGTAAGCTATTATATATGGAAGGGATAAACAACAAGGTCCTACTGTATAGCACAGGGAACTATATTCAATATCTTACGATAAACCATAATGGAAAAGAATATAAAAAATAGAATGTATATATATATATATATATATATATATATATATATAACTGAATTGCCTTGCTGTACAGCAGAAATTAACACAACATTGATTTTTTTTTAATATTTATTTATTTGGTTGCACTGGGTCTTAGTTGCGGCTGGTGGGCTCCTTAGTTGTGGCATGTGAAACCTTAGTTGCGCCATGCATGTGGGATCTAGTTCCCTGACCAGGGATCAAACCTGGACCCCCTGCATTAGGACCGTGGAGTCTCAACCACTGTGCCACCAGAGAAGTCCCACAGCATTGTAAATCAGCTATACTTCAATTAAAAAATGTTGAAAAATACAGAGCTATACTTCCTTGAGTGTTCTTTCTGTTTCAAGTACTAGATATATATTACACATATTCCTAATAACAACCA
This sequence comes from Delphinapterus leucas, assembly GCF_059928025.1. Taxonomy (NCBI): domain Eukaryota; kingdom Metazoa; phylum Chordata; class Mammalia; order Artiodactyla; family Monodontidae; genus Delphinapterus; species Delphinapterus leucas. Next base: position 81,789,296 of record NC_143140.1, on the reverse strand, counting down.
CAGAGGAATTATTGTCTCCAGTGTAGTGATATGAGAAGTGGTTTAGAGAGGCAAAGTTACTTGCCCAAAATCACATAGAAAGTAATAGACTAAGTCTTGGTCTGTCCCACTGCAAAGCCATCCCTTCTTTCCGTGCAATGTGGCATTTTCCTACCATGGTGTATTAGTCTGCTCAGGCTGACATAACAAAATATCATAGACTATGTTGCTTAAACAACAGATATTTATTTTCTCATGGTTCTGGAGGCCAGTGTCCAAGATCAAGGTGTCTGAAGGTTGGATTCCTTCTGAGACCTCTGTCTTGTAGATGGCCGCCTTCTTACTGGTCCTCATATGGTCTTTGCTCTGTGCACACACATCCTTGGTGTCTCTGTGTCTAATCTGCTCTTATACCGGCACCACTTAGATTGTATTAGGGCCCAACATAACTGCCTCATTTTAACTCAATCACCACTTTAAAATCTCTATCTCCAAATATAGTCACTTTCCAAGGTACCCGGGGTTATGGTTTCAACATATGAATTTTGAGGGGGACACGATTCAGCCCATAACACAATTTACTACAGCAATTCCACCCTTGGCTGACATTTACCTTCCTGGATTTTGGATGCTTTGAATTGGGTTAGATATTTGGCTTTTAACTCTGTGCTTCTGCTGACCTTTTGAAAAAAAATCCTTTTTTCATCTGCAAACACAAAGAGTGTTTAATCTAAAGATATGCACATTGTGTCAGATTGTTGGACTCCATTATATGTTATTCTGTTGTGTCCAGTTAGCCTTCCTTTATTAATATACTAAACAAATATTTATTGAACAGCCAGCATGTGTTAAATATGAACATGTAGTGTAAATATGAAGAAATATGATATCATTGGGAATATGAAGGTGAATCAGCCGTAGATCCTGTCTGATGCTTTTTGTCTAGTAGAGAAAAAAAGACCAAAAACCCCCAATAATTATAGTGAAAGGAATAAAGGTTTAAAGCAAAGTGTACTTTAAGAGATGTACAGATAAATATTGTAGAAATTCTGAGGAAGAAAAGATAATTTGCAGCTTGGAAGACTGGGGAAGACTTTCAGAGAAGATTAGCTGGGATCTGAGCCATGAGTAGTGTTTGAACCTGTTGAAGGACAAGGGCAGGAGCAGAGATCAGCATCAGTGCTGTTCTTGCCAGACAGACCTGGAAGGCCAGTGTGCTCTGAAAGGAAGCACTAAATGAGGGCCCAGACATCTCCAAACAGCAGGAGGAGAAAAGAGGTCAGCGCCGTGATTTATCAACCTGAAACGTGTTATTAAGCCAGAAGATGGAGTATATTTTCCTTTCAGATAATATTACCCTGCTTATTTCCCATCCATTCCTCCATCCATTGCAATCTGACTTCTAAAGTCAACAAAACCTCCTAAGTACCAGAGGCGGTGGTCCCCGTTCAGTATGCATCCCACTTACCTTTCTAAGGAATTATACTTTTCTCCTTCTTGAAACTTTCTCCTCCCCTGCCTCTGTGATGCCCCTCGGCTCCACTTCTCTTTGGTCCACTCCCAAATCTGCACTTCCTGGCTCCATTCCCACCATGTAAACTTTGGCATTTTTAAGCGTTCACATCCACGTTTTAGCTACTATTTGCTGACATCTTCCAAATCTGTATTTTCAGGCAGATTGCTCTTGTAGTATTTTCAGTCTCTACCTGGATGTGCCATGAGTTTCTCAGACTCAGAAGCCAGATTCTTTTCCTTTTTTTATGCACCGCGGGATCTTAGTTCTCTAATCAGGGATCGAACCCGTGCCCTCTGCAATGGAAGCGCGGAGTCTTAACCACTGGACCACCAGGGAAGTCCCTCATTTTCTTTTTTTAATCTGTACTCACTTCCTACGTGATTTCAACAGTCTGTGGCTTTAAACGCCCTTCATATGGTAATGACTCCAAAGTGTGTATCTCTAGCCTGACCCGCTACCCTGAAATCCGGACTCGTGCTTGCCTTCTAATTACCTTACTTGGATGTTTAATAGTTGTCTCAAGCTTAATATATCCAAAACTGTACTCTGGATTCTCCCTTAACTCTGCTCCTCCTGTCGTGTCCCCATTTCAGTTAATGACAACTCTGTCTCTTTCAATTGCTCAGATCAAAAGTCTTAGGGTCACCCTTGCATCTTTTCCTCTTGCATCCTGAATCTTGTCTGACAACAAATACTGTTGGTTCTACTTTCTGTGTATAGTCAGAACGTGACCACACTTCCCCACCCCACGACCCCAAACCCAGTCCAAGCCATATCATCTCTCACTTGGATTCTTGCTGTAAATTCCCAACTGGTCTCTCTGGTTCTAACCTTGACCCCCATCAGCCTGTTTTCAACAAAGCAGCCATATTGAAAACTATGTCAGATGGAGCCACTCCTCTACTGGAACCAGCCAAGGGCTCCCACATCATTCAGACTAAAATCAAGTCCTCCCTCTGCGCCCTCAGTATGACAGGCTTTCGTTATTCCTGGGACATTGCTGTTGCCCATGGCCTCACCATGTCCATCCTGCTGCCTCTTGGCCCCATGCTCTTCCTCAAACAGACCAGCCACTCTAAGGTTCTTTTTTTTTTTAAGATTTATTCTTTCTTTCTTTAATTTATTTTTGGCTGCGTCGTGTCTTAGTTGTGGCATGCGGGATTTTTTTTTAAACATCTTTATTGGAGTATAATTGCTTTACAATGGTGTGTTAGTTTCTGCTTTATAACAAAATGAATCAGTTATACATACACATATGTCCCCATATCTCTTCCCTCTTGTGTGTCCCTCCCTCCCACCCTCCCTATCCCACCCCTCTAGGTGGTCACAAAGCACCGAGCTGATCTCCCTGTGCTATGTGGCTGCTTCCCACTAGCTATCTATTTTACATTTGGTAGTGTATATATGTCCATGCCACTCTCTCACTTTGTCCCAGCTTACCCTTCCTCCTCCCCATAACCTCAAGTCCATTCTCTAGTAGGTCTGTGTCTTTTTTCCCGTCTTGCCCCTAGGTTCTTCATGACCAATTTTTCCTTTTTTAGATTCCATATATATGTGTTAGCATATGGTATTTGTTTTTCTCTTCCTGACTTACTTCACTCTGTATGACTGACTCTAGGTCCATCCACCTCACTACAAATAACTCAATTTTGTTTCTTCTTATGGTTGAGTAATATTCCATTGCATATATGTGCCACATCTTCTTTATCCATTCATCTGTCGATGGACACTTAGGTTGCTTCCATGTCCTGGCTATTGTAAATAGAGTTGCAATGAACATTGGGGTACATGTGTCCTTTTGAATTATGGTTTTCTCAGGGTATATGCCCAGTAGTGGGATTGCTGGGTCATATGGTAGTTCTATTTTTAGTTTTTTAAGGAACCTCCATACTGTTCTCCATAGTGGCTGTATCAATTTACGTTCCCACCAACAGTGCAAGAGGGTTCCCTTTTCTCCACACCCTCTCCAGCATTTATTGTGTGTAGATTTTTTTGATGATGGCCATTCGGACTGGTGCGGCACGCGGGATCTTCATTGAGGCATGTGGGATCTTTCGTTGCGGTGTGCAGGCTCTTCATTGTGGTGCCCAGGCTTCTCTCTAGTTGTGGCGTATGGGTTTTCTCTTCTCTAGTTGTGGCGTGCAGGCTCCAGGGCGTGTGGACTCTGTAGTTATGGCGCACGGGTTCCAGAGCATGTGGGCTCTGTAATTTGCGGCATGCAGGCTCTCTAGTTGAGGCGTGTAGGTTCAGTAGTTGTGGAGTGTGGGCTTCGTTGCCCCACGGCATGTGGGATCTTAGTTCCCTGACCAGGGATCAAACCCGTGTCCCCTGCATTGTAAGGTGGATTCTTTACCACTGCACATCCAGGGAAGTCCCCATTCTAAGATTCTTACTTAGCTCCTTACACTTTACATTTTCCTTCCATATTTTATTTTTTTTCTTAGTGCTTATTACTGTCTAAACATAAGATGCATTTTACTTATTTGTCTATTGTCTGTCTCCCCATGGAGACTCAAGAGAGCAGAGAATTTTGCCTGCTTTTTTAGAGTTGTATCTCCAATGCCTAGAACGAGGCCTGGCACTTACCAAATATTTGCTGAATGCTGACACCACTTATATATAATATTCATTTTTTTCCTCAGTTATGTACCAGATCATGTAGTACTTACACTGCTGTTTTTAAACAGGTACATGAACATGGTAAAAAGTTCAAATAGTATAAAATGGATTACTTCATTTGTTATGGATTCTTAGTTCAGGCTGCTATAACACATTGCCATAGAGTGGACAGCTTAAGCAACAAACATTTATTTATCACAATTCTGGAGGCTGGGATGTCCAAGATCAATGTACTGGCAGATCTGGTGTTGGGTGAGAGCCCATTTCCTGGCTTGCAGATGGCCATCTTCTTGCTGTGTCCTCACCGGGTGAAGACAGAGAGAGAAAACAAGCTCTCGTCTTATAAGGGCACTAATCCTATTCATGAGGGCTCCACCCTCTTGACTTTATTACCTTCCAAAGACCTTAACTCCTAATGCCATCACATCGGGGGTTAGGATTTCAACATATGAATTTTGGAGGAACACAAACATTCAGCCCATAATATAGGTTGAATTATGTGTGACTTGCTCCCTCACCCCGCAACAAAGATATGTTAAAGTTCTAACCCCCAATAGTTCAGAATGTGACCTTATTTGGAAATAGGGTCATTGCAAATATAATTAATTAAGAAGAGGTTATATTGGAGTAGGGTGGGCCCTTAATCCAATATGACTGGTGTCCTTATAAGAAGATAGACATGTGAGACACAGGGACACAGGGAGACAGCCATGTGAAGATGGAGGCAGGGATTGTAGTGATGTATCTATAAGCCACGTACAGCTAGGGATTGTTGAGCACCACCAGGAGCAGGAAGAAGCAAAAAAACAAGCTTTGTCCTTAGAGCCTTTGGAGAAAGCATGGCTTTGACAACACTCTGATTTTGGACTTCTAACTTCCAGAACTATCAGATGGTAAATTTATGTCGTTTGAAGCTGCCCAGTCCATGGTACTTTGTTACAGCAGCCCTAGGAAACTAAAAATCATTAAAAAAATACATCCTTTACAGATATATATTAATTTTCTTGCTTAGGCTTTGTCTGACCTAAAGTTAGGCACTGAAGTATCATTGGAAGAGTGAATTCATTAAATGAGAGTATTCTTCTCAGTAGATAGTCCATTTTTAATATGGAAAAAAAGTGTTAACATCCATCATAGCTTCAAATCCATAAATATCAATCAATACTTATGGATTTGAAGTAAATTACTGAAAAGTAAGCTGTGATTATGCAAAATGATGGGTGTTTAGAGATATTAATTGCAGCATTGTTCACAATAGCAAAAGACTGTCAATAACCTAGATGTCCATCAATAAGGGAATTAGTCAAATGAGCGATCATTCTATATCTACTCAGCTATTAAAAATTATAACGTTGCTCCATGTGTGAGAAAAGCAAGGATAGACCCCTATGTATAGATTGTCACCATTCATGAAAAGAAGGAAAAAAAAATTTACACACACACGATGTGACAGAAAAATCTCTGAAAGGAAATAAAAGAAAATGGCAATACTTGCTTCTAGGGAGAAGAAACTGGTGATCTTCAAATAAAAAAATGGACAAATAATTAATAAATTAATGAAATTTTGAAGCGGAGCGTGCCAAAGCGTGTATGTTTAAATTCATTCAAGTGTGTCATGATGTTTAGTGGCATTTCACTGGATTTTTCTACTCTCCTGGCTTAAGGGGAATATTCTGTGATGAAAAATCAGAGGGAAGCCAAAAAGTAAATGAGAGAAAAAAAGATAACCATTACAAGGTGGTCTTTAGTGTAAATTTTTTAAACGTTTACTAATCCCACCAGACCACTTCTTACTATGTGAAGTTTTTAACTGAAGTACAAAATGCACGAAGCAAAGCTCACCAATCATCTAAGTAAACACGCCCTGTAAACACCACCCAGATCAAGACATGGAATGTTCCAGCACTCCCAAAGCTCCCTTGTGCCTCATCTCAGTCCTTTCCCCCAACAAAGACAACCACTCTTCTGACCTCTGTAAGGGGAACATAGTTCTGCCTGGTCTTGAACTTTCTACCCATGGAACCACGCAGTCTGTCTCCATATTCCATACCCCCTCCTGCTGTGAGACCCATCGCCATTCTGTCTCCACTGCTCCACGCCCCCACTTATGCCCAGGCCAATTCATCCATCTATCCTGTTAATGTCCACATGGGATTTTCCACTTTGGGGCTCTTACAAATCATACTGATGTGGCTATCATAGTACATATTTTTGCTGCACAGACATACACATTTCTGTTGGGTACTGTATTCATTTTTTATTGCTGCTGCAACAAATTACCACGAAGTACTCAGCATAAAACAACACACATGTATTATCTCTCAGCTCTGGAGGTCACAAGTCTGGCATGTTTCTCACCAGGCTGAAATCAAGATGTCAGCAGGACTGCCTTCTTTTTTTTTTTTTTTTTTCGGTACGCGGGCCTCTCACTGTTGTGGCCTCTCCCGTTGCGGAGCACAGGCTCCGGACGCGCAGGCTCAGCGGCCATGGCTCACGGGCCCAGCCGCTCCGCGGCATGTGGGATCTTCCTGGACCGGGGCACGAACCCGTGTCCCCTGCATCGGCAGGCGGACTCTCGACCACGGCGCCACCAGGGAAGCCCCTGGACTGCCCAGTTTTACGCAGGCTCTAGGTGGGGATCCATTATCTTACTCATTCTGGCTGTTGGCCGAGCTGTTTCTTGCTGCTGTAGGTCTGAGGCCCCCATTTTCTTGCTGGCTTTCAGCTGAGAGCCATTCCCAGCTTCAAGAGGCCTCTGCCTTCCATGCCTCATGACTCTTTCTCCATCTTCAAAACCAGCAGCAGTGGCTTATAACCCTTTTCCTGTTTTGTGCCTCTATCATGCATCTCTCTCTGACCACAGTGGGAAAGGTTTCTGGCTTTTAAGGATTGACATGATTATATTGGTCCCACCAGTTTAATTTAGGATAATCTTCCCATCTCAAGGTCTGTTACCTTAATCACATCTGCGATTTACCTTCTACCGTGTAAGGTAACATAGTCATGGGTTCCCAAGGTTAGGACAGGGACATCTTTGGGGGAGGGGAATGGTCCTTATTCTGCCACCTGGAAGTAGAGACCTGAGAGTGTTGGGTCATAAGGTGTGCATAAATTCCACAGAGTAGATAGTGCCCATAGTTTTCCAGAAGGTACCAATTTACACTCCGGCAGTGTGTGAGAAGCCAGTTGCTCCACAGCCCTGCCAATTCTTAGTCTCGGTAGCATTTATCAATGTCCACCATTCTGTTGGGCATGGAGCAGTAAATAAATGTGGGTTTAATTTGCATTTCCTTGGTGATTAATCATGATCACTTTTCATATGTTTATCGGCCATTTGCATGACTTCGTCTGTGAAATGCCTGTTGAAGTCTTCTGCCCATGTAAAGAAGCAGATTGAAGGGCTTTCCTGGTGGCGCAGTGCTTGAGAGTCCGCCTGCTGATGCAGGGGACACGGGTTCGTGCCTCGGTCCGGGAAGATCCCACGTGCCGCGGAGCGGTTGGGTCCGTTAGCCGTGGCCGCTGAGCCTGCGCGTCCGGAGCCTGTGCTCCGCAAGGGGAGAGGCCCACGTACCGCAAAAAAAAAAAAAGGATCAGACTGAAAGCAGACCACTTTTTGAACTGTGGAAGCATTCATTAGGGTGGGATTTTCTATCAGAACTGTTAAAATACCTAGAAAGTAAAATACATCAACCAAATGCATTTAGAATTCCTTCCAGTAAAGTACCTTATGTAGTTCTTCTCTTAGCTTTTATCGGTTTTTTTTTTTGCGGTACGCGGGCCTCTCACTGTTGTGGCCTCTCCCGTCGCGGAGCACAGGCTCCGGACGCGCAGGCTCAGCGGCCATGGCTCACAGGCCCAGCCGCTCTGCAGCATGTGGGATCTTCCCGGACCGGGGCACGAACCCGCCGGGGCACGAACCCGCGTCCCCTGCATCGGCAGGCGGACTCCCAACCACTGCGCCACCGCCCACTTTTATCCTTTAAGTAAAGCTTAACCAGTAATGAAATCGATAACAGTAACTCACATCTGCATGTGCGTTAGAATTTACAAAGTGCTTTCACATCCATTTTCTCATTTTGATTTGTTAAGAGGAACACATGAAACGTTGCTTACTAGTCTTGTTTTCATACCATATATTACTTTCCCCAAATGCAAAAATCAAGGCAAAATGCGTGTATTAAAAATAATTGGACTTGGGCTAATCAGTAGCATAATTTGTGAATCTGAGAATTTTTCTTCTCTGCTCACCGTTATCTTTAATTTGGTGGTAAATACGATATACGCTTGCAGAATGTCTAACAAACCCTCCAGCTCGCAATGCTGAAAGCCATTGCTTTCTGGGAGTTGCTGTTTAAATCAGGAGGAGAGCATAAATCCGCAGAAGTCTGGTGATTGGAAATGTGTCTGTTGCAGAGACCAGAGCAAACCTCCATTGTTGAGAGCCGCAGAAACACACAAATCAGGCAGACATTTTTTCAAGAAGCAGATCACAAGTAACCTTTCTATCATACATTACAGATGCTTTTTTTTTTTCATTCCTTCCAGACTAGACACTAATTAGATTAGCCTTCTTTACTCTGATGCTCTAATAAGGGATTGTGCTTCTGTTTTGATGTCACATCTTTCCCAGGACTAAATGTGTGTGTCTGGGGGCAGGGCAGGCGGGGGCAGTAATATCTGTGCGTATGTGTGAAATGAGAGAAACTGTTGAAGGAAAGCACTGAACAGGCATTAAAATTCTCAGGCTAAATTGTACCGTTAAGTTTTTCACTTCTTGACATTTTAAATACCACTATGCTATAAAATATACAGCCTACATTCTCATCAAGTTTACAACCTTAAAAGATAAGACAGGCAAATGTAAGAATGAAATGAAAAATATAAATTTAATGACTTTTTTCTTTATACGGCCATCTCAAAATCAGAATCACGTCTCATAAGAAGTGGTCTCCTCCTAACCGCGGTGAAAGCCGCCAAGAGTAGAAGGTTTTGCTTGCAAATGTGTTACCTACAGTAACTGTGTGAGGTTTTATCCCCTCTTCTTTTTTTTTGTTTTGCGGTACGCGGGCCTCTCACTGTCGTGGCCTCTCCCGTTGCGGAGCACAGACTCCGGACGCGCAGGCTCAGCGGCCATGGCTCATGGGCCCAGCCGCTCCGTGGCACGTGGGATCCTCCCGGACCGGGGCACGAACCCGTGTCCCCTGCATCGGCAGGCAGACTCTCAACCACTGCGCCATCAGGGAAGCCCCCCCCCCATTAAACCACCACTGACCCCAACAGAATATCATCTTGAGCCCCTTCTTTACTTTTCATGCTTCTGTTGCTATCATATTTCTGCATTGGACATCATGGGGCCACTCAAATTCACTCCCTTTTCCTGTAACTGTGCTGCTCAGGGTCCGTTCAGGAGTCCACACCTCCCCCATGCAGCTCTCGTGCTTCCCGGAAGCTGAGCCCTCCTGAGTCTAGGAAGGACAAGAGGCTCAGGTCCAAACTCATCTACAGAATCTCATTCTTGGACAGGGATAGACACATGCCCCAATTTTCCAAAGAGGTTTGCTGGGGCTCCTGGGGATGAAGCTGCCCCATTTTCCTGAGACAGCTTCCAGAAGAGACCTGGTCCCTTTCCCTCTGCTTGAATGCGGAAGGCTGTGGGCCTAGGTGCGGGTGGGTGAAGTTGCTGCTGTAGAGTGCAGGTGAGCGACTGGAAGACCCTGAGTCCTCGAGGATAAGCACAGAGGCTGAAATAAACTAACCCTGGTGGCTGCCCTCTCAACTTACAGCACATCTCCTTTATGGCTTAAGGCAGTTTGAATTGGGTTTTCTGTTACTTACAACTGAGCAAATCTTAACTGGTATATTGTTTTTAAAATATAGTGTAGGGGCTTCCCTGTGGCACAGCGATTGAGAGTCCACCTGCCAATGCAGGGGACACGGGTTCAAGCCCTGGACTGGGAAGATCCCACATGCCGCGGAGCAGCTAAGCCTTGCGCCACAACTACTGAGCCTGTGCTCTAGAGACTGTGAGCCACAACTACTGAGCCCACGTGCTGCAACTACTGAAGCCCGTGTGCCTAGAGACCACGCGTGCTCCGCAATGAGAAGCCACCGCAATGAGAAGCCCGTGCACTGCAACGAAGAGTAGCCCCCGCTCGCCGCAACTAGAGAAAGCCCGTGCACAGCAGCGAAGACCCAACACAGCCAAAAATAAAATAAATAAATTTATTAAAATATAGCGTATTCACAGGAAATCTGAGGTATAGTAAGATCAAAAGATCAGGAGATGATTGTCGCTGAATATATAATTTCTTACTCACAATTCCCAAGAGAAATGGGTATGCTGCACCAGGAGGGTCCACATGGGGAAGCACCAGGGTTGGTCAGGACCAGAGCGGGCAGGAGCCTATATTGTGGTTTCTGTGGGAAGGTGAGGCATGGTAAGCATCTCATGAAGCACATGAGCTTACTTTGGTCAGCATGGTTAGTTTGAATAATTTCAGTGGGATCTGGGGCACAGGGGTTGGCTGTAGGTGTTGGGTACCTGGAGCTGGGGTGATTAGGGCAGATGGATAGTGGCCTGGAATGTGAGGGCCTGATAAAAGGGGTGTTGGGGTGTGGGCTGTGGGTTGATTGGTTTGTATTTAAAAAGCACACTCGTGAGTAGGCTGTTTTCTATTTCCAGGAACTGCCTAAGCCTGAAGGGGCAGTCCCTCCAGAATCAGCAAGGACCCAGATGTCAAAGCATTGGAATACAGAAAATAAAACACTGGTTAGCACATAATATACACTAAAAGCTTAGCAAAGGCACTGAAGAGGTTATATTTTTACTATTGATATTGCAACAGAACAGGGAAACAACTAAGGCTGATTTTTCATGACCTACCACAGAGTTTTCTGACCAAAAATATGTTGGTTATGCATAATCTCTATGGAATGAAGCATTCTGGATTGTCAAGCTACCTATGGAGTTATTAATTACTTGGGTGTAATCACTTTTATTAAACTCCCTAATATCCTTTGCTCTTTCTCCTTCATTCATTCAACAGTGTTTTCTGAGCACCTAGTATGTGCTAGGTACCGTCCTAGGTACTGAAAGCACAGCAAGGACCATGAGGAGGTCCTTCCGTTTTAGAGCTTATATTCGGGAGGTGGTGACGGTAGACTATAAAAAAATAGTCTAACAGTTATATAAGATAATTTCATATAGTGATAAGTACCAAGAAAAAAATAAATATGGTGGGGAGATAATAGGTACATAGATGAGGCCTGGGGGAGAATCTACTTTTGATTGATGATCAAGGAATGTAATCTGTTGCCTTCTTCTCCTCCCACGTCCCCTCCTCTGTGGATACATTCTGGAGATATCTTATTTCATGTTTAGGGCTTCGAGAGCTTCTGAATTCAAGTGTGGGTGGCTTTTGCCCCTCTTCTTCCATCCCACTGCCCTAGATGTTAAGGGTTTTTTGCCCTATGGCTGTTGTTAGAATAAAGGCAACTCACCAACACCAAAGATGTTCTCTCTTCCTCTTCCTGTTCTTTTTTGTAAGTTCAGTCTAGCCATTGCTTCCTGTGTGTCCACTCTGGACAGAACACTGTATTAGGCGCTGGGTCTTCCATCTTGGCATTTCCCAGTAAGACTTGGAGTCACCGTCCTTCCCCACAGGTAACCAACTAGTTGCAAAGCATTTGTGCAAGTGCACCTAGATTTCTGAGTCTCTTGGTTGGATTCTTTTGTTTGTTTGCTTGATTTTAGCCATGCACTGGCCTGTCTTAGCCTGTTCTGGCTGCTATAATAGGCTCTCACAGACTGAGGGGCTTATAAACAATACAAATTTATATCTCACAGTTCTGGAGGCTGGGAAGTCCAAGATCAAGGTGTCAGCAGATTTGGTGTCTGGTGAGAGTCTGCTTTCTGGTTCAGAGATGTCCATCTTCTTGCTCTGTCCTCACCTGGCAGATGGGGTAAAAGGTGCTCTCTGGGGCCTCTCTTATTAGGGCAATAATCCCATTCATGAGGGCAGAATAAGCCACCTCTCAAAGGCCCCATCTTCAAATACCATCACGGCGGGGATCAGGTTTCAACACAGTGGGGATCGGTGAACAGAGGGATGACCATGTGAAAAGGCAGCAAGAAGACAGCCACCTCCAAGCCACAGACAGAGCCGCAGAGGAAGCCAACACTGCCAGAACCTTGATCTTGGACTTCCAGCCTCCAGAACTGTGAGAAAAACAATTTCTGTTATTTAAGCCATCTACTTTGTTACGGCAGCCCTAACAAATTAATACAGTGAAGCCGAAGGGGGTGCTCTGAAGCACATTTCTTGCATATAGGACTTCTCTCTTCCATGCAGCCCATCCTGTCTCACTCATTTCAGGCTTCACATCTTTGCTATTCCTCTTCTCTGCCCTAGAATTTGAACAATATTCTTCCCAGCATCCATTTCTCTCCTACTGCCAATTGCATCTCACTTTTCCTTTAAACAACCACCTTTTTCAAACCCTCAACCCATGCAGTTTGGGTGGGATACCCCACCCAGTCCAGAGATGGGGACATGAGCAGATCTGCAGAAGCAGAGTCACAGGGAGTCAGGTAGGTTGAGGGCTTCTTTGCAGCCCTAAGGAAGGAGGTATTTTCCGCCTGGGCTGTTAAATGAATAGGTTGTGAATCCACAGCTGCCAGATGCCACCACTGGCCTTATGACAATGCAGTGAGCTCAGGAAAGCAGAGCTGAGATCACATCCTAATGACATCATCTGGTCTTGATCCAGCCTTCCCGGCGCTTACTTCTTGCCTCTTTAATTTATATGAGCCAACCACCAACCCTCACCCTGCCCACTTTTTTTAAAAGCAGGGTCTAATTGAGTTTCTATAACTTGTAGCTAAAAGAGTCAAGACTTACAAACTAAATTGGACTCATTCCTAACGCCCAGCTCATACCTCATCTCCCTCATCAAACCCTTAATCATTTACTCCAGCTCACAGCATTTTTCTCCTTTGAATTCTCCAAGATCTTAAAGTGTGTGCTACACAATTGTAGACATTGCTCTACATGTACTAGTCTTTCTTTTTAAATTAATTTTTATTGGAGTATAGTTGCTTTACAGTGTTGTGTTAGTTTCTTTTTTTAAAAAATTTATTTATTTATTTTTATTTTTGGCTGCGTTGGGTCTTCATTGTGGTGTGCAGGCTCATTGTGGTGGCTTCTCTTGTTGCCGAGCAGAGGCTCTAGGCACATGGGCTTCAGTAGTTGTGGCTCGCGGGCTCTAGAGCACAGGCTCAGTAGCTGTGGCACACGGGCTTAGTTGCTCCATGGCATGTGGGAGCTTCCCAGACCAGGGCTCGAACCCGTGTCTCCTGCATTGGCAGGTAGATTCTTAACCACTGTGCCACCGGGGAAGCCCAGTGTTGTGTTAGTTTCCACTGTACAGCAAGATGAATCAGCTCTACATATACATATATCCCCTCTTTTTTGAATTTCCTTCCCATTTAGGTCACCACAGTGCATTAAGTTCCCTGTGCTATACAGTAAGTTCTCATTAGTTGTCTATTTTATACATAGTATCAATAGTGTACGTGTCAATCCCAATCTCCCAATTCCTCCCCCGACACACACGTGCTATTCTTTAAGCACTTCAGGAAAATTGTGAGTTGATGAGTGTTGTGCGTATAGCTTTTGAATTTTCTCACCCCTCCCTCCAGCCATACTATGTCACAACAGACCATCTAAAACCCCCAAGTGCTTTCTCCTGCTCTCTCACTGTTTTATCTCTTTGGATTCTCCAGCCACCTGGGAAAGGTTAAGTGATTTGCCGAAGGTCATGTAGTAGAATCTGGGGGGTTGTGGTGACGGTGGTCGCAGAGCTGTGCTCTTTTAGCAGTTAGAATTAAATTTGCCTGTGATGACAAAAGCCCCAAATAACAACGGCTTAAATTAGATAGACGTTTATTTCTCTTTCACATGAAGGAGGGAAGGTTGGCAGTCTGGAATAGGGGCTGTGCTACAGGGAGTCAGATCTCTACTTCTCCCACCTTGTAGCTCTGCCACCAGTGACTTCCTCCCAAACCTGCCTCATGACTCAAGATGGCTGCTGAAGTGCCAACACACAGGGAAGAGAAGGGATGTTGTTTTTCTCTTTAAGATTCCCTGTCAGAAGTTGCACCTGTCATTTCTGCTTTTATCCCATTGGACAGAATTTAGTCACACTAAGCTGTGAGACAGGCTGGGAAATGTAGTATATATTCTGAACGGCTGTAGTCCCCCCGGCTAGCAGGGGGCAGGAGTTGTTTTACAAAGGAAGGGGAAATGGACACTGGGGGGTTACTGGTAACTCGAGCCTCTGTCATGTCCCCTGAGTTTTTCCTGCTCACTTGTTGCTCAGCGCAATCCCACCCTTAGGTTGTTGTTTATTGCTTCATATTTGGGTACCCTTTCCCCAGATAGTTTGTGAGCTCCCGATGGGCAAAAGTTGTATTAAACTCTTCTTTACATCCCCAGCTCCTTGGATTGTGCTTTATACATTAAATCTTGATGAGCACTAATCTATATATGGTAAGGAGAGGAGGATTTGTAACAGGAAATCAAAAGCTAGGTGTTACGCAGCTTAATAATTCCTCAGAGACACCACCCAGCATGAAGCCAGGACCACAGTCTTGCCCAGGCTTTGAAGTCAGACAGTTCAGTTTTAGAATCCTGGCTTTACTTCCCATGAGCTGGAAGGTCATGGAAAAGCGAGTAAAGCTCTCTGAGCCTTATTTTGCTTATCTATTAAAATAGGAATTATGATACCTTCCTTTCAGGGTTGTGAGAATTTCAAAGATGATTTATGTAAAATGCCTAGCACATTATGGGTTTCATTCATTCCTCTGTCTAATCTTCAGTAAGTGATAATGGATTGGGGGTTGGTTATAGTTGGATGCTATCCAGCTTTGTGTGTGTCTAAGTCATCAGATCAGGATTATTCCAGGCCATGAGAAAAGTGTCTTTTCTTCCTCTGACTTCTACATTTAAGACTTAATCTTTGTCCTTGAAGAGCAAAACAAAGGAAGATCCAAAATATAATTACAATGTTAATATAAGAAGTATCTAGGTTTGCACACATGACTGAATAAATAGCATCTATTGGAAGATTCTTCTCTGCAATGACTTGCAAATAGCAACTGTAACTTAATTATTCAGAGAAGTTCCAGGTACAGTTCCTTTGCCTTTGTACCTCCCTCTTCTGGTACATCAACAAATCATTCCCTGGGCGACTTTCAGCAAGTTATTTAGAAGGTTATTGCAACTTGGATATAAGATACTTGGTCCCAAAATATCATATTTACTAAAGGATCAACTCCTGATCAGAAAATGCCTATAGTCTGCATCTTCTAAATATTTCTCTAAATGAGCCAATAGATCAATTTTTTGCTTAATTCATATTAAGTCCGGTTTCCCATGTTTGCAACTGTAAGAGTCTAATACATAGGGATTATAAATGATCTTTTTTCCCCCTTGTCAAGCACATTTCTTCTGTATTTTAGGGCAGGGTTATATCCATCAAACATAAGCCTGTCCATCAAACATAAACTGAGACATCAAAGATAAACTGAGACAAGCTTGTCTCAGTTCAGGAGGGAACCAGAAATTTCTCATGTCTAGAAGAAAGGACTACTCCAACCTAGACTCAGCCAGGGGCAAAATCATTCATACAGATAAATGTTACACCTTCTACCTATAATACTCTCTTTCATTCCTTCCAGCAAGGCACTTCTCTTTTCTTTAAACATCTTAAGCGTCACCTAATTTAGCAGGAGGCACTTTCAAAGCTCCTTCCTGAGCCATCTGTCTTACATCCACCTGTGAATAATGTCCCTGTTTCAGATGCACAAACATCAACACTTGTGACCAGAGAGTAGCTGAGCTCTTCATGTCCTTCGTCCTCTGTTGTCACGCTGTGACCACTGCTACAATTCAGCTCCCCCTTCTTGCCTGCATGTCCTCCTCAGCAAAGCAAAGTGGTCCTTTTCAGGAGGAAGATTCTACTGTGGCGCTGGACACATTTATTCTTTTTTTTTTTTTTTTAATTAATCTGTTCCAGCACCCTTTGCTTTTGTAATTGTTTTTGTCTCATCCTATGTGACTATAGTGTGGTTGTCAATTACAAAGCCCAAGATGTGACTCAAGCTGGTCTGTGTTCCTCACTCCTTATGACAAGTTTGGGTTGCGATGCCAGCACGGCCAGGCTAGATCATTCTGAGGAACTGAGATGGGCACAGGAGAGACCGTCTCTCTCTCTGTCCTCTTCTGGCATTGCGGTCTGGAGTGATCATAAGCAGAACAACTCCAGGGGCCATCTTCCCCACCATGCAGCAAGAGCTCGCCTGACTGTGGAACAATGGAGAAGAAAGCTGGCTGGGTGGGGGAGGTGGGAGAGAGAGTCCAGTGACCAAAAGGATGAGGTTCACCCAAGTCTGGACCTTCAGTGAAGTTTCTGTTGCTTAACAAGAGGAAGACTCTAATATATAGCACGTAGAATCATTTTTGCCATCCTTGTCAAGCACATCTATTCTATATTTTAGGCCAAGGCTCTAACCATCAAACACAATCCTGTACAATTTGGGGGCACTGACATAATATACAAATATTCACAGGCAGTACCGTATATCTCTTCACTTCAATCCAGACCAGGATGATGTATTTGTTTCAAACCTTATTTGGGGCTTCCCTAGTGGCGCAGTGGTTGGGAGTCCGCCTGCCGGTGCGGGGCACGCGGGTTCGTGCCCCGGTCTGGGGGGATCCCGTGTGCCGCGGAGCGGCTGGGCCCGTGGGCCATGGCCGCTGGGCCTGTGCGGCCGGAACCTGTGCTCCGCGGCGGGAGAGGCCACAGCAGTGAGAGGCCTGCATACTGCAAAAAAAAAAACCAAAAACCAAAAAAAACCCTTATTTGAAAGCTTTAAAGTTTTTCTTATGCATATATCTTGCCATCTCAATTTGGATTGTTAGTTCCTGGATGACAGCACGTACATTTTTATCTTTTTGGTGTCCCTGGACACTGCCCAGTATATTGCAAGTACACAATCTCTTACCCAAAGTCCTGGGGGCCATTTGTGTTTCAGAAGTCAGAATCTTTTCCATTTTAGAAATGTTACACAGAGCATAGAAACACCCCCACTGAGGTCTCAGCAAGTTCCCTGTAATTAAATGCAATAATATATTTGTATATGATATTAATACTGATGGCAGTAAATTAAGACTGAATAGCCTCATATCATTTTAGGCCAAAGCTTGCTAACAAATGAGTTTTTTAATATTTTTGTGTATTGGAGCTTTTGGGGTTTTAAAATTGTGGGTCAGGGTTTGTGTCCCTATGATCTGTCTCTCATCACTCTTCCTTTCTAATATTTAGGTGTCTTTGTTTCCTTGCTCTGATTTCATTTTCCGGGATTAAAAGAGTGTTGAGAAATAATGTGACAGGGACCATTCTTGCCTTATTCCTGACTCCAGTAGGAAAGAACATATTTATAGAATTAAAAATTAAATGAACATTATTTTTAAAAGCTTTCATAGTTTTGATTTATACCATATAGGGTGTTTATTTTATTTTTTTAACTTAAAAAAGATATTTATTTATTTGACTGTGCCAGGTCTTAGTTGAGGCATGTGGAAACTTTAGTTGTGACATGTGGGATCTAGTTCCCTGACCAGGGATCAAACCCAGGCCCCTTGCATTGGGAGCACAGAGCCTTAGCCACTGGACCACCAGGGAAGTCCCTAGGATGTTTAAATGGGATAGATGAAAGATCTTTCTAAGTAAAAGGATCCAAACGAGGGTATAACATAAACTATTTCACAATTATAATCTTCACCACAGAGTTTCTAGAGGATAGACAATTGGAGTTGGAAATAATCATCCAAACACTGATTTATTCTCTATTTATGCTTTGAAGAAGCAGTCTTAGAAAATAAATTCAAGAAAATATAACCTGAAAGCTAAAATGAAAATATTTTAAAGGAATGGGAGAAAAGGTAAAAATATAGCTGCAATAAAGTACTCTAGAAAGATCATTAGGAAACCAAAAAAAAAAAAAAATCAGAAACAGAAAAAGTCTGGACAGCGTCCAACAAGCGTTACCAAACAAACAAAATAACAATAACCAAACTACACAAAACCCTACAAAACTCCAGGAAAAATATCTCACCTGTGGCTGACTCAGGAACAGGGTACATCACAACTGTGTTAGGAAAGGAGGACAATTTAAGATCAGTTTGAAGTTTATAAGAACAGATGGAAATAAATACAGAGAAAGTAAGTAACAGAAAGGCACTGTACCGTGCATGCTGCTCCCTTAAAAAAAAGAAAAAAGGAACTGTGTGTTTGTGTACATCACACCTGCCAATGTGTGGTAGTGAGAATGCTGTGATATGGGGTGTCCTGTCTCTGAGATTTAAGTCCCAACTCCTGGCCCCCAGCCCCCCTCCCCCGAGCACTGAGATTTTTCCCAGGGTCCTCACTAGCTTGTTGCAATGCAGAAAGGAGCCAGAAATATTTACAAAGAATTTACATCTCCCCCACCCCTTAGGCCACTAAATTGCCTTTCACTCCAGGACTATTTGTTTAGAAAGAACTAAGTTCTGGAGAATCATGCACATCATAGCATTTTAAAAGGAAAGCAAAACCCTACTTCAAGGGAAACTTTGCAGAAGCAATGCTGACACCAGCTCTTTTTGGATCACAAAATACTTTCATACTTTAAAGGAGAGACTATCCTATTTCCTGTATAGCAGTTGAAGGATATTATAGCTGTTAAAAAGTTGTTGCTATTCTATCGTTTTATTTATTTTCTACAAATAATTTCCCCAGCTCAAGCTATTATCACCTCATCATGATAACTTCTCTTCCAGTATTTAAAGTGTTAAGTTTGAGCATATCCAAAATATACCAGTGACTATGGTATTGTGACTTGCTTGCTATCAGAAGACTTGTTTTTCCTTGGAAAAGTCAGGTTTTAGCTCTTTAAAAGAAGGAGCACAGGAGAATTTCCTGGTGTTTCAGTGGTTAGGACTCAGTGCTTTCACTGCTGGGGCTCGTGTTCAATCCCTGGTTGGGGAACTAAGATCCCACAAGCCGCTGGGTGCAGCCAAAATATTATAATAAAAAGACAGAGAGGGCTTCCCTGGTGGCGCAGTGGTTGAGAGTCCGCCTGCCGATGCAGGGGACACGGGTTCGTGCCCCGGTCCGGGAGGATCCCACATGCCGCGGAGCGGCTGGGCCTGTGAGCCATGGCCGCTGAGCCTGCGCGTCCGGAGCCTGTGCTCCGCAACGGGAGCGGCCACAACAGTGAGAGGTCCGCGTACCGCAGGAAAAAAAAAGAAAAGAAGAGAGAGAGAGAAAGAAAAGGAGGGAGTGAGGGAAGGAAAGAAGGAGGGGAGAAAGAAGGAGCACGATTTTAGGACAGAATGCTCTTTCCAATCTGAAGAATAAGGTGGAAGTTCATTTATAGGCATATGTCTTGAGCACCTACCCCCAATCACGGCAGAGTTGTAAGTCCGCACCCCAGCCCTCACTGCAGTCACCATGGGAAGAGGCAGAGGGATGGCCTGCCTCCCCCTCCTTCTCCACTAGAACATGTTGAACGGATTCCCTTCAGCAAAAACAAGCGCTTTAAGAGCTGGAGGCTGAGGACTAGAGACCATCTGGAAGCTGAGCCTGGCTGAGAGCAAAAGCAACGGCCAATATCCAGTTTGGGGGATTATCATAGGAGCTGGGAGCGTACAGATCCCCACTGAGGGAATAAGGAAGGAAACCAGCCCCAGCCTGAAGAATATGTCTCTATGGATTGCTGTGAGTATTAAACAAAAATAAATGGGACCAACTTCTAGATCTGTGCTGCAAAGAACTGAAGGCAGGGACTCAAGCAGATACCTGTACACACATGTTCATAGCAGCGCCAAAAAGTGGAGACAATCCAAGAGTCCATCAAAAGTTAAAAGAATAAACAAATTATGGTAGACACATACAATGGAATATCACCCAGTCACAAAAAGGAATGAAATTCTGATGTAGGCTACACTGTAGATGAACCTTGAAAACATGCTAAATGAAATAAGCCAGATACAAAAGGATAAATACTGTATGATTCCACTTATACAAGGTACCTAGAATAGGCAAGTTCATAGTGGTAGAAAGTAGAGAGGGACTGGAAGGAATGGATAGTGGGGAGTTACTGTTCATCGGGTACAGAGCTTTTTTTTTTTTTTTTTTTTTGTGGTACGCAGGCCTCTCACTGTCGTGGCCTCTCCCATTGCAGAGCACAGGCTCCGGACGCGCAGGCTCAGCAGCCATGGCTCACGGGCCCAGCCGCTCCGCGGCACGTGGGATCTTCCCAGACTGGGGCACGAACCCGTGTCCCCTGCATCGGCAGGCGGACTCTCAACCACTGCGCCACCAGGGAAGCCCCAGAGCTTTTGTTTGGGGAGATGAAAATGAAGTTCTGGAGCTGGAGAGTTGTGATGGCTGCATGTCATTGTGAAGTACTTCATGCTTCTGAACTGTACACCTAAAAGTAGTTAAAATGGTAAGTTTTATGTTATATGTGTTCTACCACAATCAAAACCAAAAACAAAATAAAGGCAATAAATACTCAAAACTTAAAAAGAGGGCTTCCCTGGTGGCGCAGTGGTTGAGAGTCCACCTGCCGATGCAGGGGACACAGGTTCGTGCCCCGGTCCAGGAAGATCCCACATGCCGCAGAGCGGCTGGGCCCGTGCATCCGGAGCCTGTGCTCCACAACGGGAGAGGCCACGACAGTGAGAGGCCCACGTAACGCAAAAAAAAAAAAAAAAAAAAAAAAAAACTTAAAAAGAAATATTACCACAAAGTTCCCATGTCTGCCTGACACAGTGGTATGCCCAGTAAATGCTGGCTTCTCTTCCTTCTCTGACTCCACACTCCCAACCCACCCACATTCCCCACACTTGGCTCTCAGTGTAATATTTAATACTCTGGGACACGACATATACTTAATTTATTCTTAACTTCAGAGAAAGCTGTTCTTAAACATCCTTGAAAGAGGCTGCAAAGCGGACATCATTCCAGGAGCTTCCTTTCTGTCTCTGGTGTCATCGGTTTCTCCCTCTCTATTTTCCCAACCGCAGACCCATGAGTGCCTCATCATTAAAAAAAACCAACCAACCAATCACACAAACAAACAAAATACCTTGAACCCTTATTCTCTTCCAGAAACTGCCTCAATTCAGAACTGCCTATCCTGTTTCTACTAAATTCTGTCCTCGACTTCTGCCATCTGGCCTCCCTCCCCACCACACAACTCAAAGGACTGGTGTCAAGATGACCAGTGAGGCCCCTCTGCCCAAACCAGGGGTCAGTCCTCACCTCCCTTGGCCTCACTCCGGCACTGAGTGGTGACCACTTCCTCTTGATGCACCGTCTTTTCTTGGTTCCTTTGGCATCACCCTCTCCTGGCTTTACCCCTACTTCACTGACATTCCTTCTCGGTCCCCTTTGCTGACTCCTCCTGTATTCTAAAGTTTGAAACCCATTTTCTTTTCTATATTTTTGCCCTCAGTGAGCTCATCCTCCGTCCTGGCTGTAAATGCCATTCATGTGCTGACGACTTTCAAATTTATTACTCTAGTTCTGACCTTTCTCTTGAACACCAGACTCATAAATTCAGTAGCCTGCTGGACTTCTCCAAGACTGTTTGACAGGCATCTCAAATTTAAGAGATCTGAAAAAGAACTTTTTATCCATCTTAACCTTCCTGCTCGCAGACAAGCTCTTCCTTCATCTTCCCCATCTTAACAAATGTAACCACCATCTACACAGGTTCCCGCGCCAAAACCCTACAGATCTGAACTCTGCTGAAAACCCTCCGATGGCTTCCTACTGCAGTCAGAATGAATGACACACTCTAAGCAAAGTCCATCAGGCCGACGTGAGGTGACTCCTGCCCACCTGTGACACCATTTGGTACACCTCACCTTCTCTCAGTGTGCTACTTTTGTGGGTCTTCTTTCTGTTCCCCAGGACACACTGAGCTCAGTCCTACATTGGTGTCAGCTGTTTCCCTGCCTGGAAGGCCCTTTCCCCAGATGTGCACTTGGATGTTTTTATCGTGTGTGTGTGTGTGGGATCTTAGTTCCCCGACCAGGGATTGAACCAGGGCCCTCGGCAGTGAGAGCATGGAGTCCTAACCACTAGGCCACCAGAGAATTCCCCAGCTGATTCTTTCTTGTCATTTACGTCTCTTTTCAGAGGAAACTTTCTTTACCATCCGGTCTAGAGTACTGCTTTCCCCGCCTTTCCTGTTGTATCACCTTCTTTCATTTCCTTAGAATTTGTCATTATTTGCCATTATCTTGAGTATTACTTGCTTCGTTTTTTAGATTTTCTGTTTTCTCCAATTAGAATGTAAGTTCCATGAGAAAAAGAATGTCATCTGTCTTGTTTACTGCTATAACCCTGGTGACCAGAACATGCCGGGAATTTGAGGTGCTTAATAAAAATCTGGAAATAAATGAATGAATAATTCTCTACTTGTCTAGTGGTTAGGATTCAGTGCTTTCACTCCTGTGGCCTGGGTTCAGTCCCTGGGTTCAGTCCCTGGTCGGGGAACTTAGATCCTGCCCGCCCTCGGCCAAAAAAAAGAAAAAGGAAAAAGAAATGCATACCTCACTGTCCTGCACACTAGTAATCGGACACTGTGGTGACCCTCAAGTCTCTGTTAAATTCAGCTTCCCAGGCAAGCAGAGTGTCTCAGGGTCTTGGAGGGGCAGAGCTACGATAGATGGAATATATATTAACATTTATGCAGTGGCTTTTGAGTTTATGTGCACTTTGCCTTGGTGACACAGAGCAGGCGGGGCAGATGCTCTCTCTAATGAAGCCCACAAGGGAGACTCTTCTGTAGAATTCTGGCTCAAAAGCCCCATCTTCAGATGCTCTACTTGCTGGATGGTGTCTTAGAATTTGAAATCATCTTGTCTGGTTGCATCTCAGCTGTTTAGGAATCTGGTGAGGAAAACCACCTTGGGATTGGTTTAGGCCTGCTGTGTGGCCTGGCTCCTAACAGGCTGCGGACTGGTACTGGTCTGCGGCCCAGGGGCTGGGGATCTCTGGACTAAGGGCTCTGGAGGAGAGGACCAGAGAGCAGTGAGTGAAATGGTGCTGGGAAGGGAAGGCAGCAAGCCCAGGAGGAGCAAGGTAAGGGCGGAGGGGAGGTGCCGAGGGGCAGGAGCTCTGGATTTGGTCGAAGAGTGTGGGTGGTGGGAGAGCGGAGTGAAATTCTGCTTCTGGTCCAAGTGCGGGCTTTGAAAGCATGAGATTTGAAGGCCATGCCATAATAAACCACTGTACATTCACATAAGCAAGTGCAAAGTAGCTCTTACGCAAGGTAAATGGGAAAAGCAGAGGTAAAGAGGTGAGAAAATGTAAAGGGGGGTGAGAAATGTTAAATAATCCTGCTTGGTTAGAATGGAAGGTCTACATATGGGTTATTTTGGGACATATATTGGAAAAGATAAGTCAGGGCCAGATATGCCAAGTTTCCGGTCTGGAGAAGGGGTGTCCACATACAGTGCAAATAATGTCTTCTTGTTCAAGTCCAACCTCCTTGGAAGATTAGAGATGGAGATAGAGATGGAGCTCACAGAGGTAGATCGAAAGATTCAGGATGACGAGCAAACTCTCCTGGTTTCTGGAGCAGGTCAGTGGCATTAAAGAAAAAGCAAGGAGGGCCTTCCCTGGTGGCGCAGTGGTTGAGAGTCCGCCTGCCGATGCAGAGGACACGGGTTCGTGCCCTGGTCCGGGAAGATCCCACATGCCGCAGAGCGGCTGGGCCCGTGAGCCCTGGCCGCTCAGCCTGCGCGTCCCGAGCCTGTGCTCCGCAACAGGAGAGTCCACAACAGTGAGAGGCCCGCATACCGCAAAAAAAAAAACAAAAGCAAGAGGAGCTGCTGTAGATCGGAAGGGTCTTAAGAGGCATAACAACCAGATGAAATGTTTGGCTCTTTTTTGGCTACCGACACAAACAAACCAATTAAAAAGACAGTTTTGTGAAACAGGGGAAATCTGTATGCATTGTGATTTTGATAATACTGAGGAATTAATGTTAATTTTTTTGGAGTGACAATGATATAGTTACGTGGAGAATGTCTGTATTTTTAGAGACGCTTCCTGAAGTATGAGGGGCTGAAATGACATGATATCCAGGATTTGCTGTAAAGAAACAGGAAAAATAGGATAGATGAAGAAATACACAGATCTTGATAACTGTTGAATCGGGTTTGTTGCACCATGCTCTCTCTACTATGTTTGACAATTTTCATAATATAGAAATTAAAAAAATAACAGCTAACAAAAGATTGGGGTTAAGAGTCGAGTTAAAAATGTTGATTCCGGGGCTTCCTTGGTGGCGCAGTGGTTAAGAATCCACCTGCCAGTGCAGGGGACTCAGGTTCGAGCCCTGGTCAGGGAAGATCCCACATGCCGCGGAGCAGCTAAGCCCGTGCGCCGCAATGACCGAGCCTGCGCTCTACAGCCCGCGAGGCACGACTGTTGAGTCCACACGCCTGGAGCCCGTGCTCCGCGACGAGAAGCCACCACAATGAGAAGTCTGCGCACCGCAACGAAGAGCAGTCCCTGCTCACCGCAACTAGAGGAAGCCCGCGTGCAGCAACAGAGACCCAACGCAGCCAAAAATAAATAAATAAAATAAATTAATTTTAAAAAACATTGATTCCACCTGCAATCCCAGGTGAGTAAGAGTCCAGAGTGACACGGCTGTGGCAGCAGGTAGGTTGTGTGGGAGGGCAGGTGATGGAGGTGGGTGGCCCGCCCCTCGTTCCAAGGCAGAGCCAGGGTGGCCTCTGGCCCCAACCTGAAAGGGGAGATGACCCCTGTAGGACTCATTTTCTCCCGTTTGTTCAAAGGTTGGGAAACCCTGAGGCTCCTTCTTCTGGTGTTACACCCTGCTCTCCAGTCCTGGGAGGACAGGCTGGATGATGGAAGAAGCAGAAGCTTCCACTCCACTTGTGCGTTTGTGGCTACTTAGTAGTGGAGCAGGCGTGTGGTAAACAGCAGTTACGGGTAAAGCTGACCATGTTGTTTTTCCCAAGATCAAAACTCCATCTCCCCTCTGTTAACATAAGCCATCAAAAGTTGATCTGTATTTAATTTTCCCTGGGTGGTCCTGGGTTCACATCTTGCCCTTTTGCCTCACCCTAGGAACTCGGGAACCCAATCTTTTGTTCCATCTGCTTCTAAGGCAGCCCGCCTCCCGCTGCTGGCCTGGCGGTTCCAGCCTGGATTCTGTGTTTTGAAACCTCGGCTAATGTTACAGAGAACAAGGGATCCTTACATTTCGTGTGAATATTCTGCATGTGTCCTGGCCACATTCGTGCACAATTGGTCTGCATTCATGAGAAAGCTGCAGAGCGGGAGCCAGGCTGAAAATGTGACCTCTCCCTGCTCCCACTTCTTCAAGGCTCCCCGAGACTGGAGGTCGTCCTGCTGCTTGAAATGGAATAAGTGAACCCCATTTTGGTGCGAGCAAAGAGGTTCTGAGGGCTGGCCATCCGGGTTCACAGTGAACGGACCCTGCCCAGTTGGGGACTCTTCCCAGAGGTAGAATTACGGGGGTACGAGTGCGGGTCGAGACAAAGGGTGGTGGTAAAATCTCGGCGAAACCTGAGCTCACCGCGTTTTGAAAGAGCCTTTGCATGCTGGAATTCTTCCCGAAGGCGCTTCTCTTTCTTCAGTAATGAGCACTGACGTCTGGCCAGCCCGCCCCCTCTGAAGAATGTGTTTCTCTGGCACCTGCAAGGCGGGGCTTTCCCAGAAATGGAGATATGTGCACAGGGCCACGTGCTCTGGGACCAGTCACAGTGCACAGGGCGCACGGAGGCCAGGGAGAGGGGCGCAGCAAGTTCAAGGGTCCTTCCTACCTGAGCATCTCAACCTGGACCCATCCTCTCACCGCACAAAGAAACATGCCGCTTTGTTACTTATCTGGCGCTCTCAGGGTACGGGACAATAGCTTTTGAAACTTAGCAGTCATTTGAAACGTCCTTTCATTGTCCTTCATGTCCCTGGAAGTCTGAAGTCTGTTCCTGTTGAAAATCCTAAGAAGCCTGGATCCAAATCATAAACACAGCTTTATGCAGAATTTCTATGATGTGGGCATCTTGAATTCATTACGCCTATGGCTTTATAGGGTATATTTAAAATGTATACACTAAAGTGAATATAAACTTTATGATTCATTTTGCCCAAGAGGAAGAAAAGGATGAGAGGAAATTAAAGTTGTGCCTTGGCACACTGACCGTGGTGGAGCCTCAGTCAATGCCGCTGATGTACTTGGATTCCCGTGGTCGGGACAGCGCCCCCTCTCGGGTCAGCCCTTCTTTAAGAGCGTGCTCATTTCTCTGGAGGGCGATGATCTTGTTTTCCAAGGTTTTCGCTCATCAGCAGCTGAGAATCTGCTAACACGAAACTACCTCATGGCTTGGAGCAAAATTGTTCACATTTTTCAGGTCTATGGATGAAAGGATACATCTAAAGGTCTGGGACTACCGCTCACCTGTGCGTGGGCATTTATCAATACTGCCGGAGCCTTCCTGGAGATGGGTTCAGAGATAAACTCATACAGATATGATCATGAAATTCTAGCCTGAGAAAGCAGACTTGAAAAACTCCGTTGAAGCAACATTGCTTTTCAGGTGAGGCAGAACTCCCTGACCTTACTAACAGAAGCTCTGATGAAATGCAGGGCAGCCCCAGGTCTCCTTGGCATTCTGTCACCACTTAAAGTCCTTAAAGTCACTTGCAGTCCCTGAAAATGTCTGGATGAAGAAAATGTGCTGACTTAATGGATAAAATAAACCAACATATGTAAAACAATATATATAAAATATATCAACATATGTAAAATCGATATATGTAGAAGGGCAATTGGCACATAATAAATGAAGTATACTATTTGTTTCAAAATCTGTTTTCCAAAACAATGTGATCTGACCTATTTATCTATCATCATCTAATGAGAGACATTGGATTTGAATCCTGGCCCTGACACTTTTTAGCCGTGTAACTTCAGGCAAGTTAAACAACTTGCGCCCTAGGTTTCTTCCTCTGCACAATAAGAATATGCATAGTACCTTGTAATACTATTTTGAAGTTAATTGAGTGAATAGCAAAACTCTTCGAACAAAGCCAGCACACAATAAGTGCCCATGACGGTTAGCTGTTATAACTATTGCAGCTGGGAAGATATACACTAAAGTGTTAAAGTAGTATTTCTGAGTGGTAGAATCATGGATGGATGTCTATTTCATCTCCTGTTGAGTAAGTTTAAGCTTCCTCCAGGACACATTTTCTTGGCCTTCATAATCTTTGTGTGCCTAACCCTTGTGCCTTGCTGATAGCAGTCACTCAATAAATACTGAATTCAGCTGTTAGGATCACACTGGGTAATCAGCATCTCTTCCAAATATCAATCTTCATTGTCTCATAACTATTTAGTAAGTTTCTAGAATAAATTTAGTAAAGTGAGATGAAATAAGGCTTAGTAAATACCAGTCATTGTGGACGTGTTTCTCACAAAATTGTGTGTCTTTTTCAAGACTCCTTGAGGCTTAGATAATAGGTTCTGGACTTGCCCTCTCAAGTGGGGCCCCTCTGTAAGCCTGCACTGTGTGGTTTGCCATAAAAATAGCAAACTACTAGTTAACCATCTGCATATGTAGCCCATGAACTGGTGGCCCCCTGGGAATGGTAAGTAAATGGGATTTTATGGAAGTCAGACCTCTAGATAGGCAGTGAAACTGGCAGTCAAGGAAAACATAAACAGCAAAAAGCAGGATAATGGGAAAGCATATATGGTATGATTCTATATGCATGTAAAATTACATATGTAAATTTGTATGTACATATATGTATAGACTGTCTTAAATGTAAGAGGAGGTTATCACTATGTAGTGAAGTTTGGGGTGATTTTTTTTCTCTCTTTGTACTTTTCTATGCAGAAAAATGTGGGTGCACATACATATGATATATGAGAAAAAATAACCACCTACTTTCAATTAAGTGCTCATCCACAGGACTGCTCTGTTCAACAGGCTTCAAAAATTAACTGTAAGAAAAAAAAATTAACTAAGGATATGAAATCTGATGTCTCGTAGGGTCGCCAGACTTAGCAAATTAAAATACAGGATACTCAGTTAAATCTGAAGTTTGATAAACAATGATAAGTATATCTCATGCAATTTTGGGACATCTCTTTTCTTCTACTATTCTATGGAAGAAAAGAGTCAATACTCCTTCCATTATTTACATTTCTTTTCATTCTTTTTTCTCTAAGTAGGTTTTTTTTTCATATGGCCCCAAATCATACTGTCTGTGTACAGTTTTCATTCATTTACCAAATTTGTATTGACTTCCTACCGTGGATCAGGCATTGTGCTAAGCACTGGGAATATCCCAGAAGTAACACACCATTGACTTTGCTACCACTAAATATAAAATCTTTTTAAATTACATGGCTTTTATTTGAAACAATTTAAATGAGTGCATAATCTACATCAGGTTGGTATATTCCATTTTACTTAACCAATTTTCTATTGTGGGTTAATTTATTCATTCATTTACATGTTGGCTTTTTGCTAGTGTAAATAATACTGCTCTAAATGTCTTTATGCATCAAGCTTTTCTCAAGTTTTAGCATTATTTTATTTTTAGGCGATATCTAAAAATATTATTTTAATTTTCGGAGAGATGGAATTTCATATTAATTTTAAAAAAAGATTAATCGACTAGAATGACAAAAAGTTTAAGTCTGTATGTCTTGACTACTAATATGTTTGATTATCTTTCCATATATGTGCTGACTAATTTTATTTTCTGGATTGTCTATTTATTTTTAGGGGTAACATCTTAGTGATTTTTCTTATCTCTTTATGAACTTGTATAAAATGGCTGTTAACTTTGTGTCATATTTGTTATTTGCATTTTTCAGCCTGTTGGTGTTTTATTTCTGGTTATTGGTTTTATTTTTATTTTGGACTTAGAGCAACTTAACATTGTATCTAGTAAAATCTTTCAGCCTTTGATTCTTTTAAACTGCTTCTCAGTATTGAATGTCATTTTGCTATTCAGATGTTTACTATCTAATTAATTCTATTTTATTATATATTATATTTTAAAATATATTAAAATCTTAAATCATCTGGAATTTATTCTGGTGTAGACATGTAATGAATAACTAATAGGATTTTTTTCCCAAATGGCCTACCAATTATCCCCAAAGAAAACTCCATTTTTCTTTATCTTTCCAATTGAATTTTGTGATAACTTTTTATCATATATTTAATTTTCTTATATAATAAAGTTTATCTCGGGACTTTACATACTATTTCTCTGATCTGTTTAGTTGAATACCATTATCACACTTTTCTACATTATAAAATCTAATAGCCAGGAGATGGAAGCAACCTAAGTGTTCATCATGGGATGAATGGACAAAGAAGATGTGGCACATATATACAATGGAATATTACTCAGCCATAAAAAGAAACTAAATTGAGTTATTTGTAGTGAGGTGGATGGACCCAGAGTCTGTCATACAGAGTGAAGTAAGTCAGAAAGAGAAAAACAAATACTGTATGCTAACACATATATATGGAATCTAAGGAAAAAAAAAAAAAAAGGTCCTGAAGAACCTAGGAGTAAGACGGGAATAAAGACACAGACCTACTAGAGAATGGACTTGAGGATATGGGGAGGGGGAAGGGTAAGCTGTTACAAAGTGAGAGAGTGGCATGGACATATATACACTACCAAACGTAAACTAGATAGCTAGTGGAAAGCAGCCACATGGCACAGGGAGATCAGCTCGGTGCTTTGTGACCACCTAGAGGGGTGGGATGGGGGGGAGGGAGATGCAAGAGGAAAGAGATATAGGAACATATGTGTATGTATAACTGATTCACTTTGTTATAAAGCAGAAACGAACACACAATTGTAAAGCAATTATACTCCAATAAAGATGTTAAAAAAAAACTAATAGCATTGTATTATAAAGCACTGTAGTATTATAAAGTCTATAGAATGCAAATTATTACAGCTTTACAACATATATATTTTTTAATAAATTTATTTATTTATGTTTGGCTGCGTTAGGTCTTTGTTGCTGCGCGCGGGCTTTCTCTAGTTGTGGTGAGCAGGGGCTACTCTTCGCTGCGGTGCGCGGGCTTCTCATTGCGGTGGCTTCTTTTGTTGCGGAGCACGGCCTCTAGGCGCGTGGGCTTCAGTAGTTGTGGCTCGCGGGCTCTAGAGTGCAGGCTCAGTAGTTGTGACGCACGGGCTTAGCTGCTCCGCGGCATGTGGGATCTTCCCGGACCAGGGCTCGAACCCGTGTCCCCCTGCATTGGCAGGTGGATTCTTTTTTTTTTTTTTTTCGCTGTACGCGGGCCTCTCACTGTTGTGGCCTCTCCCGTTGCAGAGCACAGGCTCCGGACGCGCAGGCTCAGCGGCCATGGCTCACGGGCCCAGCCGCTCTGCGGCATGTGGGATCTTCCCGGACCAGGATTCAAACCCGTGTCCCCTGTGTTGGCAGGCAGATTCTTAACCACTGTGCCACCAGGGAAGCCCTACAATTAAATTCTTATATTAGAGTGAATGAGAAGGCATGAATTTGAAGAATTGCTCACAGGACAATAAACCAGTGTACTCTCACCTTATAGTTGTGTGAAAATCTGCTTGTGATCACACTCACACAGTCTCTAAACATTAGAAAATGTGTGAGGAACTGTCCCTTTGCGGCGAGGGGTGGCAGCTGTGGAGGCCAAAGAAGATTTTGTTTGCCTGTTTATTTATTTATGCCAACAAGGTTTTCCTCTGATTAAGACAACACAGCACAAACCAAGAGGGATTTGTGTTTTGGGGTAAAGCCAAGACATTCTGAATAAATGTTTCTTTAAGAGGAGGACTTAGCATCCTGAAACTTGGGCCAAAAATCCAAAAAAGGAGTGGAACCAAGTGCTGTGGGGCTGGAACAGGGCTGGGGCTGGAGGTTCCGCTCATAGCAAACCTCTTCTGAATGTATTTTTTCTGTTCCTGGCATTATATATATATATATATATCTCTATATCTATCTATCTATATATATATCTAGGAGAAGAATCTTTCCTGAGGGTCTGCTCCATGTTAGGTACTGTCTGAAGCACTCCCTAGCCAAGCGTCAGTACACAACTTCTATTTGACACCTACCAGGTATTCGCATTATAGGAAAAGTCTATAATCCCGCAGTCTTGCTCCTTCCTTGCTGATCCCTTCAGCCCCATTGATTTAGCCATTCATTTCCTGAACACAGAAAAGGAAAGAACTTGATATTTTTTGCCCCTTCTCCACCGCACAATAGCACTGAAGCATTGCAATTCTAGAGAGCAAGTAGCTTCCTAGGGCTGCCAAACAAACTGGATGACTTAAAATAACAGAAATTATTGTTTCACAGTTCTGAAGGTTTAGAAATCTGCAATCACAATTTTGGCTACGTTCTCTCTGAAACCTGCAGGGGAGAATCCTTCCTTTTCTCTCCTCTACCTTCCAGGATGAACAGCCATCTTTGGCATTCCTTGGCTTGTAGATGCCTCGCTCTGCTCTCTGCCTCTGTCGTCACATGGCCATCTTCTCCCTTTGTATCTCTGTCTCGGTGTCTCTCTTTTTATTTAAATTTATTTTATTTTATTTTTAAAAATTTTAGGGACTTCCCTTGTGGTCCAGTGGTTAAGAATCCACCTTCCAGTGCAGGGTACATGAGTTCGATCCCTGGTCGGGGAACTAAGATCCCACATGCCGCGGGACAACTAAGCCTGCGCACTCTAGAGCCCGCGTACCGCGACAAAAGATCCCATATGCCGCAACCAAGACCCAACACAGCCAAATAAATAAATAAATAAATATTAAATGTTGTGTTAATTTCTGCTGTATGGCGAAGTGATGCATATACATCCTTTTTCATATTCTTTTCCATTATGGTTTATCACAGGATATTGAATATAATTCCCTGTGCTCTACAGTAGGACCTTGCTGTTTATCTCGGTGTCTCTTTTTATAAAATCACCAGTTGTATTGGACGAAGAGCCTACTCTTACTTCGCTATGACCTCCTTTTAACTAATTACAACTGCAGTGGCCTTATTTTCAAAGAAGGTCGAATTTTGAGGTACTGGGGGTTAGGACTTGATATTTCTGGGGGACACAATTCAACCCATAACAGAGACCATCACATCTCACCAATTCCTTTTACAACTGTTTGTCTCCAAGGGAAGTTAGAATCTCAGAGGTTGAGTTGGAGAGTAAACTTGTAGGAAATGGTGCATTACTACTCTTGGTACTTTTGAAACCCATCTTCCTCTAGATTAGGCTGAAAGGAATTTTTGGATTATGGAGCTGAAAGAAGAATGAACCAATTAGACTGTGAGAGGTCAGCAATCCAGTTTGGTCCCAGAAGCTTCTGGAACAAGGGGCTATAGAGGAGCAGGGTTTCTTTCATTCTCTTCTTTGGGCTTCATTCTCTCCATCGAAAGGATTGCTCCTAATGGTAGGGTAACATGGCTGCTGTCTGGTCTGAAGTTTTACCCTTAAGCTCTCTAGCACTAGAAAGGACTGCCTTCAAGTCTGGATCTCAGGGTCAGACACCCTGCAGGAGAGAGACAGCAGCCCATGGGGACAAATGGTGCCTAGCCATGGACCAATGAACTAGTGAACTTTGACTTGGGGGATGGGGTCCCTATAAAAACAAGGCAGTTCCTGTAGTAGCCATGTAGATGTGGACAAGTGGAGAACGGAACCAAACAGACAATATTACAGATGTCCACTATAAAAAGATAATTCAGGAGAGGAAAATCCAATTTTCATGTAAATTATCCAGATGGGTTCCAATGATGGTTCATATTCACCAGAGAAATTACTCTGTTCTCTATTTCATGTCATTTAGTAGATCAGGTTTCTATCTGTGCCCCAGGGCAATGACCCATGACATTTATGATATCCGAATTCAAATAGTAATTTCGGATTAATCTGAAAATTGATTAGGTCACATGTCTTTGTATACATGATTTTTGTCCTTTTGTGGTAGGGGGTGGAGTCTTAATATCTATTTATGGATCCAGGATTTATTTGTAAAAACAGTCTTTCAAGTCAATTAGTAACATTCACTAGAGTTTAAAAGTGATCATTTTTGGAGTCCATATTTTAGCAAAGATATCTTTCCTTTAATTTTGTTTAAAGCATTTAACTGTCAGAAATAAGCAACTATGCAACTGTTAATTCACTCCAGAACTATAAAGAGCACATTAAATGTCCTTACCTCCTTCTAGATTATCAGTACTGAGTGTTTGGCTAAAAGGTAAAAGCAAGTTTTACCCGCCTCTGCTAAACTACGGAGACCAGCCATTACGGGAGCATGATCTTTTTCCTACCAAAGTCAAGTTCTCAAGCTCATAAGTGACAGATGGCTCTTGTGAGCACCACGCCTGAATCCCAGCTGCTGAAGGGACATTTGCATCTGGACCCAAGTGGGTACCTCACACCCAACTTGTGCAAAAGCAACGTAACCCTCTGCCTTCTCCAGGCCTCCCTTCCTCACATGGCATTACTGTCTTCCTTGCAGATCAAGTCCAGGGCTGAGACAAATCTTTCCCCTTGTCCCTGCCTTCTGTGAGTCACCAGAATTTGATCCACGGTACTGCCTATGTCAGTTGTTCTCAAGCTTGGCTGCGTGTCAGAATCCCCCGAGGGAACTTTAAATGAATTCAGATTTAAGGTCCTATTTCTGGAGGTTCTGAGTCAGTAGATCTAGAAGTAGCCTGAAGATCTGCACTTGAAGTACCTTTCCCATGTGATCAGGGGACTACCAAGATTTAGGAGTCAATGTCCTAAATACCTCCATTCCCACTGCTGCTACCCTAGTTCAGGCCCCACTGCCTCTAGCCCCACGTCGACATCCAGATCCATCCTCTAACCCAGTCAACCACGGCAACACACGCATTTGAATGCCTGCCTTTCCCAGACACTTTGCCAATCAGTGGAAGTACAAAGATGAATCAAACATACCCTTCCTCTCAGGACAACTCTTTACTGAGGGAGATAATCCAGGAAACCACATTCTGTTCATGAGATAGGTGCTCTAACCAGGAGAATAGGAAGTACCCTGAGGACCCCAAAGTGGGACTGGTTAACTCAACCTTAGAACGTCTCGGAAAGCTTCCCAGAGGAAGTGATGCTGAATTTAGGATAAAGACGAGTTTATCAGACAGAGAGGGAAGAGGGAGAGGACATTCCAGACAGCGTAAACAGGGGAATAACACGGCTAGACTGGTGTTTTAGATTTATTTCCAGACTTATGTTTTGGAAGCATACTTCAGAACCTCCTCCAGGCCTGTTTGAAAGCTCTGGGCGGTTCTCCACTGTCTTGGGCATCAATTCCTAACTCTGTGGTCTTGTATTCAAGGTCTTTGGTGACCCAACCGTTTCTCCATCACTATCACCTCTCCTCACCTCCTTTCCTGTGCTCTGGTCACAATGGATGATTGGCTTTTCTTTTAAAAAGCTGTGATCTTGGGAATTCCCTGGTGATCCAGCGGTTAGGACTCCAGTGCTTCCTCTGCAGGGGGCCCGGGTTTGATCCCTGTTCAAGGAACTAAGATTCCACAAGCTGCACGGAGTTGCCAAAAACAAAAATAAATAAATAAAATAAAAAGCTATGATCTCACTTCTCTAAGACGGTTCCCATCGCTCATATTGCAGTTCTCCCCCGTCCTGTTCTTCTGCCTTTATTGCTTTGCCCACTCTCATTTTTTTTTTTTTTTTTTTTTTTTGCAGTACGCGGGCCTCTCACTGCTGTGGCCTCCCCCGTTGCGGAGCACAGGCTCCGGACGCTCAGGCTCAGCGGCCATGGCTCACGGCCCCAGCCGCTCCGCGGCACGTGGGATCCTCCCGGACCGGGGCACGAACCCGTGTCCCCTGCATCGGCAGGTGGACTCTCAACCACTGCACCACCAGGGAAGCCCCCACTCTCATATTTAACAGTTCATTTCTTCACCTAGTTCATTTCAAGAGACAAATGGACAGAAGCCAGACTAGAGTCTAAAATGAGAACTCTGACCCACCACCTGTAGCAACCTGTTCAGGAAACCAACCCCTTGTCTGCAATAAATAGACCAGGAAGCCACCCTGCTATAAGTCAGACTTGTAGGAAACCAAACTGCTATCTCTAGTGACAATTCAGGGAGCTAAACAATAAGTTCTGTAACAATAGGCCCCAAATGGCCAGGACTTAACTAATAATTGACAGCTTCCCTCATTTTTATCCCACTTCCAGCTTAGGACCAACCGCAGAGAGCCAAGTATGTACTCCTAGCTGACCACATGCATGTCCCGCTTCTAGTTAGCCAGCTACGACTTCCTGGGAACCACGGCCTCCACCAGGGCACACCTGAAACCTTCCCACTCTTCTGCCTGCCCTTGAGTCTCTGCCGAATGCAAGTGACGGTGGCCGGCTCCTGTGCCTTAGCAAGCTCTTAATAGCCTTTGCTTTTCTCATCTGGTTGGTGTTCATTTATTTCCACAATTTGTGAAACTGTTAAAAAAAAAAAAACCCACATGAAACGATTGTATCACTGGTCCCAATTTTTGGTATATTCAAAGAAATGCCTGTTTCTTTCTTTCCTTTTTAAAATCAGTTCCCTAACCTGCACAGAAAATGACTCATCTTCACACTAGTCTATAGAGAAATGGTCAGCCTCCCCAGGTCACTATGGGAATCTTCTAGCCCATTTTGCCACAGCTATGTTCTTCCTGGCAGGAGGCAAAGACCTCGTAGTCAACATTTTCTAGCCCCTTAGGCAGCCTCTTGGGCCACAGCCTCCTAAGGGCTTGTCTTGTCATTTCCTTCTGCTCTCTTTTACCCTGAAATATCTGATCCCCTGAAATTAGAACCTCAATTTTCCAAGACTTCCAGAAACCCCAATTAAGCAGTACAGCCTGCCAACCTGATAGAGCTACCTGGTAGGACAAGGTTCTATACAATGAATTATTTTATCCTAAAGCAGCATTCTCAAAAGCTTCAGTGGCTTTTCCACGGATACAGAATAACATCCAGGTCTGTGAGCCTATCAACCAATATGACCGCATTTCCAGCCACTATTCTCCCACCAGGATCCTGTGCTCCAGGAATGTTAAACTACCTGACCCCAGGGCATGCCTCCTGCCTGCTTGCCTTTGCTCTCCTGGTTTCTCCCACTCAAGATGCCCTTCTACTCGCCTCATCTGGGTTGATGGCCACATCTCTCATTCCTCAAGTCTGGCACCAGCAGTGGGAAGACCAAGGTCGGGGAGTCACTCTGTGCTTTGTTACTTCCCAGCTGTGGGATGCTGGCATGCGGCTTCACCTTTCTGAGTCTGTTTTATCATCTGTAAACCAGGTTTAATAATAATTACCAAATAGGTCTGAGGATTTAAAGAGAAAGATGCCTATTAAAACATTCCCAGCTTAATGCTCTCTTTCTTGACATGCGCGGTTACACAGGCATTAGCTTTGTGATAATTCATTGAACTGTATATTTACGTTTATTTGTGCTTTTCTATGTGTGTGTTGACGTCAGTGAAAAAGAAGTAACTGTCTAGCTCAGCTTAGTAGAGTCTTGATAAATATTATAAATATTGGTTGTCTTTCCCTTTTCTCTTTTCTTGCTGGAAGACAGATGACCCAGAGTTAGGATGGATGGTTAATGCAGGAATGACAGATCAAGCTTTGCAAGGGTCGAAATGTGCTGCATTGAAGAAATGTGAGCAGTAAGAGGAAATTTAATAGGAATCGATACGCAGGGTGTTCAGAAGGAAAGAGTGCGGTAACGAGGGGGAAATGTGCTTTAAGAGGAATTGTTATGAAAAAGCTCAGAGATTTCAGCTGGCTGCAAACTTGATCTGAGTCAACAGTCTAGCTTGGTCACTAAGCTCTATGTCCCTCAGCAAAACAAATAAGCAAACAAAACCCAAGCCAACCAGAACAAAACAGAAATCTCAACGCAATTTTGGGTTCCAATAGATGTGTAACACTCAGACTTTAGGAGGTAGTTGAACTCATTGACTCCTGTACCTGTCAGTCCACACCTGTATTGTGTGCTTTCGGTTATGAAAGCCTATTCTTCCTTTCTTTCCTTTTTGTGGCCGCACTGTGCAGCTGGTGGGATCTTAGTTCCCTGACCAGGGATTGAACCTGGGGCCTCAGCAGCGAGAGCATGGCGTCCTAACCGCTGGACCACAAGGGAATTCCCTTTGAAAGCCTGTTCTTAAGACGGGCCTATACCAATGACCAGGTACAGAGTTCTATGGCTATGATGCTAAGAGGGGCCTAAAACCATGTTATGTGAAGATCTGGAGAATTTAGCCTTAAGAAAATATTTGGAGGCAGACATGCACGGCTTAATATAAGTAAAAGGATTGTGTCAAGAGTGATTGGTTTTACAGTCTGCCAGTGCAGGAGACACCGGTTCGAGCCCTGGTCCGGGAAGATCCCACATGCCGCGGAGCAACTAAGCCCGTGCACCACAACTACTGAGCCTGCGCTCTAGAGCCCGCGAGTCACAACTACTGAGCCCGTGTACCACAACTACTGAAGCCCACGCACCTAGAGCCCGTGCTCCGCAACAAGAGAAGCCACCGCAATGAGAAGCCCGCGCACTGCAACGAAGAGTAGCCCCCGCTCGCCGCAACTAGAGAAAGGCTGCGCGCAGCAACGAAGACCCAACACAGCCATAAATAAATTTATTTTTTAAAACGTCTGAAAAAAAGAGAGAAAATTTAAAACAGTGTTTCTTAAAAAAAAAAAAAGAGTAATTGGATTTATTCTATGTAATTTCCTAAGGCAAAACTGGAATCAATAGGTGAAAGTCTAGAGGCAGATTTTGGATCATATTAAGGAAAGAGGTCGCGCATGACTGAGGCAAGCTGAAAATAGAATGGATTGTCTGTCTGTCATTGGCAGTGTTTAAACAGAGTCTTTGTGGTTATACATCATGGCCAAATCCATGCAATATCCATGACCATTCATAGCCTCTGAATCCTTACTAGTCAGATAGCAATAACATAGGTAGACCTGCCATACGGGCTTATGTCCAGACATTTGGATATCCGTGGACCTCTGCAGCCACCTCACGGTGACAGTCTTATCCCCAGATGCTCTGGTCCTTGGTGCCTCCCCCAACATTGCCCATGGCTGCTGAACCCCTGGGAGAAACCTATGCCAGTTTTCTCCCTCTCCTTCCAGTCCTGATTTCAGGCCCAGTAGAGCCCAGGACTCAGAGTTTGGGAGGTCTCTGAGGTCTGGGGTCAAGGTCAGGGAGCTACCAGAACTCTGCCTTTGCTTACAGTAGGAATCAATAAGCTTTGGGAGCTCTAGCCAGAATATATGGAAAAAAGGACTCTGAGTTGCAAATAACTCACCTGCAAATGAACTTCTGGAACATGATCATTTGTGAGTTCAGGGACAGCCTGTGTTGGACACTAAAGCCCAGTTTATAGATAAGGTTATAACATTTGCAGCATATTGTAACATTCAACAGTTCAGAAACACGCTGAAAGAGCTCATAAAGCAACTCATTTTTCCTCCCACTGAAACTCAGGAATGTCCTTTGAGGACATTTGCTGAGATAGTGAATGATTTGCTTTTCAAAAAACTGTAAATCAGGACCTCCATGTGATTCTCGCACAAGAGCAGCTGATCATGTGCAGGGCTTCTCTGGGTGCCTGATTCTCCTTGGGGGGAAGCAAGACAACGCCTGCTTAGGCTGAGACCCAGATCCAGAGAGGGAGGGTATGAAGAAGTTCTCCCCCAGAAAAGCAAGTACGACTTGGTCCTCCCTCCTTAAAGAGCCAGCAAGAGCTTGAGTTCTTAAGTCCCTCCAAACCACTGTGTCCTTGATCCAGTGTGTGCCTCTGCATGCTCACCTCCCTGCACCCCACCTCAGCCACACAGCTCGACTTCATTTCTTTACATATTGGAGTTCCACATAATATTGCATTTTTTTTTTTTTTACTTTTTTTTTTTTTTTTTGCGGTACGTGGGCCTCTCACTGTTGTGGCCTCTCCCGTTGCGGAGCACAGGCTCCGGACGCGCAGGCTCAGCGGCCATGGCTCACGGGCCCAGCCGCTCCGCGACATGTGGGATCTTCCCGGACCGGGGCACGAACCCGTGTCCCCTGCATTGGCAGGCGGACTCTCAACCACTGCGCCACCAGGGAAGCCCAATATTGCATTTTTTTAATCAATATTATTTTATTGGAGTATAGTTGATTTACAATGTTGTGTTAATTTCTTCTGTACAGCAAAGTGATTTAGTTATACATATATATACATTCTAATATCATATGGTATTTGTCTTTCTCTTTATGACTTACTTCACTTAGTATGATAATCTCTAGTTGCATCCATGTTGCTGCAAATGGCATTATTTCATTCTTTTTTTATGGCTGAGTCATATTCCATTGTATATATGTACCACATCTTCTTTATCCATTCATCTGTCCATGGACATCTAGGTTGTTTCCATGTCTTGAGAATTGTGAATAGTGCTGCATGAACATAGGGGTGCACGTATCTTTTTGAATTAGAGTTTTGTCTGGATATATGCCCACGCGTGGGATTGCTGGATCATATGGTAACTCTATTTTTAGTTTCCTGTGGAATCTCCATACTGTTTTCCACAGTGGCTGCACCAACTTACATTCCCACTAACAGTGTAGGAGAAAATAGAGTCCACTGCTAATGTGTGTGTGTGTGTGTGTGTGTGCACGTGTAGCAATTTGAAAACCACTCTTTATGGTCTGGAAGAACATTGCAGTGGGTTGAATGGTGACCCCCTCCAAAAGATATGCCCTTGCCTTCACCCCTGGAACCTGTGATGTGAACTTACTTGGAAAAAAGCATCTTATCAGATGCAATTAAGAATCTGGAGCTGAGATCATCCTGGATTATCTGGATGGGCTCTAAATCCAATGACAGCTGTCCTTATAAGAGACAGCAGAGGAGACACAGACACAGAGGAAGGAGGAGAAAGCCACATGAAGACAGAGGCAGAGATAGGAGTGATGCAGCCACAAGCCAAGGGATGCCTGACCCCCAGAAGCTGGAAGAGACAAGAAACAGATTCTCCCCTGGAGCCTTCAGAGGGAGCCTGGCCCTGCTGACCCCTTGATTTTGGACTTATGCCTTCTGGGATTGAGAGGACAAATTCCTGTTGTTTCAAGCCTCCAAGTTTGTGATAATCTGTTGCAGCAGTCACAGGAAACTAGTTAGAATCATCACGAGGTATCTGAGGATACCTGAGGGATGGGAGTGCTGAATCCTTGCATTACTAATCCTTAGACCTACCCATGCTTGGTGTACACCAGTGATTTCAGCCCCGTGTTAAAAGGAACATTATGATTCTACTGCTGGGAGTCTATCCTGAGGAAATAACTAAGAAAACACGCAAGGATTTAAGGCTAAATATATTCACCCCAGTGCTGTTTGGAATAAAGGAAAGTTGGAAACAATCTGAATGCCTTGGAGGGGATCAATTAAATAAATTATGGTGCAGCCATACAAAAGAATCCTACGTAACTATTAAAATACCATTACAGAAATGTAACTATTGATGGGGAAAGGTGTTACCAATTTTCTTGTATAAAAATACATTATGGGGCTTCCCTGGTGGCGCAGGGGTTAAGAATCCGCCTGCCAATGCAGGGGACATGGGTTCGAGCCCTGGTCTGGGAAGATCCCACATGCCGTGGAGCAACTAAGCCCGTGCACCACAACTACTGAGCCCGCGCTGTGGAGCCCGCGAGCCACAACTACTGAGCCCGCATGCCGCAACTACTGAAGCCCGTGCACCTAGAGCCCGAGCTCCGCAGCAAGAGAAGCCTGCACACCGCAACGAAGAGTAGCCCCTGCTCGCCGCAACTAGAGAAAGCCCGCACACAACAATGAAGACCCAACACAGCCAAAAATAAATAAATAAATAAATTTATTTTAAAAAATACATTATGGTGTGATCTCATTAAAAAATACATAGATGCATGTATTATGTATATATACACAGAAAAATCTGGAAGGGAATGTCAACAGTGGTTTTCCTTGAGAAAGTGGGTGTTTTAGGTTCTTTTGCTTCTCTGTGTTGTCTGTAATTAATACGTAATTTATAACAATAGTGAAAAGTATTTGTGAGAATAATACTAATAATAAGCAATGAAAGACATTTCATTTGGGGGAAGAAGAAAGCCTGAAACTTGTCATCAGCCACATGGGGTGTCAGGGGGAGTGTTATTTTGCCACGTGGAGGCTTTAGGGGGACGGGCCTGGGAAGGGGTCCATCCAGCACCAGGACAGCCCTTACTCCTGGGAGGTCAGAAATTGATGCTGGCAGTTAGGGTGTGAGGAGTAAGCTAATAAGCAGAAGACGCTAAATTAGACAACTGCAGGACTTCTCAGAGCCTTCTGCACACTCACGCCATGGCAAATCTCCACGAAACCGAGGGGATATCAGTTCCCTCCCACCTTATTTGATCACTGAGCTAGGAACATATGATCGTACTCCTGCTCTGAGAAACACAGCTGGGAAATTTTGGAATACTATCTGACATGCACCAGTTCAATTAAGTGAGAAGCATAAACCAGCCAGATAAGAAACGGGGCAGAAGGTTTTCAGTTCCTAGATTGCTGAGAAAGACAGGCTGTTCCCCGGGAGCCATCAACTGAACACAAGCAGTGTCCTAAGATAGTATTAAAAGTCTGGCAAATAAGGATGAGGAACCTGGAGTGGACTGGCCACTCGTGGCCGTTCGGGCCCTGCATTTGAGAAGGCATGTCGACATTTTGGAGAAGGTCCTGAGGATAGAGGCCATCAGCGATTACAGGAGGCGATTATGTTATGTGAGGGGGGAAGCCAAAAGGAATGAAAGCATCGACAGGCTTCAGCCCAACATGATCTGAGTCCAAGTACTGGTGTACAGAAAAGAAGCCTGCCAGCAGCTGCCTTCCTGGAGCTGACCGCTGCGGAGACAGCCAGCCCTTTCCTGAAAAGGGAGGCAAGTGTTCAGCTCCACCTGGAGAAGCTGTTCCCAGGCTGGCGCCTCCCTGTCAGGCTGACTTACCCGGCCTTCCCTGTCCTGTGTATGTCGACGACACACACATACCTCATTTTACTGCGCTTTGCTTTATTGCATTTTGTGCAAATTGAAGGTCTGTGGCAATCCTGCATCGAGCGAATCTATTGGTGCCATTTTTCTAAGAGCATTTGCTCTTTCTTTGTCTCTGTGTCACGTGTGGGCAATTCTCGCAATATTTCAACCTTTTCCATAATTATTATATGTGTTACAGTAGTGATCTGTGATCAGTGATCTTTGACGTCACTGCTAAGACTCGCTGAAGGCTCAGATGATGGTTAGCATTTTTTAGCAATAAAGTATTTTTCAGTGAAGGCACGTACATTGTTTTTTTAGAGATGATGCTACTGCACACTTAAATAGATGACAGTGCAGTGTAAACATCACTTTTCTGCGCACCGGGAGACCAAAAAATTCGCGTGACTCCCTTTACTGCGATATTAGCTTTATTGCAGTGGTCTGGAACTGAACCCGCAATGTTTCCGAGGCCTGCCTGTCATTCTAAGTTTGGCTTTTCTTTTTCTAAATTCTTTTCTTTCCCCCCCAAAATGAGCCTTTAGGAACCCAGAGGCATGGGCTCTATTTGCAGCTCGCTCTCAGGCTCTCCGGGACAGAGGGCAGTGGGGGCTAGGTGTCCAGCCCTGACCTGTACAGGATGCAGGGGGCCCGGGACTAACAGGAATGCAAGGGAACATCCTGCATGGGGGTGACACTCCTGGAATGTCCCTTCCTGCCCCTCTGCTCCCTGCAGAGGCCTGGCTCTTGCTGCTTTCCTTCTTCCTGTTGTCCTTCCCTCTGCTCAGCACACGTCATTCAGTGTGAGGGCAGCCGAGGTGCCTCTGAGCAGGTGGTATTTAGCTCTTTATGGCTCTTAGTTTACGTTCTCTCCAAGCCCCCCGGGGCTGAGGTCCACTTCTGCCCGGATACCCAAGGCAGTCCCGCCCCAGAGCAGACCTGCTGTCCTCCCCGCTCCCCTCCCCCGCACCTCACTCAAGGCTCCTGTGGTTTTCATCCTTCATCTGCAGGAAAACTACCTGGGCAGCTTGTTAACCCTAAAGTTTCCTGGCTCCTCACCCGGGGACTCTGATAGTGGGGGTGTAGGTTAACGTGAATCTACATTCGTTAAAACAAAACAAAACCCAAGTGATTTGTGATGGAGACCCACTGACAGCAGGTGGTCAGCTACACACGGGCACAGCTGGACTCTTCGCTCTCCCTCTTCCCCCAGGTCTAATCGCAATCCTATTTTAAAAAAATTTTATCTAATTAATTTATTTATTTTTGGCTGCGTTGGGTCTTCGTTGCTGCGCGCAGACCTTCTCTAGTTGCAGTGAGCAGGGGCTACTCTTCGTTGCCGTGCGCGGGCTTCTCATTGCGGTGGCTTCTCTTGTTGCGGAGCACGGGCTCTAGGTGCATGGGCTTCAGTAGTTGTAGCACACAGGCTCAGTAGTTGTGGCTCACAGGCTCTAGAGCACAGGCTCAGTAGTTGTGGTGCATGGGCTTACTTGCTCAGTGACATGTGGGGTCTTCCCAGACCAGGGCTCGAACCTGTGTCCCCTGCATTGGCA
This sequence comes from Delphinapterus leucas, assembly GCF_059928025.1. Classification (NCBI taxonomy): domain Eukaryota; kingdom Metazoa; phylum Chordata; class Mammalia; order Artiodactyla; family Monodontidae; genus Delphinapterus; species Delphinapterus leucas. The sequence continues at coordinate 81,745,414 of NC_143140.1, read as the reverse complement.
GGCAGATTCTTAACCACTGCGCCACCAGGGAAGTCCCTTGCAATCCTATTTATTTTATCATCTTAATGTTTCTCAAGTATGTCCTCTTCTCTTCATTTCCAATGCAACTGGATGGATAAAGGCCAAATCCTTAGTCTATATTATGTCTGTATAATTGCCCAAATAGTGAGTGACTTTAGTGAGTGGCGGGGACACTGTTAATAATTATGCCAAGAAATAGGCGAGACCTGGCCAAGTTGGATGTATACAAGCCCTCTGTGATCTGGCCCCTCCTTACCTCTCTGGCATCCCCTAAAGGCTCTCTTCCTGGGACCCCCAGCATTCCCCACTCGCACGGATGCCAGGCTCCCTGTACTACCTGAAGTTCCTCACTGTGCCTTCCCCTCTCTTTTACCTCCAGGGCCCTGATCTGGTTGCTCTCTGCCATCTTCACACAGCTAAGTCCCCCTTTTCAGCCCTCAGCTTAGGTGTTATGTCCTTGTGAAATTTTCCCTGACCACCACTCTGCCCCTCAAGGTTGGGTTAGGACACCCACCACATGCCCCCATAGTGTGATGGTCTGTACACCCAACTGTGGCCCTACTTTCCATAATTGTCTGTACTGGTCTATCCTCCCAGGAGGCTGGAAGCTCCTTTAAGACAGGGACCAGATTTTGTTCTTTACTACAGTTAGGGCTTAACTTGTTTAGTAGGAGGGCAAGACAATCACTCGGCAAGTTTGGCTCAGAAGACAAAGTACACAATACCATTTATTACTCCCCCAAATTTGTTCAACAGTTACTGGGCATGCACTACTGGTATCTTGCTGGGTGCTGGGCACACAGATAAAGAAGGCCCCTGTCCTCACCCAGTTCCCTCTCCAATCCAAAGTCATTTCTCTCTTGAGAATGACTGGGAATTCCCTGGCAGACCACTGGTTAGGACTCTGTGCTTCCACTGCATGGGGCACAGGTTCTATCCCTGGTCAGGGAACTAAGATTCCTGACAGCATGGCCAAGAAAAAATCCCCCAAAAAACAAAAACCAAAAAAACCCAAAGTCATTCTCTCAAACACATTTGCATCTTAAAGGAGTTTTTTCTGTGCAGCCTTTGTCTTGATTGGAATTTCACCAGCTTTAATTTCCAGATTAAAGGGTGTAACTGAGTCACTTTAGACCCCTTTCTAGTGTGAAACATTTTTTTCCTTATTGGCTAAACAAAATGGCCATAACAAAAAAGATAAGCATGGCGCCTCTGTTGCCTGAGGGCCGTCAAGTCTGGGTCCTTCACCTTCTGGACAAGTTACTTACACTCTCCGTGCTTCAGTTTCCACATCAGGAAAACGGGGATGAATAACTGTGCCTGGCACATAGTAAGTGCTCAATAAATATTACTATCAATAGATGGTGTGGTCCAACGGCTGCATCTCTAACTAGGGATGGGCATGGCAGGGTTCCCAAACACGCGAAGCGGACAGTCAGGGTCACCAGGAAGCTGCTGCACAGCGCGCAAGCCCCTCCTCACCTCTGTTCAGCTGTTGTAGAGAAACATCTGGAGGGTTAGGGCCAGCTGGAAACAGCTTTAGGCTTGGACAACAGCCACTCTCAAGTTTTGTCCCAACCGGAGCAATCTTGGCACTCAACTAGGGACAAAATAAATACAGATACAGCACGAGCGGCCGGGCATCGTGGGGAGAGCAGCACAAGGAACACAGAGGACCCTGTTCATGTGAGATTTTCCCAAAGATTAAAGGAAACGATTAAAATTTCTCTTGGGGGCCCTTGATATCACCTGCCTGTCACTGTCAATGAAGAGTGACTAGCTGGTTAGTAGTGCTTGGTACACATTTCTTTCACACCCAGAGCAAGAATAATTTTGACGGTAGGAGCTCCATTTAGTGGATGAGCAAAGTAGAGAATATTGCTACTGGAGTTGAATTTGCCCAAATGCCCCCATTAACTGTCAATTGGGTTTAATTCAGCCTGAATCTCTCCTACTGGGGAGGAACGTTCCAGTTGGGGAGGCACATTCACCAAGTGCCAGGTGAGGGCTGGTGCTCAAAGGCAGACAACAGACCTTGAGTATCTGCAGGGTATATTTCTGACTTTTCAAACTCCTGTGATGCAGGAGCTTCTCTTACCCAAGGCTCCTCCCTGACCCTCCTCGCCATGATCAGAGTGGCCAGTTTTGAAGGGAGAGGGCATCAGTCTGATTCATTTTCCCTCCGGGGGATTTGAGTGCAGGCCCTGTACTGGGCATCTGGGTTACAGCTCTGAACAAGGCAAGGGCTCTCCCAGGTCTCTCGTTCCTCCCCTTCTTAGCTAGAAAGAGATGAGGATTAAATAACAGCTGCACAGGTATTGCAGACCTGGGCCTCTGCTTCTGCTGGAAGTGTGCCCGCCTAAGAGATGGCTGACGGGCCAGCGCCCAGGAGAGGAGCTGCCTGAGGGAGAGGCTGGTGAGAAATTCACCGGGATTCTGCCTGCCCCTCCTGACTTGGAGGTGTGGGACCCTGGTGTGTGTGTGTGCGTGTGCGTCTGGGGCTGACACACCTCACTGTTTACCCTTCAGCCCAGATGTGATTTCTCATGGAAATCTTTCCTGCCCATCCTCTGGGGTGGCTGCACGGCCTGCCCGGTGCCCTCTTGGTCTCCTGTGCTCACCCTGATGCGGTCCTGAGCGCACGGTGCTCTAAATGCCAGCTTCCTGCCCAACTGCAGGCGTCTTGACATCCATGAAGCGGGATAGATAGTGCCTGACACGTTCACCACTGTTACCTCCAGCTTAACACGGGCCTGGCTTATGACAGTCACTCATCAAATATCAGTTCCATAAAAGGAAGGAAAGGGGCTTCCCTGGTGGCGCAGTGGTTGGGAGTCCGCCTGCCGATGCAGGGGACGCGGGTTCCTGCCCTGGGCCGGGAAGGAAGATCCCACATGCCGTGGAGCGGCTGGGCACGTGAGCCATGGCCGCTGAGCCTGCGCGTCCGGAGCCTGTGCTCCGCAACGGGAGAGGCCACAGCAGTGAGAGGCCCGAGTACCGCAAAAAAAAAAAAAAAAAAAAAAAGAGGAGGCGGCGAGGACTAAAGATAAGAGATGAAACTGGGACTCCATTTTGCTTGACCCATGATCATAGGGCTACCATTGAACAACCCTGGCTATTTCAAAACTGCAGGTTGGCTTTGAAGACCTAGGCTTTTATCCCAGTTTCCCCAACCATCTGCCGTTTGACTTTGGGCAATTTAACATAATTTCTGGAGCTTCAATTTTTCGGCTTTCAAATGAGGATAATACTAGGAATTAATAAACATGTGGGGTTTTTTTTGGTTTTTTTGGCCGTGTTGTAGGGCAGGCGGGATCTTAGTTCCCTGACCAGGGATTGAACCCAGGCCCCCTGCAGTGGAAGTCCTAACCACTGAACCGCCAGGGAATTCCCAATAAATGTGTGATGAGGTTCAAATAAGGTGTTCGTAAAATAGCTATAAAAATTCAATATATGTTGTAAACTGCAAAAAACCGTTTTTGCATATAAGTATAGAATTAGGGGAACTTGATTAAAAATTTCCTAAGCCAAATTGGTAGCTGGGGGTAGAAGTTCCCCCCAACACATAAAAGGTCTGGCCAAATGCACTTCTCCTTGCCTTTAACACTTTCTGCCTGGGTCAAATTTATAGGTGTGGTGTTTGTGATACCCAAGGCATTGAGTCCAGGTTGCTCTATGAAAAGGGGGTGCAGGGAAGAGGATGAGCCATGTTGCACTTGACTTCACTTCTCAGTCAGAGATGTGGGAAAAAACACATCCTGGCCAGCCCTGAAATCCTCCCTTGTGAGCGCTCTTAGCACCATATTATAGGAACAATTTCATAAAAAGAAAAACAGATGACAGGATATCAACAACTCGTACACATTTGGAACTCGAAGAACTTTATTTGCCCTTCAGCCCACTGGACTCTGGTTTCTGGCCCCATCACGCGACAAAAACTGCTGTCACTGAAGTCAACTCTTCCCCGTCCCCCGGGATCTCTGGCTTCCAGAATGCCCCTCTCTCCTGTTTCTCCTCCCACCTCTCTGGCCACCCTTCCTCAGGTCTCTGTGTGGGCTCTGCATCCTCCTTCTTCCCCTACCGTGGAGGAGTTTCCCACAGTTCTGTGTTGACACTGATTCTCAGTCTCCACACTCTACTTCGCAGAGCTTTCCTTCCATGTAAACAGTTGCCACCTGTACTGGGTTGAAGAGTGTCACCCCAAAGTCATTCCTGCCTGCAACTTCAGGATGTAACCTTATTTGGAAATAGGGTTGTTGTTGCTATAATTAGTTAAGATGATGTCATACAGGAGTATCGAGATTCCTTATAAGAAGGAGGAAGGAGAGACAGACACACAGGGAGAACATCACGTGACAGCGAAGGTAGAGATTGGAGCTCTGCGGCTTCAAGCCCAGGAACACTAAGGATGGCTGACCACACAGAAGGTGGAGGGGATCCCTCCTCCCCCCATCCCCCCCTGAGCCATCAGAGAGAGAGAGAGCGTGACCCGCCACACCTTGATTCCAGACTTCTAGCCTTCGGAAATCAATGTGTCAGTAAGGCCAGTGTCTCTCTGAAGGTTTTAGGTGAGGATCCTTCTTTGCCTCTTCCTAGCTGGCAATCTTTGGCATTCCTTGGCCTGTAGGTGCATTGCTCCAATCCAGTCTTTGCCTTTGTTGTCACGAGGTGTTCCCCCTGTGTGTCTGTACACCAGTCATATTGGATTAAAGACCACCCTCATCAGCATGGCTGCATCTTAACTTGATTACATCTGCAGAGACCAGACTTCCAAATAAGGTCACATACATATGTTCCAGGTGGACATGAATTTGCGGGGGGAGACCCTATTTGACTTTTGACTGCAGTGACCCAGCACAGTGCCTTCTGATTGCAGATTCTTCCATATCTTTTTTTAAAAAATATTTCACTGAAGTATAGTTGATTTACAATGTTGTGTTAATTTCTGCTGTACAGCAAAGTGATTCAGTTATATATATATAAGTATATATATTGTTTTTCATATTCTTTTCATTATGGTTTGTCACAGCATACTGAATATAGTTCCCTGTGCTTTTTTGTATCTTTTGAATGTTGCCTATTAAATGTATTCCTAGCCACTCGCTAGTCACTCCACGCTTATTCGATGAGTATGTTTTAGCCTTATTTCATCGCAGAAGATTCAAAATCCCTAAAGCGAAGCACAACACCAATGGGGACTTCCCTGGCGGTCCAGTGGTTAAGACTCCGCACTCCCAATGCAGGGGGCACGGGTTCGAGCCCTGGTTGGGGAGCTAAGATCTCACGTGGCCCAAAAAACACCACAGCAAAAGCCAGGTGGTCAGCCCCAGCACTGCTTCCCCTTCTCTTTGAGCCATGATTGCAATAACTCCTGAGGCTATAAACCCTCTAAGGGCAGGGTTTTCTGCCCTTAGAAACTCTGCTTTCTTACCAATTGCAGTACCCAGGTCTTGGTACATGTTTGTTAACGAATGGATATAGGGATGAAAAGGGATGGATATAGGGATGAAAAGGGATGGATATTTCCTTCAGGCTTGAACGGGCTTTTGGAAATCATTTGGAGCACTGGCATATTTAGGTGTGAAGAATGGAAAATGAAAAGGTAACAGCCTACATGTATATATGCTTTTGACAGTCATAAAGTCCTTTTGCATATGATTTAATCTGATCCTCCCACACTCTTGAGAGAGCTGAGCCCCCCCAAAATCAAGATTCTTGCTCAAGTTTATGGGGCTAGTAATTGGCTGGTCAGAACCCAAATCTCCTTGCTACTGTTGGGCTTTTAGTCTTTCTGCTAAACCAACAAGTTTTGATGAAACACAGTCCTTCTTCCTCTACTCAACTCAGTCTATCAGGAAAGAAATTTCAGTGGGGAAGACCATTTTTCTCTTTGAAAATGAATAAAAGATACATATGAAAACAAGAAAGTAAAATTCCAATTTGATATGAGAAAAGCCAAGTGAAGGTTTTTTCCACCCTAGGCTAAAAGTTAACTTTATTTTTTTATTTTTATTTATTTTTTTAAAGAAGATGTTGGGGGTAGGAGTTTATTTATTTATTTATTTTTGCTATGTTGCGTCTTCATTTCTGTGCGAGGGCTTTCTCTAGTTGTGGCAAGCGGGGGCCACTCTTCATCGCGATGCGCGGGCCTCTCACTGTCGTGGCCTCTCTTGTTGTGGAGCACACGCTCCAGACGTGCAGGCTCAGTAGTTGTGGCTCACGGGCCTAGTTGATCCGTGGCATGTGGGATCCTTCCAGACCAGGCCTCGAACCCATGTCCCCTGCATTAGCAGGCAGATTCTCAACCACTGCACCACCAGGGAAGCCCCAAAAGTTAACTTTAGAATACCTAAATATTAAACATTCAATATTTAAAGCATTTGCTTAAAAAAACTGGCCCTAAGATGCTCAGATCAGATTATTCCTAATTGTTATTATGCATCACATTTTAAACATTTCTATCTTCCTATTTCTTACTCATGACACATGGTCATCGTTGGTAACATTTTCTATGAAACTCCAAATACAAATAAATGTTTTCATCTGGATGGCCTATATCAAGGGTTGGCACACTATGGCCTGTGGCCTGTTTCTGTACGGGCTGAGAGCTCAGAATGGTTATTACATTGATAAGAGTTGTAATAAGAACAAAGAATATGTGGCAGAGTATGTGGCTTGCAAAGGCTACATTTACAGAAAAAGTTTGCTGAGCCCTGGTCTATAATGATATTTTTATATTGTTGACCTGAAACAAATAGACTGGCGGATATTATGGGTTTATTCAGATTCAGTAGAGAATTGCAATTCAGTGTCTGCACCCTGAGGAAGTCCCCACAGGTAAGGCAAGGAGAAAGCTTTTATAGAGAGGAAAAGGAAGTTGGAAGGGCTGAAGTAAACAAAGAGCCCATGGCTCTTCATTGGCTGAGTCTTTGCCAGGAAAGAAGAGAAATCTTTCTTCTTCCTGTTGGGCTCTGTTACTGTCACAGAACAGGGGAGCGCCCCCTTCTGGTCTCCTGACAATTTAACTGAGGTTTCCATAATTTAAAAATCCTTGGGCCATATATCTGTATCTATCTGTCTAATCTATCTCTTCCTTCCTTCACCCCACAAAGGGTTCTATGGAAGCAGAGGAACTCCCAAAGGTTCTATAAGTTTTCTGCAAAATAAACTCCCTCAGCTGTATAGTCATAGTATCCGTAGCTTAAAAGCTGATAGAGAGAACAGAGAATGGAATAGTCAGGTGCATTCAATGAAAGGTAACGAGAAATGATGGAGGATCCTCCATGGAGGATGAAAGCCGATATGGAAGAGCAACCCTGGGTAAGAAGGATGATTACAATTTATATAGAGCTTCATATTTTCCGAGTGCATTTTAATTCCCTTTTATCAATTTTCCAATAACTCCTTGATGGTCTGTGTCATGTTAACTACAGAAAAATCAACCAAAAAATAATAGTCTAAGTAGATGCTAAGCGGTGATCTTTCAGTCTAAAAATCTGTTTTCTGGTGCTATATTGATACAGATTTTAAATATTCCTGCTTTCTCTGAGAGGTGATTGAACTGAGTTCTGATATCTGTCATTGTTGTGATTTCCTCCTCTGAGATTTGAAAATGGTCTTTAAGCTCTCAGAATCCCTCAGTTAAAGTGGGGATGCAAAAGCCTGGAGGAGAGAAGGGCAGAACTGGGAGGGAAGGCAAATAGAAAAGAGGAGTTTTGTCCCAGGTCCGGGCCTTCTACATTTGCTTTGTCCAAGACCCACACAACGCAGAGCTGACTTGGGGTGGGGGTGGGGTGCTGGGAGAAAGTGGAGGGGGAAGAGGGTGGGAGAAAAGCCACATACTTGAAACCCGGTGAAGCAGCAGAGGTTACAGGAATAAAAACGCCAGAGGGGGGTTCCCTGGTGGCGCAGTGGTTGAGAGTCCGCCTGCCGATGCAGGGGACGCGGGTTCGTGCCCCGGTCCGGGAAGATCCCACATGCCGTGGAGCGGCTATGCCCGTCAGCCATGGCCACTGAGCCTGCGCGTCCGGAGCCTCTGCTCCGCAACAGGAGAGGCCACAACAGTGAGAGGCCCGCGTAACGCAAAGAAACAAAAAAAAACCACGAGAGGCATTTGCCTAGACACCAGTATTCAAGATGCTCTTTTGACCAACTGGATAAATCCTCCCAAATTTATGTACTCAATGCTCCCCAAAGACAGCTGCGGGCCATTTTCTCCTCTGGCCCTTGGGAGGAAATGAGTATGCAGCACGTCACTCAAGTAAGAAAGACAGTGTGTGGTTTGCCACTTTGATGTGTTCCCTCCCCATCTCCTTAATTATTGGGCGGCTTGCTGGATGCAAACAAGCCTTTATTTGCCAAGGGAGAAGAGGAAAAGGTCGAAGTGTGAGAACCAGATCAATTACTCGCCTCAAGCTAATTCTTTTAACCGTGTGAGTAGCCACATGTTTCTGGGAGAATTCCAGCATAGACAGAAGACTTCTCTGTGGTTCTCTGTATTCGTTTGCTGAGGCTACCTTAACAAATTATCACAAACTAGGCAGCTTAAACAGCAGAAGTGTATGGTCTCACAGTTCTGGAGGCTAGAAGTCGGAGATTAAGGTGTTGGCATGGCTGATTCCTTCTGAGGGCTGGGAGGGAAAGATCTGTTCCAGGCCCCTCTCCTGGCTTGTAGATGGGCGTCTTCTTCCTGCGTCTCTTCATGGTGGCTTTCCTCTAAGTACATCTGTCTCCAAATTTCCCCTTTTTATAGGGACACTAGTCATATTGGATTAAAGCCCACCCCAGGACCACGTTTTAATTTGATTACCTCTGTGAAGGCCCCATCTTCAAATAAGGTCACATTCTGAGGTACTGGGGTAGGGAGGTTAGTGCTTCAACATGTGAATGCTGGGGAGGGACACAATTCTACCCAAAACATCCTCCCACATTCCACTATTCACTTGCTGACTTTTCCAACCTTCTGCCAATGTCCATGTTTTCCCTCACATCCCTGCCACCAGCTCTGTCTCTCTCCTTCCGTCCACAGGGATCACTGTGCCCTATGCACTGGGCTTTGACAATCCGTTTCAGACTTTCTCTCCATGTCCATTTCGACCGCCATCCTGGATGATTTCCACTGCATGTGGACAGCTGGTTCCACACCCAAACCCATGTCACTTATTTGACATCCTCTACATCAAGGTGATCGTCACCTTTGTTTCTTTTTAGCTCTGTAATCTGCTTCCCGTATGCAGTTTGGACCTTGGCAACCACATGAAACTCCTACACCCCTCTGAAATCTCACAGGCCAATATCCCACTCTCTGACACCACACTCCTGGGTCCTTTCAGCTCCCTCACTCACATTTGCCCATCAAACCTGCTGACAAAACCCTCTAGTCCCTCCCTGCACCCATCTTCCCAACTCCCTTCTAGCTGTTTCTTTTCCGGCATGTCCCATGTCCAATGCAGTAACCATGAGCCACATATGCTTATTTAAAGTTAAATAAGGTTTAAAATTCAGTTTCTTATTGTTCTAACCACATGTCAAGTGCACAATAACAGAGGTGGTTAGTGGCTACTGGATTGAACAGTCCAGATTCTTTCTTTTTCTTATCTTTAAAAAAATTTTTATTGAAACATACTTGATTTACGTTGTTGTGTTAGTTTCTACAGCACAGCAAAGTGATTCAGATCTATATCTATATCTGTCTATCTATCGTCTATCTATCTTCTTTTTCATCTTCTTTTCCATATGGTTTATCACAGGATATTGAATATAAGTTCCCTGTGCTGTACAGTAGGACCTTGCTTATCCATTCTATATATAATAGTTTGCATCTGCTCATCCCAAACTCCCAATCCATCCCTCTCCTCCCCTCCTCTCCCCTCCTCCTTGGCAACCACAAGTCTGTTCTGTATATCTGTGAGTCTGTTTCTGTTTCATAGATAAGTTCATTTGTGTCATTTTAGATTCCACATATGAGTGATATCGTGTCTTTGTCTGACTAATTTCACTTAGTATGATCATCTTTAGGTCCATCCATGTTGCTGCAAATGGCATTATTTCATTCTTTTTTATGGCTGTGTAATATTCCATTGTATATATGCACCACATCTTCTTTATCCATTCATCTATCAATGGACATTTGGGTTGTTTCCATGTCTTGGCTATTATAAAGAGTGTGAACAGTGCAAATTCTAGAACATTTCCATTATAGCAGAAAGATCTAGGGACAGCACCACTCTAGATCTCCTGAGTTGTCCTTTGAATTAATTTTTCAATTTTGAACAAATTTACACAATTTGTTGAGTAAATGAATAAACCCTTAAGTTTTTTACTTCCTTGTCCTTTTCCTCCCTTTCAACCAACAGCTACACAGCTGTGAATCAGTCCTACCTTCTACCTGTTTTTGTTCCTACATCTGCCTGTGCAGTGCAGCTGGAAAATTTGTTCAACAGGGTACACAGGTATCACTTCATGCTTCTCATCTATAAAACAGGGACAATAATAGTACTCATAAGGTTACAAGAAGGATGGGAATGAGATAATGCCAAAAAGTGATTAACATAATGTTTACCGTGTAGTAGCAGTTCGATAAATTTTAGGTATTATTATTGCTAAAAAAATTTTTTTTAAACCTCAGCTGGACCCTCGCATTGTCCACCATCCTCCTATTTTTCCCAGTAACTGAATCCCCACCCTTTTCTACTCCCAAAGAAGAGAGGTTTTTTTAAAGCTACTTCCCTTCCCCCGCTAAAAAGTTTTATTACATTCTTCTTCCAGCTCAGTGGAAGAAATTTTCTTTGTGGTAATTTTTTGTAGGATAAGATAGAGTTGCTTTAAGGTGGTGGTTTTTTAGTCTCTAAAACTGGCAGTAGTACCCGTCTTTTAAGACAAGGAAAAACAAGATGTAATTTCTGGAAATGCCTCTTGATAGAGTGCTGTATTAGTTTCCTATGGCTGCTGTAACAAATGACCATACATTTGGTGGCTTAAAACAAAAGAAATTTATTCTCTCATTGTTCTGGAGGCCAGAAGTCTAAAATCGAGGTGTTGGTGGGGCCCTGCTCCCTCTAAAGGTTCTTGCTGCTTCTGGTGGATCCCAGCACTTCTTGGTTGTGGTGCTGTAACTCCAGTCTCTGCTTCCTTCTTCACATGGCCTTGTCCTTGGTGTGTGTCTTTATATCTTTTCCCCTTCTGTATCTTATGAGGACACCCATCATTGGATTTAGGGACATCTCTCATTTGTACTTGTAGGATTTTTATTTATGGAGCCTGAGTGACGACATAGATTGGTCAATGCCACTGAAAAAAAAATTTATTACTTACATTTCCCAGGTGAAGAGGGCTCACCATGCCACTCAGGGCCGCAGGAGGAGCACCAGGTTTGGTCAGGAGGCAACAGTAGGGGCGGGGGGAAGCAGGAGAGGAAATCCTAGGTCTCAGTCTCTACCGGAGTTTCTGTGGTAAAGGCAAAGCAGGGCAGGGGAAACATTTTAAGATTGGCTGGTTTGAATAATCCAGTAGGCTTTGTGCTATAGGGATGGTCTCTAGCTGCCTGGTACCTGGCCCTGGGATGATTTAGAGCAGGGGAAATATGGCTTGGTGTGTGAGAGTCAAATACACAGGAGGTTGGGGCTATAGACTCAGGGTTGGTTGGTCTGCCTATGAAAGGTGTGCCCCTGAGCAGGTTGTTATTATCTTTAGGAATTAGCTTCGTCTAGGAGGGAGGGCAGTCTCTCTTGGGTCTGTAAGGCCTCCAGATGCTAGACCATCAAGAATGCAGAAAATAAGAAAATAACAGTTAATATCACTGGCCCTGTGATGAATGGATGCCGAATAGATACACCTGCTTAATCCAGGATGATGTCAAGATACTTTTTAAAAATAATTAATTAATTTTGGGGGGCTGTGTTGGGTCTTCATTGCTGCGCGTGGGCTTCCTCTAGTTGCAGTGAGCGGGGGCTACTCTTTGTTGTGGTGCACGGGCTTCTCACTGTGGTGGCTTCTCTTGTTGCAGAGCACGGGTTCTAGGCATGTGGGCTTCAGTAGCTGTGGCGCGCGGGCTTCAGTAGTTGTGGCACACGGGCTCTAGAGGGCAGGCTCAGTAGCTGTGGTGCACGGGCTTAGTTGCTTCGCGGCATGCGGGGTCCTCCCGTACCAGGGCTCGAACCTGTGTCCCCTGCATTGGCAGGCAGATTCTTAACCACTACGCCACCAGGGAAGTCCTCATGTCAAGATTCTTAACCCATCTGCAAAGACCCTTTCTCCAAATAAAGTCACATTCAGAGGTCTGGGTAGACATGTCTTTTTTGGGGGGAGGGCGTTATTTAACCCCCTACTAGTTTCCTACTAAGTGAAGTTTCTTAGTTACTGTCTCCCACTCTCCTGGGCCACCTCCTTGTCATTTCTTTCTTTTTTTTTTTTTGCGGTGCGGGCCTCTCACTGTTGTGGCCTCTCCCGTTGCGGAGCACAGGCTCCAGATGCGCAGGCTCAGCGGCCATGGCTCACGGGCCCAGCCGCTCCACGGCAATGTGGGATCTTCCCGGACCGGGGCACGAACCCGCGTCCCCTGCATCGGCAGGCGGACTCTCAACCACTGCGCCACCAGGGAAGCCCCTTGTCATTTCTTGGCTGGACTATCATTAAACTGGCCTTCTTGCCCCATCTGCTCTTCTCTAGTCCATCTTCTGGGCAGCATCAAAACGATCTTTCTAAAATGTAAAACTGATCACATCACTCCTCTGCTTAAAAAAGCATGCTCCTAACAAGTGGGACTGCATTAGCGCCATCGTTCTGAGTGTTGCAGGAAACATGTTGTAAAGGAAACATTTGCAAGCTTTCAAACTACAGAGCATTGGCTCCAATTTGTAGATTTAGGCAATTTAAATGCATTCATCTGGATGAATAACCTCACACTCTAACCTCTGAATTAATGAATTAATATCCCATGCTCCAGGTTCTACCCAGCTGTTTTCTCTAACTGGATGCAAATTAAATAGGTATATTTAGTAAAGTGAATTTGGAAACTCCACAATCCCTCAGAGAAACAAACTTTCCAACGTTCAATATGGCCAACTGCTTCCACTAGACCTGAGCATGCGATAATTTTCCTAAGTTTTCCACACTTCATCATAAATTGAGAACAAAGAACATGAGCTAGTACAGGATAAAGAAATGTAGAGCCCAGGCCTGGACCAAACTCACTTGAGATCACGCAAACTTGCTTTACTTTGGCAAATGCAAAAAATCAAGTTAAAATGAGCATTATTTTAAAAGATAGCTATATTTCAGTGTTCCTTATAACATGCCAGTCCTCAAGGATGCATTGGGAGTCACCTGCTGAACCACTTATATTTCTACAATCACTACACAGACCAAACTCCCAATGATTCATGAACCTTCCTTATTGGAAAGCAAATAATATTTTAAAAAATACAATTGTATCTCTGAAGCTCAGACAATAAAGGTTTAAGACACAAATCAGAAAGTAATCACCAAGTTGAACTTTTCTCATTAGGCCTGTTCAAGGCAGCCCAGCCAGACACCCAGGCATGTACCACTTGTGGGGATTGGACTCTTCATAGTGTGCCTTTTAATTAATTAATTAATTAATTAATTTTTGGCCGCGTTGGGTCTTTGTTGCTGCGCGTGGGCTTTCTCTAGTTGCGGAGGGCGGGGGCTACTCTTCGTTGCGGTGCATAGGCCTCTCATTGTGGTGGCTTCTCTTGTTGCAGAGCATGGGCTCTAGGGCACACGGGCTTCAACAGTTGCGGCACACGGGCTCAGTAGTTGTGGCTCACGGGCTCTAGAGCGCAGGCTCAGTAGTTGTGGCGCACAGGTTTAGCTGCTCCACAACATGTAGGAGTCTTCCTGGACCAGGGCTCGAACCCCTGTCTCTCTGCGTTGGCAGGTGGATTCTTAACCACTGCGCCACCAGGGAAGCCCCATAGTGCATCTTTGTAGCTTGGCTTTTGCTCTGATATATTAAGTTTCTTGAGATAGCAAGTGAAAGAAATTCAACTCAAATGGGTGTAACGTAAAGTGTGTTTTTACTGGCTCAGTAACTGAACAGCTTTAGTCATAACTGAATCCAGGAGGCCATCAGGACATTGTCCCTGTCGCCATCTTTCACCCTCTCTTCTGTTGGCTTCATTCTCAAGATGCCCGTCTCTAGGTGGTACCCTGGCAGTTCCAGGCTTACTTCCTACCAACTAAGCAACCTCAGTGGAAAAACTAGTACTTTGTTCCTTCAGAAACCCCACTCTCCAAAGTCTTAGGATTGGCTTTCACAAGCCTAATTTAGGCCACATTTCCAGCCCTAGTGATGAGAGCACAGTTCCATCTCTGTATTTTTACTCTCTGGTAGTACACGGGGAAGGATTTCATTTGTATGTAAATATATATATATATTTTCATATATACACACAAATATATATATAAATATATATGTATATATACAAATGTATATATGAATATCTATATAATGTATATATATTTATACATCATATATACACATATATACTGATTCATATATATACATATATACATACATATAATTCATACATGCATATTCACATATATGTATATATATTCATTCATGTGTGTATATATATATATATATATATATATATGTTGCCCTTTTTATTAGAAGACACAGCTTCTGAACTTTATCAGTCTTCATGTGCCGATTCATATGAGGTTCTTTTTTTTTATTGGAGTATAATTGCTTTACAATGTTGTGTTAGTTTCTGCTGTACAATGAAGTGAATCAGCTCTATGTATATCTATATCCCCTCCCTCTCGGACCTCCCTCTCACCACCCCCATCCCACCCATCTAGGTCGTCACAGAGCACAGAGCTGAGCTCCCTGTGCTGTACAGCAGGTTCCCACTAGAATCTATTTTACACATTACGTAGTGTATTTATGTCATACCTAATCTCCCAATTTGTCCCACCCTCCCCTTCCCCCACCATGTCCACATGTCCGTTCTCTATATCTACATCTCTATTCCTGCCCTGCAAATAGGTTCATCTGTACCATTTTTCTAGATTCCACAAATATGCGTTAGTATACAATATTTGTTTTTCTTTTTTAATAAATTTTATTTATTTATTTTTGGCTGCATTGGGTCTTCGTTGCTGTCTGCGGGCTTTTCTCTAGTCACAGCGAGCGGGGCTACTCTTCGTTACAGTGTGTGGGCTTCTCATTGCTGTGGCTTCTCTTGTTGTAGAGCACAGGCTCTAGGCGCATGGGCTTCAGTAGTTGTGGTGCCCAGGCTCAGCAGTTGTGGCTCGCGGGCTCTAGAGCGCAGGCTCAGCACTTGTGGCGCACGGGCTTAGTTGCTCCGTGGCATGTGGGATCTTCCCAGACCACGGCTTTAACCCTTGTCCCCTGCATTGGCAGGCGGATTCTTAACCACTGGGCCACCAGCAAAATCCCAATATTTGTTTTTCTTTTTCTAGTTTACTGCGCTGTGTATGACAGACTCTAGGTCCATAAACATCTCTACAAATGACCCAATTTCGTTCCTTTTTATGGCTGAGTAATATTCCATTGTATATATGTACCACAACTTCTTTATCCATTCGTCTGTCCATGGCCATTTAGGTTGCTTCCATGTCTTGGCTATTGTAAATAGTGCTGCAATGAACATTGGGGTGCATGTGTCCTTTTGAATAATGGTTTTCTTAGGGTATATGCCCAGCAGTGGGATTGCTGGGTCATATGGTAGTTCTAATTTTAGTTTTTTAAGGAAGCTCCATGCTGTTCTCCATAGTGGCTGTATCAGTTTACATTCCTACCAACCGTGCAAGGGGGTTCCCTTTTCTCCACACCCCCTCCAGCATTTATTGTTTGTAGATTTTTTGATGATGGCCATTCTGACCGGTGTGAGGTGATACCTCTGTTATGAAGAGACCAAGTAATGACATTCAGGCTTATTTGTAATGCAAATGCACCATCACCATAGAGCTTCAGGGACTGATTTGCACCTCATGCACCTTAGCACCAGTCTGGCTGTGAGTGGGCCATGAAGGTCAGCCCCCTCTGAAGGGCCGAGACCTTCCCTTCCCTCCTCGCTGCTTTAGGCCTGGCCTTTGCTAGAATCCCCCTCCCAACAGTCTGACGTCTCTGACAGGCTGGCAAAGTAAACTTTGCCATTACCAGTCTTATTTTCTCAGCCCTAGAATGGAGAAGCCACCGGATACTGACTTATTGAGCATAATTTTTGTCTGTGTTTTGAAAGCTTAGAAATATGTTCTTTGGACAACACACCTGACCTAAAACGCCCAGCATAGCACTGTACACATGCACCCATATCCTCACGCTACCCGCACAAACCCCACCCTCAGGAGGCTATCCACACGCACTGTTTGCAAAGATCTGTTTTTAGGACTGAACCATTAACAAAATCTTATCTTCATCCTCATAGGCTTATTGGAGAAATCTAAGATAGGATATTTGAACGGAAAGATACCTCCAAATCCATCTTCTTTCCTGTTGGTGGATTAAACCCTTCCCTACCATTTCTTGAAGATGGTCAATCAGTTCTGTTTAAGCATTTCCCCCGTGAGGAAAGTCACTAGTTAGAGATTCCCCAGCCCCTTTCATTGTGGAAGAGTTTGTATCATGAGAAAGTTCTCTCCTGTATTGATCTAAAGTTGCTCTCTGGGACTTCCCTGGTGGTCCAGTGGTTGAGACTCCAAGCTTCCACTGCAGGGGACACGGGTTCGATCCCCGGTTGGGGAGCTAAGATCCCACATGCCAAAAAAAGTAGATAAATAAATAAAATAAAGTTGCTGCCTCCCTAACACCCGCCTATTCAAAAGCAGCAAAGAAAGTTTTGAGGAACTCTTTGTGCCTCTTTTTAGTAATAGATCAGAGTTTGCACTTCAAACAATTTCTTGAGTGTCTCTTTACAAGTCAAAGGCTCATCATCTTTATTTCGGATCAGTAACAAGGCACGTGTCTGGAATGTGTATACGATTTCGGTATAAACAGTCCCCACCCTCATGTATCAACCTGACAAAGTCTAGACTCAAGAGTTTGTTTCAAGAAGAAAAACAAGTCAGCTATGATAGAAAGAATCGCCAGTCTATAAATTGTGCTGAGGTGTGTTTATATAACTAGATGCGAGTTTAAATAAAGCAATTGAAGAGTAAACCTAACTACCAGTCATAGTTGTAAAAGCAACCTCAGCAGAGTTGGCGGAAAGGGCAGGTTACATTTGCCTTGATCGCGCACATAAGCAAACACAGATTTCTAAGCTGATGGCCGGCACGTCAGGACATTGCTTCCAGGGGGTAAGTGTCTTCATTTCCATTCTCATCTTGAGAAACTGAAGTTCAAAGAGATGAATGACTGCTTCAAGTCAGACAGAGCCCTGATTTCAGGGGCCGGAGTACCTGTGACCACTCTGACCTCATCCAGGTGACGACTGTCAGCTGATTCATAGGAGCCTGTTGATTCAAGCCAGTACCCCAAAGCTACTTGCCGTCTCACGAGACAACAAGCCTGCTTGGGGGTACCCACACTCCCTGTGAATTGTCATCAGATTCTTAGAGATGTCTGTGTCATCCCCCTGCCCCCGCTCCCAGCCCATGGACCCCTAGAACTTCTGATCATGGCTCAGCCATCAGTCAAAGTTTCTAGAGAACCAGGGACATGATTTGCTCTGTGATTTTGATTTATGCTAAGGGTCAAGCAAAGACAGAAAAGGAGGACAGAGGGGCCCGAGCAATATATTCAAGTAATACACTAAAAACAAGTCCGAAAAGCTGTAGGAGGAAGTTTGTGGGGTTTATAAGCAAAATGAATGCTGTATATAATTTCATAGCCATGTGAGAAGTGTCATTTTAAGGCAAGCTGTCTTATGCTGTATGTGTATGATTACAAATACAAACTATATATCAAATGTATGTCTTTGAGACCTATAATCTATTAATATGAGATGCTGAAACGATTTGGGGTCCTCGCTGAATTTGTAATTAGAGAGGAACAAAGTGGACAGAAGGGCTAGGCTGGCGGCTCAGAGATGCAGGTAAATGTCATTGTTCAGAGTGCTGACATCTCACCTGGACCACTTTAATTAGCGCGCAGTTGGACGTGCCTCTCCTTTTCTCTAATCCATGCTCTCCAGGGCCTTGAGAGAAATCTTTGGTGAAAATACTTCTGTGGCTCCTCCGTGTCCCTGGAATAAAGACCTCACTTTTAATATATCACTTAGGACTCTCTGAAATCTGGCCTTAACGTACCTTTCTAATCCTATCACCCACCATGTCACCAGACACCAAATATTCTCCAATTATGTGTTAGGATCCACCTAAGACTCTCTTGTTCATGAAATCTTTAAACCATGGTGCACTTTCCTACAGAAATCATCTTTAAGGCAGAATTCTGTAAGGGCAGGTTGTATCTTCCAAAGATGGCCACCCCTACATACGTGTCCCTTATGCTCTTCCTACTGTGTGGCTGACATCCATCCCATTGAGATGTAGGTCTTTGTTCATTCCCCTTAAGTCTGGGCGTAGGCTTGTGACCACCTTGGTCAATGGAGTACAGTGGAAGCAAAGCTGTGTGACTTCCAGGCTAGATCATAACAAGGACAGAGCTTCTGTTTGGTTCCCTCTTGTGGGATGCTTGCCCTTGGATCCCAGCTGCCATATTGTGAGGAAGCCCAGTCCACACAGAGAGGCCACGTGTGGAGGTTCTAGCCAACAGTCCCAGTCAGGCCCTCAGCGGACAGCCAGCATTAATTGTCACACGTGCGAGTGACCAAGCCCTCAGATGATTCCAGCTTTCACCCCAAAAGCCTTCCAGCTGAGGCTCCAGTCCTTGTGGAGCGGAGATAAATCTCTGTTCCTTCTGTGACCCACATGTCTGACCCACCGAAACTGTGAGAGATAATTAATAATAATTGTTGCTTTAAGTCACTAAGGTTTGGGTTAATTTGATATGTGGCCATAACTAACGAATACAGTGCAGTTTACTGGGTTTTACCCAAACCAGGTAACAGATTCTGGTTGTTGGTAGTCAGTATCCAATGCAGAAAATTTTATGTGAAGGTACCACCAAAGGCCTTGGAATTATGGGCTTTATAGGAAAAAAAGAGAATATTTGAATCTTAAGAATTAAAGGTGTGTGTGTGTGTTTGTGTGTTTAGTGTTTTGTTTTGTTTTCAGTACGCGGGCATCTCACTGTTGTGGCCTCTCCCGTTGCGGACCACAGGCTCCGGACACGCAGGCTCAGCGGCCATGGCTCACGGGCCCAGCCGCTCCGCGGCATGTGGGATCTTCCCGGACCGGGGCACGAACCCGTGTACCCTGCATTGGCAAGCCGACTCTCAACCACTGCGCCACCAGGGAAGCCCTGTTTAGTGTTTTAAGCACAAGTACACATAACCGAATACAAATGCTGGTCAGCGGAGTTCTGCTTACAGCCGTCAGTTCCTCTTCACTAAGCCGTGGTGAGGACCTTTAGTCACTCAGGCGCTGCGGAGAAAGTCACGCTTGGGTTTACATTCCTGCTATTTGCACCTGAGCTGCTCCTCTAGGTGTCCTTGCGATTCTTTCTCCAGGCTGTTTGTTGTGGCGTTGGTTGCTTCTTGTTTAAGGATCTCATTACTGTTTTCAGACCTGTCTCCGTGTCCGCCAAGGATGATTGCTCAACTCGGCTTCAACTTCCAAAGCTTCATCCATTGATTTGCTCTGTTAGAGATCTGACTCATTCTTAATGTCTACATAGTGTCATTGTACAGATGTTCCAATGATTTGTTGATGTTGTTGTTATCTAATTCCTAGGTTGATTTGCAATGATTTTCATCAACAAATGCAAATACGCCATGGTTTTGCAATATCCCACGGGCAGCCAATGTTCACTTGTACTGTTGCTGTCTTTTCTTGCTTTTTTCTCTGCTTCTCTGTCCGAGGGTCACTGGTAACATGCAGACATGCCCCACGTGCTTCTTGCTAAGTGCGTTAATTAATGCTGTGGTTAAGGGGGACGGAAAAAGTCGTGGTTAAAACAGGCTGGGAGAACATTTGAAGACCAGTGAATCTTCATCGCATAGCTGAGAGCTAGCTGTCGTCTGCTTCAGGGCCCCAGTTCTCAGGCAACCGACTCTTGATTGCATTGTGAATACAAACATTCGTGGTGGAGGATAGGAGGAAACACAATCTAAATAGAATGCCTTTATTCTCATACATATTTTAATTATGCTGAAATAAGGAGGGATCTAATTTGGGGAGATTTCAATTACTTTAGGGCAAAAAAGTGAAACTTACTGTGGAGACCCAGCAGCCTGGCCAGCTCGCCCGTCCTGCTTCCTGCCCACCCTTCAGCCCACATTCTCAGGAGGCCGCAGCACAGTCACCAAGTGGAATAAGAGAGCACGGCAGAAGCGGCTCCTGGCTGGACGTCGGTCTTATTTTCCAGGCTAATAGCTTTTCCAGGGAGAAAAGCTTCGTGGTGGTTTGGCTCTGACGTTCTCGCTGCTGCAGTACTGAACAGCAGCTGAGAGCCTGGGCCCTGGGGTCCCCCAGACCTAAGTCCAAATCCCACGCCTCCCACTCGCTTGCTGTGCGTGGACAAGCCACCGAACCTTCTAAGCCTCTGATTCCTCTTGCTGTCTCTCAGATGAGGATAATTATACCAGCCTCATGGGATACTTGTGAGGATTAAATGAGGTCATGCTGATAAAATGTGTAGCAGAGAGCCTGGCACATGGCACACCCTCAAGAAATACTAATCCGTGGCTATCAGAGCTGTGACAGACTATTCTTTTCAAATTTCTCCTATTACAAGTGAGGCAACTGAAGACCAGAAAGGTGAGATGACTTGCTCAAGGTCACATGACTAGCTAGAGTAGAATCTAGTAATCAGAACCAGAGCTTACCTAAACCCCAGACATAAAATGGATACAAATGAGGAGACAAATATGTATCAGTGAAAGTACTTAAAAATTGTTTTTAACGTGGCAAAGTATACATAACATGAAATTTACCATTTTAACCCTTTGTGAGTCCTGTGGCATTAAATACAATCACACTGTTGGGCAACCCCCCCCCTTCCATCTCCAGAGCCTTTTCCGTTTTCCCAAACTGAAACTCTGCACCCATTAAAACAACTGTTGATTTCCTTTTTTAAAAAGTTATATACATATATTTTAAAATTACGTTTTTTTGTTTGTTTTGTTTTTTGTTTTTTTACCCCTGCTGTATCAAATTCTCATGTCATAGCACACCTGCCCCACTGGTTCATGTAAGGTCCCTTAATGTACTTTTTCTTTTTTTTTTTTGAGTCATCATCATTTCTAGGTAGTTTTATTTATTTATTTATTTTTAACATCTTTATTGGAGTATAATTGCTTTGCAGTGGTGTGTTAGTTTCTGCTTTACAACAAAGTGAATCAGTTATACATATACATATGTTCCCATCTCTCTTCCCTCTTGCGTCTCCCCGTTAATGTACTTTTGAGTCAGAAAAAAAAAATATTTTGAATTGGGAAAATAAACTTCCAGGGTATCCTAGCACATAGTTATGACTTAAAAATCTCACAAGTTCCTTCTCTTCGCCTTCAGCTATTATGCTTTCTGTTTTCCGCTCCCTGCCCCTGGGTTGCACTTGCTCTGCTCCGGGGGCTGGAGACGAGCCCTAAATTCTCTAGGGTTCCGCTCTTTACGGTGTGTATTCTCACTCCAGCCACTGCCCTCCCTCCTCTCCAGGATGCTTCAGGCACTGTGGTCCCTTATCCAGAGTGTTCCGCACTGATGCCAAAGTAGTGATTAAGGGAAGCAAGGAATGTGCTCTCTCTTCCCAGGAAAGGGCTGAATCCTACACAACACATAGAGGAAAATAACAGCCTCCAACCAGCAATAGCAACTCACACAGAGGAAAGCAATCGGCATGCAGTGACCGCCCAACTGTTAAAGCTAAATCTTTACTTCTCAAAACCAAAGTCCTGCCGCTGGCTGCTCTCCTGGGAAACCGAAGCTGCAAAGGCTGAAGGGTCTGTTTATGTGAAATATGTTGCTGCCCTGCCGGCGCGCTCCCTCCCTCCCTCCCTGGACTGGGTTCATATCAGGCCTGACACCTTCAAAGCGGATGTTGATCCCGACCAACGATGTCCCAGTGGCCATCTTGGACACCTCCCTGTATGTCACCGGGGTCCGGAGTGAGAAGGTTGTTAAGAGGTTGAGAGCTAAAGGAAACAGAACGTTAAGGTGCTTAAACTGGCAATGCATCCCAGCAGCATAAACCAACACAGTGCCAGTGATCAGAGCAAACAATTATCACAGCAGAAGACACTAGGTCTATTTGCCCACAGCTGTGACTCGCAGCTGCTGGGACCAGAGGCTTCCATGGGATCAGGCCGAGGGACCCCAGAGAATGACTCAGCCTGGGTTCCTCCTGCCGCCCCAAGGTGCCACTGCAGGCTCAGCTGGTGGAATGTTCAAGAAGGCTTCATGCCTTTTCTCAACAACCAGGACTGACTTTCATCATAAATCTTTGAGCCATGCTCTTCGGTTCCTCTCTTTGGAATTGTTAGTGCTTCTTAATCACTTTTCCCCTTTAAATCTCAATCACTCATTTATAAAAGCCCTGACCTAAATGTAAGGCCAGAAACTCTCAAACTCTTAGAGGAGACCATAGGCAGAACACTCTATGACATCAATCACAGCAAGGTCCTTTTTGACCCACCTCCTAGAGAAATGGAAATAAAAACAAAAATAAACAAATGGGACCTAATGAAACTTCAAAGCTTCTGCACGGCAAAGGAAACCATAAACAAGACCAAAAGACAACCCTCTTTTGTTGTCTTTTGTTGGGAGAAAATATTTGCAAATGAAGCAACTGACAAAGGATTAATTTCCAAAATTTACAAGCAGCTCATGCAGCTCAATAACAAAAAAACAAACGACCCAATCCAAAAATGGGCAGAAGACCTAAATAGACATTTCTCCAAAGAAGATATACAGATTGCCAACAAACACATGAAAGAATGCTCAACATCATTAATCATTAGGGAAATGCAAATCAAAACTACAGTGAGATATCATCTCACACCAGTCAGAATGGCCATCATCAAAAAATCTAGAAACAATAAATGCTGGAGAGGGTGTGGAGAAAAGGGAAACCTCTTGCACTGTTGGTGGGAACGTAAATTGATACAGCCACTATGGAGAACAGCATGGAGGTTCCTTAAAAAACTAAAAATAGAACTACCATATGACCCAGCAATCCCACTACTGGGCATATACCCTGAGAAAACCATAATTCAAAAAGAGTCATGTACCACAATGTTCATTGCAGCTCTATTTACAATAGCCAGGAGATGGAAACAACCTAAGTGCCCATCATCGGATGAATGGATAAAGAAGATGTGGCACATATATACAATGGAATATTACTCAGCCATAAAAAGAAACGAAATTGAGCTATTTGTAATGAGGTGGATAGACCTAGAGCCTGTCATACAGAGTGAAGTAAGTCAGAAAGAGAAAGACATACCGTATGCTAACACATATATATGGAATTTAAGAAAAAAAAATGTCATGAAGAACCTAGGGGTAAGACAGGAATAAAGACACAGACCTACTGGAGAACGGACTTGAGGATGTGGGGAGGGGGAAGGGTGAGCTGTGACAAAGCGAGAGAGAGGCATGGACATATATACACTACCAAAAGTAAAATAGATAGCTAGTGGGAAGCAGCCGCATAGCACAGGGATATCGGCTCGGTGCTCTGTGACCGCCTGGAGGGGTGGGATAGGGAGGGTGGGAGGGAGGGAGACGCAAGAGGGAAGAGATATGGGAAGATATGTATATGTATAACTGATTCACTTTGTTATAAAGCAGAAACTAACACACCATTGCAAAGCAATTATACTCCAATAAAGATGTTAAAAAAAAAAAAAAGCCCTGAATTCTGTCATGATAATATCAATAAGAACAATAGCTTAATGATGAGCACTGACTTTGCGCCAGCATTGTATTACGTACATTACATTCCCCACACATTTTATCTTCACAACAACCCTGTGAAACAAGTAGTGTCATTATCGTACCATATGGAAACTGATGCATTGCGATCATAAGTGACTTGCAGGGTCGCAGAAGCAGGAAGCAGAGAGCTGGATACCAGGCCAGGCTTCTCCAGGTCTGCCACTCTTTCTGGACCCATGTGCCTGAGAAGGGCATTTCCAGGCAGTGTGCACTGGTTACGGTGGTCATGTCGGCGAAGTTCTACAAGACATTGAAAACTAGATTTTTATGTTGGGAATAAATATCATTACCAAGGCTTTAAATATGAGACAATAAGATGTATAATTGCTCTAGTAGCCAAAAACTGTCATACTAATAAAAAGCCTGATTTAAAAAAAAATTGTGCTAAAACACACAGAACATTTATTACTTTAACCATTTTAAAGTGCGCAATTCAATGGTATTAATTACATGCACAGTGTTGGGCTACCATCACCATTGTCTAATTCCAAGCATTTTTTATCACCCAAACAGAAACTCTACCAATGAAGTAACAACCTCCAGCCCCTGTTAACCTCCAATCCACTTTCTGTCTCTATGCATTTGCCTACTCTAGATATTTCATATAAGTGTAATCATACGTTATTGTCCTATTACATCTGGCTTATTTCACTCAGCATGTTGTTTTCAAGATCCATCCATGTTGTGGCACATGTCAAAATTTCATCCATTTGTATGTATATTCTGCGTTTTGTTTATCCTTTTATTTGTTGGGTCATTTCCACCTTTTGGCTATTGCTATGAACTTGGTGTACATTTTAATTTTTTTGGCCATGCCGTGTGGCTTGCAGGATTTTAGTTCCCTGACCAGGGATTGAACTCATGCCCCCTGGCAGTAGAAGTCCGAACCACTGGACTGCCAGGGAGTTCCCCATGGTGTACACGTTTGAGTTCCTGTTTTCAATTCTTTGGGCACATACCTAGGAATGGAATCGCTGAGTCATATGTTAATTCTATATTTAACCTTATGAGGAATTTTCTTTTTTTTTTTTTTGCTATGGAAATAAATAGGTTTAAAAAAGAGGTATGCTGCAACTGCACAGAGTAGATTTCCTTGCTATGATTAAAAACCAAACAAAACAATCCCATTTGTGGTTTAGAATGGCAAGAATATTCTTGAAAATGTATTTTTAATTTGATAACACAAAGTTAAGAAGTGAGTGGATTGTTACAAAAACTGTGTTTAAAATCCAGCCTTATTAGAAATCTGTGGTTGTATTCCAAGGATAGAGTCTCTCCGTTCTAGAGGTGGTGTTCGAAAGACAGCAACTGGCCCTGCCTCCCTAGCAATTTTGTAGGGAGATGCTAGGCCTGGGGAGAGGCTTAAGCCTGGGAGGCCAGGGGCCTGGCCAAGGGAGGACACAGTTCTGAGCAGGTGGGAGGAAGGGGCACTTCTGAGACCCTGACTCAGGTGGAGGCTGGCAGGGAGCAGGGACACTGGCTTCTGTCTGAAGTTACTCCTTGACCACCCAAAGGCTGCAAGTGAATTAAAGATGAAAGTTCATGGAGCTTCCTTAAAAAACTAAAGATGGAACTACCATATGACCCAGCCATCCCACTCCTAGGCATATACCTGGAGAAAACCATAATTTGAAAAGATACATGCACCCCAATGTTCACTGAAGCATTATTTCCAATAGCCAGGACATGGAAGCAACCTAAATGTCCATCAACAGAGGAATGAGTAAAGAAGATGTGGCAATGGAATATTACTCAGCCGTAAAAAAGAACAAACTCATGCCATTTGCAGCAACATGGATGGACTTAGAGACTGTCATACTGAGTGAAGTAAGTCAGACACAGAAAGACAAATATCATATGATATCACTTATATGTGGAATCTAAAAAAAGAGTACAAATGAACTTATTTACAAAACAGAAGTAGAGTCACAGATGTAGAAAACAAACTTATGGTTACCAGGGGGGTAAGGAGGGGGGAGGGATAAATCGGGAGATTGGGATTGACACATAAACACTGCTATATATAAGACAGATAACTAACAAGGACCTACTGTATAGCACAGGGAACTCGACTCAATACTCTGTAATGGCTTATATGGGGAAAGAATCTAAAAAAAGAGTGGATATATGTATTTGTATAACTGATTCACTTTGCTGTACACCTGAAACTAATACGACATTGTAAATCAACTATACTCCAATAAAAATTAAAAAAAAAAAAAAAAAAGGGACTTCCCTGGTGGCGCAGTGGTTAAGAATCCACCTGCCAATGCAGGGGACATGGGTTCAAGCCCTGGTCTGGGAATATCCCACATGCCGCGGAGCAACTAAGCCCGTGCGCCACAACTACTGAGCCTGCGCTCTAGAGCCTGTGAGCCTCAACTACTGAGCCTGCGTGCTGCACCTACTGAAGCCCGCGAGCCTAGAGCCTGTGCTCCACAAGAGAAGCCACCGCAGTGAGAACCCTGGGCACCGCAACGAAGAGTAGCCCCCGCTCACCTCAACAAGAGAAAGGCCACGCACAGCAACGAAGACCCAACGCAGCCCAAAATAAAATAAATAAATAAATAAATTTATTAAAAAAATAAAGATGACAGTTCAGAGCTGCTGGTGATCTGGAGTTTGAGAAAGCAGTGTTGTTGGGAAAACCCTGGATTCCACTGCTGAAGGCAACTGAGACCTGTCTTGGCAAAACCACCTGATGGGTCCTCAAGCTCCTTTGCTGCCTCTGAAATATCACGGTAGAGCTTTGTTCTTTTCTCAGTTCAAAGCACTTTTTCTGCCTGTGATGACTCAGTGTGTAGGTGGGGGGCCGAGTCTCTGGGGACACAGCTGTAACTGTGGCCGTTCTGATGCCTCACTGTCGGCCTGCATAGCCCTAACCAGGTCACGTGAAAACGGAAACACCCTTAGCAGATGGGTAATAAAGTGACAGTGGATTAAATTCATTCATAAAGCGCACCGTGAGTGCCTTTTCTCCCCAGTCCTTTTCTCAGGGCGCCTCGGGTGGCAGACGAGGACCAGATTGTTCTAGAGAGGCTGTCTCAGGGGAGGGCATCATCAGCTTTCCTGGGAGCCCAGGCCCGGCCCTCCCGTTGGTCGTCTGTGGGCTTCACATCTAAAAGGTGAGGCCTCTGAGGGAGCAGGTAGGACTCTTTCCTCAGGGGTCAGCTCCCTGTGTGGGAGTTTTTTGCCCTCAGAGGTCCTGGTGGCACCTGCCCTCAC
Source organism: Delphinapterus leucas (assembly GCF_059928025.1). Taxonomy (NCBI): domain Eukaryota; kingdom Metazoa; phylum Chordata; class Mammalia; order Artiodactyla; family Monodontidae; genus Delphinapterus; species Delphinapterus leucas. The sequence continues at coordinate 81,718,180 of NC_143140.1, read as the reverse complement.
AGCTTGGGGCAAACCCTGGTAGGGACCCCAGAGCCGGCAGGCACTTTGCAGGGCTCCCTCCAACTCCTTTTTCCCACCATTCAGACTCCAGCACGTTACTAGATTCCACCCCTCAGGCTCGCAAGCCTCAACCTAGATACGGTACAGCTGATCCTAGAACAATGATGCAGGGGCGGGGGGTGGCTAAGTGTGCTGACCCTCCGCGCAGTTGAGATTCCCGTATAATTCACATGGCCCTTCACATACATTGTCCCTTTGAATCTGGTTCTGCATCCATGGATTCAACCAACCTCTGACCAGGTAGTACTGTAGTATTTACTATTGAAAAAAACCCACGTAGAAGTGGACCCTCATAGTTCAAACCCATGTTGTTCAAGGGTCAACTGTATTTGAGCAGATGGAGGAAGTCTTTAAGGGAAAAGTCTTATTCTTTTAACTTCACGAATTATTCTCTCTGCATTACTGCTGACCCCTGGACACACTTCAGTCAATGTGAGGTGAAGTATCCATCCTTCACTGCCATTTTCTACCAACCTCCAAGGCAAGCCTGCAATTTTCCCAACGGAGCCTGACTCAGGGGTTCTTCTCTTTGTCCTGTTTCCTGCTGCCATCTTGGGCAACTGTAATGTCCATGTTGATAAGGAATTGGTTAATTCATTCATTCAACAACAGAAAAAACTTTGAGCAGCTTCTGCTAAGGGCTACTAAGCACTGATAAAATAAACTGCAAAGTGGAGGCCAGACTTGAAAGTTCCCTGAACAGATAAAGCCAGTTAAGCTGGGAAAAACTAAGTTAGCTTATCCTGTAACACAAGTGACATTAGCTTGGGTCGCTTCTTGTAAATGCCTTTGAAAATCATAAATGAAACTCAAACTGTTTTCCAAAATTGGCATAAGATAACCATTTTAACCAATCCCCATCATTAGGAAAAACTTCAATGCTATAACCAATCACTGTAAAAAATAAACAGCCTCCAAATTTTCACTATATAAGCTGTCCTATATAACACATACTTCTGAGCTTCATTCCACTAATGTTTTGAAAGCTCCCAGTTCGTGAACTGTTCTTATGTGCACAATAAACTCTTACTAATTACGATTTTATTGATCTGATGGTTTGAATTTAGCTGTTTCTGGATTTTTAAAATATTTATATATTTGGTTGCGTTGGGTCTTAGTTGTGGCATGTGGGCTCCTTAGTCGCTGCAGGTGGGGTCCTCAGTTGTGGCATGCGAACTCTTAATTGTGGCATGTCTGTGGGATCTAGTTCCCAGACCAGGGATTGAACCCGGGCCCCCTGCATTGGGACTGTGGAGTCTTAACCACTGTACCACCAGGGAAGTCCCATTTCTGGATTTTTGACATCAGAAATAGAAATACTACTATCAGTAATAATGATCAGGAATCGTCCGTTTGTCGTGCATTACATTTTGCAGTGTAGTTGCCTACCCGTGCTGTGTGAAGTCCTTATCTATCCTGGCTGTGTCTGCCTAGAGCCCGGCCTTGGTACCAAGCACAAGATAAGAACTTAACACTGAAAAATGTTCGTTAAATTTAATCGAATACCCTATAAAAGATGCTATTCATCTCTAGGTACAGTGATTCAGAGACAATTCTGTAAAACCACAGAATTTTGTTGTTTGTTGTTGTTGCGGTACGCGGGCCTCTCACTGTCGTGGCCTCTCCTGTTGCGGAGCACAGGCTCTGGACGCGCAGGCTCAGCCACTCCGCGGCATGTGGGATCTTCCCGGACCGGGGCACGAACCCGTGTCCCCTGCATCGGCAGGCAGACTCTCAACCACTGCGCCACCAGGGAAGCCCCCGATTTAAAAAAAAAATAAATTTATCTATTTATTTTTGGCTGTTGGGTCTTCATTGCTGTGCGCGGGCTTTCTCTAATTGCGGAGAGCGGGGGATACTCTTTGTTGCAGCGCACGGACTTCTCATTGCGGTGGCTTCTCTTGTTGCAGAGCACAGGCTCTAGGCGTTTGGGCTCAGTAGTTGTGGTACTCAGGCTCAGTAGTTGTGGCTCTCAGGCTCTAGAGCACAGGCTCAGTAGTTGTGGTGCATGGGCTTAGTTGCTCCACGCCATGCGGGATCTTCCCAGACCAGGGCTCGAACCCGTGTCCCCTGCATTGGCAGGCAGATTCTTAATCACTGCACCACCAGGGAAGTCCCAAGACCACAAAATTTTAAACACGACTATCCTAAAAATATATGGGTGGAAATATTACCAATTTCGCCATTAATTTCTCTGTTTTGATCCCACAACTCAGGTCTAGGACCAGAGTCAGTGCCCGTGATGTCTCTTTGCAGTCTGTGCAGGACTGGTAGGTTTGCCATACGCTTCCATCCTCAGTGTGGGAGCTCTGGTCACAGGGTGTAGAGAGAGCTCTGCCTCCTAGGACAACACTTGCCCGCTTTGGTCACACTGAGGGGAAAGCCCTGGTGTGGGGAGGTTGGTGGCCGTGTGAGCCAGGGCACAAGCTCCGTGGTAAAGTTACTGTCTTCTTAAACACATTGGAGACAGCCTCTCTGGCACTTAACTGGATAGACCGTGGCCTTTACTCACTTATTTCCTATGTCTGTTGTTATCCAGGTGGCTGTGAGTCTTCATCTAGACTGTTTCTCATCCTCCCCACAAGGCTGGTCTCTTTCACCCTCAGTCCTCACGGGACAGTTGACGCGGCTCAAGTCTGGGACCTGCCAGCAACCGTCAGCATGGATGAGGGACATTTGCTCAAATCTCTGCTCCTGCTTCAAAATCTGCTAGGAACTGAATTTTTCATGCTTGATTTCTCCTTTAGGAACGATCAATACCGCCAGCTAATTCGGGGCTTTCATTCTCAGGTTGCTTGCCGACTTCGTTGTTAGGGTTTGAATGCAATTTCTCTATCATTTACCTTCCTGTGTTTGCACTGGAACACACCGTGGTGGTGAACAGGAGCCTTTTGGGGGGGGACAGCATCACATTTTTTTACCCTTAAAACCTGTGTGTTCTCAGTAGCTGCTTTGAACCCTCTGAATCTTTTTTAAGTGTTTTGAGTCACCACGTCTACAAACCAGCTTCTATAAACTTTAAAAAAAATTTTTAAATTATTTATTTATTTTTGGCCATGCTGCACAGCTTGTGGGATGTTAGTGCCCCAACCAGGGATTGAACCCGCGCCCTCGGCGGTGAACGCATGGAGTCCTAACCACTGGATGGCCAGGGAATTCCCAAACCCTCTGAATTTTTTAAAATAGGGGAGCCCCAAACCATTTGCCGGGTAGCACCTTCTTGCTCCCAAATCAATTGCTACTCTCTGGAGAAGAGTGCTGCTTCTAAGAGCATTTTTACCCCTAGCTCACTCTGCAGAGAAGGGGGCCAGTCTTGGGGTGGAAGGCTGCAGATGGAATGCTATTTCCATGCGCTGTGTCCTGAGGTTCCAGGAGGACCTCAAATATCTCATACAGTGTGTACTTTCTTTTTTTTTCATGTTGGCCGGGGCTGCATCTGTCACTTTTGCCTCTCTGAGCTCAGATTTGTCAGAAACCAGAACCCACCATAGATTCATCTTATTTTCCCTCCTCCGTCCTCACCACTCCCCCTCCCTCTCCGCCAAGGCTCAGCCCTCCCCCTCTTCAAGCCAGCTCCCGTCTCGCTGGCTGTTGCCAGGTGAGTCCCAAATCCCTCATCACTCTACAACTATGGCCTCCCACCTCCCCTGGCTTCCCTCCTCCCTAATCATTTAGCACTTAAGTGCATTTTTCTGTTCGTCTGTAGTTTGTTGTGGACGTTTCTGTTTCTGTCACTTCTGTTTATACGTATTTACAGTTAGTTCAATTATCTGTTCTAATGGCTATCGAGGTGGCATGAATAATTTAAAAATAATTCACATTTCGCTTTGGAATGCCTTTCTGTCCTCCCATTTGAGTTTGGGGATGTCTGATATTCTGGGAATTCACAGTTCAAACTCAGTAATGAAGCCACAGTAGAAAATGGCTTGGAAGGAAGTTGGGGTGTTATTCAGCATCTTTTCCCCTGGCCCCTGAAGCATCCTTTGGCTCCCAGCTCCGTGATGAAGTTGGAAAGCATCACTTCTCATATAGTTGCCTAGTTCTGGCCCCAGCAGAGCCTTTCCAGTCCCTTCGGGGTGTCTGTCTCAGCTGTTTGTCTGGTACCCGTTGTCTCTATCAAGGGGGAAGGTAAATCGGTAGGCTGGCTTGGAGGAACACTATCAGGGCTCATGTAATTATCTGGGGAAGAAAAATTCCTTAATTGTAAGACTTTGCCAAGCGAACATTCATTCAATATGTCTGCTCAGTGCACACACAATTGTTAACCAGTCTGATTACTTTGAAAAATTGTCTTTGCAAAATCCTTACTGTAAAATACGTGAGCATCATGATCTATGACTGAACATACTAACCGGCTTTAAGCTAGCAGGGTCCTTTCACATAAACAGAGATGCCCACACAGGCTTGAGTAAACAGATGACATTCACCGTGGTGAGCCCGGGCAAAGGTTTGCGGCCCTGACCACACCACGAGAAATATTTAAGTTTAGCGGATTTGTTACATAAACACTCTAACCTCAGACTCAGTCTGGGCAATTCCATCGCCCTCCTCTGAGCTCTGCCCTGCCAAGACAGAGGAGACAAGGGCTGTTTTCAGAACAAACCTGCCTTGAGTCTCATTCTAATCGTGGGATGAAATATGACTGACAACGTATCTGAAAGGTTGGATTTTTTAAAGCATTTCAGGAGACTTAAATACAAACCTAGGGTGCTAAAGAGAAGGGAAGCCTTGCCACGGAGTGTGAGTTTATGAAAAACTCAAAAGCATGGGTATAAACTCCCTCTGGTAGGCGGGTGGAAAGCCATCCCCCACTGCCTCCAGGATCCTCCCCGTGGCTTCTGGGACCATTTTGCCAGCACCCCTCCCCGACCTTGATCATCCTCGTTAATCCACAGAGCCGAGTGTGAGGCCTTGCCTGGGTAGGCACTCAACCCATGCTGGATTATTAGACACAAGTCTAGGATGAGAGATCCTGAACTTGGCTGGCCTCATATATCTCTTCGTTGTTCACAGAATCTTCCTAGGAGGTCTGTGGTTCCTCAGATGGTTTAAGGATTCAGCTTGGGGCGGGGGGTGCTTGGGAGCCTGGAGAAGCCACAGCTGAGGAAGGGAGGAGAGAGATGCTATGAAAAAAACCAAACTTAATTCCTTGGCTCTGAAGGGGTATCGGGAATTGAGAGTGCCGTAAGGATGGTGCATAACATTTGGGTAGGGCTGCCACGGGCCAGGAGACGGACTGCTAGAAATGTGTACTCTGGCTTTCAACAAGTCTTTGCATAGCACCTTCTAAGTGTGAAGCATCGTGCTAGGCACAGTGGTGATACAAAAGTGGAGTTTGGGTTAATTTTTAAATTGAGGGTGCAGGAGGATAATTTAGTGAATTGTTTAAAATACTGATTCCCAGGATCATTTCTAGAGAGTTGAATATACTAGGTCTAAGTGAAGGTGGGAAGCTACATTTTTTCCTTTATTTTTTGCAGTACGCGGGCCTCTCACTGTTGTGGCCTCTCCCGTGGCGGAGCACAGGCTCCAGACGCGCAGGCTCAGTGGCCACGGCTCACGGGCCCAGCCGCTCCGCGGTATGTGGGATCTTCCCGGACCGGGGCACGAACCTGTGTCCCCTGCATCGGCAGGCGGACTCTCAACCACTGCGCCACCAGGGGAGCCCGGGAAGCTACATTTCTAACAAGCATTGCAAGTAATTCTAATGCAGATGGTCCTGAGACCAGTTAAACAAACAAATCGTGATTCTAAAACCTATAAGTAAAACTAGCCCACCCAAATGCTTGGGAGTCTGCTATTAACTGCCCAGAGAGGATTTCGATGTTCAGCTAGCTCATATGGATTTAGCTTACCTTGAATACAGTGGCCATGGCCAGTCACGGTGTTGCTCCATGAAGTGTTCATTGTAGTCTTGGACTCAGGAAAGCAATGCTAGGTTAGGTGGCTGCACTTTGGACCTGAGGAGGATACTTACCCCAGAGCCTAAGCAGCACAAAGAAAGAGCATTAGATTAACTAGGAAGACAACCCACACTGATAAGGCTGAGATCACAGGAGGATGGCACAGCAGGGCATTTCATTCTTTTTTGTCTCATGTTGACGGCTCAACCACATGGTCCTACTCCATTTTCATGAAGTATTTTCGCCATCTTTCTTGGTTCATGACATTCATCTTTTGTCCTAGAATCAACCATCTTACTGAGACCTGAAGGAAGGCCCAGAGTCATCATTAAGAATGATTCTCTGGGGCTTCCCTGGTGGTGCCGTGGTTGAGAATCCGCCTGCCAACACAGGGGACATGGGTTCAAGCCCTGGTCCGGGAAGATCCCACATGCCACGGAGCAACTAAGCCCGTGCGCCACAACTACTGGGCCTGCGTGCCACAACTACCGAAGCCCGTGTGCCTAGAGCCCATGCTCTGCAACAAGAGAAGCCACTGCAGTGAGAAGCCCGTGCACCACAACAAAGAGTAGCCCCTGATTGCTGCAACTAGAGAAAGCACGCACACAGCAATGAAGAACCAATGCAGCCAAAGAAAGAAAGAAAGAAAAAAAAGAAAGAAAGAAAGAAAGAAAGAAAGAAAGAAAGAAAGAAAGAAAAGGACGGTTCTTTGGACAATCCCCTGAATCTATGGTTGTTTTAATGCAAGTTCAGAACATGGTGCAACTGTGGGTAACATCCCGCGGACAGCTGCCAGGTAGGGGGACTCTGGCCTTTCAGGAAGGAACACAGCTATTTAGTGCCTCATATCCAGTGACCAACGGTGTCTGCCCAGATCTGCGGACACTGGCTTGCTCTCAGGAAGTTTGTGGGGTCTAGCAGAAATCTTGCCTATCTCTTGATGGCTAAGGGCTTGAAACTAAATCAGATCTTCGAATTGACCAATAGCTCAATCTAAAACTGAGTAAGAGTTGTTCTCAAAGTGTGGCATGGGGGCCTGTGGGCAATCTGCCAGGGACATGATGTAGGCCATGAAATCTGCCCCATGATTTCTGAAACTTTTGGTATTTATGTATCTCAATAGTTTTTCACGACATGAGCTAAAATCCTTTGCTTAACGAAATCCTCCATTGGTGTACACTCCCGACACCAACTGGATCTTACAACTCCATTCAATTCAGTTCTGACACTCACTGCGCAGTTAGTGCAAACCCCACAGGTTAGAAAGCAGGGTCCCCAACCAACAGGACTGCCTCCCACTTCCAACACCAGTCACTGGTGTCAGCAAGTGGGCTGACACATGCTCAGTGAGGGGACGGATGAATTTGCTCAGAAAATACTTACTGATCAACTACTACCTTCCATTCCACTACTCTGTGGGTTTGGGATACAGTGGGGAATGCCCCAACACGTTCCCTTCAGTCATGGACCTTGTACGTCGAATTCCTTTTCTTTTTAAGACATTCTGCTTCACACGTGGTAGCTGCCCAATAGGGGTTTGTAGAATAAATGAACTAGTCAATGAATTAAACAATGTTACTCAACAATGGTAAGATCCCTTATCAGGAAAACCATACAGTAAAACTTGTAATTTTGTGGGAATGGCATTTGTGGTTACCCTGAGCCAGTGGTCCCCAGAACTAGGATGCAAGCTGAGATTCTGTGTGAGCCTTGGGGAGACCAGGTCAGGTAGGACCTTGGTTGCCAGGGGCAGCGTCTAAAGCCATGTGGGAAAGTTTGACCCCAAAGCAGGGCAGGGGTGGGAGCTCAGGAGCTGGCCCAGGGATTGGGGTTGCTAAGCAAGCTCTACATTGACACAGCACTCTACAGTTTCCAGAGCTTCTTCTATCTCGTCTGCGTTAGGCTTCAGAGGGCTCCAGTGACAAGTGCTACCTGGGCTGCTCCCAGAACAAGGATCTCAGATAGAGGAGCCCTGGAGCAGGGACCCTTAGGGATGGCTTGGAGCACAGATGCAGATGTATTAACATCCCAGAGCATCACAACAGGCTGCAGGATTTAGGAGGTTAGAATTTCATACAGTCCCTGGCGGTCATCACCATTTTGGTACCATAGATCCCTTAATCAGTCAGATGAAGTCTGTGTAGCCCTCCTCAGAATATCTTCAAATGGACAATAGTGAAATGCAGTTATTAAAATGTTGAAAAAGTTATCAAATTTGATTACAGCAATATATGTGGCTCTTGACACATGAAAAAACAGGATAGTGGCACATCTGCCTTGTTAGATGATGTGCTACTGTGATGCGCATAATCGCTACTGTGACTGTCTGCAGAAACTGTAATATTAGAATGCCGGTGACTTCGACCGCGACAGACACAGGTACTGTGAATATTGCTGTGATTTGCTGCTGACATTCATAATCGAAGGAAATGTTACATTACAGTTAGAGGTTAGTGAATACAAAGATGTACTTTTTTCCCCATCCAAGTTCATGGACTCTTAGATTTCAGCACTATCCCTTGTTTAAAGTGTAGCTATAAGAGTTTTTTGGGGTCCCTCGATCCATGGCTGCATTAAAGTCTAAGGAAACAGTGAAGCTCTGATTAGTAACCAACTGTTCTGCCACAATGCTCAACTTTTTCGGTGGATATGGATTACAGGTTTTTAACAAATGCTATAAAAGTGCACTTATTACTTAATTTTTACTCCCTTGTACATACACATTTATACAAAAGCAATGGACAAATATGTGTAGGTGGACTTTCTTGGAATAAATAAAGTAAGCTTCATACACCATCTTGTCTATCGGCAGGTGTAAATTATGTTAAAAAACAGTCCCTGGGTAATGTTAGACAGGAGGATTCTCTTTGAATATCTGTTGTGAAGAACACTGATGTATTGTTTTAATGGAGTCAGCACATTCCAGTTAAAACAAAGAGAATAACCCTAGAAATAGAGAAATAAAAAGAATATTAAGGAATGGATTGGCTAATTGCCTTGCCGCTACTTTCCTGAGTCCCCATTCATCTCTCCCTTGCTTTTTGTTCATCACTATGGTGTGTTCCTCTGTCAGCTTTCAGAAGATCCTTCTGGTCTGGGTCTTGACCCTTGCAGGTGTTACTTCAGAACCCTGAGCAGAGAGGGAGCAAGGCCATACGTCTCTGTGTGCCATGGTGGTCACTGTGGCCCTCACCGTTTCTGGTCTGTTAGGAGTTTCTTACATTGCAGTTATAGAGGCAGAGAGAAATCAGGATCTACCCTTCTCGGGAAGATTTCTGTCTAAAACCCACCATGCCAAAGGTTATGTGATTTTTTTGTTTTTTTTCATGCCTTGGCCTCAGAAGAGATGGTAGGTAACTAGCTCTTTTCTAAAATAACGTCTTCTCCTGCCCGTGAGTGCCTCGGTCATCCTGAGTTCATAAGCCCATTAATTAACCTGCCAAAGACCTTTCTTCTCAGTGGAGGCTGCTTATCACTCAGCAGGAGTGCATCCTAGTAGGGTTAGTGCATGAAAAGAAAACAAATCCATCGGAACGTGAGTTATGACATCTAGGAGTTAAAACGAGCCCACATGATGGGAAAACCGTGGAGTTCCCAGCGACACCTGGATTATACGTCCTTCGGTGTGAGTGTTGAGAAGCTCTCCCACATCTGTATTCAGGATGCTCTTTTCTTCCTCTCCTTTTTTTCATGAATTGGTGAGTTGCCTGGTGAAAGTAGGTAAGGAAAGAAGTCTCTGGCCTAAAGCCCTTGGAACATAGGTTTGTAAGATTTTTTTTTTTCCCTAAAACGTTTTCAAAAATAGAAAATGAAACTTTAAATGGCAGAGGAAAATAACAAGCAGAAGGGAACTGCTCAAATATCACTTTGGGGACTTCCCTGGCAGTCCAGTGGTTAAGACTCCGTGTTTCCAATGCAGGGGGCATAGGTTAGATCTCTGGTGGGGGAACTAAGATTCCACATGCTGCTCGGCCAAAAAATGAAATGAAAAGAATTGAAAAAAAAATTAAATAAAAATCATTTCGCGAGAAAGGCTGCTCACTGGGCACATTATATAGAGAACGAATTGACTGTGAACCCTCATAATCTTGAAATAGATTTATATATCGGAGATGCTAGTTCACTGTGTATTCGGACAGGCATACACGCAAATAAAAGGCAGGGACGGGGGTGAGGTGGGGTGGATGACAATGGGACTGTGACACTTCAGAAACATGAAGCAGGGCTTCCCCGGTGGCGCAGTGGGTGAGAGTCCGCCTGCCGATGCAGGGGACACGGGTTCGTGCCCCGGTCCGGGAAGATCCCACATGCCGCGGAGCGGCTGGGCCCGTGAGCCATGGCCGCTGAGCCTGCGCTCCGTGACGGGAGAGGCCACAACAGTGAGAGGCCCGCGTACCGCAAAACACAAAGAACAAACAAACAAACAGAAACATGAAGCAAAATTATTCTCAGGACAGACAGTCTTTGCGTGGGGAGGCTTTTTACTTATTAAACAGTGTTTTGGAACAAATTAAACTGCACATAAAGATACATTATGGGCAGAGCAGCTAACAAGCGGGGTCACTGAGGGTGCAGTACAAGAACATGGCAAGGGCTTTTGCAGGATGTGCCTGGGGGACATTTAAGATATTTATGGTGACTACTTTACTGATACTGCTTAGAGGACAATCACTGCTTGTTTGTTCCTGAATCCTTGGTTTTGTCTTAACTTTTATGTAATTTTATATTATTGTAGGGAAAAAATGGAAACAAGAGAGGGTCAGGAACAATTTAAGGGCTGGAAAAATGAAAAAACATTTGCCAAACACCCGACCTTTAAGGGTCACTTCTCTTGCCCTATGGGCCTGTGAGAGCTTAATGGCCATTGAGATTCATTCATCTGTGGAAGAAACTAGCATAAACCCATCAGTTTCTAGGTAAGTGATGTAAACTTCCCTGGCACTGAAGAGTAGTTCTGGATATAAAATGTATTTTGTTCCAAAGGATATTGCCACTTTCCAGCAGTCAGAAGATTTCACAACTGACCTGATGTTTCTCTGTTATTTTTTCCTTGTTATGTTTATAAAGCTCTCGTTGCATTCACAATTTTCCAGGAAATCAGTGTCAGGTTGACAACCCCACCATGAAAAGCTACCTCTAGAGAGCAGTCAGCGAGTCTTATCTGGCACTGAAAGCTTGCTGGTTGGTTTTCTACATACATGTTTATTTTCAGTTCAAAGACAATATAGAAAACTCCATCGTGGAAAATGTTACCTTTTAGTTCACACTCTTTTAATCCCCCAGTCCCCATAAAATAAACATTCTAAAGTGTAAGCAGTGGGAAATAATGTAAACTCTGCGGAAACAGAAAATAGTTTCTTTCAGACTTGGTGGAGGTCCTTTTCCTGAACACTACACTCTGTTACAAACAGAATTCATCTTGAACGAAGAATAAATCTTTGGCCTATTTCACCATTTCCCCAGCATTGCGTAAGAGCATATTTCAAATTCACTTTCTTCTCCAACTGCAGCAAAAAGGCAAAAGGAGTAGTTTGTGTTTGTGGAGCCTGAAAAACAGGAAAAAAAAAATATTTCGGTGGTTTAAGAACAGCTTTTTTCCTCTGGTGTCAAACTGTTCATATATTATAGCTCTAAAGCTGGAGACCACAAGAAAATATAAGAGCAGACAAGTGATGCTATTCACAAGACAAGGCTGGGATCATTGCTTGGAATCTTTTTACTTATGAGCAGTGGAGAATCCGATTCTGCACCACTTGGGACCGAGCCAGCATGGACACAGCAGGCAGCAGTTCTGAATTTCCTAAAAGATTTTGCTTGGGGACCGTGGCTGAAATTCCATGACTTCTAAATTTGGAATCTACAAGTTTCCAGGATCCTGTTAAGTGAGAACATCCAGGATTTTAGATTAGCAAGCCTGTTGCCTTGGATTTCAGTTTCTCTTTTATAGCAGGCAGAGAGAGCAAGGTCTGAAAAATGCATTTAGGACAAGAATGGAAGTGAGTGAATCTGGAATTTCTTATTATTGTTTAAGCTTTGTTGTTTTCCCGCAAAGGGTACTAAGACTCTCTGTCACTGTGAATTCTGCAATCTCTTTAGAAAAAGAAGTGATCAAGCTACATTTTAAAAAGAAAAAAGCAAACAAAACACCTAAGTACCAAAAAAAAAAAAAAATCATCAGGAGAAATGTAAAATACAAGCACTTGGCCTTTGATCTGAATTTATACAAGGAGGAATTTATCTCCTTGGCCAAGAGTTCAAACTCGGCTGGAATACAGCGAGCCGGCCTCCCACGGATGAGGGCAGGGTCTGGAGCCAGAAGGGATGCTTTATTAGCTTCAGAACAGAAGACGGTGACAAAGGCAGGGGACTAGGAGTTTCAAATACTCCCCTGATGTCTGGTTCAAATCAGGGAAGTAAACAGAAAACAGAAGCATCGCAAGCATAGTAAACATTAACAAAAAGAAAATATCTTTGACGTTAGGAAGGGAGGTCTGCCTGGTGCAGACCTTGCCCCTCCTCTCAGTGACGCGCCAGCCTCCTGTCGGTGGCTCTGGTGACCCTAGATACGAGGTACAGTGACTACTGGGGAGGGAAGGTGGGAGAGACGAGGCTGGGCTCGGTGGAAGACCCGTGGATTGACCACATGACCTCGGTATCAACAGTTTTTATAGTTAAAGAGGCTTAGAGTCTGTGGTTCCATATTTTCAGAAAACTCAAAGGGTTGGTAAAGGTATAGAAAGTCTGAATATAAATTTAAAAAAAAATCAGAAACACAATAGCGAAGGTGCAAATGAATCAGTTGTTCACTGTTTATTCAGTGGGGAAAAATTTTTTTAAATTTGATTTAGTGTTAAATCTTTTGGAAGATAGAATATATAAGACATCCAATCATGGTATGTGAATAATAAGAAATTACAAAGTGCCCAGGCAATGTGAATGACCAGAGGCAGAGACTGGAGTGACGTGGCCACAAGTCAAGGGCTGCTGGCAGCAGCTAGAATCTGGAGAAGGCAAGGAAAGGAGTCTCCCCTGGAGCTTCTGGAGGGAGTGTGGCCTGCTGGCACCTTGATTTCAGCCTGCTAATACTGATTTCAGACTTCTAGCCTCTAGAACTGTGAAAGAATCAATTTCTGGTATTTTAAACCACCAAGTGATTTGTTATAGCAGCCATGGGGATAAAACACACACACACACAGACACACACACACACACACCCATAAGGGGAGTTCTCTCCTATTTATTAAACTAAGACAATTTCATTGTATTTACCCTTATGTTAATTATTGGTAATGGCACTTGGTTCTTGGCTTCCCTGTGCTGACAACCATCTTGTTTTGGTTCCCACTGTTGAATAACAGAGGTTAAAGTTAAATACGCTACCAAAGTGACTTTATTATAAATTTATTTATTTTATTTATTTATTTTTGGCTGCGTTGGGTGTTCACTGCTGTGCGTGGGCTTCCTCTAGTTGCGGCGAGCGGGTGCTACTCTCTTCATTGCGGTGCACGGGCTTTTCATTGCGGTGGCTTCTCTTGTGGCAGAGCATGGGCTCTAGGCGTGTCGGCTTCAGTGGTTGTGGCTCGCGGGCTTTGTTACTCCGTGGCATGTGGGATCGTCCCGGACCAGAGCTCGAACCCATGCCCCCTGCATTGGCAGGCGGATTCTTAACCACTGTGCCACCAGGGAAGCCCCTGAAAGCGACTTTAAAGTAAAAACGAAGTCAACCTCAGTAGTATTTGTAAAGTTGATGGCGACATATTTTGACAATTTTTTTAAAACCTGAAAAGTGAATAATTTAGAATCATTTATATCAAGAATTTTTTTTTTTGAGATTTGCTTTTGAATTGAGGAGAAGTAAGTCTATTTATTTCTCTTATTAGTGAAGCTGTATGATAGTCACTGGGTGCTTATTAACCCGTTTGAATGTCTGATAAAAAATGGCTTCTGCAAAATGGAGAAAATTTCAAGTTCATAGCATTTGGTTAAAACTTTCACCTTACCTTGCAAGTTCTAATTTTTTCAAACCAACTGGTAGATTATAACTAATGACATAACTGAAGCTTTTCTCCAGGCTTTTCCAAAAGCGCATCCAAGCTTTTCTCATTGACCTATAATTTCTTATATATTATATTAACCATGTGTAAATTTAGAGTTATTAGAAAATTCATATTTTTCCAGAGTTTGATGAAATATTATTTTTCTTGCTTTATTTAAAAAAAAAAGTATAAGATGATTAGATCCACTGCCTCTTGGGAAGTTTCTTTTAAAAGGGAATTAATTAAGAATTTCACAACTGTTAAGCCTCAAAACATTCCATTTTAGTTAGATAACGGAGATTTAATTATCACCATCTTTTAGAGATGTTAAAGATTCCATTTTAGATTTAATTATCACAATCGTTTATTTAAGTAGCTTGGGCTTCCAGCCTATTTTGGTTCCTGCCTGGGAGTGGGAAAAGGGGGGCTCCCTCTGTCCCAAGGACAGCTTGGGGTGAGGAACTGAGGACTTTTTCTTGAAGCACAACGGTTATGAACAATTTTTGAGCTGCTTCTTGAAAAGACAGAGTTTCAAAATTAAAATCAGAGAGCCCTGGAGCTCCCCCAGGAAACCCTGAAACTCTGTGGTTTACAACCTGGGGATAAGAGGCTCTGTCCACAAGCAGCGTCTGGAGGTTAATTTATAATTATTAAATATCACTGAAAATTTCGGCTCGAAAGGAAGTTTAGGGAAGAAATGAGCTGGTATTATACTCCTTTTTGCGTGTGCAATTCAAGAAAAACTATTATAGCAGGGCCAGAGTCAATTTGATTCCGTACTAACCACAACTTTGCACATCAGAACAAAGTAAGGGAGTGTCTGAATCCTTCAGGAAATCTGCCAGGCTTTCTTGAGTTCATTTGAATCCTGCCAAGGCCCAGAAATACGATGAAGCTTCAAAATGAGAAACCCAAAGTGGGGGGGGGGGGGGAAGAAACCTCCAAATCCAATTATCTTCAAACAAAAGACTGACCAGTAATGTCACAGGATCAGTTTCACTGGGACAAACAACTCATTTTAATTAGTTCTGTTTGGTAACATCCAAAAGAATGAATCATGCCCTTAGTCTAACAATAGCAAAAGCACGACAGGGAAGCTTTGGAAAAAAGCAGCAAGAGCTCAAATTCTGGTGATCCCCTGGCACCTCCCGCTCATACCGTTTCCTAGAGGGTGAGATAAGCAGGGAAGGTGAGGAAGTAGAAGGAAAGACAGCAGCCCGCAACCGAGTGGCTTCTTCCATGTGCGACACGTCACGTCTGCAACACATTCTGCAAGGAGTAAGGAGGGTGATGCCCTGCAGCTGAGCCCAGAGAAAGAGCTGGAGCCTGACCACGATGTGTGCCAAGCAGCCCACCGGACATTTCCTCTCCTGATGCTCAAATCTGTCTGAGCTATCATCCAAGCTTTAACATTTGTATTTTGTGCATTTTTAATAGCCACAGACCTGTGACTGTTAGTAGGAGTGGTCCCTGCCTGCCGTATGTGAGAGGGGACAGGAAGCAGGAAGAATGTCTGCGGGATCATTATTCTGAAGGATACCCGAGAGGGAATGTTTGCTTTGGACAGTGGTTTTCTCTTACAGCACTAGATGGTCTGCGATTATTCAAGCAGGGTCAAGTGATGGGGTTTTGAAACACTGCCTACCAAGCCTAGAACAAGGTTTGGCGATTCACACAGAAGAAAGAACCCTGGATAATTGAGTGGGAAAATGACATTCAATGAGAGACTTAAGTAAGAGATAGCTCTAGTATAGTCTGACTGAAAAGAATTTTGACAAAGTCATAGCTTTTAATACTCAATTATCTTTTGTTATTAAAAAAAATCACCTGGTTATCCCCAAATTATGGGTCTGTTCAAAGAGCTGGTTATCATCTTCCAGAATGGGCCAAAGTTCATTTACCCCGTGAAAATCTTTTGGTTTAGGAAAGAAAGGATGGGGTGAGACCGAGAGTAAGCAGATCTGGGTTGAGTCTTGGCTTTTGTACTTATCAGCTGTGCAACTCAGGCAAGTTGTTGATGTCTTTGGGCCAGAGTTTCCGCAGTTCTGAAATTTGAGGCCAGCATGACATGTGACCGTGGATGGCAAAGCATTTCCTGCTACAGCTATGGAACGAGAGGCAGGGCTGAGTAGTGGAAAGGCAGTATTATTCCTCTGCTATCTGGTGGATCAGGGCCATCCCTCAGCTACCCCCTCTTGTGACCACAGGGGACAGGACAACACCTGCCTGCAAGGGGTGCAGTGACGGCCCACAGGAGGTGCTTAGAGGGAATCCCCAAAGCCAAGTGTCTCGACCCCCAACCCCTGCTCAGTCTTTGTTTTTTGTTTTTAATTCTTTTTTTTTTGGCCGCACCCAGCAACATGCGGGACCTTAGTTCCCCAACCAGGGATCGGA
Organism: Delphinapterus leucas; assembly: GCF_059928025.1. Classification (NCBI taxonomy): domain Eukaryota; kingdom Metazoa; phylum Chordata; class Mammalia; order Artiodactyla; family Monodontidae; genus Delphinapterus; species Delphinapterus leucas. Next base: position 81,701,787 of record NC_143140.1, on the reverse strand, counting down.
CGCATGCCCCCTGCAGTGGAAGTGTGCAGTCTCAACCGCTGGAGGCCCCCCTGCTCAGCCTCTGAACAAAGTCCAGAGGGATACTTGTCAGAGAGCTTGAACACAGGGACTTAGATGTAGGTACTGGTAAAGCTAAGGACACGCCACCTGGCATTACCTGAGCCCCAACTGCAATAATTAAGGCATAAACGCATTTATATGACCTATTTGGAGAGCAAATAAAAATGGACCAAAAGGCTGGAAAAATACTCATCTATCTGAGAGAGATGACAGAATTACACACACTTGTTCTGGAGAAAAATGACAAGTGGCAGAAATGTAGCATAATGGGTTGACATGACAAGGGAAATTAGTCTGGACAGGGGTCAACTCAAAGTTTAAGAGGAATGATATTGTGATTTTCCCAAGGCCTGGCTGGGAAACCCAAGACATTCACACACACACGCACATGCACAGTCATTATCAAAAGACCAAAATAACTCTGTTATCAAAGGTCAAGTTTATGGGCTTCCCTGTTAAGTTAGTCTCCATTAGTTCATTTTCTGGAGTTTTCCTTTTCAGACATGACAAAAGATTTGAAATGTGATTGTGGTTAAAACTAAATACAAAAAAAAAAAAAAAAACAACTAAATACAGCTCCCACTCGTCAGCAAAAAACGCATACAAACACCACCAAACAGCACACACACAACGCAAACCGAACAATCCCACAACTTGTATTAATGTGTCTCTTACCTTCCTCATCAGAGCCTAAGTCTTCAGTGTTTTAGTAACAAAGACTTGCAAAAAAAAAAAAAAAAATCTCCCCATGTTCACTACTGATAGTCAGACAAACAAATGCAGGAGTCCTGTATGCTTGGCTTAGGGCGTAACTCAGGGACAACTGGAAAGGAGGGTCTTTAGTTGAAGCAAGCTCATCTGGAAGGTCCAGAATGTACTGGCAAGAGGGACGGGTGCTGGGCTAAGGAACCGGAGCAGGAGGCAGTAGGAAGAAGGAATGGGGGCGTTTATGGGGAAGGAATGCGTCTTGAGAATATGGTGAGGAATTGTCTGATATATGGGATGGGGAAAAAGCAGCTCCAAGTCTCTGAGACTTCTGATAGGGAGTTTCCCAGGGAGGAGGGTTGCGGGGGGGGGGGGGGAGTCCTTTTTCTTCGTGATGGGAAGCTGGGACAGAAGCCAGCAGGTGTGCCTGTGGCTGCAGGACCGAGGCACAGACGTGAATGAGACCAAAGGCCCCCCGCTGTGGGCCGCCTAAGCCAGCGCCAAGACAAGCCCAACCCTCTTACACTGCGCAGACCCTGAATCAAGGGCTCTAATTTCTGCTGCCCTGTCCTTCCTGTGACTCACAGGACCCTTGGAGTTAGACGATCTGTCCCATCTCTATGAATCTTTTCAGTGGTATGAGAGCCCAATCCCCCTGTTGTGCGACAGTGTTATGGGTTAGATTGTGTCCCCAAAAGGTATGTTGAAGTCCTGACCCCTAGTACCTCTGAGAGTGACCTTAACTGGAAATAGGGTCTTTGCAGATATAATCAAGTTAAGAAGAGGTCAATAAGGTGGGCCGCAATTCAATGCAACTGGTGTCCTTTAAGGAAGACAGAGACACACAGGGAGACAGAGGAATGTCAAGGATCAATGGGCACCACCAGGAGTTAGGAAGAGGCCAGGAGGGATTCTGCCAGAATCTCAGAGAGTGCATAGCCCGGATGACACCTTGACTTTGGACTTCTGGCCTCCAGAACTGTGGGAGAACAAATGTCTGTTGTTTAAGCTGCCCAGTTGTGACACTGTTATGGCAGCCCCAGGAAATGAGCATACTGGAGCCCTCTATCACATGATTCTAACTCTGTACCAAGAGATACGTGGGATGAAGGTATAGTTGGTATAGTTAATGACAGAAGACATTAGTTTTAATTCTCGAAAAAGAATAATGAATTTACAGGGCTCCTTTGTTATAGCAAGAGATGCCTGAAAACAAATCTATATTCAGAGACGGTGTGACTGACTTTCACTGGAATCGGGTCCAGGCACACCAAGGACCTGACCATCTCACTGCATATCCACACCCAGGAGTGACCCAGGGCATGGCTGTAACCTGGTAGGAATTCACAGTAACCAAGTGAGGAAATTACTTATCAGACCATTTCTGTAATAAATATCAGAAAACCCAAACAAAATAAAACTAAAAGAGATTTGAACTAGGGAAAAAAGAAAGAAAGAAAAAGTAAAAAGCACAATAGCCTACCTGAATTGAGTCCTGTGAAAGTCCTGTTCACTTAGAACAAGCCTTTAACTTGCTCTGTTTCCGTATCAAGATCGATGTCATAGAAGCAGGGCCGAGTCGGCAGTCCTGGCATGGTGCTCATCTGGGGGAGAGAACAAAAGATTATATATTAGCCAGTGCTGCAAGGGGATCACGCCGGACACTGTACATCTAACGACATAAACTAACTATATAATTCAATTCAGCCTCATGTAACTTTGGGTTATATATACATGTATATTTTTAAATTCACCATCTGCTATTCCAATCTTTGTTTAAGGAAATGAAATCCCTCCATGGTCCCACAGCATACCATAGCTCCAAAACAGTGATTTTCAAACTCTTTTTACTAAGTCAAATCTTAATGCTGAAGCCCAACAAAGATAAGCCCCTCTGGCTGAAGGGGACAATGGGTGTGGAAGGAATGAATAATGAATAACCCCCAAGACACATTTCGGTAAAATCTTCAACTCTTGGAGCACAGTTTGAAAACTCCTGTTCTCCAGATAGCTGGCCTACTTTACTAGCAGTAACTGTTGTTTATTGAGAACCTACCATGTGCTAGGCACTGTGTAAATGCTTTTTTTTGCATCGTCCCCCAAACTCAATGAGGTAGATACTTTTATCGTTTCCACGTTACAAGGAAGGAAATGGAGGTTTAGAGGTGTTAAGTCATTTGCCCAAGGCCACACAGGTAATAAACAGCAAAATGGGCAATTGGACTCCACATTTGTAATCTCAGACTACTCATATAACCACCACCACCACTGCTGCCTCCACCACCGTTTGGGCACTCTATACTCAGGATTTTACACAGATAATAACCTGAGTTCCCCATCACCCTTAGCGGTAGGCACTCATTTTAGCCTCACTTTACTGATGAGGACAGAGGACATTTAGGCACAAAGGCATGGGCTCAACGATACACAGCTGGTCGGTGGTGGAGACAGAATTAAAACCGGGCCTGTGCTTCTCACTGCTTTGCTGCACTGCGTCTAGATCAGTTTTGCAAAAAGCGCTTTGTCCACCTGCACCAGAGACCCCCGGTGACGAGCTGGGGAAGCTGGCCGGTTTCCCCTGGTGATGCTGACACACTAAGCACGGGTCTAGAAGCCGGAGTGTGAGGATTTTGGATGAGCTGCTCTTTATCGATTTTAGTATTCCCACTTCTTCTCACCAGCCTGGAAGTTCTCAACACCAAAGGAACCCAGATAAGGCCTCTGTCACAGATCTCCGGTCTCTCACTCTCAAGGTCCTTTTTTGTAGGGACAGGGTTTCTCTGACGCCCACTCTTCCCCCCTATGATGCTGACAGACTCTCACGACTCAGACTGGGGTCTGTGGACCAGGGGCATCGGTATCACCCAGGAGCTTGTGGGAAACTCAGGATCTCAGGGCCCACCTGCGGCCCACTGAATCAGAATCTACAATTTCAGCACATCCCCAGGAGATCTGTGTGCACGTCTCCATCTGAGAAGCCCCGGCTTAGTCAATATGGCCTAGGATGCCTCCCCCCACTCCCTTTAGCCCCGGGAAAGGGAGCTCCTGGGGAAGGGGGTGAGGTGCTGGGGAGGAAGGGGAGAAGAAAGCCCTTTCACCCCTGACCAAGTGCTGCTACTTCTTCCCGGCCCGAGCTCAGGTCGAGGAGGAAACACGTGCACCTGCGGCCTCATAACCACCTGGGCTATGAGAGTGTGAGCGAGGTGGGTCCACGTGGCCAGACACATAAACACTGTGGTACACGGTGGCCAGCTCCTGTCTTGCTGATTGCACAGGATTGCCCTTTAGTATATTATGGGCTAAAAAGGCTCCTGAGGCCTGCCTGGAATACAGGCACCACTGATAGCATGTCTTCAGGATTTTCTGTGCTCTGGGTTTCGAGCAATGAACTACAAATAAAGTTCTGGCGCACAACCTGCTTGTAGGTGGGGATTTCCTGTACTTTAAAACTTTAGGTATGTGGATGGCTACTTCTCCTCCTGAGGTTTCTGTTCCTAGCAGGGGGGTAACATTTTTCTCTGGTTACTACAGTCGCTGCTCCTAGGAGACCCCAGAAAGAAACCCACGCTTAATGTTTTAGCCCTGAAACATCAAACACAAAGGACATCGGTGGGAACTGTTCATATTTTTTCCAGTTTCCTGGGCTACAAAACTCATACCAGTTACTCTACAACAATTTTCCTACCTAACTGCGTTCTGACATGAGCATTTTAAGATGCCTTTATAATCTGTGTGGGGATATGGATTTGGAAAAAGGAACCAGCGTTTTATAGTTTAAGGAACGAGCGACCGCATTTAGCCACAGTGAAGCTGCTCTGTCTCTAATTTAAAATAACTCTCTAGGTCGAAGGGATCTGGGTGAGGATGCTACCCGGACTTGACTGCTGCTGCTTCTGAGGCTGCAACACTATTCACTCCAGGGCAGAATTCAGTATGAGGCAGGTCATATCTAAATCCACATGAGGTGAGAAAACCCAGGAAGAACCCTGAAGGCAGTGCGTTTGGGTTCATCTGAGCAAAGTTATAATGGAAGCTTCTATTGTGGATAACACAATTGCACTGCCTGCTTGTTTACAAGCTTTTTTAACAGACATGAAAATTCAGCTTTCCACCATTCACTTTTAGCTGGTGCAAGACCAAGACCGACAAAGGCAGTGTGATTCGCACGCTTCCTGGAGCTGAACCACAGGCTGCAGTGACTCAGCGCATGCATCTTTGGGTCATTCTGATACTGTCACAAAACGGGGAGCTTTTCTAAGTAGCCAAAATATTAAATGCCAGGAAGTATGAAATGTCTTTCCTCTATTTTCAACTTACTTCTCTCAAATGGGAGAAAAATGAGGTCAATCAGAAGACTCCCATGCTCCTTTCCAATGATGCAATCGTCAGTTTCAAGAATCCCTACTTATTCGGGATGAGCAACAACTGACCAGGAAGCAATGTGGAGTGTGCAGAGCTGGGGGACTCCCAGCCCTGGAGACAAAGCCACCTCCAGTCCATCTATGTTTAAAATAAAAGTCCTGCTGAGCAGACACAGTATGGACTTATGTTAACAAGACCTTACACATTCGCATCAGATTCTCTCCCAATAAAAAACACTCTGTTACCAAAGGATTGGAGCCCCCAGACAAGAGTCAGCAGAGCACTGCAGGAAAGAAGAATTCGGACAGCCCTTGGCAGTTGACCTCTGGGCCCACGCCTGGGGTCAGTGGTGATCTATGTTGACTTATTTGTGTGCCCTTGAAGAAGGCCTCCTGCTTGAAATAATGAGAGGCCACTAAATCGTACTTACTTGTCATGCTGCATTAATGGATTCTTTTACAAAGGCTGAAAAGCATGGGCTTTTGCCCTTCATGCGCCTAATTTTACCTACAATGAATCTTCCAAATCTTTGATTTCGGGTTAAGCTTATTTTGGAGAAACGACGAATTATAGGAATAGCCTTTATAAACATTCATTAACACCAGCAAAGAGAAAATATTCATACACCTAAAACTTGTCATTCAGTAGTAAAACACTCAGAATGAGTAGAAAAATTACCTAAAAATCTGTTTCATAAAGTGATAGTATCATACTTACCACTTAACCAAAATATCGTTGTAGTTAATTTTGTTGTGTTTGTGAAATAATTTCTTTTCTGACTTCTCCCTAAATCTACTGCTTTTTCCTACTGGATAAATCATTCAGATTTGTTGTAATTCAGAAAAGAAATAAGCATTTGAACTCACTGTTCCTTCAGTTCATGATCTGAAAGGGAATCCCTTCTATACATTTCTTTCCTCCACCAATATGGCCGAACACCCATCATCTTGTTCTAAAAATTTAAGAACAACCAAAAAAGGGACTTCCCTGGTGGTCCAGTGGTAAAGAATCCCCCTTCCAATGCAGGGGATGCGGGTTCGATCCCTGGTCAGGGAACTAAGATCCCATATGCTGCGGGGCAACTACGCCCGTGTGCCACACTACAGAGCCCACGAGCCCTGGAGCCTGTGTGCCGCAACTAGAGAGAGAAAACCCGCACACCACAACTAGAGAGAAGCCCGAGCGCTGCAAGGAAGAGCCCATGCACCGCAACGAAAGATCCCGCATGCCTCAATGAAGATACTGCATACCGCAACTAAGACCCAACACAGCCAAAAAAAAAAAAAGAACCACCAAAGAGACTACAATGGTTAACTACACGATGATGTAATTTAAATAAAAAGATTCTTTTTGATGAAATAATAACTCAAACATTTAAACTCTTGAGCAAAAGTATTTTCTGAATTATAAGTACAGTGCCTCGGGAAGCCCAAGGACTGGATTTTTTGGTCTCTTCCCTTCTCCCTCTTCTTTGGACATGAGGGACAGAACTGTTTACATCTAATGGTCATTTAGATAATTAAACTAAGATGATGCAAGAGGAAAAATGGCCGGTATAAACATCAAGCGAAAGGAAAGAAGAGAGGTATTAAAAATCATGATAGGGCTTCCCTGGTGGCGCAGTGGTTGAGAGTCCGCCTGTCGATGCAGGGGACACGGGTTCGTGCCCCGGTCCGGGAAGATCCCACATTGCCACAGAGCGGCTGGGCCCGTGAGCCATGGCCGCTGAGCCTGCGCGTCCGGAGCCTGTGCTCCGCAACGGGAGAGGCCACAACAGTGAGAGGCCCGCGTACCGCAAAAAAAAAAAAAAAAAAAAAAATCATGATAATGAAAACAGTGCTGCTACCACTGGGATTCCACTTGCTTGACTTAGTGGTGATGGAGGCTCTGGGATTTCTTTCTGGGTTAGGTAACATTCACCTGCACGGCCCGTGACTGCCAGGGATGCTCTGGGTGCTTGGGGGCGTGTCCTATCAGAGTGCCTGTTATCTTTCCTGGTGGCCAGCGAGTGCCTGTTCCTGTGCGAAAGGACAGTGAGGCTTTATTCAACCCACAGTCCTTTGCTGAGCACTCACTATGGGGATACCAAGGTGACCAGGACCTGGTCCCTGCTTCCAAAGGGACAGACCATTAAGTAGATCATTTGAGTCGAGTCACTTTTTACTTTTCAGTTAAAAGAAAATCTTTTTCATTCTTTGCTTTTCATATAAAAAGAATGAACATAATAAATTCTTAACGTCTGACTTTCGAAGATGGGAGTCAAGTTCAATCACTGTAAAGATGACTCTATCGTGCTCACATTGGAGCAGTATTACGGAGCTCCGACTACTCCAATTTATTTCAATGGCGCTGAATAAAAGACTGAGCAAGTACAGTTATTTCTCTCTTCTTTTGTAAAGCAAACTATAACTCTTAGTGGTAAGAAGCCTGTTCCAAACTAACTTTTCCATTAGTTAGAAAAAACTTATTCAACAAAAAACACTTTCAAAAAGAAAATACTTTCAACTGAGAAGTAATAAATAATAGAACTAAAAAGCCAAGTCTTGCTCTCCTAATACTGTTTCCTGGAGGTGACCCCTGTAAACAATGTCTTGTGCAAACTCCCAAGAAATGTTCTATTCTTATATAAGCCACGTGACTATATAACATGTATTTATGTAGTTACGTACAGAAACTGGAAAATTCCACATGTGCAATTCTGAAATCTGATTCTCAGGGAGAGTAAAGCTTAAAAGAGGCAACTGGGGTAATTTCTAAACAAAGGAATGTGGCTGGAGTGGGGAGACCCAGGAAGAGTTGTTGCCAGCACATTCTACAGTTGACCCTTGAACCACGTGGGGTTAGGGGCACTGATACCCAGCAGGGTTGAAAATCCAAGGATAATTTATAGTTGGCCCTTGGTAGCCAAGGTTCCTCCCTATCCACAGATTCAACCAGTGCAGACTGTGGATTGTTGAGACTGAAATACTACTGTCATATTTAGATTGAAAAAAATCTGTATAGAAGTGGACCCGCCCTGTTCTAACCCCTGTTCTTCAAGGATCAACTGTAAAGTCAATGCGCCCTGCCTTTTGGAAAATGAGAGATTAGGGAGAGTTCCTTAGAAGAAAAGAAAAATAAATGCGAGCAGGGCGTCTGACCTACTGGATGTTGACAAAGGAAACGAAGAAGTTCAGCACGTTTCATGCATCTCAAATGTTACGACGGATTAAGAGCTTTCAGTTCAAAGACCACTCGGCATTTGAGTGCATCTTTCCCCCACCAAATAATTTATTTTTCTTTTTTTGTTCTGATTTTAAGGACGGTATCCTTAGTCAGCTTTCAACTATGCTTGCCAGGAAAGCCCCATGCTGGCTTGCTCAGTAAGACGCTGTCCTTCCTGTTTCCGTGCCTGGAAGACCAGAGGTGGCATAATGCAGCCCCAGGGCTTCTCTCTATTGTCCTCTTGGTGTTGGCTTCATCCCCAGGCTTTCTTCTCTGTGTGGGCAGCTCCAGGCCACATCATAGCCACACCCTGTGATATCCAGTGCGAGAAAGAACGTCCTCTTCAGTGACTCATTCCCCCCCCCCCCATTCCTTTATTTACCAATTTTCAAAACAATAGTTTGGTACCCAGTGGTAGTACCTCTGGGACTCTGCTAAGTGCTTTCCATGCTCTGTATCTCATTTAATTCCAACAATTCCACAAGGTGCATGTTATTACAGTTTCATTATCCCCAATTTTCAGATTAGGAAAACAAGACGAGGAAAAGCATAATAACACAAATCACACGGCTAACAGCTGGTTGAGCTGGAATTCAAAAAACAGACAGTGTGACCCCCAAAGTCCTAGCTCTAACCACTGAACCCTACTGCCACTGCCTCCCTTACATCATGGCATTTAGTGTCGCTGCCCCTCGGTGGCAACATGTGTGCTGCAACTGCACAAAGAAATGTTATGAGCTGCCTTTGCAATGGGAAATACACGTCCTATCAAACTACTGAGATTTCAGCTACAATATTTGTGTCAATAAATTTATATGAATTGTAAAGAAAATTCATTTACTTTACAATTTTAGTCTTGATTCCTTTTAAACTTTAATATTTATGCAAGAAAATGTTACGCAGCTTACACCCGGGGTGGTATCTTCCAAATTACATCTTAGTCACAGTAGTCAGCAGTGAGTAAAATAATACCTTAGGACTGTTAAACATTGCTACTGTTTACCAACCAATTGGTTCCTCTCTCACTTACTTTGTTCTTATTCGTTCATCACATGCTTTGATCTTATCCGTTGCCAAAATGGTAGATAAAGGTCATAGCTACACAGGTATTACACTGTTCACATCTCACTCTTCCATTTCCATTGGGGAGCGGTGGAGATTCTTCCCCATCTCTCCTCATTTCACCATAAGGACCACAGCTGAGGCTGCCAACAGCCCTGTGAGACAGGTGAGGTGGGAGAGGTCTGCGTAGCCCCACTGAGAGGTGTGGAAGTGGCCTCAAGACAGTTGTGTGACTTTCCCCGGACCAATTAGGAATGGGAACGTCAAGCACAAAGGCTGGAAGAGGTAACCGAAGTCTGACGGGCAGCAGTAACCCAGGTGGCTCTGAGGGGTGAGGGGAAGGGCCCCGTTCCTGTACTGCCAGTGGACCTGGGTAAGTTACGTCACTGAGTCTTGGTGCTGTACCTGGAAATACACTATGAATATAAACAGATCTATGTTATAGGCTCTATTTCAAAATTAAAATGGGATAAAGTAAGAAAGGACCCTAGTTTAGTGTGTAATAGACAATGGATACAATTGTTATTTTATTATAGAAGGTACAACTATAATTGTCTCTGTGAAGTACAGTGCTGTTATTTATGATAGACACAGAAAAAGGAGACTTGAAAACAAATCTGAACTGTGAATAATTATATGTTTCTTTTATAAGAGAAAAGGTTCATTAGTTTTGAGATTTCCCCCTAATTTTTCCTGCTCTATAAACAATTTAAAAGAGCCCCTTTCTGTTGTTCCTACTAATGACAATCAAATCTGACGCTACACCCAATAACCAAGACCTAAGTATCAAGTAATCAGGGTCCTCTGACTGATGACAAATGTTATTTTAAGAGAGAAACCTTCAGAAGCATGATGAGCTAAAAACAAGTATGATTTTAAACTGAGTTCAGTCTTTAGGAAGAGGGGATTACTCTTTCTGTGTAGGCCAGAGAAGATGCTGTGAAGAGAAGCACAAATTCAATTCTTTATACACTGCTCCTCTCTGCCTGAACTTTTGCAGTGTTTCCTCTCCAGCCTTTCGATGGACAGGTGGCATGCCAGGAGAACCCCGCCAGCCTTGGCAAAACAGACCAATTTTATAACGTTTCATTGTTTGGAAACTCAGTATCAAGCAATCAAATTCTGGTTTCTGAGAAGCTCATCTTCTGAAAATGAACTGTGATGTTCTGGGCGTGCGTTTTATCCCAAGGTCCTATTAGCAATTAAGTCATTATTCTGTAACTCCTGGAAGAAGAGAAAAGATGAAGGGGAAGGGAAGAGAAGGAGGCGGGCGGGGCGGGGGGGGTGGTCACGAAAACTGCCTTTACTTAGCTGAGCTGGTCCTTTTCTCCACGGAGGAGCTTGTTACGGAAGACACAGCTGCCCATGTAATTTAGCATTTCCCTTGTCTTCCCCCCCCCCCGCCCCTCCTCCAACCCCGGCAAAGCTCCTCCCCAGAGATAATAAGCTGCAGCAGCAGGAAAACAGAACAAGACAGAGGGAAATTGTATCCATTATTTTAATGTCCCCTTTATGGCTCTCTTGGGACAGAGGCAAAGGAGTGGTCTGGGGGAGTGGGGGGGGGAGGGGAGGACTTATCTCATCTAATGTTTACTAACCGGACACTTGGCCGGCCAAGGCTTGACCAGGAAACGGAATTAGGAAAGAATTCATGACCACCTTGCCTCCTAATTTAACTATGTTAAATACTAGAGGCCTATATTGTTCTGCCTGCCATCTCTCTCTCTTTTTTTTTTCTTTTTTTCCTTTAGGTGGTTCAGACCAGATCCCAGCTGAATGCTCAGGACCTCAGATTGGGTCTATAAGTGATTTACAGTATGTTATGGACTGAACTGTGTCCCCCCCTCCCCCCGCCAAATCTATATGTTCAAGCCCCAACCTCCAACATGAGGTCATAAGGGTGGGACCTTTATCCAGTAGGGCTGGTGTCCCTCTAAGAGGAACAGCCCAGAGATGCACGGGCACAGAAGAAAGGCCTCAGGAGAAACCCACCCTGCTGACACCTTGGTCTTGGTCTTCTGGTCTCCAGGACTTTGAGAAAATAAACCTGCTGTTTGAGCAGTCCAGTCCACGGTACATTACTATGGCAGGCCTAGCAAATGAACACGGCGTACTTATGTGGGTATTTCCTTCCCTCTACATACTTCCATGAATATCCACAAAACATGTTTTCCCCACTTTACCTTTCTCCAATTCCTGGACGGAAAGAGTCCTAACTGGGCTACTTGCAAAGGCTTCTCTAAACAGAACGCCTTTTCTCACTGCAAGGGCAGACGATAATTAAAGGACTTGGCGGGTAGAGATCCTGCCTGGGAGGTGAGCACCCCGCTGTCCCTCCCGCGTTTTCCCCTTCTTCACCCGGCTTCCCCAACACGGCAGGGATGCTGCAGCTGTCAGACCTGCTTCCTCTGGACTAATGCAGTGGGAGAAAAAGAAAACTGTGGACCAAGTATCTTGAAATCACTCATAAATCATGTACCTTGCTCTCTTTCTGTTTCTCACAAACACACAGCATGTGTTAAAAGTAAGGAGAAACATCAAGAGAGCAACATGATGGATTTCTATTTTGTAAATCTAATTTTTATCAAAGTAAATCATGTACTTGGCTTAAAAGGTCACATTGTCCCTCAAGGCATACTATAAAAAATGACAGTTCCCTGTCCACTGCTGCCCCACCCCAGCTGTATTCCAGCTCCTCAGAGGCAACCACTATCAATTCTCAGCTCTTTCTTTTTTTTCGGGGGGAAGAAAGGGTTTATTACTTGCAGCAAGTAAGGAGAGCACCGGGGATCTTTCCCAAAGCAGTGTCTCCCCAACAGCAAAACCGGGAAGTCTTAAGGTAAGCGTACATGCATATTCATGAAGGGGCTTGGGACATCGACTGAGTCCAAACTTGATTGACATCACAAGAATCAGAGACGGTCAACATCGTCATTCCTTAGGTTCCAGTTGATCTGGTGGTTGAGCGCTTCTGGCTAACCTTTACTTATGAAGCAGAACTGGGAGTCTTCGGCCCCCATGACCTTACCTGGTTTCAGGACTTAATGAAGCTCAGGTTCTTGATGTCTCATTGCAGAACGAATTCAGTGAGAGACAGAGTGATAGGTAAGAAGTGGATTTATTTAGAGAGAAACACACTCCACAGGACAGAGTGTGGGCCATCTCAGAAGGTGAGAAAGGCCCCTCAGCTCTTTCTTTTCATCATCACTGCTCTTTCTTGATTTATAACTTCAGATGCTATCTATTGGCTTTCTAACACAGAAGGTGAGGATTTAGCTCTTTGACATCCTACTACCCATGCTCCCCCACCTCCACTTTCCATCTCTCAAATAAAGAGCTGTCATTACTTTTGGTCCGATCAGGATTTATTACGACAATGTAAATATTATTCACAGGAGGGCCATCATACATATTCTGATTACATTCTCATTCTTGTACAACTCCTGTTTCTCCTAGAGTTAATAACTGTTTTGTATCTTCATTAGTTTAGCTTTCTATAGGCCTATCATTCATGCACTAATGCACTCTGACAGTCTTGGTCATCCCTTCATATGCCCACGCATGAGATTAGCCATCCTCGCGGCCATCCTGCGGGCGCCCTTCATCCTGTAGGCCTACTAAACAGCTGATGGTGGCATCTCCCTTTGCCATGATCCTGGAGACTCCTTTCTGTTGTCTCTGTTTCCATGTGCTGTACCGTATTGTGGTTTATACACACTAGGGTGACTCCCAGTAACTCCCCCTCCTTGAGTGCAGGTGAGACCTGTGACTTACTTCTAACCAGGAGAACATGGCAAAAGTGATGGGGTTCTTCCGTCTTACCAGATTCAACTTTCCCCCGTGCTGGCTTCTGATAAACTGCCATGCCATGAGAGGGTCTAAGAAGGCCAGGTGGTAAAGACCACATGTAGCCTCTGAGACTTAAGTGTAGCCTCCAGCTGACAGCCAGCAAAAGGCTGGGCCTTCAGTCCTACAGCTGCAAGGAACTGAAATCTGCCAACAACCCTGTGAGCTTGGAAGAGGATCCCTGGCCTCACATGAGACTGGAGCCCTAGCTGATGGCAGTACTACAGCCTGAAGCAGGCAACTTAGCTAAGCTGGGTTTGGTGTTATAATAAAGCTGCTAAATTTGTGGTTAATTTGTTATGCAGCATAGAAAATTTTTTAAAAAATTAATGGACTTAACTTTCTCTTTAAAATTTTTTTCTCTTGTTTTTCTACTTTCAGCAACTTTATTTTAAAAACAGAGTGAATTATTTAGTAGCGTGGCATACGATAAGCTGCATGTGTTCAAGTGTAAAGTTTCTTCTATGCTATTACAAAACAAGCTGCTCTGAACATTCATGTACAGAACTTAATATGGACATATATTTCATTTCTCTTGAGTAAACACTTAGGAATGGAATGGCTTGGTCTTACGGTAGGTGCATGTTTAGCCTTCAATTGTTTTCACATCCCCACTAACATCTGGTATGGTCAGTCTTTTTAATTTTAGGTATTCTAATAGCTATACAGTGGTATCCCATTATGGTTTTAACTTACATTTCCCTAATGACTAATGATGATAAGCATACTTTCATCTATTTATTACCCATATACAAGTCCTCATCAGATAGATGATCTGCAAATGTTTTCTCCTTTTCTGTGGCTTATTTAGTTTCCAAATACTTGGGGTTTTTCCAAATGTCTTTCAGTGTTGATCTCTAATTTAATTCCACTATGGTTAAAGAAGATATTTTGTATGATTTGAATCCTTCAACATTTACTGAAAATTAATTTGTGGCCCAGAATATGATCTATTTGGCAAATATCCTGTTTGCATTTGAAAAGGATGTGTATATTCTGCTATTGTTAGGTAGAGTGTTCTTTAAATCCAGTTAGGTCAAGTTGGATTATATTCAAGTCTTCTAATATCCTTATTAACTTTCTGTTTATTTGTTCTGAGAAGGGTTTTAAAATCTCTTACTATATTTCTGTCTTTATCTATTTTTCCTTGCAGTTTTCCTTCATCTATGTTGAAGGTTTGTATTAGATGCATAAACACTTAGGATTGTTATGTCCAGATGAAATGGCCCCTTTAAAAATATGAAACAACCCTCTTTATCTTTGTTAATATTATTTGCTCTAGTTCTATTTTGACACCAATCCAGCTTTCTTTTGATCGCTATTAGCATTTTCCCAGCCTGCTTCCTTTAACCTACTAATGTCTTTATATTTAAAGTGGGTTACTTGTTGGCAGCATATAGCTGGATCTTGCGTTTTTAGCCAATCTGACAATCTCTGTCTTTTAATTTGGATATTTAGACCATTTACATTTAATGTGATTACTGATATGGCTGTGATTACCACAAAAAACAAAACAAAACAAAACTCATAACTGTTTTAATGTCCCTATCTCCTAATGCTATTATCTGTGTCATTTAAGCATTAATTTTTTTCATTATAGGTTGTATTATTATTATTTTTTTTTGTGGTACGTGGGCCTCTCACTGTTGTGGCCTCTCCCGTTGCGGAGCACAGGCTCTGGACGCGCAGGCTCGGCGGCCATGGCTCACGGGCCCAGCCGCTCCGCGGCACGTGGGATCTTCCTAGACCGGGGCAAGAGCCCGTGTCCCCTGCATCGGCAGGCGGACTCTCAACCACTGCGCCACCAGGGAAGCCCTATAGTTTGTATTTTCCTACTTGTTTACACGCCTGCTAATTTTGAACTGGATGTCAGACATCTTATCTTTTTTCATACTGTATTTTTTGTATTTATAAATATTTTAATACTCTGTCCTGGGATACAGTTTAGTTACTTGGGAACAACTTGATTTTGGGGGGTTTTTCTTTTAAAGCTTTGTTGGGTGGGACCAGAACTGTGTTTAGTCTAGGATTAATTTTTCCCCTACTACTGAGGCAAGACCTTCTTGGCCCTGTGTGGGAGCTATGCACTGTTCCCTTTGATAGAGGTTTTAAAGGTGACACCACTCAGTGTACCTAATTAAAGAGCAAGGTTATTGGAAACATATTATTACATATAATGACAGAATTTGATTTTAAGATAAGTAGTCCAAGAATAAAATTATACTAATAGAAAAAAATAGAGAAATTGTAGAAATGACTAGGAATAAGGTAATACACATTTTGTTTATGTTTATAAACTGAAAAACAGGAATACAAAAGAGGATACTTGCTGCTCAGCTATCTGCTTTTCTCAATCAAAACAAAGTCAGTGGGCTTCCCTGGTGGCACAGTGTTTGAGAGTCCGCCTGCCGATGCAGGGGACGCGGGTTTGTGCCCCGGTCGGGGAAGATCCCACATGCTGCGGAGCGGCTGGGCCCGTGAGCCATGGCCGCTGAGCCTGCGCGTCCAGAGCCTGTGCTCCGCAACGGGAGAGGCCACAGCAATGAGAGGCCCGCGTACCACAAAAAAAAAAACAACAAAAAAAACCAAAGTCAGTTTTCTCTGAACTTTTCTTCCTTTGGCAAGTCAGATCCTTCCTTCGTTGCTTTGCTACTGACACAAGCGGCAAGAACCATTTGAAGTTCAGTAGGCCTCCCTCTGCTGCCCTCTCAGTGACCTTGGTGAATGAAAGCTTCCCATGATGGCACATTTTCAAATAAATATGTGGCCCAGGCATCTGACGATTGTCTGAGTAATTCTCTAGCGTGTTGAAGGAGAGTGATACCATCAGCCCATCAGCTATTTTCCCACAGGAACCAAGCCAATAAAGGCTGAATTTTTCATGTACTTGCACATAAATAACACGAAGCATCAATGTGGATGCACTTTACACCCGAAAACAGTTCTGTCAGTACCACGCGTCTGCCAGCTTTGTGTGGTGTCCCTTTCTGACTACAATCTCACCTTCCAATTTCTACTTCCTCCACCTTCTATCCCCACCCCCCACAACCATTCTACCTATCACGATGTAATTTTCTATGAAAATTTAATTTCAAGTACATACGTCTACTAGACGTGGCAAGTCTACAAATAATATTTATATTTCATATGTTGTTATATTTCAGAGTTGAGGCAAAGTGACCTAAAGCAGGGCTTTGAATTCCCTCTATAAACTGGGGCTCGTTGGGTGCTCCCAGACCAGCTGTTTCCCCTCCCTGCAGCCCATGGGGATTTCCATGGGGGAAAGGAATAGGGCTGGCTATCTGCCTCAGGGAACAGCATCTCAGCCCTTTTCATTTCATTCACACCAGTACTTAGGGACATTGGGAAACCCAAAACAGTTCCCAATGGGAAAGAGGTTAGGCGGTCCTGAGACAGTTCTGTGTGCCTTATTACCCAAACATGAAATTTCATGGACCTCTCCTTTCTTCTAAATCACAGGTTGGAAAACTATAGCCCATACACCATACATCAGGCCAGCTGTCTAGTTTTATAAATAAAGTTTTATTGGAACGCAGCAACACTCATTTGTATATTGTCTGTGATTGCTTTTGTACTATAACAGCAGAGATGAGTAGTGAGGACAGAGGCTGTTTGGGCTGCAACACCCAAAATATTTACTATCTGGCCCTTTACAGAAAATGTTTGTTCATCTCTGTTTTAAAAGACAATGTCACAGACAAAAAGATTTAATGAAAACCAAGAGAGACGAAGAATTTGATTGTGGGTATTCTTTAACTTTCCCTAAAGACACCAAAAACATTTTATAACTAGTAAAGCGGAGGTGTCAACTGAAAAGACAAGAGGTGGGTGATGGTGTTTGAATCTAGATTACTGGTTCAACAGGACACACATTTTCTAAAAGTGAACGGTCAAGGGCACTAACCTGGCATATTCTCAATGTTTTGGGAGACTGCTGGGGGACAGTCATTCTCAGTCTAAAAGATGCTTAGTGGAAGGATGTTAATTTATAGTATTTTTTACTTAGAATCTACTTCAAAGATTTTAATTCATGGAGTTCTCATTTGCAGAATAAAATTCCTAACACCTAATTTGTAGATTCTAGATAAACGTTCTACTTGAAGTCTAATTTTCTTTTCTTTTTTTCTTTTTGGCTGTGCCATGTGGCCTTGCGGGATCTTAGTTCCTCGACCAGGGATTGAACCCGGGCCCACAGCAGTCAAATGCTGAGTCCTAACCACTGGAACCCCAGGGGGCTTCCCTGAAGTCTAATTTTCTTTGATTGGGAAAACACCTGAGTTCTTAGAGATGCGACATGTTGCACCAGAGGGCAAAACCTTCTGCTCCACTTGGGTTAGAGGTGGGAAGCCTATCTATCTGTGTGTCATCTGAAGGCTGAAAGGATGAACTCTTACTGACCAACCAGGTCCTCTGTGCATCACTGATTTTTAAGAGGTAGCGTTCTGCTATGCACGGCAAGAGAAAACGCAGGCTCTACGGCATGTTCAATGTATCGATGAGACTTGCTGAGGAACCAATGATCTGAGAACTCTGAAATGGTAGCTAGGGTGATCTAGTACTTGCTGATGTCCTTTTACACCTGGCCCTGGTAATGTGGATTGATCGGCAAGTGGCACCAAAGGCCCAGATGGGCTCTGAGACGAGAGGGTCACCAGAGGGACCTTAAGAGGGAAAGTGATCCCTGGATAGGCAGTTAAATAGAACCAAGGACACTCTTAGAAAAGAAACACTGAGGCCCACTGGACAAAATAAAGTTGCCAGAGCAAAGTGGTTTAGCTAATAATGGGGGGGAAGGCGGGGAGGGGCGCTTTCCTAAGATGAAAAGTTATAAATCCGCGGGAGAGGATTGCAACAGGAAAACAAGACAATGGAAAATTTGGTCAAGGGTGAGGAGTAGTAAAGGGAAAAAACACGGAGTAAGCTAGAATTTATGGTATTTAGCTTTTGTGATGAACAGCCATCATCTAAAAGTCCTCTGGCCTATCAAGTCAGCAAGGGAGTAACCTGCTTATCCTTGGCTATACCTTACCATTCCTGGCCGTAAACCTGGAAGATCAGGGGGTCCCCATTCAAAAAAAACAAAAGAGAGAGAGAGAGAGGATAAGTACCTAATTAAAAATGGCATGGACTTCCCTGGTGGCACAGGGAAGAATCCGTCTGCCAGTGCAGGGGAC
This sequence comes from Delphinapterus leucas, assembly GCF_059928025.1. NCBI lineage: Eukaryota > Metazoa > Chordata > Mammalia > Artiodactyla > Monodontidae > Delphinapterus > Delphinapterus leucas. The sequence continues at coordinate 81,683,353 of NC_143140.1, read as the reverse complement.
ACTGGTTTGATCCCTGGTCTGGGAAGATCCCACATGCCGTGGAGCAACCAAGCCTGTGTGCCACAAGTACTGAGCCTGCATTCTAGAGCCCGCGAGTCACAACTACTGAAGCCTGTGTGCCTTCAGCCCGTGCTCTGCAACAAGAGAAGCCACCGCAAGGAGAAGCCCGTGCGCTGCAACGAAGACCCAACACAGCCCCCCGCCCGAAAAAAAAAAAAAAGGCATGATTTCATAAATTAGGAGGTTGGGATTAACATATACACACTACTATATATAAAATAGATAACCAAGAAGGGCCTACTGTATAGCACAGAGAACTACACTCAATATCTCAATATTTTGTAATAATCTGTATGGGAAAAGAATATATATAATCTCTCTCTCTCTATATCTATATATAACTGAATCACTGTGCTGTACACCTGAAACTAACATTGTACATCAACTATACTTCATTAAAATTTTTTTTAAAAATTGCATGGTTTCTATATACCTGAGTATGGGCCTTATAACCGCAATCATTTTGGAGTGAAGCCACAACTAAAAAACCCTGAGGTAGAGGTGCCTGGAGTTGGAACATGCAATCATTACTCCCCGTACCCCAGCCCCTCACCACTAGACCAGCCTGCTCCAGCCTCCCAGTCTGAATTCCTCATCTTTCACCAAGACCATCCCAAATTATGATTGATGTAAGGATTGCAATGAAACGATACCATAGTTTTAGCCCTTTCCAAAAACTTAATGAAATCAGGCAAACTGGCAGAAGTCCACACGAAAGGAATCAAAGCTGGATACTGTGATCAGTGCTTCAGAGAAACGGAGCTGAGTTCAAAAGAAATAAGGCTGTGGACAAGTATTGATATTATTCTTAAGGCCACTGACGATCCCTCCTGCAAATGCATCATTGTTGACACCACTAAGTGCAGGAGGAAATGGTAAGGTCCTGGCCTACCTAAGGAAGTTTTTAAATTTTTAGCATTTATATGCTGTCAAGATTAACTGTCTTAAGCTGTGAGTAAAGGATTTTTAACCTAAAAAATTTATGCAATCCATATCAAGCTTAATTTCTATTTTTTTGAAAAAAAAATAACTGGGCTGAGTATTCAGAATATTGAGTCTCCTGGGATTAGTGGATGGAAACATTACAAGTCTGAAAAAGTACTGAAAAGGAATGAAGGTCAGAGAGTGGGCTGGGAAGCATATGGATGTTGTAACTGGACCCTCAGTTCAAGAACCTAACCCGTAGCAACTACTCGGAGCCACAAGAAAATACTTCAGGATTTGAAATATCTGGTAGCGTTAATAACCATATCGAAGAAGAAAAAGTGAAAAACGACACTGGAAAACCCTAAGGTGTCTCCATTTCCATCACTGGTAAGATCTTGGCTCAAGTTCCTCTTGATGGGTCACTGGGCAAAATGCACCAGGTCCCCACAGAATCACAATGTGTTGTTTCCACTTGGGTGTGTTTGGGGAGGCGAGCCTCTGTCGCTGCAGTAGGAGGAGCAGCAAAAACGATCTTTTGCCATCTTTTTTTTTTTGCGGTACACGGGCCTCTCACTGTTGTGGCCTCTCCTGTTGCGGAGCACGGGCTCCGGATGCGCAGGCTCAGCGGCCATGGCTCACGGGCCCAGCCGCTCCGCGGCATGTGGGATCTTCCCGGACCGGGGCACAAACCCGTGTCCCCTGCATCGGCAGGCGGACTCTCAACCACTGCGCCACCAGGGAAGCCCTTTTGCCATCTTTTGACTTAATCAAAACACAGTTATCAGACCTGAATTCTAGCTGTTACTTTGGTTTGTTTACCCAAAGCCTCCTCTCTTGCCAATGGAGTTAACTGGAATTGTGTTGCGTGTTTATTAGCATTTCTCATTTCTTTTATGTTGCCATCCCTGAAAATAAACTTGTTATTCAAATGCTCCTTTCAAGTCCTCCTGCGTCTCCCTTAGAGCCTCACTGAGTTACAGACATGCAGTCAAGAATAAGCCTCCATGGTTTACATGCACCAGAAGTCCACACGCGATACACGGGACGGGAGAGTTCATTTGGCTGGTGTCCGCACAGCATGAGCAGAAAGAAAAGGAATCAGTGGTGATGCCAAGCTGGCAAGCGGCCACCGTGTTCCAGTTCCTGGAGAAGAGCCAACCACATGGTAAGTCTGGGTCACTGGGTTTGAGAGATTTCACTTCATCAGTACATGGAGATAGGTGTGTGTATATACGTTACCAACCTTAAACTTTATTAACACTTATTTCCAGTGTCACAAGCTGGTATCTATTATTTATGGGCTTAACAAAAATTACGATTGAAAGAACTGCTTAAATAAATATTGATATTTTAAACTGATCAAACTGATATAATTTGATTTTATAATAATGAAATTGATACGTTTTTAACACTAATGTGGACTACAAACACCTACACACACTGCTTTAAAGAGCTGAACAGGAGAGGGATGAGATGAATAACTGTAGGGATTTTGCAGGAATAAGATGAGAAACCTTAAGTTTGAGGGGATGCGGTTAGGGGGGGTTGGTGAGGATGGCGGACTCAAGTACCACAAAAAGGATGCACTCTGGGGAAAGGCGAGCAACAGACGAAGGACCAACGCACTTTTCCTGTGGTTCTTTTCAAGCCAAAGCATTATTTAAAAAAACCCAATGCTACCTAATCGTTGTGAGTACGGAGACCCCTTTTTGAAGTAGAAAATGGTTCCCATGGGGTACATACAGTCCATCCAACATGAAAATGCATAATGAGGAGGAGAGAGTATAAATTGAGTTATGTTTTTAAATGACTTCGTATTTCATCCACGCCAACCTCTATCTATAATTAAACAAACAGTAGTTCTGGCCCGTGGGAGACACGATTTATTCACTCTACAGACCACACACAGTCTGAGCAGTAGCCTTTGGGGGTCGTGCCTGACCGGCACTCTTATCCCGGCTTTTCGGTAACTGTAGGGGGGCTCCATGTGGTGCAGGGGGGTCTGCCTCTGCCTCGCCCACAGGATGGTCATGACAGTCACTGGACACACTGGTGGGTCAGGACGGGGATGTGCGGCAAACAGGGCCGTCAGGGGATTCCTGAATACAGCTGACCCCTGAACGACGCGGGTTTGAACTGCAGCAGGCCCACTTACACAGGGCTGTTTTTCAATAGTAAATGGTACACAACTACACAACCCGTGGCTGGTTGACTCTGTGGATGTGAAACTGCAGACCCAGAGGGCCCACTACAAGCTACACGTGCATTTGCCACTGTGCTAAAGCTGGCGCCCCTAAGCCTGGCGTTGTTCAAGGGTCAACCGTACCAATAGGCAGTCTGTGGGAGAGACAAGGTTCGTCTTCCTCTGGGATAGTGGGTTTTACGTTTGAAGTAGGTCACTCTGTGATATGGAGGGCATCCCTTCCAGAGAGGCAGGGCTGAGAAACGGACAGCTGAAGCCGGAAGGCAGCAGTGGCTAAAGCCAGACGATCCTAGACCTCTGTTATCTAGGTCAGTTCTTCTTTCTGTATACACTTGAGTTGAGTTTCTCTTACTGCCATGAGAAGCGGGTTCTGACGAGCACAGTGAGGGTCAGACTTCGCTGGCCAGGAGCCCCTGCCTAGGCCACCAGCCTGGAGCAGGGGCTGTCCGGCGGGGCGGGCCCTGCGGGGGACGCGGGGGAGCACTGAGAAGCTGCCTGGGAGGTGGAGCCACGGTGGCCCGAGTCCCAGGCAGGTGGTCTCTTCCCATAGAACAAGGGTCGGCATGTCTGCTCAATCGCTTGCATGAACAGCTCTTCCTTTGCTCACGTGGGCCCCTACCCATGGCTGTGAGACGGGAGTGGCACTGCAGATGGTCCTAAATTAAATCACACCAAAGGTCCAAAAGTGTAAAGAGATGTGCAGGAGGTCATTTACGACCATTAACACATTAACACATTTTTCAAGGTTAGCAAACATTTGCTACCTTGAAAAGTTATAAGCTATGATCTCGTTTAATAGTTTAAGGTTTTTGTTTGGAACTATGGTGAATATTAAACCAGTCTTCACTAAATTGCACTTAAACCCCAAACCTACCAAACCTCTATTCCCAACAAGTTAAAAACAATTTAACACTTCAAGGGAATTTATCAGGAATTTAAGGAATGGCATAAAGAGAAAAAATTTTAATTTATGACATGCACAGTGAATTTTTTTTGGAAGCGAACTCTGTAAGTGAAATCAGAGTTTTGAAAGAGACAACTCCTCAAACTGACTATTTCTGCCAAATATTAACCTTATTTTCATTCTTTGATGTTTCAAGACTTTAAAATAGTATATTTTTAAGACCAACAATCTGATTATGTATTTTGAGAAACTCTCAATCTGTGAGTTCATCCAGGAGTGGCCTGGTCCCAGTGGAAAGATTCATGGCAAAGACACACTGAATATCTTTTCAAATTCTAAGTAGCATGTGCTGGAGACGAACACTCCCAGAAATGCTCATAACTCCCTGCAACAACTATAATATTGCACTGCGCTTTATTCAAATTATTGCCCTCCTGAAAAAAACTGCAGCACAAATTCAAGTCTTTGCTTTTGAAGGTATAGTATACCTTCAAAACCAAAGACTTGAATTTGTGCTCCAATTTCATTAACTTCCAGCTTGAGTCCAGATAACGTGATGGACACGGCCACTCCCCATTCTTGACATCTGGCTGTTTAATTATTCTATTCGCTTAACCGTCTAAATATATTTGCATAAGTTTACAACAGTATCAGATGGAAGGCTTCATGAATCTGTCAATATTATATTTGGCTAGCTTAATGGAAAGGAAACGTTATGCTAAAAGCGCAAAAATTCTCAACAGGGAAATAAGCAAACTGCCCTGACATCCACATAAGACATAGATGTTGGTAAAATATAAAAGAAAAGAAAGATGGGTGTTTCCCCTGATTGCTCATCTTACAATATATTCAGCCTTTTTCTTATGCTACGCTGCACACCATCAGTTAATTATGTTTGAAAGCTGAAAGAACAAAGACTGCTTAGATGACAAATGAGGCAGTAAATGAAGCTGAGATAGGAGTAAAGATTCGAGAGGGAAATATTTTGTTTTTTTTAATATGCATTTTGAGACTATACAAATGACCTGCAACTTATTTTAAAATCGACATTCTACCATTAAGTTTGACTCTGTACATATTACATGACATCCCCTGAGACAACTTAGAATAATGCAAAATGGACTATTAATAATCACACAGAAAGCAGCAAACACATGTGAATGCATTCAATCTAGCCATAAAAGGGCTTGAGGGGGCATGAGAGGAGGTTACCTGTTTAGGCACCAAAGTTAACTTCTAAGACCAAAGCCGACTTACATGTGTTGAGTTAAATGGATCTCTTGCAGAACTACAGTCAACATCGCTTTCTAGTACTTGTCTATCCAAGTTTAAGGCCACCCAGGAATGAAATCCAAAACTAAGTAAATATGCAGCAACCTCATTTGACAGTTTTCAAGTTCCAGTTTATCCTTTATCAGAGCTTCAAGCAAAAAACTAACATGTTTTGAGTTTGACTTCTTTTCATTTCCCATATCCAAGGGGTCACCCTGCCCACACTCTTGCCCCGACACACCGCTAATATATTGTGTTTTCCTCTTTCCTGACCCTAGGGAATAAGTTCGTGAAGGCAAAGACTTTGCCACATTCACCTTTTTATTCCTAGTGGCAAACGGAGTGGAAACATAAAAATTTGTTGAACGGACACAAGAGGAAAGAGATGGGAAAGGTCCTAATAATTTACTGCCCGTTGATAATCCAGACGGGTTGACCATGAATGGTTGACTTAGTGGCTGCTTAGAAATTTCTTCCGTGTGGAGGCCTCGATGTGATCAACTCGACTTTTTAGGGTCCAAGGATTCACTGTGAAGTAAGTTGCATTAAGCAAACTTACAAAGTCTGTTTTATCATCTAAATCCCATTTTATTCATTTTGGGTGAGGTATGACTTAGCCATTTTGAGAAGGCAGTGCAGAATGATGGAAAGAGCAACAGACATGAAACAGAAAAAAGCACAGGCAAGCCCCATAGTAGGGTCCTAGTTTTTTCATTTATATAATGAGAGAGTTGAACTGGACGATCTCCAGCATGGTGGCTGGGAGACATCCAGGGGTGGGCTTCCTCTCTGTGTGACGCTGGTCTTAGTAGTGCTAATGACTCCAGAACATTTAATTTATAGCCCAGATCTCTCTACCGAACCCTAGACCCAATAACCAATTGCCCAGTGGACATCTTCACTTGAACTTACAACAAATGCTTCAGACTCAGAATGTTCAAAACGGAATTCGCTATCGTGCGGAAGAGAGAAAGCTACCCTTAGGCCTGTTTGCAAGGCTGGTGTCTGGGAACTTGGCTTTTGAAAGGGTTTATACTGAACACCTGCTTCTCTTGTGGGAGTCTGGAATTTGGTGAGTGCCAGGCAGAGGGTGCCTGCGTTCCTCTGCACTTCACCCCACGTGCCTTTTCCCTTAGCTGATTTTGCTTTGTATCCTTTTGCTGTAATAAATTGTAACTGTGAGTGTGACTATATGCTGAGTCCCTCTAGTGAATCACTGGGGGTGGTTTGGGTTCCCCCAACACAATTATTTGCCTCCTAAAATTGGTTTTTCCTCCTTTTTTGCTTATCTAAGCAAACGACAACCAGGCCCACCTGGGGAACAAGTCAGACATTTGAGCCTTTTTTTTTTTTCTTTTTTTGCGGTACGCGGGCCTCTCACTGCTGTGGCCTCTCCCGTTGTGGAGCACAGGCTCCGGACGCGCAGGCTCAGCGGCCATGGCTCACGGGCCCAGCCGCTCCGCGGCACGTGGGATCTTCCCGGACCGGGGCACGAACCCGCGTCCCCTGCATCGGCAGGCGGACTCTCAGCCACTGCGCCACCAGGGAAGCCCTTGAGCCATTTCTGAACTCTCTCCTCCCCTCTCCTGCTTATTGAGTCCAGCTCATTCTACCCCCATAATCCCTCTGGTATCCATGTCCTCCTCCACCTTCACTGGCTGTGCTGCAGGCTAGGCTGCGCGCTTCTCGCCTTCCTAACCATCAGTACTACCACCTCCTAACTAGGTATTCATGACTGTGGCCTCCTTTCTCTCCAAATGGCTCTAAACTGTGAACACAGTGATGACAATGCTCTGCTTAAAATCCACAGGTCCTGCAGAATTCAGTTCTGATTCCTAAGCTTGGCCCTCAAGGCCTCGCACGACCTGGGCCTTAGCTTCCTGCCCAGTGTCGCTGCTCTCGCTCCGTCCAAATCTCTTGTTGCCTGCACACACGATCACCATAGTACCACGTTCCGTCTCACCTTGATGCTTTATGTGTTGCTGTTTTCCTGTCCCACGTCACCTGACTAGTCTCTTCTCATCCCTCACAAGTAGGATGAGGCAACCCCATGCCCAGCCTGAGCTCCCCAACCCTGCCAGCTCCCAGTGCCATCTGCTCCCATGGGCTCTGGGGCACCCCTGCATCCCTCTGTCTCTCAGGAGGAAAGAGCGCTCGGCTCTTTAAGGTGTTAATATATTTAACTGCTGCCCCTCACTGGCCTGTGAACTCCACGAGGGCAAGGCCCAGTCCTTTTGTTGTTTTGTTCGTTTCTCATGGCCTAGTGCACAGCACTCTTCAATAAATATTGTATGAGTGAGTCAGAAATAAGGCATTTGTGTGGTCGCACAGTGGTGCACTCATTAAGCTCGAATGCCCTGATGGATCGTCACCATTAGCTTGAGTACCTGAAGTGCATCTAAAGGAAGAGGGTTAGTCACTGCCAAGGACAGAACTCTCTGCCCTGGACTCTCCTGGTGATGACAATAAAATCGTCTTCTCCAGAGCTCCCTTTTCTCAGACCCATGTGGTCCTCTGCCTTCTGTCCATAACCCACCCCGGGGCAATGCATATGATTCTTTACTATGTAAATATTACCTGAAGTGTTTTCAGCAGATTCTTCTGAATTGCTTCCCACAAATTCAGTGCTGTTTATCTAAGAGATGTCCGCTTGCTGACCGTGGCTTGCCTTGCCCTTCACTTAAACCCTAATGTCCTTCTTCAAGTCTCTACTGTTCCCTTCCTACAATATACGAAGGATTTGAATTTGGGACCAAGCAAAGCCAAAATCCATTGGAAACACTGACCTACCTGTACATGAAATTGATGACTCCCCGGTGCATGATGCAACGTACTGAGGAAGAGCCCTTCCCTACCATCTCCTGGAAGATGTGTACACATGCCCTCGGGACAGAGAGCACAGCCAACCTCCAGGCTGAGTGTGTGAAATGCAGCGTCAGGTCAACTTGAGAAACTGCTCTGGCAAATGCCAATCTATGTGCCTTGATTGGCAAGAATGCTCAGTATCTCGGTTCGTTTTCAGGAATAAAAATTATTTAACAAAATGGTAAGAGAAGGGCCTTAATACTCAGGTAAGTACCTGATAGCTTTTAGAACATCTGCATCATTTAGTACTAGTCGTTTCTCACAAAAGAGAAGGACATGCTCAAATTTTATACTTTGATTTTATAAAAAACCCAATCAACATCCAGTTTAGGACTACAGTGGCTTGGAGCTGACAGAGACCAGAGGCCATCATCTCATCAGCGAGGTGAAGGGCCTTGGCCTGTGGCAGAGGCAAGACTTTAAGTCGAGATGTGGCAATGCCTTATTTAGGGTGCTCACCACGCACCATCCTGCCCTTCATCCTGATGCTGTCTCACTTCTGGTGAAAAAAAAAAAAAAAATTCCTTCCGAAGTTTTGAGAAAGGCGCTATATTGGTTCAGGTGTCATCAAATAAGTTAAAACAGTAAAAACAACCCATGGTCCACACCTGCAGATGCTCTTAGACAACTCACTTGGCCAGGCCATGCCCAGCCATGCAGACGGGGGCAGGAGTCCTCGGAAAGGAGGGGACCAGGGCTTTGTTGCAGGCACAGGGTTGGGGGTGTGCGTGAGCCGTGGCTCTCCCTTCTGGGGAGGTGGGGGGCAAATTACACGTATCCCACAAAGCATAATTTTCATGGTACAGCTCTATCTTGAGGGTTAAATGGGCTTCTGTAGGCTAATTATCATCGATCTCACTGAAGAATTTGCAAGTGTATAATGCAGTTCATGATTCTTGCTGGCTGTCAAGCCTGTAGGTCATCCTTAAAAGCAAGCAAATGGCACATTTCTGCAACAAGCTTCTGCAGGATCAGAAAAGCAGCCTCCACCAAAGGCCAAACACGATGCGACAGACCCCAAGAATCAGTGCCTCCATACTTCCTGCTCCTTTATGAAACCCAACATGGTCCCGACCTTCCCAGAGTCTCAAGGTGCACTAGATACACATCTTTCTTGTCTCTCTGTGAAGCTATTTATATTTCATTAAAACGTCAGTGCGGTAAATCAGCTTAAGCTCTTACTAGGTACGGAAATGAAACACGGAAAGAAGAAATTGAGACCGCTAATCTATAAGCCGTGGGCCATCCCTGAATGGCAATGAAAATAAGGATTTTGTGTAGTGCTTTCCTCAAAGGTAAGACTATTCCGGGCAGTGTATGAATTGAGAAAGATACGGTAGGAACACATTTTATTGTATATTGTATGAGTGTGTGTGTGTGTTGGAAAGTCTAGATCTCTTTAGCCTTGGAGCATTCTGGGTGGTATCTTTATTTCGACTTTGCCCCCTAATCTTCTGAAGTCTGGTTTCAAAAGGTGGAGGTTTTCAGCAAACAACTTAAGGAGGCTTTTACTTTAAAATGAAGTTGAAGAAATAGATTGACAGGAATCAGGAAAATATACACTGAATAAATGTCAAGGTCCTGTTAGAAAGTAGGTGTGTGGTCCAGGCATCCTACCATTATTAGAACCGAGCTGTTTATTAGTTTCAGAGCTTCTTGACAACCCAAGAAAAAGGGGAGAACACTCAGGCCAACGATGTGTCTTGAAAAGGTATTTCCATTCCCTTGGGAAAGCAGCACAGAAAACAAAGTAAATAACCCCAAAATACTACTGTCACTTAAGATCGGAAGAAATTCATTCAATAACTAGGACCTACTGTGTGCCAAGCGCTGGGCCTGGCAGCCGACAGGTCAGGGTTATTATCTCCAGTGACAGCAGGGACTGACTCTATTCTATCCCGCTGGCTGAGCAGGGTCCTACGGCCTAGCAGATCAATCATTGGGCGGGTAGGGTTGACAATACTTTTGTGAAATTAAGGAACCAAATCAAGTCTCTCACCTGAAGAGATGACCAACCTATCCCAAAGAGAGAAAGAGCTCAGTAGAAAACAATTCTGGACCCCTTTGACCTTTTAAAGCACATTCATTAATGGGTGACAGAAACACCAAAAAAAAAAAAAAAGGGTGACATTCTTCTGATTTAGAAGATACTCAAGGCAATAGTTTCAACCAGGAAAGCCTGGTTGAAAAATGTCACAATGAAAAATTTACCTTTGAGCAACACAGCTTTCTGCTAAGCAACCAAAAGTTTAGTTAGACAGTTTATCCTAAGGTACTACAATATTAAAGCTATAATGCAATTAATGGCTATCAAGCAATAAGGTTTTGGATATCATTTGCTCACATAATGGGATTAGTTTTAGAATAGGTCGTTTGAAGCCACTCTTTCTAATTGGACAGCTACCAGAATCAAGGCTCGTGTCCAGTAATGGATAGGATGTGAAAATAAGGCCGTATAATCAGCAGAAAGATGATATAATATTTCTGAGGAGGCAATGATGGGGTTGAATCACGGTTTTACTACTTACTGGCTCCATGATCAGGGCAATTTACTTAATGTCTCTGTCCTCGGTTTCCCTCTGTGTAGACAAGGGCAGTGATGTTACCTACCTGGAAGGGGGCATTGAGCATTAGATGAGTTAATATATACTGCTGAAAACGCTGTCTGGCTCTGATGTTAGTGCTCATTACAGTTTTAATTTTTATCGTTGTAATTTAAGTAAACATCCCTTTGTTTCTACTTGCTTTTTCTATGCATTTTTACACTGTTGACATTACAGTCTATGAATCCCACTTATTTTCCCACTAAACAAACCAGTTATTTCTCCAAGTCATTAAACATTATAAGCATATAGCCGCTGTATGTATTTAGAGACAATCATTCGGGTCCTGAAACTATCCAGGCATTAGTATCTTTAACCCTCCTTTCAATGATTCCTTTTCGCATCACACATTACATCTAGGGGAAGAGAATGGATTATTTTGGGGGCTAGAAAGATGTGAGCTTATGTGCTCAATAGAGAAGATACGGAAGAAATAAAATCACAATAGAAGATCTGTGAAAACGTACAGAACTACTGTAGACAGAGTTTTTGTTTGTTTGTGTTTAATAATACACAGAGAGCAGTGCCTGCATGTTGATAACACAGGAAGGAGGACAGGATGTCAGGGTAAGATGCAGAGTAGCCCCGTGCACTTGAGATGAACTGGACATTCCACCCTTGTCCTCAGCTTGAATGTGTGAACACAAAGAAGTGCTGAAGAGGGATTTATGGGCATTTTTTTTTTTTTCAGTGCTGCAGAGATTCCCCATCAGGGTTTCCATGTACCATTAACTATTTATTGTCCAAAGACAAGAAGACTCTGTCTGAAATTCTAATCCATACACTTAATATTCTTCTTCTTCCTGAAATCTTCTGTTCTTTTTCCAGTGACGTGGTTGCAGTGATATATATATTTTTTCTGTCTGTAATGCATTCTACTCCAAAGAAAGATAGCAGGTTCCAATTTAAGCCTCAAATGAAAACTAAAAGCACTTCAAAGAAGTCAAATAGATCTCCTTTTGGAATCCCATTGTTAGGGTGGTGCCTCTCTCCTCTCTCCCTGCCCAAACTTTTCCATCTCTAAAATGGACCACATTCCATTCTTTGTGACAAACTTATCAAAATTAAAATAACAACCTCCGGCTGTCAAAACAACTTCAAAAAAAAAAAAAAAAAAGAAGTCACTTGTGGTTATTGTAAATAATAAAGAACTTACAGCTACCTATGCAATGATTTTTACCCATGTGAAAACTATTTCTTTAAATAGACGGCATAAAGGACTACAAATGAGTCATTTACTAAATTCATTATTTTATAAACTTTGGAGGGAACGCCAACCACATCACGGAACTGGGAGCTGGACTGACCATATGCAACTTGGAGAACCGACCTTTTGCAGAAGAGTCCTTGTTATAATTATTTTCAGGCCCAAACAAAAAACTGTCTCTTAATATGAGCAAGTACTTGGCACTTACACTTCAGGGAGAACTTTTCACATATCATTGTGATATTACAGCTTTGATGACAAGTTAACTCTTTGCCACCTGTAAGCAGACTGAACCGCTCCATAAAAAGAAAGAGCAAAGATAGTGGAAACCCAGGTTACTGGTCCCCATGGGCTTATAATAATTGTGATAGAGCCGCAAACACGCTGAAAACAGAGGATTCTGATGGGTTGGAAATATTTGTGCAAGATCAACAAATTATGCATGGTGTCTCAGACAGAGAAGAGATTACTTCCTTTATTTTTAGGAGAATTCTCTTTATTTGTGTAATGTAGCTTGAAACAACTTTAAAAGCCTCTGACCTGCAGCAAATCACGGTCCATTCAGAAACCAAATTATCGAGGCTTAATGACTAAATGGACACAGAAATAGTATTTCACTACAGGCAACCACATAGAGTGCAGAAACAGCTCATCTGTCCCCAGACACAGCCTGGAGCCGCCCGTTTTGATGCTTCTGGCTTTCCTTGTTACCTAGTACAAGGTCCGGCCTGGAACAGGGCTCACCAGCCTGGGCAAGGGAAACTGCTGGAAGTTTTGCTTTTCTGCCTCAAAGGCAATAAAGAATGACCCAGAGACCTTGTGTTGTGGCCATGCAGGAGGTGGCCCTGCCCATGCCCAGGGACAACCATTCACACTTACTGCTGTGAAGGGCCCCCTGGAGCTGTCAAGGCAGAGGCCTTGGAATGATCTCATTACATCCTTCCATCGGTTAAGGGCTCCCTCCCACTGCCTTCACGGTCAAGTTCAACTCCTAACTACAGGGTCTAAGGCCATCTGCAGTCAGGTGCCTGCCCACTGGTCTGTCTGGAATGATTCCCCCCTAAACGCTGCCCTTTTTCAGGACACCAAGGGCACTTCCAAGCAGCTTCTCTGCACGGCTGTCCTTTCCCTCAGGAGAAGCGAGCACCCCTTCCTCAACCCGGCACCTTCAACACTTTGCTTAGCTCTATTAGTCTGTCAGCACTAAGCATCCAGGGCAGGGGTTGGGTCTTTTCCGACTCGGTCACCCAGTGCATAGTGCACATCAGACAGGCAACAATGTTTTGAATTGGAAGGGAACTTGGAGACTGTGTATCACCCGAATGTACAAAAAGTCTCCATGTTTTTGCTCTGGCCTCTCTCCAGAGCTCCAAAAACGAATTTCTAACTGGCTGATGGATGACTTGACGGGGAAATCCAACAGGCACCTCAGACAACATGGCGCTCCCAGTCACCTCCACTGAAACACCAGCTCGCTCTTTGTGCGCCCTTCCTTCCAGGTCCTCGGGAGTCACCTTGGACCCCTCCTCATATTCCATCCATGTTCAGTTTCTGTGACTCCCAGTCGTCTCCTGGCCACACACCATCCTCTCCATTTCTACCATTACTGCCCCCATCCTGGGACTACCACATGCACTAAGGGCTCCTGACCTGTCTCTACCTCCTTCAGGTGACTGATGCCAGGTGGTCCTCCACCCACAAAATCTCAAACGTCCTAGTATGCCCCAGTATGTTACCCAAGGCCCCAATCTCTAGCCAACCTTCTCAGCCTACCCAAAGACCCACTGTGGTCTTGGCTTTCTTTGAGGTTTTACTGCATGGATCAATTATGCTTTCCTTGTGGCAAGCAAACTGCACAAACCATTTGCTTTAATTTCCTGGTGTTGATGCTCTATTATCCAAGCATCCTGCTGTCCCTGAAGGGTGGCACCACCTTTTATGCTTTTTTTTTTTTTTTTTTTTTTTTTTTTGTGGTAGGCGGGCCTCTCACTGCTGTGGCCTCTCCCATTGCGGAGCACAGGCTTCGGACGCGCAGGCTCAGCGGCCATGGCTCACGGGCCCAGCCGCTCCGCGGCATGTGGGATCTTCCCGAACCAGGGCACGAACCCATGTCCCCTGCATCGGCAGGCGGACTCCCAACCACTGCGCCACCAGGGAAGCCCCTATGCTTTGTTTTATGTCTCAGTGTGCAGCACACATGGCATCGGAAATACACAGACTGACCTACTGAAAAGAAAACATCAAGATGTTCAAAATTTAAGTTATTCTTGTGCAAAGATCTCATAAACCTTAATATTCATGGAGCGCTGGAACTCTCCTTGGCCATTTATCACTAACTTGGCTCACAGGGCTGGTACGAGGGGTAATGAATGAGTTCATCTACATAAAGCATTGGGAAGAGTGTCTGGCCTGTAGTAAGAACAGCTATTATTTATTATTATTATTATTACTACTATTATTATTCCCACTGAAATGAGGGCTGAGATTCATTAACACAAAATGTGACAAGCAGTTTCCACACAAACGGCGGTATGCCAAGTGATACAGCTTGGTGAGATATTCGATCTGTAAGTCCATATCTAAACACGTTAAGAAAAATATATTTAGACCTGATTTATAGCATTGCTGGTCAGTAACTGGTTTGAAAAGAAGGGCTACGGCACTGACCCCGAAAGGCTGGAGTTACAAGCAGATAAGATAGGTGGGCATTTGAGCCTGTCCCCTTAGTTTCTTACAAGATGTGCTTTTCCAGACTGGGACTGGAGTGGAGATCCTGATACTGAGAGGTCACATCGGCAGAGGACACCTTAAGGACCCCCGTGCCCTCCGCGCAGCTGGCTGGCCCCCTCACACTGGGTTGGCTCAGCCGTATGTTCTACACTGGACTCCCCAGTGTGGACAGATCAAGGGAACCAAAGGCAGGGTCTCTACCCTGGGGAGGCCTGGATTAACAGGAGACACTGGGTAAGGCGACTTGATAAAGGATAGGACACCCAAAGGAAATAACTGCAAGAGATCTTAGCTGGGTAGAGCTGGCAGCACAAAGGCAGAGGTGTGCTTGAGTGAGAAATGCAGTGTTGGGAGGTGAGTAGGGGGTCACAATGCCAGTCCTGGGGGAAGGTTCTGGAGTGAGTAAATATGTCTTCAGAGAAGAAACACAGATAAATTTGAGAACTGGATGATGGATTTTGGAAGGTACAAAGAAGCATGGGGGTTACCCAGTGACTTTCACAGGCTTTACACTCCCCAGAGCTGATTCTTGGGGCTGGGTTAAGTCTCAAACAGGAGACTGACATACACTATGGATTCAGCTTGTATTCTTAGCCCTAGGTTTCCCCCTCAGCACACTGGCCAAGGGCACATACATAATGCAGGTACCCCTGGAAATCCTTACAGAAGGGTGGCAATGTGACTATGAATTTTCATTCTGGGTCTTCCAGGGACTATATATATAAATACCTCCGTTTGATCACTTAACTCAACATAAATTATTTCTCTAATACCTACTTTATACTTGTTCCCTGATTTAATTAGATCTGGCTATAGTCACTGGTATAAAATGTTTTGAATTTTCAATGATACCCAGAAAACAGCAGGGGGAACCAACTTTTCCAAAAGCAGTATACCACAAATGTTTTACAGGGACATATACTATTTTTATTTTAACGTTTAATCTGATGTCCATGGGTGGATACTCTGATGAACACATACATGGTTAAGCCTGTGAACTGCTATGAGCTCCAGACAACATCAACCATACTCCTCCCTCAAATTACAATCCCAGTTGAAAGCGCCATATTTTTCTTCTAAATCTAGCTTTTCTTCCTGTTCATTCATTCCCACCAAATGCTCCAACTGACTCTGACGGTGGCCCATTTATTTAATTTGAAAGCTGGTATTTTGGTTTGTATTAATTTTATTACCCTTTCTTAAACTGCTTAGCTGCTTCTGACTATATTGCCTCTTAGTACAGACTAGGATAACAAAGTAAACAAATGCAACCAAGAGGCATAGAATAAAGAGAAGTGCCACGAGTACCAGATACTTTTATGGATGTCTTTCTGACTTGCGTATATCTTGATTGGCAATTTTATGCTCTGAATCCAAACTACTAAATGTGGCAGGAAACAAGTAGGCTAGAGATGGAAGTGGAAGAGGAATGGGCCAATTTCATCAATCCCTAGAGAAAACAAAAGGTCAATACCCTGATGATAGGGGTGGACACTTAAGCGCCACAAGTACCCTTTTCTAGGTTCATAGAAAATAAGAAAGACAGAGCCTACACATAGGGATTACTAGTGGAAGGTTAAAAGTTTAAGCCAATTAAAAAATAATTAACTCAATAATAGAAATATCTGGTAACATTATTACTCAGCACGTTTCCCTGGCTGAGGCTGATTTCATTTGAAGTAATTTTATATTTATGCTAAAAATATATTAGCATTGGGCTTCCCTGGTGGTGCAGTGGTTGAGAATCCGCCTGCCAGTGCAGGGGACATGGGTTCGAGCCCTGGTCTGGCAAGATCCTACATGCCACAGAGCAACTAAGCCCATGCGCCACAACTACTGAGCCCGCGTGCCACAACTACTGAAGCCTGCGTGCCTAGAGCCCGTGCTCCGCAACAAGAGAAGCCACAGCAATGAGAAGCCCTCGCACTGCAACGAAGAGTAGCCCCCGCTCGCCGCAACTAGAGAAAGCCCGCACGCAGCAACGAAGACCCAATGTAGCAAAAAATAAAAATAAATAAAATTTAAAAAACCACAATTTTAAAACAAAACAAAACAACATTAGCATCAAACTCAGGGAGAAAAGGTCATTGAAACAAATGGACTAGACCTAGATAACAGTATGTGGTAGAGGGGCAAACATTTTCCTGAGTCACAAAGCTTCCTGTGTCTCATCAATCTGATAAACAGCTTCTGGAAATCGAGAATGTGCTGGTCACTTCCCTTTTGCTGAAACATGCCATACTGAAAAGGCAGGGATGAGTTATCTCCTGCTGGACAACACACGTGTGCCTCTCCTCTGGACGCCGGGAAGGGGGCATGGTCACAGAGCAACTGGGCCACTTGCTGCAGCCACGTCAGGATAAGAGGAAGTGAGGGATGCCTGCTCCAGAGGAAGGGCATGCTTGGGAGAAAGCAGGAAATCCTGATGTAGAGATAAGAAGAGCAGTGGGAGAGAGACCCAAGCTGGGTGGAGAAGAGGAACCCGACCAGGTCCACACAAATGGGGTGAAAGGACACAGCGATACAAAGAAAGTGAGGCCAGATGGGGAGGGGAGGCTTGCGGGCAATGTGTGCAGCGAGTCTGGATTATTTCAAACTAATCACAGAGATTTCAGGTGTCGGGTTAACTGGGGCCAGGGAACATGGGAGTTAGGAAGGTCACTTGAAGAGACTTTTAAAAAATAAGCTAAGAGGGCTTCCCTGGTGGCGCAGTGGTTGAGAGTCCGCCTGCCGATGCAGGGGACACGGGTTCGTGCCCCGGTCTGGGAAGATCCCACATGCCGCGGAGCGGCTGGGCCCGTGAGCCATGGCCGCTGAGCCTGCGCGTCCGGAGCCTGTGCTCCACAACGGGAGACGCCGCAACAGTGAGAGGCCCGCGTACCGGGAAAAAAAAAAAAAAAAAAAAAAAGCTAAGAGTTTCTTTATTTGTCGGGGGGGTGGTGGGTGGTGTGTGTGGGGAAAGTAAGGCAAGAGGAGAGTGAGGGAAAGGAGAGAGGAGGAGTGGATGATTTTGCAGGAAATATGCCCAACGCTGAGCTTCCGACAGACCTTCTGTGTGATCTCACAGGACGGGAAGCTCTTTACAACACGACTGCTTAGCCATCTCATTTAATGGCAGCTTGGGGGGACTTCCCTGGTGGCGCAGTGGTGAAGAATCCACCTGCCAATGCAGGGGACACGGGTTCGAGCCCTGGTCCGGGGAGAGATCCCACATGCCGCGGAGCAGCTAAGCTGGTGCGCCACAACTACTGAGCCTGTGCTCTAGAGCTCGCGAGCCACAACTACTGAGCCCACACGCCACAACTACGGAAGCCTGCATGCCGAGAGCCCGTGCTCTGCAACAAGAGAAGCCACCCAATGAGAAGCCTGCACACTGCAAACAAGAGTAGCCCCCTCTCTGCAACTAGAGAAAGCCCTTGCATAGCAATGAAGACCCAGCGCAGCCAAAAATAAATAAATAAATTTATTTAAAAAAATAAAGGCAGCTTGAGGAGTGAGTGTGTGTACCTGGCCATGAATCTCTGGAAAATGTGAGGAGTAGTGCACTGGTTTGAAACCTACAATGTCTGAATTAATCCATGCCTAACCAAGTGGACCGAGTTTATAACTATGCATCCCTGAGTAGGGCCGGTGTGCCAGGAGGAAAACATCTCCCCACTGAGCTGCAGAATAACTTCATCACTGACCTGAATCAGATGCAGCGGAAACAGAACATTCAGTACATACTTTTACAGGAGAGGGAGGAGAACGGAAAACAAAGTGAGCTTAACTGAAATGTGAGAAAGAAAACGGCAATGACTTGGCTGGGTGGGGCCCCAGCTTGCGCTTTCACTGGCCCCCGTTCCCCGCAGACCAGTAACTCTCCACCCAGCATTCGCTGTGGATGACATCACTGATTTCCCAAACACGCTCCAGCAGTTTCCTGCTTTCCAGAGTCAAGCTAAGCGAGGTTGTCAGTGGGGCACCTGGGTAGAGATGTGGCCAGGTCAGGTCACAGAGTGGAAATGAAGGCCACACCAGGGCCCGTTTGCTCGTTCAATGAGCTGTTTGTTTTACCGATGATTTTTTAGTCCCCATTCCCTGGACAGATTTCCGTGCTCTGATGGGGCCAGCCCAGACCAATCATGGCATGTACATATATTCAGTGCCCAGGATCACACGGCCTGTTCCAGAAAGAGCACAGGGGCCAAAGTGAAGGGTGTAGGAAGGGACAGGGGAACTGCCCAGTGAGAATCACTGCTCCAGACAGACTGGGAGCTCTGACGCACTGCATCTTACAGCCCCCAGCCTAGATGCTTCTCTCTCCCCATTGGTCTGTGAGGCCAAAGCACTAGGATTCTCTCCACCGTTTCAAGTAGCCACTGTGTCCCCCAGAAAGGCTCTAACTGGCACCGAACACCACGTAAACGCTGTAGGAAGTCTTAATCCCTTCAGGGTAGACTGCAGGATGGCTTAAGCCCAAGATTCCAGCTCATATTCTTGTCCTTAATAACCATTAGGTCCTAATTTTGTGTCCTAAGTTTGTCAATAGAGAAGACTTCATATTCAACAGGACTTCTAAGTTCCTCTAAGGAGCTAATCTCATTGCCTCGATGTGATATCAAAGGAAAATAGTCCGAGACACCAAAAACTACCTTCAAATGGACTTCTGCTAGGAATTCACACTTGGTTGGACACCTCTCCAAGCCAACTGTCCTGACAACACGTCACTGTGTGAGGAAGCCCCGCACGAAAACAAATTAACATGGAAAAAACGATCTTGCATTTCCTTAGCAGAGTTTGGGGCCAGCAAACATCTGACAAGACTCGACAAACCATACTCAGGAGTGCACTCCTCAGAGGAACATTCCAGCTCTTTTGTCCATTCTTTGGTGTCCCAATTTTCAGGTGTTAAAACACTACAAGAAAGCCAGGAAGGGCAAGATGATTCCACCAGCCTAATCCCGCCTGCCATACGTGTACTCTGACTCCCTTGCAACTAACTGGCCCTGGCTAAACGTTTCCCCAAGTACTCTCAGTTTACCATTTCTCTATTTATTGTATTTTCATGTTATGAAAGTGACACATCCTTGATGCAGTAATTTGAAATAAGCAGAAAAGAAAAGAAGCTGTTCATAATATCACAGCCCCCTGTCAACATTTTGGTGTCTTTTTAGTCTTTTCTATATGGAATGTAATTTATTTCCCAATAATATAATTTTATAAACTTTCCTTACATATTAATGTTTTTATGTCACAAAATTTATGTCAAATGATTAAACAGCCCTGATAAATTATAAAAACCTAAAGACAATAACAAAGCAATGGGACCACCAGACAAAGACCACCTACTAAACTGGGGAAGGGGTGGGGAATGAGATTGTTTTGGAGAAGTTTTATAAGTTATGAGATTTATTGAGCACTCTAAACCATAAGCTTTGAAAGAATTTTTGGAAACTTAACAGGGTAATCTGTAGAATATAGGGTTGGAAAATCTTAAAAACAGTCTGCTCTTTTCTCCCCACATGGATTTGCTAAACTATTTCTTACAAGGAGAGGTACTAAGTGGTGGTGTGTTGGTCAAGGATTTTATACTCTTTTGTAGCTTTCAATAATATGATGGAAAGAATATATAAGAATAATGTCATTAAAGAGAGGCAAGGATACACACGGAGCTTAGTAGGAATGAAGATATTTTAGGAAGGAAAAATGAGATAGAAAACACTGCCAGTGCACTAAGGATGGGGCAAAGGTCTTAGATGGCCCTAGCTGAGGAACCCATGTATGACTGGGTGCTTCTATAAAAACAGCACCGGGGGCTTCCTTGGTGGCGCAGTGGTTGAGAGTCCGCCTGCTGATGCAAGGGACGCAGGTTTGTGCCCCGGTCCGGGAAGATCCCACATGCCGCGGAGCGGCTGGGCCCGTGAGCCGTGGCCGCTGAGCCTGCACGTCCGGAGCCTGTGCTCCGCAACGGGAGAGGCCACAACAGTGAGAGGCCCACGTACCGCAAAAAAAAACCCAAAAAAACACCGCACCAGGAAGTGAAATGTACTGGTAAAGTGTCTGCACCAACTGGAGGTCACAAATTGGTGATCAACTCCAATTAAAGCAGTAACTAAATAAAACATGATGAAATCATTCAGTGGTAGAAAACTTTGGCCTATAAGTAAGGATGGAAGGTAACGTAAATATTTAGAAAACTAAATCTGGAGGGAAAAAAACCAAACTCTCCAGCACTTCACTGTGCGACCTGCCAAAGTCAGCAAAGCTGGAGATGTTTATTGTTTGAGGAGGGACATGCTTGTGTTGAGATCCTCCACTTTTAGACCTACTAGGTAGCCAGGAGGACGGGCGTCCCCTGAGGACACACCAGAAGGGATTTCTCCTTTGCTATAAAGCCCACGGTGTTCTGCACATGTATGATTTTACTTGCCAGCATCTGCCATAAGGCCCCTCAGGAGAGGACTGGAGCTTGTTCACCTCCATGTGGTTTACGGCACCTCCCACCCGACAGGTATAAATGAATGCATGAATGAATGAACGAGCAATGCAGAAAAACTGAGGGGTTTTCTGATTTTGAGGTCTCAGTTTGGGCTTTTTTCCTGGAGGGGAGAGACGGATGTGTGCTTCAGAGGCACTCAGATAAGCCCGTGTTGAGTCAGGGTGATCCATCAGGCTAGAACTTTCCCACCTGCAGGAGCCAGTCCCCCCCGTGTCCCCATCCCCCTTTGCCTCGGTCATCTCAGCAGGAAATTACTACACTGTGTCTCCCACATGGATGATGAATCTCAGAAGCATTCTCACAGACTGTGGCAGGGCCCCGGACGGGGTCAAGTAAAAGTAAATACCAGCCCTTATTAGGCGATCCTGGCCTCCTGCGGTGCGTTTGCCCCGGACACCAGCGGCTTCCTGCTCTGTCACTGAAAGCAGACCGCAGGTCACCGCCTCCACGTGATGCTTCCTGACCTCCAGGAACTGCTTCCTTCCTCGCTCCTCACGAGGTTGTTTTGGAGGATTTTACCGCAGGGCCCTGCCGCTTACGGCTCCACCCGGGGGTGGAGGCACGGGACCTCCTCAGGGAACCCAGGCAGCCGGAGGCCACCCCTTGAGGACTGCTCACACCTTCATTTTCTAACTACCAGCCCGGCGTCCAGGAGGAGCAGAGGGGCGGAGGGATGGACTAGTGGTCATGCACACACACACAAGCTGTGGCTGATGGAACCCTGGCTTTCCAGAACTGGTCTTACAAGGCTGTGGGTGTGAGGGTATTAGTTGAGGTGGGAGGAGACTCACAAGCATCTATTTGCTTAGTGACCCCACAGATTTAAAATTATGATTGGTATTTAATGACTCTTAAATGCTCAGATACTCAGAAGGTATCATTTATTGACTCACAATTTTTTATACCAAACCACTGTCTTTGTTAATTCCCTTCTATCTACCTTTACTGGCTGCCTAAAGTGGAGAAAGCTGCTTTACTGGGGGCTCCCCACGGCATGGAGCACAGGGCCACGTGCACGCTCCCTGAATGAATGAATTTGTTGGGAGAACTACTGTAGGATTTCAAATCTGTGCAGGACAAGACAGGGCAGATTAGGAACTCAGCTAATTCCCTCCTCAGTTGTGTCCACTGTTCCATGCTCTTT
Organism: Delphinapterus leucas; assembly: GCF_059928025.1. NCBI lineage: Eukaryota > Metazoa > Chordata > Mammalia > Artiodactyla > Monodontidae > Delphinapterus > Delphinapterus leucas. The sequence goes on along the minus strand of NC_143140.1, from coordinate 81,660,957 downwards.
GGGACCCTCGTGGCTGCTTGTCCCTGGCCCCTCTGGGCGGGTACTACCCGGCTGTGCTCTGCTAAGCAAAGGCCTTCATGGACTGAAGACCAGATCTCTGGCCCTGAGGCGCTGCCATCAGGGAGGCCATTCTAAGGAATATAAAGCAAGCTCTCCTCGTGTTTTTGTTAACTGAGGTAAGATTAAATTATACTCAATAAATTTTACCCTTTAAAAACGTGTAGGTCTATGAGTTTTGACACATGTATACAGTCATGGATCCACCACCACAATTAAAATATAGAGCAGGTGTCCCCAACCCCCAGGCCATGGAACGGTATCAGTCCGCGGCCTGTTAGGAACCCGGCTGCACAGCAGGAGGTGAGCGGCAAGGGAGCGAGCGAAGCTTCATCTGCTGTTCCCCATTGCTCCCCATTTTGCTCGCACTACGGCCTGAAATGTCCCCCCTCCCCCATCCGTGGAAAAACTGTCTTCCATGAAACTGGTCCCTGGTGCCAAAAAGGTTGGGGACCGCTGATATAGAGTATTTCCATCACCCACAAAAGGTCGCTGGTGCCCCTCTGCAATCTGTCCCCTCTCCCCGTCTGCCCCCTGGACCACTGATCTGAATTTTTTTTTACCTTCAGTTGCACCTTTTCTAAAATTACCATTCAGAACCTGTTTTATTTGAACCCTTCTCCCTCTTCCAGCACTGTCACTATGCCTCCCTCAATGGGAAACTCCACCACCAGCTCCTGCGGTTACTCTCTGGTCTCCCTGTGCCACCTACGATGGTTCTGCCCAGACCCTCGAGGGCTCCTGTTACCCCGTTGGCTCCGGAAACATGGCAGTTTTCCTAGTACCATCCTTTACCGCTTATTTCTCTAGTGCATATCCTTGCTTCTCCCCTGTGTCCACCCTCATGTATATTCTTAAAGCTCTCAGGGCCTTCTTCCTGCCTGTTCCTTTCTTCTGAGTGCTGTGTCTGTGTTTCTCATGGATTCACAGACCATTTTATAGATCCTATGAGCCCTTTCAGCTCTCTACATCCTGGCCAGACGCATTTCTGGCCCTGCCCATCTGTCTTCTTGACTGTGTTCCTTCCGCGACGGACAGCATTGCCGTCTACACTCAGGCTAGAAGTGTCCTTTGTCCCGAGCCTCACGTGCAGGTGGCTACCTTCAAAATATACCTCGAGGGCTTCCCTGGTGGCGCAGTGGTTGAGAGTCCGCCTGCTGAGGCAAGGGACACAGGTTCGTGCCCCGGTCCGGGAAGATCCCACATGCCGCGGAGCAGCTAGGCCCGTGAGCCATGGCCGCTGAGCCTGCGCGTCTGGGGCCTGTGCCCCGCAACGGGAGAGGCCACAACAGTGAGAGGCCTGCGTACCGCAAAAAAAAAAAGATAAAGAAAAGAAAAATTCAAACCCTGATGGCAGGTGCATTTTTCACTGTGGAAGAGAATATTTAGGAAAAGAGCAAATACTATTAATTACTTCCCAATACCCAATCTGTAAGGCATTCCCAGAGCATAAGGATTTCAGGCATCATGACAACACAGACTGGGGGAGGTTTCTGGAGAATGTTACACACTCACCGTTCCAACCAATGGGTAAATGAACCCAGCGCCTATGCTGGCCCGTACGTCACTAATGGGTAGAATGAAATCCTTGGGTACGCCTTTCTTGTCAGGTTGGTGAGACAGGGAAAGGTGGGTCTTAGCCATGCAGATGGGCAAATTTCCAAAACCCTGTAAGAAAGGAAAGGAAAGGTGTTCCTTGAGCATAAACGTTCCTGTACTTGTTTGACCTGCACTCCACAGAATCCCCACGACTCAGATCCACACATACAACAGTGCTTGTTACTGCTTGTTCACTGAACAAGAAGATGGGACAAAAACTCGTCTGCACGAGATCATCACCTGGCAAGCTAAGGGTGTCTATTACGTACTTTGGATAATTCTTGTTACAGAAAGGCAGCATTATGTGTGTCTTTGAAGAAAAGGTGGCTATTTGCAGGCAAGCAAGTAACTGCAGGCAGCAGCAGCAGCTGTAGAAACCACTTTCTAAGGATATTAATATCCGGCACTCAGAAAGGTAACCTGGAGAAAGGCTTTGTAACAAGGCTTTTTAGTCCCGTTGTTCGCTCATTCTTAGAGGCTGTCAGGAAGCAAAGAGCCTCTTTGTGTTGTTTTATGAATCATGGCTATTTGATCTGCGATTACATTATATGAACTAAGATGAGGTCACTATTTAAGCCTCTTATTTTTAAGGACCAAAGGCGATGCCTGACCCAGAGTTCCAAAGGTGAAAGGGGAGGCAGTCACATGTGGGGTCTCACAAAAAGGACAGTGTCCTCGCTGCCTGGTCCCGATTAAGGGTACACAGTGCCTCCTTAGAGACTTTGCTAATTAACTGCAACCACATACTTGACGCATAACTTTTAAGGAACATTCCCTCGGTGGACAGACAGAGATAAAAGGAATGCAATCTTCAGAGGTAACCCACACAGAATTTCTTATGATTCAACCTAGAACTATTTGGGAGATTTCAGAGTACTGTCAACTGGGGTTGGGGGGTGGGGTGTTCCCTTTACTCTTAGATACGGATCAGAAATCTGCTGGGTGGCGATCACAATTCCCCTACAGGAATGGTGCCCAGAATTGTGGGTTTCAGAGATCAATCAAATACTGACATAATTTTTATGAACTGATATGGGTTTGCCAATTTAAAAGTTTGCCAGTAAGAATATATTTTTTAAGAACCCAATGTGCTACATACCATAACCATATTACTTCACAAAAGAAAGAAGGTTTTAAGCCTGAGAAAACATCAGGAAGGACCTAATATTCCAATCCATGATAGTCCTTAAATAGCATTATTAAAAACTTATTAAAAAAACCCTTATGACAATGAGCTTATTTTACTCATTTCATTGCACATGAGTGGAAATCTCACTGCAGAACAATGCCAGTGTGCACAGCACTGTTTGAGGATCATTTATTAAAAAGCACAAGCCAAGAGCATTCTAAGCTCTTGGAAAATCCAAGAAGAAATGAATTGCTGACTGTCTTACCAAAGCTGGGAGAATACCCTGGCTAGTGCTGGTAGCATAGGACAAAATATTAAATATGCTTTAAAAATAGAATTTAGGAGTTGGGGGTTAAAAAAAATAGATCAGTGATACCCATCATGAAGCTCTTTTGCCAGCAAGCTCTTGAAGAGCTCTGACTTCTATCTGATCACAGCAAACTGGAGGGGGTGTTTGAGGCACATGGCCCCTTTGGTTAAGGTGGCCGAACACGCTGCAGTGGAGCCTAATCGACATGACCATTACAGGACTAGACTCTCGCTGCTGAATCTTGGCCATGTGCACGGCAGAAGGTGATGGAGCCTTCAGCCATTGTGGACAGTCTCAGCACCAAGCCGATGAGGCACTTGTATAAGAAAGAATACCAAGCACCCCCAACTTTGTGTGCTGCAGTCCTTGACTAACCTGGCGCCATGCTACCATTTTTAAGACAGTAAGAGGAAGCACTACAGATTATTTAACTCTTGACTCCACTGCTGCACATCCAAGAACAGTTTCAATGTTTCTGGCTGACTAGCAGGGGCTAAAGATCTCACACACACAGATAAACATGGACACTACCTGTATTAGACAAATTTATAACCATAAAAGTCAATGATGTATGTACTCTCACCATAATTACAGTTAACGTCCTACCCAAGGACATTAATTCAATTTTTGTAGACCACAGAGTAGATTAAGCCAAGTTCAGCTGGTGGGACATACACCAGCTCTCGAGTCAAGGTGAATAATTTCAAAAGCCTAAGCTGGATTTTCCCCCCTAAATGCACAACTTTTACCTGTTCCGTGTAACGATCTATTTTGGATTGTGCCTCCGGAGACAGTTCAATATCTTCGGCTCCATAGACAGCCTGGGCGATGGTTCTTATCTTTTCCACAATTGGAAGCTGGGAAAACACAAATGACAACAAAATCGTTACCTTCAAGCTGGTTAAAGAATTAAGGGAGAGCTTAGTGAGATTTTCTGTAATTGCTTAAAATTCACTACCAGATTCCCTCCTCATCAACTGTAGTATTTGAAGCAAACACTTTCCTCTTCTATCATCCTTAACGTCCTGAAATTTTCAGATCAGAGATCAACCAGCAAGTAAGAAGCCTTAGATGTTCAGCCAGTTCAGAGGCTGCTTATCTAGTTAAATCATTCTTATCCACTGCATCCTTTTAAAAAATGTAGTTTATACTATGCTTTTTAGTGATCTTTTAAGTCAGAACATAAGTCTCCTAACTAAACAGTGCTGGTGTTTAAGTGGGTCTCAACTTGGGTTATATGACAGAAATGTAGCAGTTCTAAAGGACACATTTTTTTTTTTTTTTTTGGTGAGCAGGAATGGGTTGAGATTTTAATATAAATGCTAATGTGATCAAACACTTTATTGGAAAACCAGAGGTTGAACCTAGTGTCACTTTAGCAAATTATGAGACAACAAGGAGAATGGGAAAAATCTGAGAAGACTAGATATGGGCAAATAAGTGTGTGGGGAGGAGATGGAAAAATCTTCCACAATGTTGGATGCAACACTTGGATATAGGTTGCTAGTGAAATACTAAAAGTGGCCTTCAGAAACAAGGATGGTTCATTAGGAAAGGAATGTGCCATGGATAAAGTGATTCTTAATTCAAGCAAAGCATTTGACAAAATTGTTCCTAATTTCACTGTGGGTAGAAAACACATAGGTATAATGAAGACGGTTGGTGGATGTACTGTTCAGTGAAGGGCTGCTGGACCAAGTGCTGATGGAATGGACGTCAGCCAAGGGGCAGAAGCCTCTCATGGCCCACCTCAAGGACTCTGCTGGGCAGTGGCAAATTTGCATGAATTACTGCTGATATATACCTAACAGGAGAAAATAAAAGCTAGCTCTGCTCTGCCAATCTGATAGTACCCCAAATTAGTTTAAAATGTATTTTTTATTACTACAGTTTTTATTACTGTAGAGTTGCTCTGTGGTCTGGAACTGAAATACTGGATGTTTCAACAAATAAAAAAGAAATGAAGGTGCAAGTCATCATGATCTTTCGCTGAAGGACATAAAAGAGGATCTGAATCAATGGAGAGAAATACTTTGTTCATGGGTGAGGAGATGCAATACTGAATAGAGGTCGGTCTCCCAAACTTAATCTATTAGTTCAATCCAATTCCAATAAAAATCCCACGAGCACTTAGGTTACTTGGCCAACCAATTTTAAAATTCATAATGAAGAGTAACGGCATAAATAGGTAAGATAACTTCAAAAATAAATAAAACCAAAAGAACAAAGATAAGGGACCTGCCATACCAGGTATCAATCATACCACAAAACTATGCTGATTAATTCCATGTGGTATCGGCACAGGACGAGATGATTAATCAAGGGAAGAAAACAAAGAACACAGAAGGACACCTCAGCAGGTGTGGGACAGTATATAGTAGACATGGCACAAAACAGGGAAAGGACTGACTATTCAACTGACTTTTGGCTGGAGAAATAAAATTAAATTCCTGCCTTACACCAGGCCCCTAAATAAGTCCAATATGGAACAAAGGCAAAATCTTCAAAATCAAAACTCTACATATTGGGGGAAAAAATTGGGGAACTCTCTTTATTATCCTGAGGTACGGAAGGATTTCTTAAACAAGGTAACAACAGACTCCGCCTTAAAGGAAATGATTTATAGACCTGACATCAAAACTTAAAGTTCCTTGTATTAAAAAAAAAAAGACATCAGAAATAAGGATAAAGCATAAGGAACAGTCTGGGAGAAGATGCTTGCAAATATTTAAAAGATTAGTTACTAGAATGCATAAAACTCCCACAAATTCAGAAAAAGACAAACAAATATTTAATACTAGGCAAAAGAGTGACTAATGACAATATGAAAAAATGCCCAATCTCATTAGTGATCAAGGAAAGGCAAATTAAAATGATGAAAAACCAATTTACAACCGTGAGATCAGCAAGACTGAAAGTATGAGAATTTCAAGTGTGGGTGAGGATGTGGGGAAGACGACCCTTCAAAGTGCTCTTGGTTGAGATGTTAAAGGTCTCGCCTACCATGACAGCTTCCTAACTGGTTTCTTCACTTCTAACACCACCACCCCCACTCTACTGCAAGTCTAACCTTCTTAAAATGTACCTAAGTAAGAAAAACTCAAGATCACCTCTGCTAAAACTCCCTGAGCGCTCTAAGATCTATCTCAAAGGCCAGCATCTCCAGGAAGCCTGTACTGACCGTCCTCAAGCACACGTGGGCGTTCTCTTCTTTGCCATCCGATAGCCCTGTAATGCTCTGACCTGGGTGTTACATGGCACCAGAGGTTCAGCAGGGCCTGGCAATGAGTGGCTGCTAGCAAAGCCCACGCCCTGTTGGGATGTACTGATGGACCTCCGATGGTAAGAGCGCCAGGATCAAACTCTGATGCTGAAATCTACCGGGTGGCAAGGGGCCTTTTGTAAACCATGTCATAAGAGAAATCAGAGAAGAATCTCCACTTTAGTACTTCCCTGGTGGCGCAGTGGTTAAGAATCCGCCTGCCAATGCAGGGGACACCAGTTCAATCCCTGGTCCGGGAAGATCCCACATGCTGTGGAGCAAGTAAGCCTGTGCACTACAACTACTGAGCCTGCGAGCCACAACTACCGAACCCGTGCTCTAGAGCCCGCAAGCCGAAACTACTGAGTCCGTGTGCCACAACTACTGAAGCCCGCGTGCCTAGAGCCCGTGCTCCGCAACAAGAGAAGCCACCACAATGAGAAGCCTGCGCACCGCAAGGAAGAGTAACTCCCGCTCGCCGCAACTGGAGAAAGCCCGCGTGCAGCAACGAAGACCCAACGCAACCAAAAATAAAGTTGATTCTTTTTTTTAAAAAAAGAAGAATCTCCACCTCTAGAAGGGACAACTCTAGAAAGAAATGATCATTATTTTCCAGGAAGGCAGAAGGTGAAGCAAGGACAGAAATTAGAAGGAAATGTTTAAGGAAAAGCTATAATAACCAGAGCTGTTTTACTCTGGCAGAGTTCAGGGTAAGCCGAGTATGGCTCCCGGGTTGTTGCAGGAGAATTACCGCATGAGTGCAAAGTCGAGTCTGGGCTAGAGAAAACCTCGAGTGTAACTTCTAATGTAAAAGATTCCATGTTCATTAGCTGAAGAATTGAGAATAGCCTATAAACTCTTTGAGGTCAAGGACCACCTCTTGTTCACGTAGAGGTGGGATACAGTACAGCCCCTGGACTACAAGAGTAGGCTCTCAATATACAGTTGAATAAATGGAATAAATATTTTCTGACCTTCCTGTTGACAAAGCAAGGATTCCATGTGATGTGACAGTTACGCTTTTTCAGGGGAAGGCAGCTCACAGAATATGGTGTCACCCGAGCAGTGTGATAGGTCCCATGCAACCCGGCTCACCTGGGCTCCTCCAGCCCTCCAGAGCAGCTCAGGTGGGGGGTTTGTGGGCTGCTGTGGGACAGGAGGGTTAAGGAAGAACGCAGCCCCTTAGATCTGGCTGAATCATGCAACCTCATTCCTAGTGGGAGAGGTGAATATGCTGCTGTACTCATTTCACTGCAAGCACTGAAGCCACGCAGTGTGTTACAAAAATCACGCTGCACAAACCTTACGTAATATTATTATGACGGCGTGAGGGCAACAGGGCTAACTAAAGACTTATGTTTGCCCTGGAAGTGAAACAAAACAACAACAAAACAGATTAGCACTACTCATGACACATTTAATGAACAGAATGCACTATTTACTGAACTCTAGATTGATCTGAAAAGGAAAAGTGAGCGTGACTTCTCTATAAGATAATAATTGAAAAAAACTCACACGTGAACAAGGTAATAGTAAATGGATGACAATGAAGGAATTCGTGTGAGTGGGTATTTAACTGACTTGTTTTTAGTTTTTAAACACGAAATTTTTTTCAAGGAATACATATATTTAATTTTCAATTGTGGTAAAACACACATAACAGAAGATTTACCATCTTTATCACGTTCAGGTGTACAGTTCTGTAGTGTTAAGCACATTCCTGCTGCTGTGATGCTAACCTTCAGAACCCTTCACCCTGCAGAACTAAAACCGTACCCGTGAAACACTAACTCCCCGTTCTGTCCTCCCCTCAGCCCCTTGCTACCACCTTTCTACTTTCTGTCTCTATGGATCTGCCTACTCAGGGTACCTTATATAAGAGGAATCATACAGTATGTATCTTTTGCATCCGGCTTATTTTATTTAGCATGAACCTCAAGGTTCAACCATGATGTAGCATGTTACAAATTTCTTTCCTTTTAAAGGCTGAATAATATTTCACTGTATGGACATACCACACTAAAAAAAAATCCATTCATCCACTGATGGACACGGGTTGTTTCCACCTTTTTGCTACTGTGAATAAGGCTGCTATGCTAAAAGTGGGGGGGGGGGCGGGAACGGACAAATATTTCTCTTCTAGACTTCAATTCTTTGGGGAGTAAGGAAATATACATTTTTATCAACAACGAAACTGCCTTCCTGTCTAATGTTTTCTTTTTTAAAATAAATTTATTTATTTTATTTATATTTATTTTTGGCTGCCTTGGGTCTTTGTTGCTGCACGCAGGCTTTCTCTAGTTGAGGCGAGTGGGGGCTACTCTTTGTTGCGGCATGCGGGCTTCTCATTGCGGTGGCTTCTCTTGTTGCAGAGCACGGGCTCTAGGTGCGCGGCCTTCAGTAGTTGTGGCTCGCGGGCTCAGCAGTTGTGGCTCGTGGGCTCTAGAGCGCAGGGTCAGTGGTTGTGGCGCACGGGCTTAGTTGCTCCGCGGCATGTGGGATCTTCCCGGACCAGGGCTCGAACCCGTGTCCCCTGCATTGGCAGGCGGGTTCTTAACCACTGCGCCACCAGGGAAGCCCCCTGTCTAATGTTTATTTGAAAGTGCTGTGGAAATTTCAAGCAGGTGCCAGGCTGACTTTGTGAACTGTGTAGTTGTGGTCTTATTTCCTATGGGAAAACTACAACCACACATGACAGGACGACTCAAACAGAAGGCAGAGCAGGGGAGCAGGGGCTGGCGGTGTGAGTGAGTCCCAGTCAGGTGACTTGTTTCCCCTCCTTACCCTCAGGTGTCAGAGCCTGGAGCATCCCAGCAGCCACCATGACCAGCTCCCGGTATCCTGCACTTCCCATGCCCCAGCCTCAGCCTTGTCAGCCCCAGAGAAGATGACACTCCCTCGCGGCCTCGACATGCACAAAGCTGTCCAAAGTGAGCCTACGAGAGGGACCATCACCACCTGGTGTGTGCCTCACAGCCCCACACTGGATAAATAATGTGCTTCAGCTCATGGAGCTAGAAACCCCAAGACCAAAACTCTCTTGAGACTCCTGCTACAATTATTCTCTTTCACCTATGTGTACAAGTAAATAAATAAAAAGAACATCTCGGTTAACACAACTTTTGGGTTTAATATAAAAACTGAAACCTGCCCTGATAAGGCAGCTCCACTGCATACCTTCTGTTTATATTGTGACAGCCGGAAAGGAACTTCCTGCTGTTTCTCTCCTCGATTTTGGCGAGCAGTGTAATCTTTAAAGAAAAAGAAAAAAGCCAAATTCATGTCCAGTAATCTCGATCTGAACTTGACATTCACTTGTACTGCTCATTTTAAGTGGTAGTTTTTATAAAACAAATAAAATGGTAAAATAAATTATGAATGGGTATGCATTAATCATCCCTGGCTTTGCTCAAACTTCCTAAATATTTACAAATTTATCTATTTGCCACCTCTTTCCTCCTTACATCCCTGATGTCTAGGATAGTAACTTCCAATCAGTAGGCCCTCCACAAACATCTGCTGAATGAACAACCATCTGTGGCAAGTACTTTCAAGATGTCATGGTGTACAAAGAATTTCGGAGATTTTGTGTACAAAGAATGTCTCATGGGGTGGGGACAATGACGCAGTAAGGTGTGACGGAATGGAGTGTGTGATAAAGCCTCTGCCTCTACGTTACTACTAAAGTTGGAAGATCACAGATTGCAGGGGACGGCATGGAAGTCAGCATAAATTGGTAAGACCTAAAAGGGAACTTGAATGGTGCTTGAAGGATGTGAAAGATCTTAATAAGCAATAAAAGGAAAGATTATTTCACACGAGGAGAACGGCACACATCAAGGTGTGAATGGCAGAAAGACAAGGCTTTTTCTGGAAAGAGGGACTGCTCTATGTGTATTATGCTCAACATACTCATATAAGCTACTTCACAAAGCCTGGCGTCTATACTAGGATCTTTGATCATTTTGGAACTAACATTATGTTAAATCTCCATCTTCACCAAGAATAGAATTCTGAACGTATTCATTAATTTCCTCCCAAACCTCTTAAACGTATAAAAATAACTGAAATACTTTAGAAGAGAGCTTTCCGATGGAAACTTTCTGTGATGATAGAAATGTTCTACAACCATGCTTTCAGGCTAGTAGCCACCAGCCTCATGTGGCTAGTGAGTAGTTGAAATGGGACTAGTGCAACTGAGGAAATGAGCTGTTAATTTTAGTTAATTTAAATGTCAATAGCTTCCTATGACCAGTGGCTACTGAACTGGGCAGCAGTTCTTTCTAGCTCTAGAAAAGAACCCTGAATGGGGGGGTCGTATTGTCTATGGTCTTTCGCTTAGAGTACGCCCACCCAGAATCCTGGCTGAGTGACACCAGGAAGGTAGGCTGGAGGGTGTAGGGGTCTTCACTCTTTACCACATTCCTTATGTAGATGTGGTGACCCAGGCTAATAGAAGCTACCTTACTCCAAGTTAGATAGCATATCCTTCTTGAAAAGAGCACTGGACTCATTACACATGCACCCAATGTTCACTGCCACACTATTGACAATAGGCAAGACATGGAAGCAACCTAAGTGTCCATTAACAGTCGGATGGATAAAGAAGATGTGGTACATATATACAATGGAATACCACTCAGCCATGAAAAAGAATGCAATAATGCCATTTGCAGCAACGTGGATGGAACTGGAGATTATCATACTAAGTGAAGTAATTCAGACAGAAAAACACAAATATCATATCATTTATATGTGGAATCTAAAAATATGATATAAATGAACTCATTTACAAAACAGAAATAGAATCACAGACAAAGAAGACAAATTTACAGTTACCAAAAGGGAAAGGTGGGGAGGGATAAATTAGGAGTTCGGGATTAACATATATACACTACTATATATAAAATAGATAAAACAACAAGGTACTACTGTATAGCACAGGGAACTATATCCAATATCTAGTAATAACCTATAATGGAAGAGTCTGAAAAGAATATATATATTCTTTTCTGAAAAGAGTGTACGCGTGTGTGTGTGTGTGTATATATATAGCTGAGTCACTTTGCTGTACACCAGAAACTAACCCAACATTGTAAATCAACTATACTTCAATTGAAAAAAATGAAGCTGACAGAATTGAGGAAAATAAAGAAGGATGAAGGCTTTATGATATAGTGGCGTCTCATCTTACTTAGATGTCAGGTTCTAAAGTCAGCAGCCCTGCAGGTCTCTTAGAAGACCCATGAAAACATGACACAATACTCTATTATCAATATTCCGCTATCTCTTAAGCACATAACTGTTGAAGTGTTGAAACACACTGCTGTTTCCTCAGCCATTACACTGAATGAAAACTACACCGTTCTTTTGTTTTACCGAAGCCTAGGTTGGAATTCACATAAGTTAGGTGTTCCTGCGCTGTGCTGTTGGCTTGAAGTACTTCAATGCTCATGAAATATTTAAGGAGAGGAGTCAATTAGTAAATTTATAAGTCGAATAAAAATCTCTGGACATACAGTAATTATTTCAACTTGTATTTTGTATTTAAAATGAAGCATGAATTTTCAGTGATCTACAAGTGCAGTTTGGTAAACGGCCTTTCCTGTACCTCAAATAAAAGTATGTCATGCGAAACCAGCTTGCACCAGGGGCAAGGGCTTCACTACAACATGCCCTGGTGTCACGGCAGCAGCCCTGCGTTGTGAGCGAGAACAACAGCCCCTTGTGTCTTTGACACAAAGCATGTCGCTGGCTGGAGACCAGCACATCTGAGCTACCCAAGGTGTACGTGCTGACTGCCATGAGCCAGCTCCCGGCGTGGCTCGTCCCGCTGGCTTGTTGGTCCTGAGCAACAGGTCAACCCAGAAGAATCCCAGAAGAATCTCGCTCTCCTGAGACAACCAGGACACATGTTGGAGATAGCTGGGGTCTGAGAAAGGAAAGAGGGCTCATCGCCAGAAAGTCTGCATTTGTCCATGTGAATTGATGATACGGAATTCACATTCAAATCACAAGGGTGACCTTGTACACTCGTTTTTGTTTGTTTTTTGCCTTCAGTTTGATTTATTTCAGGTCACAGGAATTTTCTCTCTCCAATTTCCTGTAGTTGGACATCTTGAGGACTATATGTCATAGGACCAAATATGCAAAGGGATCAACATAGTGTCTAACAGAGCAATCTTGAGTGATATACAGAGGTTTGTGTTTAAAATTTGCTCATTGAATATGAATTCATTTGAATTTTGTTTCATCTAGTGGGAAAATTTTAGATTTTTACTCCTAGTTGAGGATTTTTTCCTCACTATTGTTCTCTTTTTTGATTCTTAATTTTATTTAAACAATTTTTAAAAATTTTATTTTTAAAAATAAAGTGCTTATTTTATTTATTTATTTTTATTCTTTTTTGCAGTACACGGGCCTCTCACTGCTATGGCCTCTCCCGTTGTGGAGCACAGGCTCCGGACCCGCAGGCTCAGCGGCCATGGCTCACAGGCCCAGCCGCTCCGCGGCATGTGGGATCTTCCCAGACCGGGGCACGAACCCGCGTCCCCTGCATCGTCAGGCGGACTCAACCACTGCGCCACCAGGGAAGCCCTTGTTTTGTTTTTTAATTCTTATTTTATATTAGAGTATAGTTGATTTACAATGTTGTGCTCGTTTCAGGTGTACAGCAAAGGGATTCAGTTACACGTATACATGTATCTGTTCTTTTTCAAATTCTTTTCCCATTTAGGTTATTACAAATATTGAGCAGAGTTCCCTGTGCTGTATACTCTTTTTTTTTTTTTCCTTCGGTACGCAGGCCTCTCACTGTTGTGGCCTCTCCCGTTGCAGAGCGCAGGCTCTGGACGCGCAGGCTCAGCGGCCATGGCTCATGGGCCCAGCCGCTCCACGGCATGTGGGATCCTCCCGGATCCGGACACAAACCCGCGTCCCCTGCATCGGCAGGCGGACTCTCAACCACTGCGCCACCGGGGAAGCCCTGTGCTGTATACTCTTAAACAGAACATTACAGCAACGCCAAAAGAAAGCAATATACAGGAATAGGTGATTTTAATGATCTCACCCAAAGGAGGGGGAAGGGCTGGTAGTGGCCTGAGCACTTGCTTGGCCTAATGATATGCACGTATGACACACCTGTTGTTCCTCCTGGCATGAAGTTACGTGCAAACCTCAGTGTGTTGTGAGACTAATATGAATGAACACGAGGTGCAGCCTGGCCTCTGTTTTCCTGGGCAGGAGTCATACCTCCCTCATTCATCTACTGGAGCAGTGCTGTCAAAGAAAAATCTTCTGGTCTAAGATTAAAAGTCTCACTCAAGGGCGGAGTAAACTACTTTCATGAAAGTAAAAATAAATCATTTTCTGAAATAAAATGATTGCTAAGACAAATCCCTAACCTCTCAGATCCTGGGGTGAGTGGAAGCCTGTGCTGTTTTGAGTGATTTCCTACCCCAGTCCTAAGGTTGTCGTTTTCCTTTTCAAGTGGTCTTTAATACACCTGTGATAATATTTAAATAATGTTGCTTGCTTTTCAGGCTGAGAAAACGGATGCTTTCCCTACTGAGTCTTCTCGTGTCATCTGAATTTAAGTCAGAAAGACCAAGGGATGCATGGAGTGACGGTAGAAGGTGACCAGGTAACACGTGGTGGGACACTGACAGTTCATTTTACATCCCTGTCTTTCTTGCTTGGCCCATAATTTTGGATGAAATGCATTTCTAGAAACGTTTGCCATAGTGACATTCCATTTTTTGTTAGAAGAAAGCACTTAAATGAAATCAAAGGAATCCTTGTGACATGTACAAGTGAAATGGATATAGACCACTGTTTCTTTCTCATCAGGTGCTATTTCTAGCTTCAAGGAGACAAAGCTGTGGGATGCTCTGCCAGAATCACAAAGGGCTGAATAGGATGCATTGAGAAAGTTGGGTTGGATCTAACAGTAGGTTCAGATCTGAAGAGACCTGTCAAACACAGATGGGTGAGGCAGCGGTAGGGGTAGGCCAAGGAGGTGAGTGATACACTGCTGGCCAAAGGAGTCTGGACAAAGAACCTAGAGGCCAGTGTTGGAAACAATCTAGTTTTGATAGCGATCTAAGAAGTGTTTGCAGAAGGATGTGGTATTGAGGCAGTGTGGGAATTTGGAGCTGAATCATGAAAAGGAGGCAAGAGGAGAAGAGGCTGATGAGGGAAGGGCTAGAAGCAGTTCAGGGTGGATGACCAGAGCTCAACCAGAAATAAGACAGCAGAACATGAGAGCACAGGGAAGAGGCACGGATTCTGAATGAGATACTTAACTGACTGGAAATATAAGGGACAGCTTCCTACAAAACATGCCACACATTCAATTGCACAAAAGGAGGAAAGGAGAGGGGCTGAAGAAAGGACTGGTGGGAACAGGCAGACCAAGGGCAGGTCTGAGGACAAGCAGGAAAGAGCCAGAGGAGGTCAAAGGCCTTGAGAAGGAGACAACAGTACAGGGATAAGGGCATAAAAAGAAAGGTCATCATCTCTGGTGGGGCTAATGGCAGGCTCTAGGAGGGCTCACGCCAAGGAGTACTTCCCAGAACTTCTGCTGCCAGTGTTCCTGTCCTCACGGTGAGCCACAGCCACCCCCAGCCTCTGCAGGACACCGTCCAACACTAGCAGTATGCTGAGTTTTATATACACAGAATCACATCACCAGCAAGAGGGCAGACAGCAGAAGCAAGAACTACAGTCCTGTAGCCTGTGGAACAAAAACCACATTCACAGAAACATAGACAAGATGAAAAGGCAGAGGGCTACGTACCAGATGAAGGAACAAGATAAAAACCCAGAAAAACAACTAAATGAAGTGGAGATAGGCAACCTTCCGGAAAAAGAATTCAGAATAATGACAGTGAAGATGATCCACGACCTCAGAAAAACAATGGAGGCAAAGATCGAGAAGATGCAAGAAATGTTTAAGAAAGATCTAGAATTAAAGAACAAACAAACAGAGATGAACAATACAATCACTGAAATGAAAACTACACTAGAAGGGATCACTAGCAGAATAACTGAGGCAGAAGGACGGATAAGTGACCTGGAAGACAGAATGGTGGAATTCACTGCCGTGGAACAGAATAAAGAAAAAAGAATGAAAAGAAATGAAGACAGCCTAAGAGACCTCTCGGACAACATTAAAGGCAACAACATTCACATTATAGGGGTCCCAGAAGCAGAAGAGAGAGACAAAGGACTGGAGAAAATATTTGAAGAGATTATAGTCTAAAACTTCCCTAACATGGGAAAGGAAATAGCCACCCAAATCCAGGAAGTGCAGAGAGTCCCATACAGGATCAACCCAAGGAGAAACAATCCGAGACACATACTGATCAAACTGGCAAAAATTAAAGACAAAGAAAAATTATTGAAAGCAGCAAGGGAAAAATGACAACGTACAAGGGAACTCCCATAAAGGTAACAGCTAATTTCTCAGCAGAAACTCTACAAGCCAGAAGGGAGTGGCATGATATACTTAAAGTGATGAAAGGGAAGAACCTACAACCAAGATTACTCTACCCGGCAAGGACCTCAGTCAAATTTGATGGAGAAATCAATAGCTTTACAGACAAGCAAAAGCTAAGAGAATTCAGCACCACCAAACCAGATCTACAACAAAAGCTAAACGAACTACTCTAAGTGGGCAACACAAGAGAAGAAAAGGATCTACAAAAACAAACCCAAAACAATTACGAAAATGGTCATAGGAACATACATATCGATAATTACCTTAAATGTGAATGGATTAAATGCACCAACTAAAAGACACAGGCTTGCTGAATGGATACAAAACAAGACCCATATATACGCTGTCTACAAGAGACCCACTTCAGACCTAGGGACACATACAGACTGAAAGTGAGGGGATGGAAAAAGATATTCCATGCAAATGGAAATCAAAAGAAAGCTGGAGTAGCAATACTCTTATCAGATAAAATAGACTTTAAAATAAATAATGTTACAAGAGACAAGGAAGGACACTACATAATGATCAAGGGATCAATCCAAGAAGAGGATATAACAATTATAAATATATATGCACCCAACACAGGAGCACCTCAATACATAACGCAACTGCTAACAGCTATAAAAGAGGAACTTGACAGTAATACAATAATAGTGGGGGACGTTAACACCTCACGTACACCAATGGACAGATCATCCAAAATGAAAATAAATAAGGAAACAGAAGCTTTAAATGACACAACAGAGCATATAGATTTAATTGATATTTATAGGACATTCCATCCAAAAACAGCAAATTACACTTTCTTCTCAAGTGCGCACGGAACATTCTCCAGGATAGATCACATCTTGGGTCACAAATCAAGCCTCAGTAAATTTAAGAAAATTGAAATCATATCAAGCATCTTTTCTGGACACAACGCTATGAGATTAGAAATGAATTACAGGGAAAAAAACATAAAAAACACAAACACATGGAGTCTAAACAATATGTTACTAAATAACCAAGAGATCACTGAAGAAATCAAAGAGGAAATCAAAAAATACCCAGAGACAAATGACAATGAAAACACGGTGATCTAAAACCTATGGGAGGCAGCAAAAGCAGTTCTAAGAGAGAAGTTTATAGCTATACAAGCCTACCTCAAGAAACAAGAAACATCTCAAATAAACAATCTATCCTTACAACCTAAAGGATCTAGAGAAAGAACAAACAAAACCCAAAGTTAGCAGAAGGAAAGAAATCATAAAGATCAGAGCAGAAATAAATGAAATAGAAACAAAGAAAACAATAGCAAAGATCAATAAAACTAAAAGCTGGTTCTTTGAGAAGATAAACAAAATTGATAAACCATCAGCCAGACTCATCAAGAAAAAGAGGGAGAGGACTCAAGTCAATAAAATTAGACATGAAAAAGGAGAAGTTACAACAGACACCACAGAAATACAAAGCATCCTAAGAGACTACTACAAGCAACTCTATGCCAATAAAATGGAGAACCTGGAAGAAATGGACAAATTCTTAGAAAGGTATAACCTCCCAAGACTGAACCAGGAAGAAACAGATAATATGAACAGACCAATCACAAGTAATGAAATTGAAACTGTGATTAAACATCTTCCAACAAACAAAAGTCCAGGACCAGGTGGCTTCACAGGTGAATTCTATCAAACATTTAGAGAAGAGCTAACACCCATCCTTCTCAAGCTCTTCCAAAAAATTGCAGAGGAAGGAACACTCCCAAACTCATTCTATGAGGCCACCGTCACCCTGATACCAAAACCAGAAAAAGATACTACAAAAACAGAAAATTACAGACCAGTATCACTGATGAATACAGATGCAAAAGTCCTCAACAAAATACTAGCAAACAGAATCCAACAGCATATTTAAAAGGATCATACACCATGATCAAGTGGGATTTATCCCAGGGATAAAAGGATTCTTCAATATACGCAAATCAAACAATGTGATACACCATATTAACATACTGAAGAATAAAAACCATATGATCATCTCAATAGATGCAGAAAAAGCTTTTGACAAAATTCAACACCAATTTATGATAAAAACTCTCCAGAGTGGGCAGAGACGGAACCTACCTCGACATAATAAAGGCCATATATGACAAACCCACAGCAAACATCATTCTCAATGGTGAAAAACTGAAAGCATTTCCTCTAAGATCAGGAACACGACAAGGATGTCCACTCTCACCACTATTATTCAACATAGTTTTGGAAGTCCTAGCCATGGCAATCAGAGAAGAAAAAGAAAAAAAAGGAATCCAAATTGGAAAAGAAGAAGTAAAACTGTCACTGTTTGCAGATCACATGATACTATACATAGAGAATCCTAAAAATGCCATCAGAAAACTACTAGAGCTAATCAACGAATTTGGTAAAGTTGCAGGATACAAAATTAATGCACAGAAATCTCTTGCATTCCTATACACTAATGATGAAAAATCTGAAAGAGAAATTAAGGAAATACTCCCATTTAGCACTGCAAGAAAAGGAATAAAACACCTAGGAATAAACTTATCTAGGGAGACAAAAGACCTGTATGCAGAAAACTATAAGACACTGATGAAAGAAATTAAAGATGACACAAACAGATGGAGAGATATACCATGTTCTTGGATTGGAAGAATCAATATTGTGAAAATGGCTATACTACCCAAAGCAATTTACAGAGTCAATGCAATCCCTATCAAATTACCAATGGCATTTTTTACAGAACTAGAACAAAAAATCTTAAAATTTGTATGGAGACACAAAAGACCCCGAATAGCCAAAGCAGTCTTGAGGGGAAAAAATGGAGCTGGAGGAATCAGACTCCCTGACTTCAGAGTATACTACAAAGCTACAGTAATCAAGACAATATGGTACTGGCACAAAAAGAGAAACACAGATCATCGGAACAAGATAGAAAGCCCTGAGGTAAACCCACGCACCTATGGTCAACTAATCTATGACAAAGGAGGCAAGGATATACAATGCAGAAAAGACAGTCTCTTCACTAACTGGTGCTGGGAAAACTGGACAGCTACATGTAAAAGAATGAAATTAGAACACTCTCTAACACCATACACAAAAAGAAACTCAAAATGGATTAGGGACCTAAATGTAAGAGCGGACACTACAAAACCCTTAGAGGAAAACATAGGAAGAACACTCTTTGACATAAGTCACAACAAGATCTTTTTTGTTCCACCTCCCAGAGTAATGGAAATAAAAACAAAAATAAACAAATGGGAGCTAATGAAACTTCAAAGCTTTTGCACAGCAAAGGAAACCAAAAACAAGACGAAAAGACAACCCTCAGAATCGGAAAAATATTTGCAAACGAATCAACGGACAAAGGTTTAATCTCCAAAATATATAAACAGCTCATGCAGCTCAATATTAAAGAAACACACAACCCAATCCAAAAATGGGCAGAAGACCTAGATAGACATTTCTCCAAAGAAGACATACAGATGGCCAAGAAGCACATGAAAAGCTGCTCAACATCACTAATTATTAGAGAAATGCAAATCAAAACTACAATGATGTATCACCTCACACCAGTTAGAATGAGCATCATCAGAAAATCTACAAACAACAAATGCTGGAGAGGGTGTGGAGAAAAGCAAACCCTCTTGCACTGTTGGTGGGAATGTAAATTGATACAGCCACTATGGAGAACAGTATGGAGGTTCCTTAAAAAACTGATTTAGAATTACCATATGACCTAGCAATCCCACTACTGGGCACACACCCAGAGAAAACCATAATTCAAAAAGACACATGCACCCCAATGTTTATTGCAGCACTATTTACAATAGCCAGGTCATGGAAGCAACCTAAATGCCCATCGACAGACGAATGGATAAAGAAGTTGTGGTACATATATACAATAGAATATTACTCAGCCATAAAAATGAACAAAATTGGGTCATTTGTTGAGATGTGGATGTATCTAGAGACTGTCATACAGGGTGAAGAAAGTCAGAAAGAACAACAAATATCGTATATTAACTCATGTATATGGAACCTGGTAAAAAGGTTCAGATGAACCAGTTTGCAGGGCAGAAGTTGAGACACAGGTGTAGAGAACAAACGTATGGACACCAAGGGGGGAAAGCTGCGTGGGGTGGGGGTGGGGGTGTGATGAATTGGGCGATTGGGATTGACATGTATACACTGATGTGTATAAAACTGATGACTAATAAGAACCTGCTGTATAAAAAAATAAGTAAGATAATATTCAAAAAAACCCCAAAAACAAAACAAAAATTAATTAATTAAAAATAAAAAAAGAAAGGTCATCCCTTCTCCTTAGACTGTTGTTTAGCAATTACTATGAAATACAAAAGACATACAGAGATGTATGTTTTAAGTTCTATGAATTAAAACTACGTATATAGTATTTATGTATACATTTTTATATATTCTAAATACATGGAACTGTATATATTTAAAATGATTAAAACGGGAAATTTCATTTTACATATTTTTTTACCACAATTAAAAAAAATATACACATACACACACGAACACACATACTCTATACACATACATACAAGTACTTATACATATGCTTTTTTATTTATTTCCTTAAAATTTGAGGCTCCGTTTGCTGGCTGATGCCCGGAGTCCAATGAAAGGATAACTCAAAACCCTACCAACAACTGGTTTGAATCCTTAAAAAATATAACATACATAATTCCTCAATAATCAACGAACTCCCCCACCCCTCAATCCCCTGCCAGCAGGGAAGAAAACACTCCTAAACGCACAGGCAGTGAAAGTGCAATAGTGCAGAAATCTGCGGTGCTGGCTGTGGCCCTAGATGGAGTCTTCCTGGTCTGTTTTGATCTCCCTTGCTTCTAGCCCTGCTGTGATCAAGAGAATGGCTTCACACAAGGAACAGGAAAGACCTTTTAATAAAAACAAACACCATCTTCTCATGCTGTCAAGGTTACACCTCTAAATGTTTACGAGTTTAGAGGAAGGATATGGAGGGATGTGGAGATGGTTTTCAACTTTCACTCCTGACTTAACAAACAATATTCAGATGGACTTTCGGTGGTGCCATACATTCTTTGCAAAAGCTACTGACTTTCTATTAAATCACTAATAGCTCCCAATTCTAATGGAGAAAGAATGCTAAATGTCTTGCTTTGATTTGGGAGTACCTTTCTTTCCTGGTGCACTAGGGGCTGCTAATTGCTGGTTTTAACACAGTTGAACAGGAAACCAACCCTGGAGCCCCACCTCCAAGTTACCTGAGTTACAAGACAATTCTTGAAGGTCAATTCAGGAAACCCCTTCTCTTCCTGAAGTGAAAGTGACAGAAGGAAGAGCTAACATAGATTACCAGCCTCCTATGTCCCAACATTTTACTCCAGTACATTTCATTTGGTCCTCACAGCAACTGGGTGAAGTTGGTGTTAATATCAGACACTATTTTATAGATAAGAAAGCTGAGGCTCAGAGAGTTGTCCACATTTATATCCATAGTGGGAGGTCCCATCGAGATTTGAACTCTGTTTGCAAATGAAGTTACCGACAACGGATTAGTCTCCAAAATATACTAACAGCTCATAACAGCTCTATGTCAAAAAAACAAACAACCCAATCAAAAATGGGCAGAAAATCTAAATAGATGTTTCTCCAAAGAAGACATACAGATGGCAAAAAGCACATGGAAAGATGCTCAACATCACTAATTATCAGAGAAATGCAAATAAAAACTACGGTGAGCTATCACCTCACACAGGTCAAAATGACCATCATCAAAAAGTCTACAAACAGTAAATGCTGGAGAGGGTGTGGAGAAAAGGGAACCCTCTTGCACTGTTGGTGGGAATGTAAATTGGTACAGCCACTATGGAGAACAGTATGGAGGTCCCTTAAAAAACGAAAAATAGTTACTCCTGGGCATATATCAGGAAAAGATGAAAACTCTAATTAGAAAAGATACACGCACCCCAAAGTTCATAGCAGCATTATTTACAATAGCCAAGACATGGAAGCAACCTAACTGTCCACCGAAAGAGGAATGGATAAATAAGATATGTGGTACATATATACAGCAGAATACCACTCATCCATAAAAAAGAATGAAATAACGCCACTTGCAGCAACACGGATGGACCTAGAGGTTATCATACTGAAGTAAGTCAGAAAGAGAAAGACAAATAACGTGATATTGCTTCCATGTGGAATCTAAATAAATGATGCAAATCAACTTATTTACAAAACAGAGACAGATTCGCAGCCATGGAAAACAAACTTATGGTTACCAAAGGGGAAAGGGAAGGGGGAGGGATAAATTAGGAGTTTGGGATGAACATACACGCACTACTATATATAAGATAGATAACCGACAAGGACCTACTGTATAGCACAGGGAACTCCACTCAATATTCTGTGATAACCTATATGAGAAAAGAATCTAAAAAAGAGTGAATATCTGTATACGTATAACAATCACTTTACTGTACACCTGAAACTCGCACAACATTGTAAGTCAACTATACTCCAATTAAAAAAAAAAGATGCGAACTCAATTCTGAATGACCCCTTTAACTATAATACATTACTTCTTCCATCGAGTGTCCATTTGTCATGGGGCACGTCCCTCACCTTCTCTGAACTCCTATTTCTGCATTTAAGATGCAGAGTGGAGCTCACACACCCCATGGGATTGGATGAGATATACTTGAAATTATGTACGGAAGAGGGATTTGTTAGCTAATAAAGTGTAAATACAGATTCGTTTTTTCATCTGCTATTCTGTTTTCCTGGGTGCTTGCAGATATGGAGATATATTGGTCAACTGTAAAGATATAATTGCCAAAAGTAATAATAGAAAAGATAGGTTTTGGGGAGGACTTCTAACTGTTCCTTAAAAGGAAAGGGGGCTGTGATCATCATTAACGGTTGAGAGGAAATGACGCAGCGTAGTTCAAGTTTAAATATATCAGTTCTCACATGATAAACTTCCTCTGAACAATTAGGCCACTGCCTTCTATTCCATATTTTAAAAATTATTATTCTGGGAGATTGGGATTGACATATATACACTAATATGTATAAAATAGATAACTAATAAGAACCTGCTGTATAAAAAAAATTTTTTTTTGTTCTGAAATAATCAACAGCCACCTCTAGTACCATGAACAAAAGTTGCCTCCTCTTGAATTAGAAGCTACTCTGGTAAAAGAGGTGCAGAATTTTCTCTAGAGAACAATGGCTGCTTCCCTCAATTTTGCAAAGTTCAGCACAGACTCCCGAGTCAGAGGAGCAGCTTGTTTCTCGCTTTAACTAATGGAACCGTCATCAGAAGGCCTCATGCTCTGCGAGTTGTCCGGCCTTACAGTGTCACTGAGGTCAGGTAAACACTATTTCTCTCGAGCTGTTCCTCTTTCCCTTTGGGGTTTTGAGACGATTTCTACTCCCCACACAAAAGCAGTCATGCCCTGTGCTCCGACACTATTTCCAGTTTCTCCGATGAGCTCAGGTGTCTTTCTCCTGTAACACGAGACTGGGGCGGGGCTGGAGCAGGAACTAAGAGGCCATCAATCCTGCGCTGAATACATTCTTGGTGGAATAGAGTCTGGGATGATAGCAAAAGGCACACAGAAGCCCAGTTTGTGCAGAGAAGCAAAGGCAGCAGGGTGTTTTATCCAAAAGCATTTTGTCACTTCTTTTTTTCCTGTTGGGCAGTCTGATACCTAATTGAGCTGTCTAGCATCAAAGGGCTACTCGTGGGGGGAAAACAAAGGGAATTAAAGGGTTTCAAGAAAACCATTATTACTTAAATAAAAATTAAAAACACAAAAGAAAGAAAAAAAGAAAAAGAAAACCATTACTTAGTCCACAAAGGCTCACCAACACTGACTATGCACGTAATTGTGGCAGGAGGGAGGTTGAGCTCTGTTACTGCCTGCAACGATGACTTCAGATTTCCTATACCGTTACAAGACAAGATTGTAAATGGTCTTATATTATCGAAAATCGACTCACCAGCGTGAGCGACAGAGCTATCAAGGAGACAGTCCCTGGTGAGCCAGAAGCAGCAATAGCTCTTTTCATAAACTGTCATGTAGCAATAATAGGCTGCGCTGCTGATTCTCTAAGGAGCAATTACGCAGCTCACGTCTAATTTCTGTGTTATAAGAAAAGGGAATGTATGTGGGCAAAGGAGGCAAGAATCCTATCAAATATGACTTTAGACCACATTATTATAAAACTGTTCCCCTTTTCACAGAAGAGCAGACATTTTAACAGCATTATCTCCACAAAAAATGGGAATTCAGGAAAAAAAATTATGATATTGGTGGAAAGGAAAAGGGTTCATTTAAGGGATGGTACATGTTTAAGAAAGCACAACTCACGAAACATTGCTTCTATTTACTGACCTTTTCACTTTGGATGGTTTCCTTGAAAAAGCCACACTTTGTGAAATCATTCGTTTAAAATCTGCCATTGCGGGGCTTCCCTGGTGGCGCAGTGGTTAAGAATCCGCCTGCCAATGCAGGGGACCCGGGTTCTAGCTCTGGTCCAGGAAGATCCCACATGCTGCGGAGCAACTAAGCCCGTGTGCCGCAACTACTGAGCCTGCGAGCCACAACTACTGAGCCCACATGCCACAACTACTGAGCCCACATGCCACAACTACTGAAGCCCGCGCGTCTAGAGCCCGTGTTCCACAACAAGAGAAGCCACCGCAATGAGAAGCCCGTGCACCGCAACGACGAGTAGCCCCCGCTCTCCCTAACTAGAGAAAGCCCGTGCGCAGCAACGAAGACCCAACGCAGCCAACAAATAAATAAATAAATATACTAAAAAGAAACAAACAAACAAAAAAACTGCCATTGCCACTCAGAGTGGGGTGGTTCACGATCAGAGTGGGGCGGTGGTCTGAGGGTTTCCTGACAGTCGTTTGTGTAAAAGGGCCAAGAGCTGCACCAATTCATAAGGGCTGCACCCTCATGACCTAATCACCCTCAACCCAGCAAGGCTTACCTGGGCATCAAGGCCCAGGAAGGAACACAAGATTACCTTGGCCAGCCACCATCTGAGTTGGCTTCCTTCCCCGTGATGAGCCCACTGCAGGGCTGCATCTACATTACGCTCAGCGTCTCCAGAGAACAGCTTCTAATCAGGACGTCTTTCTTCCTGTAGAACCCAAGCCCACTGCCCTCCCCACTGCCGCATCCTGCCCCACCACCTCTGTAAGACAGAACGTTAGGGTCTCTCATAAAATGACCTTTGAACACGACACACCTTTGCTGAGCTAACCATCCTAATTCGTTCCTGAAATCCTTCCTCCCACAGTCACCAACTACCTGCAGTGACCCCACTTGGCAGGGATTCTTTGCCCATCGTGGTGCTTCCGCTGGTGGGTCACTCAGTTGCTGCCCGTTTGAGAGGAATCCTCCCCAACCCAACTCCCACTTTTGAACCCAGTAGTGGATTCTGAATGACACAGCAGAATGATGGCTTCCGTCATTCCACACCCCCCCCCCCTCAGCTCTGCCTCTGTCTGGCTGTGGGACATAGGGCAGGTTACTTAACCTCTGTTTGCTTTATTTTCCTTGTATGTAGAACATGGGAAAAGCAACAGTTTCTACCCATCGGGGAAGTGAGGACTAAAGAAGTTAACAAGCACAAAGTGTCCGTATGCCTGGCAGACAAGAAGCCCTCCTTGGCTTAAAGTTATCATCGTGTTCTTCATGATGTAACTCTAGGCTCAAGACTAACAGAATTTGTGAGGGATGAAGGAACCAGAGAAGCCACCAGTTTGAAGCCTGAGCACTCTGGCAACCAGGGACTCCCTATGAGGACAAATCCAACAGCCAGAGCTGGAGCCAGCAAATCCAGAGTGGAGATGTTTGGGTGGCAGCAAAGATGAACCAAGAAGAGTGAGGTCCCGAGAAGTTCAGATATTCTGACTGAACCCTCATTATCCAGCTGTGCTTAAAAAATATACTAGACAATCCAGCAACTCCTCTTCAGCGTATATGCCCAAAAGAACTGGAAGCAGTTTTACACACATGTTCACAGCAGCATTATTTATAATAGCCAAGAAGTGGAAGCAACCCAAGTGGCCACTGACAGATGAATGGATAGCAAAAAAGTGGCATAAACATACAATGGACTGTTGTTCAGCCTTAAGAAGGAAAGAAGTTCTGACATATGCAATAACATGGGTGAACCTTGAGGACATTATGCTAAGTGCGTGCTACGGACTGAATGTTTGTCTCCCCCCAGATTGGTATGTTGGAGCCTAATTTCCAATGGGATGACATGTCAGCATCTGAGGCCTTTGGGAGTGATTAGGTTGATGTCATTAGGAGATGGGGCTCTGGTGTGATTAGGTCATGTGGGTGCACCCCTCATGAATGGGATTAGCGCTCTTATAAAAAGATAACCTAGAGAGATCCCTCCCCACTTCCACCATATGAGGATACAGTGAGAAGACTCCCATCTATGAAATAAGAAGCAGGCCCTCATCAGACATCGAATCTGCTGATGCCCTGATCTTAGACTTCCTAGCCTCCAAAACTATGGGTAATAAATGTGTTGTTTATAAGCCACCCAGTACTACGGTATTCCTTATAGCAGCCTGAAAAGACTGAGACAGTGAATAAGCCAGTCAAAAAAGGGACAAACTTTATGGCTTACTGGTATGAAATAGCCAGCAACAGAGGAGGAGAAATGGGGAGTTAGTGTTTAACGGGCACAGAGTTTCGATTTTGCAATTTGAAAAGACCTATGGAGAAGGACGGTGGTTGCACAGCAATGTGGAGCTACTTAACACTAGTGAGCTATTCACCTAAAAACGGTAAAGATGGTCAATTTTATGTTATGATGTATTTTACCACAATTCAAAAAATTTTAAAAACGTACTAGGCATAGCTCAAGAAAACCATGGTGCAAATGGGCTATAGCAGAAACAGACAAGGAAAATACTGCCCGTGATATCCCATGCCTTATGAAGTTGCTCAAAAGTCTTGCTCCTGTGCAAACCCTGTTGAACCCTGTACTCCAAAACCCCTCTGCGCTGAGTGTAGAGCACAGGCTTGGGGGCAAGGAGCTGGGGCCCCTTAGCAATAGGACCTCGTCAGATGGCTTAACCTCTTTAACCTTCGGTTTCCTTATCTGCAGAGCTGTTGTGACAACCCACGTGAAGCTCTCGGCACTGGCCTGGCATACGGTTAAGGTGCAAGACCGTCAGGCACTATTATCATTGTGTTGGATCTTACCTGCACATCATACAGGAATTGGAAACGACTCTTTTTACTTGCAGCTTCTCTCACAGCCTGAGCCAGGTCCACCGACCCTTTCCCACCAATCGACCAGTGATAGCAGGGCACTGCATTAAAGGCGCCAGCCCGCTTTGCAAGCTCACACACCAAGTCAATCTCCGCTCGGGTGTCGGTCCTGGTGATGAAAACGTTTCTGGTTTTGCATCTGTATTCATTTAGTGATGTTTTTAAAGAAAGACTAACTGCTTATACAGAACTTTGCTCCCAAACACTGAATATATTTTAAACATCAAAAGTGGTTACACTGTGCTTAAATAAATCAGACCTTAAGAAAAGCATGGGGGAAAAATCCTCTCAAACATGACTCAAATATTTCAAGTTGTTAAGGGTTTTATTGAGAAAATTCCATAACATATCCCTTTGATCATCCACAGTCTTTCCGTCAGAAATGCTGGGTGGAATTAAGAAGAAGAAGAAGAAGAAGAAAAAAAAAGCCAAAGAAATGGTAACTCACTATATAGATTTCACTTCTCTGATAACATTTGAAAACACTTCTGCTAAAGTAAAACCAATTCAAAGAAAATCAAACAAATAGAATGAGCAGAGTATTTCTCTGTCCTTTTAGATGAAGCAGAGAAAAGGTCAAACATCCTCAAAACACAAATGCAGTTGGTTCACAGGGTGGCCCAGCGATATGACCACATTTAAAGTAGGACACTTGACTTACCTGAAGACATTCAGAGCCACGACAACAGGGACCCCGAAGAGCTGAGCAATCTGAATTTGCTTCTCTAGGTTACAGCAGCCATCTGCCACCAGCTGGAGGTTCTGTAAGAAAACCAGGCCCCCATGTATCACCTCCCATCCAACCTGCCAAACTACACAGGCAGGCCCGCTCTGGCAGGTTTTGGGTCTATCTACACTCACATTATTGTCCTGGAAGCTATTAAAGAAAGCCATCAATCATTTTTTCCCTCCAAGAAAAGATGGCTGCAGAAGGAGGAGGCTCATTTTCCAAGTAAAGTCTAAAATTATTCTAGATCCAATGGCCTATGTGGGTCTTGAGCCAGGAAGTTATTTCTGCTGCACACTGGTGGCCAGGACGTCAGCAACATGCCCACGCTCTGTGGGCTGGTGGACAAGAAGGCGTAAGGTCCTGGGAGGGTGACCAGCACCGTCCAGCTAGCTATTCCCTGCTCAAATCCCTGGCGCCACCTGTAGGAGCTAAGAGGTACTGTTGCCAGTCAATCAAAGTCTATTTACTCACGCAAGTCATAAAGCCAATTGTGTATCTTCCAAAAGTCAGTATCTGCCACATCAAAAGAATACATGGGTATAAGAGGTCTGCTCTGATGGCTGCCCAGCGGGTAGGAACTGGACAGAAAGCCTACACCCATCTTTTCTTAAGATTGGAGAGTTAACCGAATGGATTTTATCCCTTCCCCCACCCATTTCCTCTTGGATTATTAGAAAAGCACTTTTCTAAGAGGCCACTGGTGGAGGACCTATTCCCTGACTGAGATTCAACTGCTAGTCAACGGTTAACTGGATTTGAATAATTCTTCACTCTTACCTCTTCCGTATACTCTTTTTTAAGAGGGACCCCAGCAGTTACCTGAGATAAGAAAAGACAAAAATTAAGAATAATCCTATCAAACTGTTTACTCTGATTAAGATCTGAAAGAAAAACAAATCATGGTCCCTTTTGGGAAGCTTCATTTAAAAAACACATTTTGTGCTTTTAAACCAATAACTGGCAGCCCTGGCTGAACGTAAAGTCTTGTGGGTGCTTTTAAAACTCACTGTTGCTTGAGCTCCACCCCGACCAATTAAACCAGGATTGCTGGGAGTGGGACCCAGGATCAGTGATGGTTAAAAATTTCTCAGGCGATTCTAATTTGAGCTAATATTAAGAACTTTCATACTGTTGCCCATTATCCTAGCATAAAAGGGAACTCACAGTATGATTAATACCTGATTTATACAGAGTGCATAATCGTTCTAAATAAATTCTAAGTCATTTAAAAATAATTGCCACGAATTTTTCCCTTTTTTTGGCCTAGTTTCTTACAGAAGCCGATGGGGTTGGCAGTTTAAAGATAAGGAAACTGAAGGTGAGAGAAGGCAGGTATCTTGCCCACAGTTACACAGCAAATGAGAGGCAGAACAGGGGCATGAGTATAATAGGGTTCTGAAACCCCATTTTAGTGCCTTTTCACAGTTCCCCATTTTTTTCTTTTTTTTTGTCTATAGCCTGCAACTGGTTTCAGTGAGAAACCCTAGACAACATTTTAATTCACTGAGGACGTGGTGACTTGTTCTCCTCTCAGCGAAAGAGGTCTTGAGAATATTAGAAATCCTTTGAAAAGTTACCTCTATGACAGATTGTTTTTTGAGATTGTGAGGAAACATCATAAGGTATTTTCAGATGGGTTTTTTTTCAGCATTAGCATAAACTAAAACACACAGTGGACCCTTCAGTTGGAACAACCAAAATGCTGGGTTAAAAAAGGAACATAAAGTACTGCTGAGCATGAACATAAGCAAAGTTCTGCAAAATCAAAAATTAGGCAAAATCAAGAAAAATGGGTTGTATGCAAATGCCAGAAAGTAGAGGGGATCAACAAAACCAAAGCTGGTTCTTTAAGACTAACAAAATTGATAATATTCTGGCAAGAGTTTTTTTAAAAAGGAATGAAAAAAATATACCTACACATGCTGTAGACAGAATTAATAGGATACTGGGACAAACTTTATACCAATACTTTTTAAAAGATAGAGAAACTTAGTATGAGTTTTAATATAAAACTCATTTAGGAAAAAGTAGAGAACTTAAACAGTTCTCTACTCATTAAAAAAAATTAAGTTTGTAGTTAAAAACCTACCCCTCACCAATAAGCAACAGGCCCAGGGAGTGTTACAGGTGACTTCTTCCCATCTTTGAATAAATAGGTTATTCTAATGTTACAAAATCCCTTAATGAGAATATAAAAGAGAATCAATAAGCAAAATTCAGTTATTCATAAAAAAGATAATGAAAGGTTCATTTAGTATTTGTAATATAATTTGCAACATTAATAAAGAGAAAAATCATGTCACCTCAATAGACGAAGAAGATTACTCAACATATAGTATAACAACTTGACAAATAGCAACAGAAGGCAATTTTCTTAACCTGATAAAAAACATATACTGAAATATTTAAGAAAACATATTTAGCGATGAACTATTAAACGTGTTCTCTTGTTGATAAGGAATAACAGTAGGATGCTGGCTATCAACACTATTTAATACTGCACTGCAACTAGAAACATATGACTAGTGATGAAAAAAAAGTATCAAGATTGGAAAGGAAGAAACAGAACTGTCATTATTTTCATATATGATTGTCCACACAGAACTCTCTAGAGTATTTACAGCTAAATTAGTACAATTAATAAGAGTATTTTTTAAGTTATGGAGATTTAATATAGAGCATGGTGACTATAGGTAAAAATATTGTATTGCATATTTGAAAGTTGCTAAGAGAGTAGATCTGAAAAGTTCTCATTCCAAGGAAACACATTTTTTTTTAAACTATGTATGGTGACAGATGTTAATGACTTATTGTGGTGATCATTTTACAATGTATACAAATACTGAACATTATGTTGTATACCTTGAAACTAATATAATGTTGCATGTCAATTATACCTTAAAAAAATTTAGACAGGTCACTGGATATATATATAAGAATCCAGAAGTAACCTGTGAAACTATTTAAAAATATAAAGCACGTGGGAACAGATTGGTAAAAGGATGTAGAAGTCCTCTGGGCAATAAACTGTAAATGTTTATTAAAATATATTTCAAAAGACCTAAATCAGTGAATATCCCAAGTTCCTAGATATGAAACTGATCATTGATTTAATGATATTCCAAAAAAAACCCCAAATCCTAGAAAGATTCTTTATGGGACTTTATGATTAGTTCAAAAATACGTATGGAAATGAAAAGGACTGATAAAGGCCGGGCACCCACGAAGACAGAGAACTACCAGGGAGAGCTTGCACTACAGACTTAGTGTAGCACACACACAATTATGTGTAAATAGACCAGTGCAACCAAACGAAGGTCCCAGAAACACACCTACACGTGTATGGAGAATTGATTTATCACAAAGTAGCCTTGAAGATCAGAAAGGAGGGACTAATTAAAATAAATAGTGCTAGGCCAGTTGGTTATTAACACAGAAAAAATAAAATTAGGCCTGGTCATTACACCACACACCAAAAACCAGTAATGAGGGTGATGGTTAATTCTGTGTGTCAGCTTGGGTGATGGGATGCCCAGATATTTGGTCAAACGTTATTCTGGGTATTTCGGTGAGGGTGTTTTTGAATGAGAATAACATTTAAATTGATGGACACTGAGTACAGCAGACTGCCCCCCATCACTTCAATCAGTTGAAGGCCTGCTATAACAAAAAGAATCTGTGCAAGAGAACATTTTCCAGCAGATTGCCTTCAGACTGGGACTGGAATACTGGCTCTCCTGAGTCTCCAGCAGTGGCCCAATCAGTAGATTTTTGGACTTGCCAAGCCTCCATAATTGTGGGAGCCAATTACTTATAACAAATCTTTTTATAATAAATACACATCCTATTGGTTATGCAGAACCCTCCTTAAGAAACTATGTTTAAAGAACTAATTATAAAAGACATGTCTGAATCCAAATGCATTAGTTCTTCCATTGCACCAAGAATGGTCAGCATTTTGGAAGACAGGATATGACTGGGGCTAAAATGGGCAAGTTCAAGGGTCATAGGATTTTCCACTGCATAAATTATGTAAAAAAACAAGCTGAATAAACATAAGAGGCAGCCGAGGTTATTTGTGTAATGATATCAAAAGGAAGTAGAAATTATAATGGATCAAAAACATTACTATGGAGTTGTTTCAAGTAAGAAGGAATGACACTGAGGTGGATAATACGGAATACAGGATTAAGAAGATCAAAGTTCATGTATTATTCAATTATCGAAAACATTTCCTTGACGCAGAGTATGCCGGGCATGAGGAATACACAAATTAATAAGATATAGTCCTTAATCTCAAGGAATTCAGAGTCGAGTAGGGAGATACACACATAGACATTCATAAAATAATATGATGCAGAAGCACTTCTGGGGTCCAGGAGAGGAATGCTGCACTTCATCTGGCTTCCTGATCCCCCCGTTTATTATCCTCCACCCATATCTGTGCCTACTAATCTCGAGCCCTGTTACAATCATCACTGGCATGGAAACACGACATTAAGGGGAACTGAAAGAGGTACCAAGGATTAAGGTGAGCAGAAAATGCAACCGTTGTAAAACAGAGCACACACATTAAGATGAACTGAAATAGGATTATAAATCATGTTGTGAGTTTTTATAGGACAGAGACGAGATTGGAGTGTGCAAAAACACTGGACTAGAAGTCCAGAGACCTTGATTCCATGTCTGATTAGTCCCCTAAACAGATGGAGGATACTAAGCAAGACCCAGAATCCTCCAGCACCTCAGTAATTTTATCTTTGTAAAGATTTGAACCAGACTAATTTCTAAGCCCTTTCCAGTATTAAAGCCCTTTGATTTTATAATTTTCAGGGTGCAAGACAGGGAGGGGGAATTTCAAACTTATATAGGTAGAGATCGTTCTTTGAAAACGGAAGTTGATACAGCTTCAGAGTCTGAACTCAATTGGTGTTTTGAACAAAATCAGAACTCTCTAGCACTACTATATTATAATACCTGCCGCGTCAATCTTGCCGTTGATATAATGGTGAAGCTCTAGGCTAAAATGAAGTGCTCAAGCATCTGGTATTAATGAGCGGATTAGGGATTCAGAGGAGGTTTACCCCTCATTCATATTCAGCTCTGAATGCCTGACAAAAGTGGAGAATCTGTATCTCAGACCCAGGCTTGAGATTTGGCCCTCTGCTGGCCTGGTGACATCCCCTAGGCACATCAAACCTCAGCTTTCTCATCTGTAAAATGATATAATGTCTGCGTCTCCTAGGACAAAGAATTGCTAAGATGATTAAACAGTGCACATCGTGGTGTTTCGTCATGGCAAACTTGTTATTTGTTTATGCTATATAATCAATCATTGTGTGATATCTGCATACACAGTATACCAATTAAGAAATCAGATTTGGCAGTCTGTGTAATATATCAATAATATAAGTAATAAAGAAACTCCAAATGATTTTATTTCAAAAATGGTTCATCAGTACAACATTTCTTATTCTCCCTTTGGAAATCCCTAAAAATGAAAAAGAAAAAGAAAAAAACAAAAAACAAAAAACTACATCTTTGCTGTGGAAAGGTGAAAACTCCTTTCAGGTGTGTGTGAATTCTATACATGATAAAGTCTTTAAAGATGTTAAAACAGAATTTGTGTTTTCTAAGCAAAGCTCTCTTAGAAATAATCCAGTGCTCTAACAGAGTTATAAAGTGAAATCATAATAAACAGAAACAGAAGGAAAATAGTGCTAGATGAAATCTGATGAGATGTAGCGTCAGTGAACCAAAAAAACTACCCGCACAAACACTGAACAACCTCACCCACAAAAGCAATCACTCTAACCCTTCTGTTCTTCATTCAGGAACCAAAGCCTCTATCCTCCCATTACCACAGGGTTATAAAACGTTGACATAAGTTTCAGTTTAGACTCTTAGAACTAAAGAGTGGTCACATGCTCCTTCCCAAAATATTGCTTAGAAATAACTTTGTGGGTGTTACCAATTACTTGATCGAACTGAACTCTAAATGCCCTATAATGGTGATTCGTGAAAAAGGAGATATTCTAGAAAACCGCAGTTATGAAGCAGGTTTGGATGTTTCAAAGGTTCACTTCTGCTTCCTTCCGTTTTATTAGAAAGGAAGCACGGTGCTTACACTTGGTCCACCTCCGTGCATCTTCAGCGCCCGCACCGTCGCCACCAGCACCACAACACTGGGCACCAAGCCAGAAGCTCTGCACTTGATGTTGAAGAATTTCTCCATGCCAATATCAGCACCAAAGCCAGCTTCAGTCACTGTGGAGAATCAAGTTTGAAACTTGCTGTTATCTTCTAAAAACAACAGTAGCTTTTGACAATCACTGATGTGGTTCAAATTCAAAGGATGACAAATTCTCCTCCACGTTCAAGGTTCCTACACACCACTGCATCCTGTTCATATACAAAGGTAAAAAGACGTTTCCATGGTTTTAGAAAATGTCCTACTTCCTTACATTCCATAAGAAGATGACTCTCTACTCTGCTTCACACCACTGTTCCTTAAGGATTCATTGCCATGGCCAAGATTTTTCTTCCAGTATAGAAGGTCAAGGCAAAGCTTTTCTTAACACAGATGGTATTTTCAACCTTTTAATCAGGTTCCAAAATGTGTCAAAGAACACTGCTAGTATGATTAGTATAGAAGATCTTTCCTTACTCTTTATAAGATACATACAGAATCACTTATTTTTATTCCATCTGGCCATTTCTATTGATGAACAAAACTGAAGTCAGTTGAGCCGTTTAAGGAGGTTGATCGTCAGGCTTGATAATAAGATGGTATCTTTACTTCATAACCACAGAGGACACTCATCTGTAACCATCCTTTCCCCTGCCCCTAAA
The DNA here is from genome assembly GCF_059928025.1 of Delphinapterus leucas. Lineage (NCBI taxonomy): Eukaryota > Metazoa > Chordata > Mammalia > Artiodactyla > Monodontidae > Delphinapterus > Delphinapterus leucas. The sequence continues at coordinate 81,626,187 of NC_143140.1, read as the reverse complement.
TTGCTAAAAATGTTACTAAGGCAGTTATGGCTATAGCAGGGAGACTATCCAACACTGCCTTCCAAGATAATACTCCTGGGTAAGCAGCAGTATCTTCATACACAAAGCAGAGCTCTGGACCAGCCACATCACCAGCCCCTGGGGGTTTATTAGAAATGCAGACTCTTGGGCTCTATCCCAGAACTATTGAATCAGAACCAGCATTTTGACAAGATCCCTTAGTGAGATGAATGCCCATTAAAATTTGAGAAGCACACTGCTCTAGGGAAGGAATACTATTAATGGACTAGAAATTAAACATTTATGGAATATGCACTACATACTTACAGTACAACCAAGGCCATAATTTATGGCAGAAAGAGGAAGAGGCAGTAAAAAAAATTTACTAAGATAAAATAGAAACCCTTTAAAATGTGAATAAATGAGGATATTTGTCCCCAGCATTCACTGAATATACACATTTTAACAAAAATTAAGAAAAGAAAAACAGAGAGGGCAGACAGACAGCAGAAGCAAGAACTACAATCCTGCAGCCTGTGGAACAAAAACCACATTCATAGAAAGATAGACAAGATGAAAAGGCAGAGGGCTATGTACCAGATGAAGGAACAAGATAAAAACCCAGAAAAACAACTAAATGAAGTGGAGATAGGCAACCTTCCAGAAAAAGAATTCAAATAATGATAGTGAAGATGATCCAAGAACTCAGAAAAACAATGGAGGCAAAGATCGAGAAGATGCAAGAAATGTTTAACAAAGACCTAGAAGAACTAAAGAACAAACAAACAGAGATGAACAGTACAATAAGTGAAATGAAAAATACAAAAAGGAATCAATAGAATAACTGAGGCAGAAGAACGGATAAGTGACCTGGAAGACAGAATGGTGGAATTCACTGCTGCAGAACAGAATAAAGAAAAAAGAATAAAAAGAAATGAAGACAGCTTAAGACACCTCTGGGACAACATTAAACGCAACAACATTCGCATCACAGGGGTCCCAGAAGGAGAAGAGAGAGACAAAGGACCCGAGAAAATATTTGAAGAGATTATAGTCGAAAACTTCCCTGACATGGGAAAGGAAATAACCACCCAAGTCCAGGAAGCGCAGCGAGTCCCATACAGGATCAACCCAAGGAGAAACACGCCGAGACACACAATAATCAAATTGGCAAAAATTAAAGACAAAGAAAAATTACTGAAAGCAGCAAGGGAAAAACGACAAATAACATACAAGGGAACTCCCACAAGGTTAACAGCTGATTTCTCAGCAGAAACTCTACAAGCCAGAAGGGAGTGGCATGATATAGTTAAAGTGATGAAAGGGGAAAACCTATAACCAAGATTACCCAGCAAGGATCTCATTCAGATTCGATGGAGAAATCAAAAGCTTTACAGGCAAGCAAAAGCTAAGAGAATTCAGCACCACCAAACCAGCTCTACAACAAAAGCTAAAGGAACTTCTCTACGAGGGAAACACAAAAGAAGAAAAGGACCTACAAAAACAAACCCAGAGCAATTAAGAAAATGGTCACAGGAACATACAGCTCAATAATTACCTTAACGTCAATGGATTAAATGCTCCAACCAAAAGACACAGACTTGCTGACTGGATACAAAAACAAGACCCATATATACACTGTCTACAAGAGACCCACTTCAGACCAGGGACACATACAGACTGAAAGTGAGGGGATGGAAAAAGATATTCCATGCAAATGGAAATCAAAACAAAGCTGCAGTAGCAATACTCATAGCAGATAAAATAGACTTTAAAATAAAGAATGTTACAAGAGGCAAGGAAGGACACTACATAATGATCAAGGGATCAACCCAAGAAGAAGATATAACAATTGTAAATATATATGCATCCAACATAGGAGCACCTCAATACATAAGGCAAACGCTAACAGCTGTAAAAGAGGAAATTGACAGTAACACAGTAATAGTGGGGGACATTAACACCTCACTCACACCAATGAACAGATCATCCAAAATGAAAATTAATAAGGAAACACAAGCTTTAAATGTCACAATACACCAGATACATTAAACTGATATGTATAGGACACTCCATCCAAAAACAGCAGATTACACTTTCTTCTCAAGTGCGCTCCGAACATTCTCCTGGATAGATCACATCTTGTGTCACAAATCGAGCCCCAGTAAATTTAAGAAAATTGAAATCATATCAAGCATCTTTTCTGACCACAACACTATGAGATTAGAAATGAATTACAGGGAAAAAAGCGTTAAAAACACAAACACATGGAGGCTGAACAATACGTTACTAAATAACCAAGTGATCACTGAAGAAATCAAAGAGGAAATCAAAAAATACGTAGACAAATGACAATGAAAACACGAGGATCCAAAACCTATAGGAGGCAGCAAAAGCAGTTCTAAGTGGAAGCTTATAGCTATACAAGCCTACCTCAAGAAACAAGAAACATCTCAAATAAACATCTATCCTTACAACTAAAGGAACTAGAGAAAGAAGAACAAACAAAACCCAAAGTTAGCAGAAGGAAAGAAAACATAAAGATCAGAGCAGAAATAAATGAAATAGAAACAAAGAAAACAACAGCAAAGATCAATAAAACTAAAAGCTGGTTCTTTGAGAAGATAAACAAAATTGATAAACCATCAGCCAGACTCATCAAGAAAAAGAGGGAGAGGACCAAATCAATAAAATTAAAACTGAAAAAGGAGAAGTTACAACAGACACCACAGAAATACAAAGCATCCTAAGAGACTACTACAAGCAACTCTATGCCAATAAAATGGAGAACCTGGAAGGAATGGACAAATTCTTAGAAAGGTATAACCTCCCAAGACTGAACCAGGAAGAAAGAGAAAATATGAACAGACAAATCACAAGTAACGAAATTGAAATCGTGATTAAACATCTTCCAGCAAACAAAAATCCAGGACCAGATGGCTTCACAGGTGAATTCTATCAAACGTTTAGAGAAGACCTAACACCCATCCTTCTCAAACTCTTCCAAAAAATTGCAGAGGAAGGAACACACCCCAACTCATTCTAAGAGGCCACCATCACCCTGATACCAAAACCAGAAAAAGATACTACAAAAAAATAAAATTACAGACCAATATGACTGATGAATATAGATGCAAAAATCCTCAGCAAAATGCTAGCAAACAGAATCCAGCAACACTTTAAAAGGATCATACACCATGATCAAGTGGGATTTATCCCAGGGATAAAAGGATTCTTCAATATACGCAAATCAATCAATGTGATACACCATATTAACAAATTGAAGAATAAAAACCGTATGATCATCTCAATAGATGCAGAAAAAGCTTTTGACAAAATTCAATACCCATTTATGATAAAAACTCTCCAGAAAGTGGGCATAGACGGAACCTACCTCGACATAATAAAGGCCATATACGACAAACCCACAGCAAACATCATGCTGAATAGTGAAAAACTGAAAGCATTTCCGATCAGGAACACGACAAGGATGTCCACTCTCACCACTATTATTCAACATAGTTTTGGAAGTCCTAGCCACAGCAATCAGAGAAGCGAAAGAAAAATAAGGAAACCAAATTAAAAAAGAAGAAGTAAAACTCTCACTGTTTGCAGATGACGTGGTACTATACATAGAGAATCCTAAAGATGCCACCAGAAAACTAACAGAGCTAATCGAGGCATTTGGTAAAGTTGCAGGATACAAAATTAATGCACAGAAATCTCTTGCATTCCTATATACTAATGATGAAAAATCTGAAAGAGAAATTAAGGAAACGCTCCCATTTACCACTGCAACAAAAAGAATAAAATACCTAGGAATAAACCTACCTAGGGAGACAAAAGACCTGTATGCAGAAAACTGTAAGACACTGATGAAAGAAATTAAAGATGATACCAACAGATGGAGAGATATACCATGTTCTTGGATTGGAAGAATCAATACTGTGAAAATGAGGGCTTCCCTGGTGGCGCGGTGGTTCGGAGTCCGCCTGCTGAGGCAGGGGACACGGGTTTGTGCCCCGGTCCGGGAAGATGCCACATGCCGCGGAGTGGCTAGGCCCGTGAGCTATGGCCGCTGGGCCTGCGCGTCCGGAGCCTGTGCTCCGCAACGGGGGAGGCCACAACAGCAAGAGGCCCACGTACCACAATAAAATATATATATATATATACTGTGAAAATGACTATACTACTCAAAGCAATCTATAGATTTAACGCAATCCCTATCAAATTACCAATGGCATGTTTTACAGAACTAGAACAAAAAATCTTAAAATTTGTACAGTGACACAATAGACCCTGAATAGGCAAAGCAGTCTTGACGGGGAAAAACGGAGCTGGAGGAATCAGACTCGCTGACTTCAGACTATACTACAAAGCTACAGTAATCAAGACAATATGGTACTGGCACAAAAACAGAAACATCAATCAATGAAACAAGATAGAAAGCCCAGAGAGAAACCCACGCACCTACGGTCAACTGATGACAAAGGAGGCAAGGATATACAATGGAGAAAAGACAGTCTCTTCAATAAGTGGTGCTGGGAAAACTGGACAGCTACATATAAAAGAATGAAATTAGGACACTCCCTAACACCATACACAAAAATAAACTCAAAATGGATTAGAGACCTAAATGTAAGTCCGGAGAGTATAAAACTCTTAGAGGAAAACACAGGAAGAACATTCTTTGACATAAATCACAGCAAGATCTTTTTTGATCCATCTCCTAGAGTAATGGAAATAAAAACAAAAATAAACAATTGGGACCTAATGAAACTTAAATGCTTTTGCACAGCAATGAAAACCATAAACAAGATGAAAAGACAACCCTCAAAATGGGAGAAAATATCTGCAAACGAATCAACAAAGAATTAATCTCCAAAATATATAAACAGCTCATGCAGCCCAATATTAAAGAAAAACACAACCCAATCCAAAAATGGGCAAAAGACCTAAATAGACATTTCTCCAAAGAAGACATACAGATGGCCAAGAAGCACATGAAAAGCTGCTCAACATCACTAATTATTAGAGCAATGTAAATCAAAACTACAATGAGGCATCACCTCACACCGGTTAGAATGGGCATCATCAGAAAATCTACAAACAACAAATGCTGGAGGGGGTGTAGAGAAAAGGGAACCCTCTTGCATTGTTGGTGGGAATGTAAATTGATACAGCCACTATGGAGAACAGTATAAAACTAAAAACAGAATTACCATATGACCTAAGAATCCCAATACTGGGCATATACCCAGAGAAAACCATAACCCAAAAAACACATGCACCCCAATGTTCATTGCAGCACAATTTACAATAGCCAGGTCATGGAAGCAACCTAAATGCCCATCGACAGATGAACGGATAAAGATGTGGTACGTATATACAATGGAATATTACTCAGCCATAAAAAGGAATGAAATTGGGTCATTTGTAGAGATGTGGGTGGATCTAGAGGCTGTCATACAGAGTGAAGTAAGTCAGAAAGAGAAAAACAAATATCGTATATTAACACATATATGTGGAACCTAGAAAAATGGTACAGGTGAACTGGTTTGCAGGACAGAAGTTGAGACACAGATGTAGAGAACAAAAGTATGGACACCAAGGGAGGAAAGCCGCAGGGGGGTGGGGATGGTGGTGTGATGAATTGGGCGATTGGGATTGACATGTGTACACTGATGTGTATAAAACTGATGACTAATAAGAATATGCCATATAAAAAAATAAAGTAACATTCAAAATAAAAGAAAAGAAAAATAAAACATTACCCATAATTTCAGACTCTTTTTGACTTTTTTAGTCAAGTAGTTGTCCTAATTCTTTATAGTTTCCTTTTATTTATTTATTTTTTAAATTTTTTTTGCGGTATGCGGGCCTCTCACTGCTGTGGCCTCTCCCGTTGCGGAGCACAGGCTCTGGACGCACGGGCCCAGCCGCTCTGCGGCATGCGGGATCCTCCCAAACCGGGGCACGAACCCGTGTCCCCTGCATCAGCAGGCGGACTCTTGACCACTGCGCCACCAGGGAAGCCCGATGGTTTCCTTTTAGTACCTCATATTCCTATATAATTTTTAACGAATAGGTAGAATTTTGTAGTCTGCTCTTTTACTTTAAAATTATCAGGGTTTTCTTGCTGTACTACAAACTTCCAAAAATTATAAGTGGCAACTTATAATTTTGTTGTTGATGTACCGAGATTTGCAAAATTGTTCCCCCTGTTATTAGATGTTTGGGTTGTTTCCAATATCAACAATGTTGCAAAATATCTGTGCATATGGGCTTTAACCTCTTTGAAATTATATTCTTGGAATAAATTCCCAAGGGTGAGAGTATGGTGCCAGAGGGTATAAAATTTTTTTATGACTGTTGATATGCTTTTGACAAGTTGAAAAACATTCCTTTGAAAGTATTCAATTTGGAATGAACATAGCTACAAGTCATTTTCCTCCCCTTTACTACATTTCCTTTGAACAAGCGATGTAGCTATGTTATGATATTTTAAAAACTGTTTAATGTCACCCTATAGTTAGAAGTAGACTATTATGTACATTTCACATAATGGGGTTTGATCAAGTGATCTCTAGTCTTTCCAACCTGATGCACATGTCCACTTGAAGCTCCCCTATTACACTGTAAACTCCATGGGGATAGGGAACATGTCTGTTAACACTACAAGGCACATAGTAGGCACTGAATTAACGTATATACCTCCAAACCAAACAAAAGGGAGTAGAAAGTTTCAAAACACTTGGTCAAAACACTTGTTTTATTGTATTATTAATACATTAATAACACATTTTATTTACAAACGTGTAATTCCCTTGCAAAAGTTGCATGCTCAAATTCTCTTTAAAAAACCTGAACTCTTCCCTTCCTCAGCCTTCACATATAGTTACCAAGTTCTCCTACCTTCATCAGCTCAGTGCTGCCAAAGGAAAAACTCCCAAGATCCCTAACATAAAACCAAAGGCCACCCTAATGTAACTACCTTCACTTTCCTCACCCTCTGCCTCAAATTTCGTGTTGCAGTAATACCACTTCCAGGAGAGCCCACACGAAGCATGTGATTTGTCATCCTCACCACTCTTCTCCCATCTGGAATGTTCTTCTCTCCCCTCTCCCTTAAAGCCTTAGCTCAGATGTCTCATTTCCTGGAAGCTTGCTCTGAACTTCTCAGGCAGAGGAAGCTACCCCTTCTGCCCCTCCTAGCCCTCTGGTTTGTTGCTCCACGGAGCCCACATCCATCTCTGCATGTAGCATCCTAATTAGACGTATGTGTCATCTGCCATGTGGAGGGCCGGGGCCATATCTCATTCACCTTTGTATCTCTAGTACCAAGTGCAAAAAAAATGAGTGAATTAACAAAGAAAAGAAGAAACTATCAGAGGGGGAGCCAGCTATCATTCAACAGGGAAAGGTAGATAGACATATACATAAAATAGAATTTAAACAATTAATAGTTTTCTTACAGCTCCCTATCATATCTTTTGTTTCTTAAAATACCAAAACCATTTTAATAAGCGCTATAAAGGTCATATCTGAAAAAGATAGACCACCTCAAATGTCTACATAAGCTAGACAAGATTAATTTCATGTTGGGAGGGAGGAAGCACAGTAACAAAGAGAACTTCAGTTAGGGAAGGAAACAGGATGCAGTAATAAAGGTCTGGGACTGTGGCTTCCAAATGCAAGGGAAATATGGAGGCAAACAATATGAAGAAAACAGGAGGAAGTGCCAGATTCTTATCCGTTGAAAACTGTTTGGAAATACTGCACGTATTTTTATTTGTTTTCAAATATCGGACTGCTAAGGAAAACAGAAGGTATGCTGGTGGGTCAGTAATTCCAAAAGTAAGGACCACTTAATACGGTGTCATCAACAAGAGCTAACTTCAACATGGACACCGTGCAGAGCTGTGTGTCTGTGTCTTAGTCCCACGGGCAAGGGGGACAGTGTCTCGTTGTGATAAGGGGGCAAGTTCCATTTCCTAGGCAAATCCTGGGACTGGTCGACATCGAAAACCCGTAAGTTAAGTTTTCCTAGTGACCTGAAATAAGCAATTTATTCCCTTACTGTCTTTGCTGCTCTCTATAAATTGTAAAACAGATGAGGAAGAAGGAATTATTTCATGTGGATTGTAGTATAGACTTGGTCTTGAGTCATGAAGCAAGTACGTTTACTATGATTTAGCAATCCTGAAGAGCACATAATGTAGACTTCTGCAAGCTGCACGTTTTAAAAGGTTTGCGAGAAACTGCCCGTGCCACGAGAATTATTTGTCTTGGTAATCTCATGCTTTTGGCGGGGGCGGGGGCAGGGGCAGGGGCGAGGGGGTTGTTTACAGCTATTCAACTTACAGCGTGAATGGAAACAGGAAATGCTGACTGATACTCTGTGTGAGCACAGAAGCTCGTAGATAGGGATTCTGTAGCCTGGCTTGATTCAAACTTCAAAACCCATAATCTGCTCAGAAAGGAACTGTCAGTGGGTCTGCTCTGGGAAGGGACTATTTGGACAAATACTCTTAGTAACCTGCACAGGAAACAGAGCTCTGGGTAAAAACCAATACTGGACAACTGGGTGGCTGGCTCTCTATGCTGATCTGCTAGGACACCCCGAGTCCCATGGTACAAACTGAACAGAAACAATAACAACAAAAAAGCCACTACTGACAGGCACACTTGCTATCTATGAAATTCTTCAATAAGGCAGAGAGAATGACTTTTATATTGAAGTTATTCTATCACATCCCCAACTTGCTATACACAGAGAAGTTGCAGTGATGATTAGGACTCAGATTTTAGAGTAATCACTGATCTGCTACCCTAAAAAAAAAAAAAAAAAAAAAAGGATTAACGTCATGACATCATAGGCAGGCCCTATAAGCCATGGGTTCATAAAATTCTAGAGCTATGAGGGACCTTTAGGGATAACATACTCTAACCTCTTCAGGGCTCCTATGTGCCAGGTAAGCTCCCTTCTTGAGATAGCAATGAAGAACCTGCTATGCTGTCTCAGGTCCCTCTGATGCCCGGCCCAGAACGCTCCTTTCTATATTACATACTCTCTGCCATTCTGCCCAAAAGCACTCTTGATTAAACATATACACCCCAGTATTTAGGAAAATCCTTTGTTTCTTCTCATTCGGTAATTACTGAACCTCTATGACCCTGCCAGGCATCTAAGCATTTATCAATGTGCCCCTGTCTTCACTTAGTGAGCAAACAGGGCTGCCAGCACATTTTTAACAAGACAAAGATGAGAAAGATTCATTCATTACCTAATAACAAAGGAACATCTTTCTAACCTTTCTTTTCATTGTTTTCCTGCTTGAATTCCCTTTGGTACTTTAAAATGTTTATTTATCTATCAGTATGTAGGCAAATTGGAATCAACTCTCTTTCACGATTACTTCTAGATGATCTCATGGGTTAGTACGTTTACTGACCCCATTTCTATGGAATCACAATCTTAAGTGCAGTTCAGTCGTTCTCAACTGGGGACATCTGTCAATATCTGGAGTCACTTTTGGTTATCGTAACTGGCATCTAGTAAGTAGGAGCCAGGGATGCTGCTAAACATCCTCGAATGCAGAGGACAGCCGCACACCCGCTTAAAAAGAACAACAACAAAAATACCCACCTAGAATTATCTACCCAAAATGCCCAAAGAGGTAGACACCCTGCTCTAGTTCAAGCAGGACAAAGGAGCCTTGTACTTTCTAGACCCTCTTCCTGAGAACGCTACAAATGCATTTGCTGCATCGGAACAAAACACTGTACAAGATTATGTTAACGATAACCGTATGTCCCATGAGACCCTGAAATACGAGTAAAAACTCCACTCAGCAACGTCTGATGCGCTGTGTCAACGATGTGTTTACTACAACGCGGCAGTTCCCGGTGATGAAAAGTAGTGTCTCACAGGTGGCTGATGCACCAACTTCGTAAGGAAGCCAGGAATACAGGACAACACGGGTGATGGCAATGATCTGTCTTACTAATAAGAACAAACATATATGATGGGGGAAAGCTATTCAAACAGAAACTGGGGCTTGGGGAGAGGCACAGACGTTGACATTTACTGACACGCCTGTGTGCCCAGCAATGCACTAGACATTCTCCATCTCATTTCACTTTTTATCGCCTTCATCCTCTGCTTACAGATTATGAAGTTAAAGATGTAAAAGTTTAAATGATTTTTTCCCAAGATCAAACAGCGAGAAGGCGATAGAGCTTGGATGGAAATCATGGTCCATCTGACTGCAGGCTAGGCCCCTACTCCATCCTGCCCTGTCCATGTATAACTGATCCTGCAGCATTCCTTTAACTCAGCCGCTTGGCAAGTTGTGTACCAAGATGTAAATCTCAACACCTTATACTTCAATAGTAATTTGATATCTAAGATGTAGCTCTAGATTCTTTTCCTGAACCCCAGACTTGTTTTCTAATTGCACTGTGGCCCTGCTGTGATAAAAGAAAGTAAGTAATCTGCAGTCTTCTTCTCTATTATATTTCTTCCCTCCCTTCCTTCCCCTCTCCCCCTCCTTCCTTCCATTCTCTCTCTCTCTCTCTCAATTCAGAAAGTTCTTTTCTCTCTTAGAGCAATTCATTTAGGGATAATGAACCTCATCCTTTCCCAGTTCTCAGCCTACAGTGCTGAGTTCTGGGCAGTGGCGGGCAGTATACTGGTGAAAAAGAAAGAGCTGCCAAGGACCAGCTCCATCTGGGTTTGGTATCCAACACCAGCAGAAACAGGTCACAGGTAGAGAACACTTGCTCTGCAATCTGGCCTCCTGAGAACCAGATGGTATTCTGGGAGTCAGCGGGTATTTCACCACCTTTCACTGGATGAGTCAGATCCCAAGATGGGTCTTCCCAGCCTCCTCCAAGCCAGGCGTCCACCCTCCAGCGCTGGCTGGGGAAATGACCAGCCCCCCAACTCTCTTGTTTGGGTTTTCCTTTCCAAATTGCACACCACGGTGGGAGAGAAGGCAACAAATACTTCAGATCTGAAATTCTCGTTTTTGCTTTTACACTGGGGAAAACCCTCCTTAGGCTCTGGGATAGAGTTAAACTGAGGCACCAAGAGTTGTCCCTGAGTTTCTGGCTACTTGAGACACCTGAATATTGTCACTATCATAGCAAACTGAACTTCCACCTTGCTGTGTCACTAAGGGTTTATTCCATGTGTACTCAGAAGATTAGAATTTTCAGATTTCACAGCCACTTTATAATGGTAATAATTTTTCTCTCCATGATACATGCAACCAACATACATATCAAATACACAACATAGTGAATCCCCATTACTTTGGGACATGAACTTGAATTTATGGACTGTTAGAGGGCTCACAGAAGAACTAGCCTTTGCAATCAGTTTAGCTCAAAATAGGTTGAGATAAGAAGTATGTCTGCACAGGGCAGATTTTGCTAACTTAATCCTCAAAAGAATTTCTAGTAAACAGAGGGAGAAATAAAACCGTAGCTTTCATTCAGTTAGCACTTAACTTTCTCACGACAAATCAGAAATGAAAACAAAACCTTTGTACAGGAGGAAGTAAGGTAGATGCCGGACTAGGCTTCATTCTGAAGCACTGTGGGCTATAATTCCTGAAAAATGCTAAAGGAATGGAAACTGGACTCTTCAAACTGCCTTTTTCTACCCTATGTAAACATGTCTACTCCGCTGCAGCTGTCCACAGATAAACTCAGGGCAAGTGGAGTTCAGAGTCACAGAAGCACATAAACTCTGAACTGCAGCTCAAGGTAGGCTGCTGGCCTTCGAGGATTTTAATTATTTTTTTCAACGACTAGAAGGAGACTAAGTAAACCAGGATGAATCAACAAATGACAGGGGAAGCTCTCTATTATTACTACAGCTGGAAAAAAAAGTGTGGGGGGACTTGATTTAGAACGTATTAATTTTAAGGATCCAACTTAAGACTATGAAATTCTACAAAAAAATGAAATCCTTTCTGCTCTTTCGGACTTGTCTTTGCTCTTAGTTTTTTTTTTCTTTTTTTTTTTTTTTAAATTTATTTATTTTTGGCTGTTTTGGGTCTTCGTTTCTGGGCAAGGGCTTTCTCTAGTTGCGGCGAGCGGGGGCCACTCTTCATCGCGGTGCGCGGGCCTCTCACTGTCGCAGCCTCTCTTGTTGCGGAGCACAGGCTCCAGACGCGCAGGCTCAGTAGTTGTGGCGCACGGGCCTAGTGGCTCCGCGGCATGTGGGATCTTCCCAGACCAGGGCTCGAACCCGTGTCCCCTGCATTGGCAGGCAGACTCTCAACCAGTGCACCACCAGGGAAGCCCCCCTGCTCTTCAGTTTTATTAAATGTCTTAGGGTCAAATTTTCATCAAGTATACAGATTCAACTGGGCACAGGAAAAAGAAACCAATTAAAAAAGAAAAAAAATATTAATATTCACATGTGCCTTTCCTCTTTCTTACCTTTTTGGTGATGGCAGTGCTTACACACATTAGGGGAAGTTTGGTAGTCGTACAGAAGCATGAGAAGGTTACAGGGGAGTTATTAGGAGAAAAGGAAAGAGAAGATAAGGAAAGCATAAAAAGGACATCGGTCCATATGAACTATCTGTTTTTGGTAGTAATAAAAACTTCAAAAATACCAGTAATGCCACTTAGATGTACTTTGGTATCAGGATCCAGGATCCTTCTTCCAGAGAATTAATTAGGTACAGGCACTGGTTCCTGTTATTTGAACCCATCGTTATACATCTTGTTTTGTAAAATGGTTTTGACCAAAGTGAAATTTGATTTTGAAAAAAATGTTTAGATGAAAATTAAATTATACATGTTACTTTTTACCTCCTCTATAAAAATCCAACTGAATTAAATTCATAAATTCATTACCCAAAGATGCCAACTGCTTGTACAGATCATGAGCACCTGTACAATGTCATTGCTTCGACCAGGGTTTTAACCCTTCCATTTTTAGCCAACTGTGGTACCCCAAAGTTCTGGCTAAGGGCCTGGATTTTGGGTGACTGCTTGGGGCAGAGCTGTTCTCTTGCAGCTCCTGAAAACCGGACACTAGGAAAATAACTTGAAACAAATTCTGAAAGTCTCTGCTAACAACATGCCTTAATTGAAAGTAATGGAAAGATGAAATAGAACATTTTTCATCGAGCAGTTGATGAAAACCAAGCCAAGGAGGAAAAAAGCATAAATGTCAAAAGGTAAATACGTTTAATCTCAAAGGTTCCCAGGGGAAAATAACAACATCCAAAAAACTGTATTAGCTTCTTCTGTGACTGCAAGAAACCCAGCAAGAGAAACCAAGATTCCTGAGTTTGGAAACAAATTATATCTACCAACATTCCTAGTATGACAACTTCTATTATAGAAAAAGAAACTAAGATGGAAGGAAAACATTCTAAACTTGAAAGCTGGAAGATTCTACAACGTATTTAACTAAATAAAAGCAGGCAGGGCAGGAATTTTTGAACTGAAGGTAGAGACCCATTAGTGTTTTACATAATCAATTTACTGGGTTGCAACAAGAATTTAAAAAAAAAGAAGAAATAGGATAGGAAATATTAGGATACATGACATATGATAAGAGAAAGTAGTCGTTTCATAAGACATTGATTCCATTTTTGCACACGTGTGTGCATGTGTGCACATGCATTTTGTGAAATAAAGTGTACTTTATGCTCTGGGTTTCAGTCAAAACATTGAAGAGCCACTGGCCCAGACTCTGCAGATTTCTTATCTAGGAAGGGAGACAGACCGGCTGGTTTTACAGTCATGTCTAGCCCCACTGGTTTCTCACAAGATCAATTTAATGATTATCCAGACCTGGTCCCACTCTGCTCAGCACTGGGACAAACGGCACAGGTGGCTCAAAGGAATGACGACCCTAACCTCAGTGTTATCAGCCATTACCAGTACATTTAGGGGCACAGATGCAATGTTACTCTCACTGATCCAGTGGCTCTTCTGGGCAGAAATGGTCTCCATGGTCCTTCTTTCCATGTTTTCTTCAGTGTGTCTGACCTGGTCACTAGCAATAGACAAGCCCCTCTGCCTGTCCAGTGGTACAAGGTCTTGAAAGGATTCGATTTAACAGAACAAATGAGGACTCACTGAAAAGGCCAGTAATTCCTACTTGCAAGTCTAAAAAACTCGAAGTAAAGATAATTGCCCCGAAAGGAGGGATGAGCATATGTTTTCCTTGGCTTATTTAAAAAATAATCCTTTCCGTCTATAAAATGAATATATATGAGTAGAAACATATTACTGATTACTGGAAAATGTGATGTGAAGGAGAGAATATATCAGGCACTTTTAACCGTGTTCGCTGTTATTTATGTCCTTGAATCTCTCTGTACTGTTGACCACGGAACATGCCCTTGAGATGTCCAAGTAAACACAGTTTATAAGGGAAAGGTAACAAAGCGTCAGGAATAATTCTCATGTTCCCACCTCTGCACCTCTACCCCATCCCTACGTGCAGAAGGAGTTGACACTAAAGTTTGGTATCATTCTTATTTTGTATAAACGAAGAAAAAACCCTCATTTGCCACCCCTGTTTCTTTCTCCTGCTCTAGGTATGTCCCCAGACTGGCCTTATATCTAGAAGTGGGGTCCAACTTGGGTTAAGTACCAATAATAGAAATATGATTATCTGTATCACACAAGAAAAAACTGATCTTTGATTTACTTAAGAATGAAAGTGGGCCTGTCAGTTTGGCTGACTTAGAAGATAATCCTAAGCATGTTTGTGTAGAGAAGTCAAAGAAGTCAAAGGTCTCCTCTCTCTAAACCCTGGCAGATATTGTCACACACACACACACACACACGCACAAAAGAGAGAGAGAGAGAGTGAGGTAGAGTGACATGGATGATTTGGCATTAACTTGATTCTGGGAAAACCTCTTGAACTATGTCATGCTAACCTCACCTTTCTATTTAAAGGAGCCCATACAGAATCAGAAAATGTCGTAGCTTCTCTTGCAGCTAGGTATGGCTATGAGACCAAGGTTGTTAATGAGATGTAAACAGAAGTGTTGTATGACTTCCAGTAAGGCTCTAGAAAAGGTGATATGCCTTTCATTCTCCTTCCTGCTGGCTGGGTTACAGATGTGATGGCTGGGGCCTGTGCAACCATCCTGGGCTACTAGGCACACCCTGATGACTGAGTAGATGACATACCAGTCGAGACTGTCTACCCTGGATTTCTTTTACATGGCAGAGAAATAAACTTATATTTGCTTTGGGCCACTTTCTTCACTATTGCTGTTATGTGTGGGTGAACCTAATCCTAGCTGATTCCTTTGTGAAAATAAAGCCTACTTAGAAACGTGATAGCATTTTTCATTTCTGTCATTTCAGTTTGCACATAATTTGAAAGCTATGCAGTGTTTTCTTTCTCTGCACAACAGTAACTCTGGGACTGAAGACAAGGTTACATTTCTAATTTAGAAAAGATGTGAGATTTGCTCAAAGTTTTGCTGATAAAAAAGTTAAAATTTCTGAGGCTGAGAGTGGCTGTAACGCTTTGATAGATGCCTCAAAGCTATGTCACTGAAGGTAAGTGAGAGAGGGTCTAATCGAAAGCTCCACAGATTTAAATCAAGACAGCAGAAACCGGTACGTCAGTTTGCGGTAGAAGAGGACACACGGTAGGTCTCAAGAGGGTTTCCTGTTCACCTGACTTTAAGAACTGTCCCCACTCTAAATTCTATCTCCTCTGTGTACGTGTTAAACAAAGAAGTGTTCTTTGAAGGCAAAAAAAACTAGTTTCATAGTTGTTTTAAATATTTTTAGAATTTATTATTAAACTATTGCCTGACCCTAAAAAGTAAAACCAATCTAGTCGACCAAAACATTCATGCACTTTTATAAAACAAACAAAAAAGGACTAAACAAGACTGAGGTGGGCTGGGGTAGACTAGGGCAATCAAAAGAAGGTACTCATATCGCTGGTGTCTAAAATTCAGTATGTCTGTGTGCATGAACACTTGAATATATGAAAAATAAAAATTAAAAAAACACCTCTCATTCTTTAGGACATAACTGAACATCTCAGTGGGCAAGAAGGAGTTTTTAGTGGATGAATAAGCCATCCTCACTGCCTCTGGACAGCAGGCTTACAAGGGCAACCTCTGAGAAATCTCTTCACTTCTCCACGTTGAGTTTGTAGAGAGAAGGTCTCGCCGGGGCTCAGGCTGTCTGATCCCTCAGGTCATCTACTGTCCACATCTCTACCATTCCCATTATCAAGGGAAATGGAAGAGCATGGATGGCTATATACAACCATCACTCCTGCTAGAAAGTAACGTAAAGGCCCTGACCCACTCAACATGACTGTTGGCATCCAGATTTAGCTCTAAAAAAAGTAAAGACTTGACCACATACTAATGACAGCTGCCAATCTACGCCTCTAGCCTCAGCCTGTCTCCTAAATTCCAACCTATATTCCTCCCCCGCCTTGCATAAATAACAAACATTAACATTTTGCCACAACTGCTTATTTTCCTTTTACAAAGAAGTAACACAGCACAGACAGAGCTGAAGGCTATCCTCGTGCACGGGTACCAGTTCAGCTCCTTCCCTTCCTCTCACGGTCAGCAATTCATATTAACTTGGTGCTTATGCGGGTCATGTTTTCATTCTTCTGCGCATGTCCAAAGGCATAAACAAAATACGGTGCTGTTTGTATGTTTTTTAAGTGTGTGAGACTGTATTTACAATTCCACGAGCTGCTTTTTCACTCAACATTGTATTTCTGAGCTCTTTCCTTGTGGAAATACCCAGAAGTAGTGCTGCTGGCTGTGAAGGACCCACATCTGTAACTGCTAACCGAGTCCTTTACTGGGGAAGGGGCCAGTTAGATATAACCCTTTGGCCTCTCCTTCCCCTCACTCATTCTCTTCAGGAAGGTGGACTGTCTTACCTGATGGGAAAGGGGCAGTTTGGAAAGAAACCCCGTCTTCCAGTGGAGTCCTGATAACAGTAACACTACAAAATCATTCCGGAAGTTCTCATGGATCAGAAACTGTATGCTCTTCTCCATGACCTTTAAGGACGTGGAAAATATACGTCCAGTCTGTTTTCTCTGCCATATCGCTGAGCTGGATGAACTCCCGGTGATTCCGTGAACACATACTGACCTTTCTCCCCTCTGTCCCCCTTTACTGGATTAGATCTTAAACTTTTTTCAAAACCTCCCTCAAACGCCATCTTCTCAAGGGAGTCTTAATGGAACCACTATTGAAGAACTGTCCATTTATCTCTACCAGTAATTGAAAGCATAACATTTCAGATCGGCATTTGTTCCCCTCCAAATGACCTGATCTAACCATGAAATTCATCTCTGCCACGTCTTATACTCCAGCTAAACTATCCTCAGAACCCACCAACTCTTTCCCATCCACATATTTGTTCTGTGCACTCTGCCTAAAAACCATTTCTCCCTAACTCTGCGTGTCAAATAACTTCAGATTTTAAATCAATTTTTCCTTTTTTAAAAAAATCACAAAAGTAATGCACACTAATTGTAAAAATTTCAAGAATACCAAAATACGTAAAGAATACAGTGAAGGTCACCATGACCCCATTTCCCACAGATGAATAAAAGTAATCATTTGATATACTTCTTTCATACCTTTTAATTGCAGGTATATATTTATTTCATAATTTTTAAATGCAAGAAATACATTATAAATATTGTTTGGCAGCGTAATTTCTTTTACATTATGTATTGTGAACTTCTTTCCATGTTCTATATACATCTATTCTTTTTAATAACCTTGATGTTACACCAATAATACCATACTTTTCACTTTTTTTCTTAAAGCTTTATGTTTTAACGTTCACGTTAAAATTTAATCCATCTTTATTCAGAATAAATTGTGATGAAGGACTCTAAAGTTTATGTTTAAAAATTAATAGTCAGGGGACTTCGCTGGCAGTCCAGTGGTTAAGACTCCACGCTTCCACTGCAGGGGGCACGGGTTTGATCCCTGGTCAGGGAACTAAGATCCCGCATGCTGTGTGGGGCAGCCAAAAAAAAAAAACAAGAGTGCTCCAGGCAGAGAGAAGAGCCAGTGCAAAGATCCTGAGGTGGAAGCACCCAGTGTGTTTGGGGAATAGCAAGAAGACTAGTGTGGCTGGGTGGAAAAAAAAAAAATTAATAGTCAAATGTCTGAACATCATCAGTGATACATCCACTGGCCACTGATTTCAAATGTTACCTTTATCAAATTATTAATATCTACATATAATGGAGTAAGTCTAATTAAGGACACAGGTATTCCTTTGATACCAGTTTTCTTTGTTTATTCCTCTTTTTTGTTATGGCAGTATTATCTTGTTTTGATATCTAGAGTTAAGTAAATCATCCATCATTGTTCTTTAAATTTTTTTTCTTGTCTATCCTCATCATTTATTCTTTTAGAATCTAAACAAATGTTGCTCTTGATTTAACGATGAAGCTCATCTTCCTCTATTTTTACAGTAACCATAGGAGGGCGAAATTTTCCACCCCAAAATGTGTCTCTTTGACATGAGGATTATTTTATGTTGATTATTCTTAAGAAACAGAAGACTCAGGAATTCTTTCTTTTTACTTCCTCCTTAACTGCCTGAAAGAATTTAGGTAAAGGGCTTGATCCAGGAACAGCACGTTCACCAGAGATACCTACAAAGAATATGGGTCAGGTGTAGGTGGGGGGGTACTCGGCAGGGCCTGGAGATCAACGTCCTCTTTGTGTCCCACTGTCTCTGCATAATCAAGGAAACATTTGTTTACCAAACATTTGCTTTTTCATCTTCCTGTGAATTGCCTGCATAACCTATGAAGTCCCAGACACTACAACCTTCTCCTTAGTCCAGGATGACATATATACTTCATTTTACCTGACTGTCTTTGGAATCTCTCATGTTCTGATTCCCTGTACGTACATGATTAAATTTGGTTTTTCTCCTGTTAATCTGTCTCATGTAAATGTAATTATTAGGTCAGCCAGAAAAACATGCAAGGGTAGAGGGAAATTTTTTCCTTCCCCAACATAATTACTGTGCTATACCATAATATGGTATGATATATAGCACAGTAATTTTATAGTAATTTACATGTTAGTTTGACAGAGGAATGATGATAACACTGACTATTCCCATTCAAGAACATGGCATATGTGTATGAAAACATGACAACCCAAAATCTATGAGATGCAGCGAAAGCAGTTCTAATAGGGAAGTATACAGCAATACAATCCTACCTCAAGAAACAAGAAACATCTCAAATAAACAACCTAACTTTACACTCAAAGCAACTAGAGAAAGAAGAACAAACAAAACCCAAAGTTAGAAGGAAAGAAATCATAAAGATCAGAGCAGAAATAAATGAAATAGAAATGAAGAAAACAGTAGCACAGATCAATAAAAATAAAAGCTGGCTCTTTGAGAAGATAAACAAAATTGATAAACCTTTAGCCAGATTCATCAAGAAAAAAGGGAGAGGACTCAAATCAATAAAATTAGAAATGAAAAAGAAGTTACAACTGAAACCACAGAAATACAAAGGATCATAAGAGACTACTACAAGCAACTCTATGCCAATGAAATGGACAACCTGGAAGAAATGGACAAATTGTTAGAAAGGTACAACCTTCCAAGACTGAACCAGGAAGAAACAGAAAATATGAACAGACCAATCACAAGTAATGAAATTGAAACTATGATTAAAAAGCTTCCAACAAACAAAAGCCCAGGACCACATGGATTCACAGGCGAATTCTATCAAACATTTAGAGAAGAGCTAACACCTATCCTTCTCAAACTCTTCCAAAAAATTGCAGAGGCGGGAACACTCCCAGACTCATTCTACGAGGCCACCATCACCCTGATACCAAAACCAGACAAGGATACCACAAAAAAAGAAAACTACAGGCCAACATCACTGATGAACATAGATGCAAAAATCCTCAACAAAATACTAGCAAATTGAATCCAACAGCACATTAAAAGGATCATACACTATGATCAAGTGGGATTTATCCCAGGGATGCAAGGATTCTTCAATATACGCAAAACAATCAATGTGATACACCACATTAACAAATTGAAGAATAAAAACCATATGATCATCTCAATAGATGCAGAAAAAGCTTTTGACAAAATTCAACACCCATTTATGATTAAAACTCTCCAGAAAGTGAGAATACAGGGAACCTACCTCAACAGAATAAAGGCCATATATGACAAACCCACAGCAAACATTATTCTCAACAGTGAAAAACTGAGAACGTTTCCTCTAAGATCAGGAACAAGACAAGGGTGTCCACTCTCGCCACTTTTATTCAACTTAGTTTTGGAAGTCCTAGCCATGGCAATCAGAGAGAAAAAGAAATAAAAGGAATCCAAATTGGCAAAGAAGTAAAACTGTCACTGTTTGCAGATGGCATGATACTTTACATAGAAAATACTAAAGATGCCACCAGTAAACTACTAGAGCTAATCAATGAATTTAGTAAAGTCGCAGGATAAAAAATTAATACACAGAAATCTCGTGCATTCCTACACACTAACAACAACGAAAGATCAGAAAGAGAAATTAAGGAAATAATCCAATTTACTACTGCAACAAAAAGAATAAAATACCTAGGAATAAACCTACCTAAGGAGGCAAAAGACCTGTATGCAGAAAACTATAAGATACCAATGAAAGAAATCAAAGATGACACAAACAGATGGAGAGATATATCATGTTCTTGGATAGGAAGAACCAATACTGTGAAAATGACTATACTACCCAAAGCAATCACAGATTCAGTGCAATCCCCATCAAATTACCAATGACATTTTTCACAGAACTAGAACAAAAAATTTTACAATTTGTATGGAAACACAAAAGACCTTGAATAGCAAAAGCAATCTTGAGAAAAGAAAAAAAAAAACACAGCGCTGGAAGAATCAGGCTCTCTGACTTCAGACTATACTACAGGGCTACAGTAATCAAGACAGTATGGTACTGGCACAAAAACAGAAATATATATCAATGGAACAGGATAGAAACCCCAGAGATAAACCCACGCACATATGGTCACCTAATCTATGACAAAAGAGGCCAGAATATACAATGGAGCAAAGACAGCCTCTTCAGTAAGTGGTGCTGGGAAAACTGGACAGTTACATGTAAAAGAATGAAATTAGAACACTCCTTAACACCATACAGAAAAATAAACTCAAAATGGATTAAAGACCTAAATTTAAGGCCAGACAGTATAAATCTCTTAGAGGAAAACACAGGCAGAACACTCTATGATATAAATCAAAGCAAGATCCTTTTTGAGCTACCTCCTAGAGTAATGACAATAAAAACAAAATAAACAAATGGGACCTAGTTAAACTTAAAAGCTTTTTTTGCACAGCAAAGGAAACCATAAACAAGACAAAATGACAACTCTCAGAATGGGAGAAAATATTTGCAAACGAAGCAACTGACAGAGGATTAATCTCCAAAATTTACAAGCAGCTCATGCAGCTCAATATCAAAAAAACAAACAACCCAATCCAAAAATGAGCAGAAGACTTAAATAGACATTTCCCCAAAGAAGATATACAGACTGCCAGCAAACACATGAAAGGATGCTCAACATCACTAATCATTAGAGAAATGCAAATCAAAACTACAATGAGGTATCACCTCACACCGGTCAGAATGGCCAACATCACAAGATCGACAGACAATAAATGCTGGAGAGGGTGTGGAGAAAAGGGAACCCTCTTGCACTGTTGGTGGGAATGTAAATTGATACAGCCACTATGGAAAACAGTATGGAGGTTCCTTAAAAAACAAGAGAGTTATTGAAAGACAAGAGTCCTGCTTTGTGCCTTTCAATAACATTTTATGGTTTTCTTTCTATATGCTCGTTTCTTATTAAATTTATCCCTAGGTATTTTATAGTTTGGGGACACATATAAATAGGATATTTCCCCTTTTACAGTATCTGTCTATTGCTGATATAAAGAAAAACTATTACATACTTACACTGCATCCAAATAACCAACCAACCAATTTACTTAAAATAAATTTCTTGAACTCTCTATTATACAATCGTACTGTATATAAATAGTGGAAAATTTATCACTTCCTAATATTTATACATTTGTATTGTTCTTGTTTTATTACATTGGCTAATACTTGCAGAATAATGATGAATAATGATGGTGATCATCATAAGTATTCTTTTTTTTTTTTTGCGGTACGCGGGCCTCTCACTGCTGTGGCCTCTCCCGTTGCGGAGCACAGGCTCTGGACGCGCAGGCTCAGCGGCCATGGCTCACGGGCCCAGCCGCTTCGCGGCATGTGGGATCTTCCCGGACCGGGGCACGAACCCGTGTCCCCTGCATCGGCAGGCGGACTCTCAACCACTGCGCCACCAGGGAAGCCCCATGGTAAGTATTCTTGTCATGGCCTGAATACGTTCGTGTACATTTAGGACTTCAATATTTAATATGATGCTGCTTGTTAGTTTCTGTTTTTCAAATCTGTTTAAATTCTTCTATTGCATGAAGTCTTTATCATTCCATTGAGATACCTCTTTCTTCAAGTAAAGAGTTACTTCTTTACTCTGCTTTATTTTGAACTGGATAACCAAGCACTTAGTAACTTGACATAGTTCTTTTAAACTTCAGGTAGTTTTTAAAATTTACATTACTTACATCAAAACATTAACGGCTAAAAGAACATTTATGGTTGAAGCTAGCAAGAGGCTGAGACTTTTAGAAAGCCCTAAGAATCCAATCTTCTCTCCCCTCCCCCCAAAAGATATAAAAAGTTCCACACAAGAATACACTACTCGTTTAGTGACAGTCAGCTTCCTTATATTCTTTACTCAAAGTTCTACTAGGTTTTCTTTGCGTGAGAACAGCGCAATATTGTAATTATATCAAACATTGCTAAAAGCTTAAGAACAACCTCATGTAACTGCAATTTTCTAAACTACAATTTATACATTAAGTAAGGGTAGATGGACTCTTCTCAGGATCCTCAGGCTAAAAGTTCGCAGCCAAGATGGGGGAAGATAGTAGTCAAACAATATAAATTTAAAGTCACTGCATAGTGGACATTTTTATTTTTAATCCTCAAAAAGGTTATGCATTTTAAAATCATTTTATGTTAACTTTCACAGCACTAATCCCTGCAAGACAGTGTTTTGACAGGGGTCTTATTTTAACTCCATGTTTTATGATGGAAAGCAGAACTACATTACTACGAGCACATTATTTAGAATACACATAAGTCCTAAGTAGGGATAGGCTAGATAACTCATTGAAAATAAATTTGCATTTTGTGGCATACAAAGAAACAGTCAAGGTCAGGTTAGACATTCCTAAGGTTCAAAACTCCTTTCGAAACTGTTTACTCTTCTTATTTAACTACTCTTTTAATTAATGAACGACTGCCTCAAAAAACCACCGGGCAAATATGCCAATGTTTACCATAAAAAGCCTAGAGGAAATCCAGGCATGTTTACCAGTAGATAAGTTATTCAGTAAACTGATGTGTATTATTAACTTTTCATTTAAAAAAACATTTATTTAGTGCTGGTTACACGCTAAGCATAGGGCTATGTGATAATGGTGATACAGAATGAAAGTGCACATTTAGGAAGCAGTAAAGCACAGTGCTAAGAGCAAAGGCTCGGTGCCGGGGCTTAGACTCAAATCTCTGCTCCCCCCTTGCACTAGCTGTTAGCCTTTGGGCAACTACTAACTCAGTTTCTTCACCTGTAAAATGGGGTGTATTATGGCAACTGCGTCCTAGGGTTGGTATAAGACATATTAACATATGCATAAAACACAGAGGAAGTCCCCAGCAGGATGCCCAGCACACAGCAGGTCCTCAAGATGTGGGTGGGGCCAGGATACTGGAGACCTTGCACCGTGCAGGACAGTCCCACAAAGATTTGTCCCCTGCCCCACCTGACTTTCCTTCCACTCTCGTAGTTGGAAAACATGATTGTGATTATATGACCTTAGAGCCCTCCCCACAATCTGTTTTACATAAAAACTCCAAATCAAGCTATCATTTTTAAGGAATGCAAACAAGAGTGCAAACTGAAGGAAAGTTAACTTTGTTTTCTTTGGAACTTTGCCAAGAGATGTTCACTTTGGCAGAACATCGCATCACCAGCGCCGATAACCACTTGTGACATCTGAGGTGCCAAAAACACGCCTAATCCTTCTGCACTTGTGGCTGTCCTGTGAACGAATTCTTGTGTATGTGCAAGCACTACTCAGAATATCTTTTAGTGTAGTCGGAGTAGTTTTTCTAATAAATACATACTGAAATACATATCATGTTACCATAAAATAGTTTCATATCACAACTAACACATTACATTGTGTTTTGAAATTACCTGTAGAAGGTTACAGTACCTGAGTTTTATTTACGATAGTCAAGTGTTTGGTATAAAAAGAGGGAATGGCTATGCTGAGTTTAAGAACACACTGGGCTACACAACTCATTCAAAGTCACAGCTGATACGGAACGGAGCTGGTATTTGAACCAGGGTTGTCCTTAGAATGCATGTTTGTAATTTTTATACTTCTGAGGTGGAAAATTAATGGATGCTCCCCAGCTCCATGGAGTTCTTTGAATTGGGGAGTCATTTACTAGATATTTTACTCAGAAGCTCAGAATATAGCAGTGAACAAAAGGGCCAAAGACCCAGTGCCTTAAAGGATTTATATTCAGTGGAGAGCCAGGCAGTGTTCACACAAATGCCTGCATGTCTAGTGGAGCAGCACAGAGGATGGGGGTGCTGTGGGGGGGCGGGTGCTCTTTCAGCTAGAATGCATGCAGAAGGCCTCCCTGACACATAAGCAGAGACTTGAGAGAGGCAAGGGAGCAGCCCATGTAGTTATGAGAGGGCTTTGAGAGTGCGAACAGCACGTGCAAAGGCCCTGATGTGGAAGGCGGCGGGGAGCACCCATGCCAGATGCTCAGCAAACTGGGGGAAAGGCAGGGCAGGAGATGAGCTCAGAGGGGCAGATGGTGGAAGAGATTATGTTTGGGTTTATTCTGAAAGCTACAAAGCCGGATGGTCTTAGCAGAGTCAGGATGGAGTGTGACTTGGGCTTCAACAGGACCACTCTGGTGGCATTATGGAAACAGACTCTGCGGTCAGGGAGGGGTGCGGGGTGGCTGTCACACAGCCCAGGAGAGAGATGGTGGTGACCTGAACCAGGTGGGGCAGCCATGTGCCAGGTGTGGTTGGGTCACATCCATTGTGATGGACTGGGTTTGGGGTGTGAGTAAAAAAGAGGAAGGAAGAATGATTTCAAGGCCTTTGACAAAAGCACCCAGAAGAATGAAACTGTCATCAACTGAGATGGGGAAGCAGGACTGGGACCTATGGAAAGAGAATCAAAAATATGGCTTAGAAATTTTTAAGTGTGAGGAGGCATCTGGATATATGGTGGTCAAGGAAAGGTCCTGGCTACGTGTGGAGATGGTCAGTCAGGTCCTAGGGTGAAAGTATAGGGCAGCAAGAGAAAGGATCTGAGGATAAGCCCAGGCACCGGGACGATGCTTCAGCAAAGGAGCCTACAGAGGAAGGGGTAGCTGGAGGAGGGGCAGAGGTTTTAACAAGGGAAAATTCTTGTTTTATGTTATTCACATGTACGATGTTACCAGCATATCTAATCCTTTCCTAGGGTAAAACTCTTGCACAAGTGCACCAGGAGATAAGACCAAGAATGTCTGCTCATCACAACATTTCCTATTTATAATAACACAACAACTGGAAACAACCTAAGTATCTGTTGACAAGAGAACGGAGAAGTGGTGGTATTTTCATAGTTGCTAGATGCAACTGGTTAGAGAAGATACAACACCACATTGCTTTTGTAAATTCTAAAATCCTTTTCCTGTTATTTCAGTAGTGAGCGAGTAAGACTTTAAAATTTAAAGAGGGAACTGTACTGGGTATCATGTGCACCTGTGAGTTTGCTGGGTTCCAGGGCATTCGCTTTCTCCCTGGTAACTATACAGCATTTCCAGGAGGACTCCAGAAGGATCCCCATATTTCCAGAAGGATTCCCCTAACCCAAGGGGAGTCATCAGGTCTGCTCAGAATCTCAGATGCCTTCTATGGATAATGGTCCTAAACGCCTTTGTCTGAGAAGGGAACAAGCAGTAGTGTTTTCCATTGTCAGAACACAGATATTCTTCACTTGAAAGAATGCATTAGTATTTGTGAAGGTTTATCTTAAAAGTAAAGATCGTCAGCATCTTAACGTGGTAACAGCAGCTGGCGTCCACTGTTCTGTTTGGGCCAGAGTCACCAGGGTCTGTGCTTTTCCAGCATTACTGCACTAAGCCCTGAAAACAAGACTTGAGTTAGGTAGGGAGAAACCAAGATTCGGGGAGGTTACTCGCCCTACCTAAGGTCACAGTGGGCACACAGCAGAGAGCAATTCAAATCCAGGCGGCTGAAGCCTGCAATCTAATTCGTGTGGCTGCTCTCCATTACCTGGATTTTCAGTATTATAGCAGAAAATGACCAATAAACCATACTGGAATCAAAATGAATACCCCTCACACACAAATTAGTCTAACTTAATATTATTCTAAGTGAATTCCACTCAAGCATTGGAAGATCAGGTTGTAAAATTTGGTGACCTGTAATTAAGAGGTCCTACTCCTAAGTTTTAAAAAAGTTTATGAAAATCGTTGATATATACTAAAGAATATATGTAAGTTAGCAGCAATAACTAAAAACCCGAGCATCAACACCCCAAATCCAGGACAGTGGGCACTTCTAGTGGGGAGGGCAGAGAAATGAGATTGGGGTTGGGGGCATGACTTCTAATAATTTCCCATCACACGTGGGATCTTCCCGGACCAGGGACTGAACGCGTGTCCCCTGCACTGGCAGGTGGATTCTTAACCACTGAGCCACCAGGGGAAGTCCCTTTTTTAAAAAAATCAGTCTGTAGTCCATGGCGGTTTATCTATTCTGAAGGCTGGTCATTTGTCTGTTATCTTTGAAAATGTTTCCTCCCAATCTGTCACATGCCTTTTTAATCTTGTATCTTTTATCATGAAAAATTTATTTTTAAAATGTATTCCAAATTACCAATCTTTTTGAGTTTGAGCATTTTTTTATCTTAAGAGAGTCTCCTATATACAACGACTTTTCTGTGGACATAGACTTCAGACAAACCCATACTACTGCATTTAACTTCTGTAGATGGATGTTAAAATGGGGGTCTTTTGCCTGACACCCCAAAACCATGTCAATTGCTCACGTGCCAAAGGACAACGCTAGACCTAGCAGCACGTGCAAAGGAATTGTTTGAAAATACACTTTGCATCCCTTAGTCCAAGAGATACCTTTCAAAGAAAGGGGTTGACAAGAAATCGTGGGGAAGGATTTCTTCAAAGAAAGTTATGGATGTGCCAGCCCCACTCCACGCCTCCAGTGGGAAGGAGGCAGAGCTGCTGCCCCTTTTCTGGAGCTAATGAATGAGGCTGTAGCAGAACAACTGGAAAGAATCAAGAGTGACACTGCCATCAGGGGACCGGGGTATGAAAAATGTCCATGAGCTGAAAAGAAACAGCCCATGACAGGGTTGTGCGAGAGATGTAACTGCATTCCCACTGATGGTAGGTCAGAGGTCGAAGGGCTGTGGTACCCTGAGACCAGGTGTGGAACCAGCAGCAGGATTTTCTGAAATGGAGATATACACAGAGGTCTTCTGCCAAGAGTGTGGGAGAGGCCAGACTGGTACCATCGAATGGCCAACCTTCAACCCTGGAGGGGCCAGAGTCGACCTAAGTGCAAGGTGAGGGGGGTCAGAGAAGCAGCCACCTTCCCCATCCCACTGTCGCCTAGAGGCAGACCCAGGAAGGCAGGGTGAAGCTTCAATTTGAATGAAATTTGGAGTTTTCATGAGACTGGACCCATATCCTTTTAATAAAATGAGACTATTTTTGTGATCAAAGTGACTAGAGGAATGTTTTAAAAAATATTTTAAAGGAACCAGATATTAACTGGGAGCAAGAGCAATCTACCATAAATTTATTCCAAGTGCAAGGAATGAACCAGCCCACAGAGCGGGCTTGACCAGGCAGCGGGGAAAGAGCTTGTTCCTTATTCCCACTGTTCAGGACACTGACTTTGCTCCCAGCATTTCATGGAGCTGCAGCATCAATTTGCCACCTTCGTGAGAGTTTAACACCACAGGTCTTGAGTCTTGTGGTCTGTACTGATCTAAGTCACTGGTGTTACACAGTTATACATAATGGACCATGATCTTTATATATTAAAAATAATATAAAAAGAGATATCTGTACACTCATATTCATAGCAGCATTATTCACAACAGCCAAAAGGTGGAAGAAACCCAAGTGTCCATGGACAGATGAATGGATAAACAAAATGCGTTACATACATACGATGGAGTATTGTTCAGCCTTAATTCATCAGTAAGGGAGTTCTGACAAATGCTACAACATGGGTGAACTTTGAGGACGTTATGCTAAGTGAAATAAGCCAGTCCCAAAAGGAAAAGTACTGGTATGAATTACCTAGAATAGTGATGTTCAGAGACTGAAAGTAGAAGGGTGGTTTTAGGCACTGGAAAGACGGGGAGTTGTTGTTCAACGGATACAGAGTTTTAGTTTTGCAAGATGAAGAGTCCTGGGGATGAATGATGGTGACGGTTGCACGACAATGTGAAAGCATTTCACTGAGTGGTACATTTAAAAATGGTTAAAATGGGAACTCCGTGGTGCTCCAGTGGGTAAGACTCCATGCCCCCAACACAGGGAGCCCCAGTTTGATCCCTGGTCGGGGAACTAGATCCCGCATGCATGCCACAACTAAGAGTTCGCATGTCACAACTAAAGATCCCGCACGCCACAACTAACACCCAGCGCAGCCAAAATAAATAAATATTTAAAAATTGGTTAAAATGATAAATTTTATGTTCTAAGCATTTTGCCACAGTTGAAAATAAAAACTAAATAAAAAAGGAAATTTAACCTCCATTAGTCATGTATCAATAATGGAGTGAATAATGAGAAGTGGCTAAGAATTATCCTGTCTTACCATGTGTCAGGTGCCATGCCAGGACTTATACATGGTCTCATTTAATCCTCATTTCAAACCTATGAGGCAAGTCCTATTAAAATCCTTACTTTACAGATAAGGAAACTGAGGCACAGAAGGGTTACCTTGCCTAAAGTTACACAACTTGAAAGGAGTTGACAGAGATACTCTGATTCTAGAACTAGGCTTCTAAACCTCTGGCAGTGGGCAGATTTCACTGTCACTGAACTATCTCCCATTTACAGCCTCTTAGACTACAAGAGATCATAGAAACAATTCACATAATTATTGACATTTGCATAGCTCTCTAGGTTTAAAAGCACCTTCTCTTTTGATATTACTCATTAAAATACTGCAGCACAGGTATTCTCCTTTTATCAGAGAGGACACAGAGACTAGAGAAGTTAAGTAGATGGCTTCAAGTCATGTTACCAGGCAGGGTTCCGATTCCACAGCTTCTAACTCTGGGCCCATGGCTAACTATCCAGATCCAATTCCTTGTCTAGTCCAGCTTCTCATTTTTCAGATGAGACTGCCTACAAGGGACACGCCCAAAGATGCTAATGGCTTGTCCAAGGTCACACAGAGAGCTAGTATGTTCTGTGTGCATCACCAGCATATGCCTTTAAAAATCCTTAGCCATGACAACACATATTCTATAAATATGTGTTGATAAAGGAAGGATTGGTACAGAGGCAGAGAGCTCTGTCAGCATAAAATAGAGTGCTTTTTTCTAGAAACTCTAATTTGTGGAGTTGATGCTTTAGAACCTACACTTCACGTAAGCGTCCAACTTTTCAGTGCCTGCCCTTACTCAACCTCCTCCATTAGCTCTACAATTATGCTGTTATCAATTGAGCAAATCCACTTAGACAGCAGGTCTAGCTGCTCTCATAGCGGATTTCGTACCCAAGCAGCAAAGTACGCGAGAGCTGTATAATGCAGACCTTTGAGAAATGAACTACATAAATCCTCATTTGATCCTGACTGTATGTCTATAAGGCATTCTTAAAACAGACTCAGCCACCCTGAGTGATCTTTTTAACGGCCGAGTGTAAAAATGCAGAGCTAAGATCTTCTGTCCAGCAGAATCTTTTCATGTAAAATAACTCACTTCTGAGATACAAGGCTAACGATCAGTGTGAAAAAAGCAATTGCTAGACTTGATTAAAGACACTCACGCAGTGAATGTAAATTACTTGTTGGCATGTGAAAATCTGCCAGTGTAATGCCTCAGATGTCAAATTAAGGCGATATTCCATGAATCCTTGTTTACCTTTTTCTTTCTTACAACCTTAATATTGTGGGTGGGATTGGGGCTGGCACGGACTGAGCAAACTCTATGGCAGTGTCCCCCTCTTTATGGCTGGAATGTCCAACAAAACCCAGAGAGAAGCAGGTACCACAAAGAAGAGCTTCACAGCAGCAAAACATCTGAGGTCTTACTAATAAAAATGTCCTAGTCTAATGGTTGGGAATCTCCCCTCCATTAGGCCACAAAACCACACTCAGATTCAACGAAGAGCCGACTGATTTCATTTCAAGTAATCAGTATTACTATAACTGCTAGTATTGGCTAACATTTAATGAGCATTTTCTCCTGTTAAATTACACACACAGTATGCTCCAGCAGGGCAGGACTAGGTCTGCTTTGCTCACCGCGCCGCCACAGCTCTGAGTTGCATGCCTTGTATGTGTTAGGTTGTCAATAAATATTTGTTGAATGAATAAATAATCTCATTTGGTTTTCAAAATAACCCTATAAGGTTTGATACAATATTGTTATCACCATTTCTCAGCTGAGAAAGCTGCGGCTCAGAGGTCATTACACTGTACCCAAAGTCACGTGGTCAGCAAGTGTCAGAGCTTATATTCTAAACCACATGCACCTGACATCAAAATCTATGGTTCGACCACAATGTCATGTCACTAGTACAGCCCAGACCTTAGGGTTTTTCCAGTACTGAGGCCATCTCTGAAAGGTGGGCTTACAAGAATATATTTCAAGTCAGAATGGATCTCACTCTGTTCCAGCCATCACCTTTCAGATTTCTTCAATATTCTTCAAAAACTACATTTAAAAAAAGTGACTTACCTACATATCCTTCTTCACCAACCAGTTTCAGGGCAATTTTATCAGCCAACACTGAAGAGTTGCCGTGGGCAATGTTGGCAAAGGGGCCAGCGTGCACAAATACAGGCGTCCCCTGTGGAAACGGAAGAGCAAATTTTAAAAAGCTATGAGAGGGGCTTCCTTGGTGGCGCAGTGGTTGAGAGTCCGCCTGCCGATGCAGGGGGCGCGAGTTCGTGCCCGGGTCCGAGAAGATCCCACATGCCGCGGAGCGGCTGGGCCCGTGAGCCATGGCCGCTGAGCCTGCGCGTCCGGAGCCTGTGCTCCGCAACGGGAGAGGCCACAACAGTGAGAGGCCCGCATACCGCAAAAAAAAAAAAAAAAAAAAAAAAGCTATGAGAATCAGTTATTTCCTACTATAATTTTGATAAGCCACTGTTTTAGCTGTCTCAGTGACCATGAGATAAACCTTATTTCATATTATTCTGCATTATATTGTTACAAAGAATGGAATTAAACCTTGATGGTCTAAGAGGCTTGTTTAAATTGTTTATCCCCATTAAGAAATTAACCAATTCAAGAAAAATCTAATCATAAAATCAACACAATAAATGAATCGTGGGAATCATGGCAGGGCAAGTACATTTTATTATAAGCCATTTTTATATTTACAATAATAATCTTATTCTGATTTTTAAAAACTCTTTCTCATTGTTCCTCTTACCTGTTAATTGTTTAAGTTAAGTCACCTGGTAATTATTAAAACAAAAGAAAAATTTCACCCATACTAAAATGTTAGTTACTAAAAAGGCAAAAAAAAACAAATAAGGGAATTCTCAAAAACTTTAGATTTTAATTATTTAAACAAAATCTGTCATATAGTCATTTCTTACTTTCATTTCTACACTTCTCTTTTGTCAAAGAGAAGAGACTGTAGCCCTTGCTAAAAAAAAATCACCCACGTGCACTAAATTGTTTAGGCTGTATTCAGAGTCAGCTGGGGCCACTGAGGTCTGTGTGTGTGAACCCTGGCTCCACCTGTGAAAATACAGGTTGCCCTTTCACTGACACGGGGGAGGCAGGGAGTGATGCAGGGGATGGGGCCTGGGAGCCATGGAAAGTTCCCATGAACCAGGATGGGCTGTGGGCGAGCATGTTTCAAAGCTGAGAGAGGTGAACAAAAGCAGGAAGAAAGGCAGTGAAAGAAAAATCGTCACTGAGAGTGAGAAGGAATTGATCAAATCCACTCACAGTTTTCTATTTACTTTTCCCCCCAGAGTCCTCAGGAGGGACAGTCACAGAGTACGGATACGGCCATACAAATGTCTGTGGAAATAATACACTGGGATATGTGTTTATGGAAATGCATACATGCATGTTTACTGTCTAGATCTCCACCTGTCTATCCATCTATAGTTTCTCACTTCTACGCAGATAAGCCTTTTAAGTGCTTTGACGGAAACACTGTTTAAAAGGTATTAACGCCTCCATCACCTCCTAGCCTTTGCCAGTCCTAGGACATGGCTGCCTGTGGAAAGCTAGTAGCGGGGCTAATGAGAAAAGTTTAAAGAGACAAGGTCACAGGCTCCAGCCCTGGGTGGGCGGCTGGCTTCACTCCCCTATACCCTGCAACCCTCATCCTGGCCATCTGTCTGAGAAGCACCTGGCACCAGTCTCCAGGGCGACAGGTGACAGGGTATGGCTGCATCAGCATAAACACACTGCTATTCCTGGGACAGCCACTCCAGGGACTAGACGGGCAGCATTTAATTTTAATTTAAAATGAAATTAAAAGCCACACAGATTAATCACGAAAGCAGTATCAGAGCCCTGGTTTTTGAACTCCCAGTACGTGGTTTAAATAGAAAAATTCTTAGACCACCATTGTTGGACATTCAGACACAGACACAAATACACACTCAACTGGTATTTGTACTTATATGATGCAGTA
Source organism: Delphinapterus leucas (assembly GCF_059928025.1). Classification (NCBI taxonomy): domain Eukaryota; kingdom Metazoa; phylum Chordata; class Mammalia; order Artiodactyla; family Monodontidae; genus Delphinapterus; species Delphinapterus leucas. Next base: position 81,593,066 of record NC_143140.1, on the reverse strand, counting down.
TACGGCGTTAATACTTTGTTTAAGAAATTCTGTCACTAACCCAAAGACATAAAAATATCTATCGCGAGTTCAATATTTTATTTTATATGCAGAACATTTAGGAAAGTAATAACAGGAAATATCTTGGTTTCTATGATGACAAAGCTGTGAATATTCTCCGTAATGGACTTTTTGAACATTTCGTAAGATTAAAACTTCAGCTGCTCTTTGCTGACCAGAGATCTAAAAGAGCATTACCCAAAGGACTTTCTGCAGGGCCCTGAACGTTCTGTACCTGCGCTATCTGATGGAACAGCCGCCATCCACGGGGGGCTGCGCAGCACTTAAAGTGCGGCTGGTGAAAATAAATAAAGAAGTAGAAATAGAACTAGTGTGACTGCAGAACTGAATTTTAAACTTTATTTAATTTAAACTAATTTAGATGGAGATAACCACACGTGGCCAGGGGCTCCCATATTGGACAAAAGACTGCAGCAAGTGGGTGTTTTCCTCAACACTGCATATGGTTAACCCGTGGTAAAACGTTAAGATCTCTTATTCTCTCTCTTCCACAGGGACATTCTCAAGCTTATATGTATACAAAAATCACCCAGGGTATCCAAGCCTTATCCGCCAGACATTCTAGAGTTCACTTTGTCTGGGGGAGAGCTTGGCATCAGCATCTTTAAATCTTTCCATGAGATTCTACCGTGCAGCCAGGGTTGAGAACTGCTGGTCTCCGGGCACCTTGCAGCAATGGAACCCTTGATAACCTCCTCTGGGACTAACAGTCAAGTGTGTTCAAACATGAGCACTAAAGCAGAATCTGTACATTAACCAGTGATTTTTAGATCATTTGTTGATTTAGGCTCCTACTGCCACTGATTAGCCAGGCTAATGTGGAATGAATATTCAGGACGCAGGTAGCAGAGCCCATACATGCAGATATTTTAACGGAATGCTGTGTTCATTTTTCAAACAATGGCCACTGCCTGTGACATCAAAATGACGTCACAAATGTGAGCACAGTAAGAACTGCTTAGGGGCAGTCCAACCCAGTAATTCATCCAACTAACAAGAAACTAGCCTTTTAGAGTGGGATTATGTATTAAAGGTGGGAGTAATTTTTAATCTAAGAAAGATAATTATTTAAAACAGTAAGCTGATCATCCCTAATGATGATAATAATGTGTTCATTTTTGAGGGGGAAGTGTTATGATGAAGCAATATCACGTCTCTTTATACATTTTTTCTCATTCATTTAGTTATTTATCTAACATGTATATATTTTTAGGAGCAATGGAGTAAAAACAATAAATATCCATTTAATTCTTCAGCAAGTGTTTACTGAGCACTTAATATGTGTGAGGAACTTTCTAGGAGCTGGCGATACGATGGTGAACAAGATGGAAAAAGTCCTGCTCTCATCCTGGTGGGAGGAGAAATACAGTAAACAAAAAAAGAAATAGGGGCTCTCAGGTGACATCTTGTGCCATGTAGAAAATGACAAGAAGGTGGGTTTTGGGCTTGAACCACTGACCAGGTTTGGGGGATGGAACGAGTTGGGAGGAGGTAGGAGGTGGATAGGAATCAAAGATGCTTTTTTTATGCATAACTTTGAAATGCCTTTTACCCACCCTAGCAGCTCGTGGTAACCACGCCTACAAGTCTGAAATGCTGAGGTCAGGAGGTTCAGAGCCAGAGTTCAAGGGTTATTACACGGCTGATACTGCAGGAAAGCGCAGCTGGAGAAGTGAGAAGAAGGCAGCGAAAGAGACGGAGGAGAGGCCACCGAGAAGGTCCAGGAAAGCAAGGCGTCAAAAGCAAGAGAGCAAGCGCTCCGGAAGGAAAAGCATCGGCTGTCTCAGCCCCCACTGAGCAAGCCATATACAAAAAACGGCCTTCTTAAAAAAGTGGAGGACAGCACACTTTCCTAGAAAACATTTCTCAGCATTACCCTGTGTGTGTGTGTGTGTGTGTGTGTGTGTGTGTGTGTGCGTACGTTTGAGTTTATTGAATACTCTGCGTTTTGCTTGGAGAGAAAAAAGACAACAAACCTAAACTCCCCAAACTTAAGGATTATGAGAAGCTGAGTCAAAAAAAAAAAAAAAGCAACATAGAAAACATCATGTAAACGTGATAAACGTGGCTACACAAGTTACTGAGATATCAGACACTGAGTTTCTAAGTTTCTCCTCTGCCCAATTAGTACTTAATTAGCCAAGATATGATCATATCAAAGAACTTTGAGCTTTTGGGGGGATGACCAAGCAGTTATTCTGATGCTCCTCATGGGCTCATATTCGCTGGAAGTGCTCACGTGTGGGAACACACAAGCAATCTAGTTAGTGCGACTCTGTCGACCATGTCTATGAAAAGAAAATCACTTACTTCTAGGGTCTGCATCAGATTTGGTTTTATCGCGTCTTTCATCAGAACAGTCAAAGCACCTGTCACCCCCTGAAGGAAAGGGAGAAAAAAGCCCACTTATTTAGATTATTGACAAAAGATCGTTCGCACAAGGGTCTCTCAGCCTTTTCTCACCAGCCTACCTCCTACATGGGCATCCCCACCGGCCACCGTCACCTCTGAGCTACAGGTGACACAGTGCTCTTGCCTCTGTCCATCTCTCCTCCACCTGAATGGATGCCAACCCTTCTAAGATGTGATGGGGAAGTAGTAGTCATCGCATTTTTAAAAAAAACCTCCTTTGACGGAAATAAGAGGCTTGCCATACCTTTCAATTTGCAACTATGCACATCATGTTTCATTACCAGAGATTACACTGTTGCCCCAAGAAATCAGGTGAAGAACAAAAACAAGGCTCGTTACACAGAGGGAACGAAGAAAGGGAAAGGGACGTGTCTAAAGGCACCTATTCTGGTTTCCCACCCTCTCTCGACCTCTCATCCCACAGATAACCGAAGGCACTCAGAACACGGTTGCATTGGAAAGGCTCCTCCTTTTCTGTCTCTCGTGCTATGTCTGCCTAGAATGGAGCTGATGCCACTTGTACATAGATTGTGGCTGCTTCCTTCCAATCCTATAATGCTTGAGTTGGGCTCTGTCAAAGCTCCCTATCCCATTCCTGGAAAAGAAGAGGTGGAGGAAGAGACACAGCAGGGATGAAGTCGGAGAGCTACTGGGGAAATTATTTGTGCCAAAGAAGGCCACAAAGGGAAGCTTTTTTAAAAAAAACTCCCTTCCACCTTTTCTAAAGACACTGGGCAAGTATCTTTCAACAGATTAGTCAGTTATGGGAAGGCCATAATACGAGCAAATGCATGTGAACATGGCCCTGAAAAAATAAATGTGGCATGCAACAGATCCTAACAGATAAGGTGGTAGAATCTAGAGACTCTTCAGCTCTCCAAGGTGCATTCGTTTATTACTTTCTCCTTCTACCTCCATCACCAACAATGTTAAGTGTTTCTCTTATATGATCAGTTTCTACTTTTGTATTTTTATAATATTTAATCATTGAAGATTTCTTTAAAAATCAAATTTACTTTCTACTTTATTGCAGAAAATAAACCTTGCAAGAACTGTAACCTTCCTATTATAACTATATAAAGAAATCAGGTACCTTCTGCAAACAAGAAACACAAAAGAAAACTAAAAAGAGTTAACTTTGGGTTATTTTGGTCCAGATCCAAGAGTTTTATCACAAACCAAAGGAGTAACTTTAGGGAAATATTTGTGGATAAAGTTTCAAACTACTCCTGGCACATACTTATTGATACCTAAGGTTAAGAGGATACAGATAAATATTTATACAGAAACTATTATATGCAAGTTTAGAGACAAATGTTGAGATGTCGATCATTTTTAAAAAGCAGTACTTTTACAGCAACCTGGGTTTGAGTTTTCTCTTTAAGCCTTATACTAAGCATTCCATGGGCTGCTGATATAAATGTATCTATTTAATCTACTTGACAAGACTCGAGTCATTCAGATTCATCTCTTCAAAAGAGCCAAAAGGTAACCAAGACATTTTGGCAAAGGTTTCAAATTATATCCCAAGGCCCTGGAATTAATAAAATATTAATTTGCCTGTCTCCTTTTCACAACTGTTTTTCAATCGTCAGCGTGCACATAAGATTCCATTATGGTCCGTGACTCGATACGTGGGAAAGTAAGCTTAAATTTAGAGTAATGGCTGCCTACGTTATACTAAGTACTATGTGCTTATAAACACGTACAAGCAAATGAAATAGCTACACCATTGATGGGGATTAACAGTAAAGCTGGTTATTCAAAAAAGGAAAAAAGAGGGCTTCCCTGGTGGCGCAGTGGTTGAGAGTCCGCCTGCCGATGCAGGGGACATGGGTTCGTGCCCCGGTCCGGGAAGATCCCACACGCCGCGGAGCGGCTGGGCCCGTGAGCCATGGCCACTGGTCCTGCGCGTCCGGAGCCTGTGCTCCGTAACGGGAGAGGCCACAACAGTGAGAGGCCCGCGTACAGCAAAAAAAAAAAAAAAAAAAGGAAAAAAGATTAGCACTCCAAATTACAAAAAGCACTAAGGAAGGTGGTGGTGTGCCGTGAAAGCTTTGTAAGAAGCATCATTCCACGCAACAGAAAGCTACATGAGTAAGAATGATTAAGGCGGAGCTCTGTTTTTATAATGTGAAACCCAAGTCGAAGGCACGAATTTAAACAACCAGGGTGCCCAGGGAGCAGGCTGGAGCCAAAAATGTGCCATTTTTAACTTAACCTTCCCTTCCATGAAGGTGGAGTCACTTCTTATTCCTTGGAAAGGTGATTTGCCCTCAATTTAAAGCCAGCATAGATCACACTTTTTTAAAAAAGCCACAGGCTGCAGGAGGATGACGGCACCCCAGGCAGAGCAGAGATCAGGATTGGAAAGGATCGTGAAAAGCTCACGAAATAGGTTTCATATGCTTTGGTTGCAGTCAGGCACAAGCATGTTATAAATGCCTGTGAGAACATGATGAAGTTGTAAGACAAACGGGATGGTGAGCAGGAAAACGTGTGCAGAAATTCTCTGAATTCCCATTATTACCCAGTGATGTAAGAGGAAGAAAACCTTCTCCTGATCACAAAAGAACAGGGGCAGCGAGCTCTCTGGAGCTTCTGAGATGGACGTACCAAATCACCTGTCGTCACGGGCTGCCCGTTTCTGTCACTGGCCACCACCATTCTGCCCAGCCGCTCCTTCATGTCCGTGAGGCTGTCAGTCAGAGCCAGCACTGCCATGACCTCACTGGCCACGGCGATGTCAAACTGCGCCTGAAAAGGCAAAGCCAAGGTACTGGTCAGCTGCAGCTCCACCTGGATGGCCATTTGCATGGGGATCTGTATTGCAGCAATTCCTGCAGGCCCAGGGTTTAACCCTCGATGGGCCGTTCTCAGAGGCACAAGTTTCCAGCACATGCCCGGTCCTGGGATCGGTGCTCCCTAGGGAGGCCACCCCTTCCTCCATTTGCTGTCTGAGCACGGCCTGGCTGGGCCCCCCGTTACGGGAGCTCACGGGGCTATGAGATTTGCTTCTGTAGCACGTTTCAGCCTCGGAATTATTAATGTGATGATGTGATGGACGCACGGCTCCACCAGCGGACTGTAAGTTCCATGAAGGCAGGGACCATTTGGGGAGGGATTGCTCCTGAGTCCCCAGCTTGGAGGCCTGCGTGTGAAATGCGGGAGGCATTCAATGCATATCAGCAAAATAAAGGAAGAGTCTGCTGCCTACCCCTGCTGTTATTTACGTGTGTCAAGGGGGATGCATGTGTCTGCCCAGCAAAGAGGTAAGCAGCAGATCGTGAAAAAAGAGGGTTCTGAGGCCAGTCTCCCAGACTTAGAGCTCAGCACAGTGGTGAGGAGACCCTCGACTTCTGTCATCCCCCCAGTCACAAGGTGGCATGGAATCAGTTCTGAGCTGTCCACGGAGGCTTGGCCACATCAGATCATGAATTGTCCAGCCATGAATGCTGGAGAGCGGCTACTTCCTGAGAAATGTCCCTGGCCTTCCTATTCCTGCTCCTGGCTCTGATTCCAAGCTGGACACAATCCAACAGGAACCAAAAGAGACACAAGGACCCCGCATATCCTCCCCCTCCGAATTCAGCCACCAGACAAAACCGCTTCATTACACTCCTTCCCAAGGGGCATATGAGCCAGACAAGTTCAGTCTTACATAGAAAATGGCTGTGCCCTGGAGGGATCACCTCAGGAGATATTTTATTGTCCATTTCCGGCACCCACAAGAAAGGAAGTGAAGGAAAGAAGGAGCTTTCTGGCTACTTCCTGGTTGAGATTTCAGCAGTCACTGATTTACTGAAAACACATTACCTGAAAGGCAAATGCACCTATACTCAACTATTACATTCTCAATATAACCCATTCCAAATCTCAGTGGTCTTTCATTGTATGAAATTTAGGGTTTTCTACACCACGGTTCCATTAAAAACAGTACATATGAAAAGTAACTAAAAATGATGAGACTTTTAACCTGAGGCTAGAAATATTCTTAAAATATTAACTGTGTGGGCTTCCCTGGTGGTGCAGTGGTTGAGAATCAGCCTGCCGATGCAGGGGACACGGGTTCGTGCCCCAGTCCGGGAAGATCCCACACGCCGCGGAGCGGCTGGGCCCGTGAGCCATGGCCGCTTAGCCTGCGCGTCCGGAGCCTGTGCTCCGCAACGGGAGAGACCACAACAGTGAGAGGCCCGCGTACCGAAAAAAAAAAAAAAAAAAACTAACTGTGTAAGTGATAAGTGGAATGTATAACACCCATAAGTTCTTCATTTGTAATCGTTACAATTTCAAAATTTTGCATCTCTAGCAACATCAAAATGAAACAAGGATCGATATAAATATAGTTACTCATTTTATGCCTGAATGGTACAGCTAACAGAGGGCTGCTCACTTTTGTTTTGCAAATAAAATATTTCTAAATCACATAAAGGTGTAGATGAGATTATTCTTATTGTTTATCACAGATTTAGACAAAAGACAAAAAGCCATGTTGACAAGGATGCGAATCCCCTTTGACTCTGCAAGTATGGATCTGTTTATCATGTGTATGTTACAGCTTATTTATGATAGCCCAACACTGCAAACACCCTAAGTGTCCATTAACAGCGAAATGGTTGTATCTATTATGGTACATCTACAAGATGTGGTATTATATAGGCATTAAAGAAATGATGATATAGGGAATTCCCTGGCGGTACAGTGATTTGGACTCCGCACGTTCACTGCCAAGGGCCCGGGTTCGATTCCTGGTTGGGGAACTAAGATCCCACAAGCTGTGTGGTCCCACAAACCAAAAAAGATGATATAGATCTACATTTACTGACATAAAAAGATGTTCTCAATAGTTTTAAGATTAAAAAAAGCAGTTAAACCTCTTAGATATAATCCCTTCTTACTTAATAATATGTATGCATAAAGCAATATAGAACATAACCTTGGACAAGTCACTTAACACAATATGGCAACTTTTCTCATTTGCAAACCAGATTTACAAACTAAATGTGCTCACGTATGTAATGGGCCTACCAATAAAAGGCACAAAATAGGCATTCAGATCACAGCAATTGTTAATCCTGCATCTCTCTAGTGCCAAGATAGAGTACAAAAATACGCAGAGAAAATGTGAAGGAACTTCCTTACTATTCCTCTTCTGAAATCAGAAGTCACTGATTTCAGAAGGTGAACAGCTTTCCAGCTTCCATGTTATGTGTTTTTACACATATAAACACGTATGCTGGCTTTTTCTTAACATAAACTGGATTACGCTACACTCATTTTAGTCCAAATTCTTTTAACATGTGTTCTTTTTCTTTTCCAAGATTTGATTTTATTATTTTTTTGAATTTTATTTTATTTTTTATACAGCAGGTTCTTATTAGTTATCTATTTTATGCATATCAGTGTATACATGTCAATCCCAATCTCCCAGTTCATCCCATCACCCCCGCCACCACCACCACTTTCCCCCCATGGTGTCCATACGTTTGTATGGACAAACCTTCAATTTCACAATCTGTATGAGAGCTCTATGTCACTCCCCCGATATACACTTTATCATTTTCAATGGCTACCTGTTTCTGTTGTGCAAAAGGATACACCAAATATATGTAATCACCCCTAACGATGAACACTGGATTGCTTCCAATGTTCACCATTACAAAAAATGCTGCAATTAGTATCCTATATATAGATTTTTTTTTTGTACCTGAGTAACTATTCCCCCCTTTTTAAGAAAAATCTGTAGTCCTGAAGTTAGAACTGTTCTGACATTTCAAATTTTAAATACTGACAAACTATCATCCAAAAGGCTTTACAATTTATATTCTCACTAATACTGTATAAAAGTCTCTATTTCTTTGCATCCTCACTAACGGTTAATATTAATTTATTTATGTTTTAATGAGCTCATAGATAAGTCTTATTATCTTCTACTTATCCTATCCATTTCTTTAGTCTAGATTTATTGAACACCTACTACTCCTATGTAACAAAGTCCTATGCACTGAGAATACAGCAGTGAACAAAACATACCAAAACCCCTGCCCTTATGAAACTCACATCTTAGTGGGGGAAGGCAGGAAATAAACAAATAAGTAAGGATAGCAGGGAAAGAAAGAGGGAGTTTGGGGACAGGCAGGTGCAGTTTTAAAGAAGGTGACCAGTGAAGGCCTTACTGAGAGCAGTATTTGAGTATTAATTTATGGAAATTCTTTTTATGCTTGGCACTTTAACCCGTTGTTAAATTTATACTGCGAATAACCTCTCCCAGACTCTTACTGGTCTTTTCCTGATTTTGTAAATCATTTTTCCATATGGAAGATTTTAATTTTTATTTATGTCAAAATTATCTATTCGTTAGAGTTTCTGCTTTTTATGTCAGTGCCAATTCTACTAGGCCAAACTACTGTGTTTGACTTATGCCAGCTTATTTTGTATTTTCTGTTCCAAATTTTTTTTTCTTTCTACTCAAGGATTCTAGATTGAAAATCCTGTTCCTTCAGAACTCCAAATCGGTTTTCCCAGTGTCACCTTGCATTCAGTGCTGTCAATGAGAAGTCTGATGACAATCTGAATCTTACTCCTTTGTGACTCATCAAGACTTTTTTCCTCTCTGGCAGCTCTTTGGAATTTTTTTTTTTACCCTTAGCGTTGTGAAATTTCAACATTATGTGTCTGGGTGTAAGTCTACTTCATTTATGCCGCTCAGCACTTGTTAAGTCTTTTAATATGAAAATTCTAAATTTTCCTTAGAGTCAATAAATTCCCTTTTTATTATTTCCTCAAATACATTCTTCCCTACATTCTCTGTTACTTTCACCGGTAACTTGAGATGAGTATTAGAACTTCTCGGTGTGTCTCGTATGTCTCTTGATTTTTCCTTTATATTTTCTATGGTTTTCCTTTTGGTAGTATGTTCTGAGAGAGTTTCTTAGATTGAACTTTCCTCTCTCATTCAGTTAACCCTATTCTTATTCAATCTACTAACTGGATTTTTACTTTGACACTACAGTTTTATTTCCAAGATTTTAACCCATTTTTTTTCCACAACAGCTAATTCTCAATCCTTGTAGGACAGTTCCCTTAAGCCTCTGAGAATACTGATGGTAATCTCTTCAAAGTCCCCCCCCACCCCGCCACCATCTGATCTGCAATCTTGTCTAGGGCACCTAAGCTTCCCTTTACTGCGTCTGGTGTCCATGTTCATGATATGTGCTTTCCTTTAATACAGACGATTCCTGGCTTTGATGCTCCCTTTTCCTTGTCTGGGGACCTGATTTCTGACAACCTCACCCTGTCTCTAGACATTCAAGAGAGTAGGACATAGGACATGCTGCTCCTTGGCTTCCCGTCCTGCAGTCTCTCACAGGATTAGTCCTGAGGTTGCCCACTGTGCAAATGACAGAAGGCTGCCCTCTCCTAAGTGTCACAATATACTGCTTTTCCTTGCACCAGATGCTTTTCACTGCCAGCCAGGAAGCACGGTACACAAGCGAATCTGTGACTTTGATGTGAGCCGCCCCCCACGGCTGGGCCCCAAGGCTGAGACCAATGTACCACTGGCTGTGTCTCAACACAGGTGTCCCAGGAAGGTGCCTGTGCACCAGTTTTTTTGGGAGCTGTCCCCATCCCTCTCCTGTATCTGAGAAGTAGGGTATCTAATGCCTTTGAATTTAGCGACCCCCTCCAATACTTCCACCATATCTTGGTTTGTGCTTTTCTCCACCCATCCAATTCCATCTTCCTATCTTTCAGAAGCTTCCCCAAAGAGTATGGCCATGACTCCGGTTTTCTAGAAAGGATGCTGACTATTTGAAATCTGTGTGTGCAAGTTTCAGGATTTGGAGGAGGGATGGAATAGGGGCTTAGCTTGTCTTCTCAATTCAATCCTCATATTCACTTTTTAAAATTTAATTTTTTTAAGTTGAAGTATAGTTGATTTACAATGTTGTGTTAATTTCTGCTGTACAGCAAAGTGATTCAGTTTTATACACACACACACACACACACACACACATTCTTTTTTATATTCTTTTCCATTATGGTTTCTCACAGGGTATGGAATATAGTTCCCTGTGCTATAGCGTAGGACCTTGTTGTTCAGATTCACTTTTTAATTCAAATATTTCAAAAGATCCAAAAGTCTATTTGGTATGAGGACTGAATACTATAGTAAAAGTGATTCTTTTTAGGTTAATAAAAACTTAACAATGTAAAGGCCATAAATCTAAAAGTGTCTTAAGCTATAAAGTTTACTACAAAAAATAATAATTTAGAGGCCTGCTAGGCCTGGCTGAAAAATCATAGAATGAATTTATATTCACTAAGCACCATCACCCCATCCTGGAGACCTATTAAAATGAAGGTGGACATCATAATCTATCTTCTACATTTTCTGGATTTGGGTAATAAGACATTATCCTTAACAACTTCTCAGGCTACTAAGCCAAATAACTGGGTGTTTGTTCTTTGGTTTATGAAACGTGAGTAATGTGTCTGAGATTTTCATTTTTCATTTGTTATGCAGATATAGTACGAACTGGGTGGGTTCGTACTATTTTATATCTAATGTATAAAATACGTTAGAATGTATATTCAAGGGACACCCTGAATGGCTCTTACCAGGAACACAACTAAAATCACACAGAAAAAGGGTGGCAAAATAATATTGGAGACTTTCTGTCTCCTGATGATTTCCCAGTCCTGCTGAGGGACTGGAAGAAACACCTTGACTCATCAGGGGCCCACTGGTTACTGTGGGCGGAAGAACAAGAAGAGAAATGTGGAGAACCAGCTTCTGGGCCGCTTTAAGTGCAAGAGCAGAGTCCTCCCTGGAGAAAACACCACCTACCTGCCGAGAAAAGCCCTTCTCTGTGTTTCCCTGCCCGATGGTTATTTTTCGTAGAAATCGGTCATTTGTATCCATGACTGGAAAAGAAGAGAACAGAGCATCAACGAGCAGGGACTGGCTGCCCAGTGTGTGTCTGGCATTATTCTGGGTGTTGCAGAGGCAGCAGAGAGCAAGAGCTAAGGTTTGGCTTCCCTGAGCTGATGATCCCGTGGGAGGATCACAGAAAGGGGTCAAATAAACTAGGGATCACCCAGCTAGGAAACCAAGGAGGGGATATGACGGCGTGTGTCGGGAAGGGGTCTGGGGTGGGGTGCCGTTTTGAACAGGCAGTAAGGAAAAGCATTTCTGAAGGAGTGTCCTTTTTACACTGAAACCTGAGGCACAAGAAGAAGCCAATTAAGTCTCTCTGAAGGTTAAACACTGAACGAACATCTGACCCACCACTTCCAGGTATATATCCAATGGAACCGGAAGTGGTTATTGCATACCCATGATCACAGCAGCATTATTCACAGCAGCCAAGAGGTGGAGACAGCAAAGTGTCCGCTGACCAATGAATAGATAAACAAAATGTGGTATAGACACACAATGGAATGTTGTATAGCCATAAAATGAGTGAACGTTTGATATATTATGATACAACATAGGCGGACGTTGAAAACATTATGCATGATGAAATAAACCAGATACGGTATGATTCCACTTGTATGGGGGTCTTAGAATAGGCAAATTTATAGAGACAGAGAGTAGAATGGTGACTACCAGGGGCTGAGGGGAGGTGAGGACTTATTATTGAGGGAGTGTCGAGGATGATGAAAAGGTTTGGGGTGTAGTTAGCGGGGATGGTGTAGCCATCCCAAGCCTTGGCCTATATGCCATTCGTGGTATATATTTAATGCCATGAATTGCACACTTATGAATGACTAAGATGATATGCTATGTATATTTTACCATATAAAAAACCCCCAAATAAATAAAGTAGTATATGTGGGGGGAGAAGTCAATGATGATTCGAGTAAGTATCAATTCTCTTTACTCTCTTCACTGGCCTGTATGAACTGCACCGATTTACATTTTGTTTGTGAAAACCACATCTACCATGCCAGAAAGTAAAGCCAGAAGGACACAGACTTCACTAATAATTTATACTGCATCAAACAGCAAGCCGTCACTGACAACTTAGATCCAATTGACTAAATGTTTAATATGGCTCTGACCGAAACGGTGGCGGGAATTGTGTATTTGGGGACTACAAGCATCTGTAGGATGAAATTGTGAACGTTTTCTTCCACACACAAGGCACGGACAGACCTGCCAGCCTCGCCCGCCTCTGCTGCTCCCTGACTCGCCGCCGGCCTCTTTCTCTACATACAGTACTCTCCTCTCGGGACTTCCCTGGGGGCGCCGTGGTTAAGAATCTGCCTGCCAATGTAGGGGACACGGGTTCGATCCCTGGTCTGGGAAGATCCCACATGCCGCGGAGCAACTAAGCCCGGGGGCCGACACAACTACTGAGCCCACATGCCACAACTACTGAAGCCCGTGCGCCTAGAGCCCGTGCTCCGCAACAAGAGAAGCCACCGCAATGAGAAGCGTGCGCGCCACAACTAGAGAAAGCCCACACACAGCAACGAAGACCCAACGCAGCCAAAGAAAACTCCCAAAATCAAAAACAAACAAACCCTCTCCTTTCTCACACATACATATATACATTCATATTACCGCACACTCATACAGGCACCCAGGCAACCCTCCTCAAGCACACAGAAACCTCTCTATGACTTTAAGGCATAAGCAGAGGGCATACAGAGAACGGAATGCCTCTCACTATTACCACTAGCTAGTACTTTATTCCCAAGACCAATGGTGCAGAATCATATAAAGTAAAAATAATTCCTACTCTCATGTGTAGTATACACAGTCTTAATGTGATCTTTTTATTGGTATTTCAGCTGGTTTTTATTTAGCAAAGAAAACACAAACAAGAACCGCCCCCCCCAAAAGAAGCCTTAGTAAGATCCGCTATAATCAGTGGCATCGGAAGGCCACCTGTGCGTTTATCAGCACAGCCCCGGCAGAACAGGGTGTCTCACCAGGCTTTTGATGTCCACGGAAAGACGTGTGAGATGACAGTGATACATGAAAGAAATGTGAAGATCAAATTCTGATACACAAGAAAGGTGGATAACAGAAAGTAACGCTAAGTTAGTATGCGGAATTCCTGCCCTCTAAGTGACAGAGGTGAAGATGGAATGAGAAACATACTTATTCATTTCAGGGCTATTTACTGAGGGCCAATTTTGTGGCAGGTCCTGTGAGAGCTGTACAGGGATACAAAGATGGACAAGACATCATTCTCTGATGGAAGGCACTCACTGGCAAGGGGAGAGATGGAGAGTGCAGGTAGGCGTGGAGGGGGGACCCCGCAGAGGGGAGAGATCTGGTTTTTCACTCTTTGCCCTAGACGGTCCCTTTAGGACTACACCGCTCTGTTTTGAGGAGCATCCAGAGTGTTCCTAGTGGCTTGTTAAAACAACCAGCACCAGCTCAGGGACCGGGAAATACAGGGTAGGGCATCGAGGCTAGGCCCACTACTTTGGCTTCGGCAGAAGTGCACTGATTCCCTGCAAGGCTGTAGGGGACTGCTGGGAACTAGTAACTGGATGTCAGTTCCCTGGAGACTGAGGCTTCTTGGTCTTCGGTCTAAGGGCCTGTGAGGCCCCAGGGGTTCTGATACTCAGAAAAGCAGGGTTCACATCCTTCGAGGAACAATAAAATGACGTGATGTCCACTGTTTCTTCTGCTTATACTATGTGTTTCTGGAATACTCTATCGACTCCCAGTTCCACCCTGTTACCACGCACTTATGAGGCCTTCAAGCTAGTGACGGGAAGCATAGGAGAAAACAACCCCGAGTTAAATTTCTTACAAAGGATAAAAGGGAAGAGGCGAGCATTCAATATGCGACATCTATGGTCTCAGAAGAGTTTTTTAGCCCCATGTGGTCACTGAGTGTCCCCTCTGTAGTTATCAAATTATAAAAGCATCTAATCTCACCCAAAGGCCATACTCTTTCTAGCTCTAAGCCAATACTGTCTTTAAAAAAAAGAACAACAACAAAGAAACCTTACTTTTTATTTATTTATTTTTGCGGTGCGCGGGCCTCTCACTGCTGTGGCCTCTCCCGCCGCGGAGCACAGGCTCCAGACGCGCAGGCTCAGCGGCCATGGCTCATGGGCCCAGCCGCTCCGCGGCATGTGGGATCTTCCCGGACCGGGGCACGAACCCGTGTCCCCTGCATCGGCAGGCGGACTCCCAACCACAGCGCCACCAGGGAAGCCCCGAAAACTTACTATTAAATGACCTCAATCTATTTGATGGAGAGTCCTATTTCTTATATTAATGCATGGGAATAAGAGCCAAACTAGCTATCAAACGTCATTCCAAACTCCTCTGACCTAGGTGGCTTGTCTATAGCAATAATTAGCACTTTAGTGCCCTAAACAATAATACAATTCTAGTATTTATCTGGAGTAATTTTTTAACGTTATCACTCGCATTAAAAGTGATTTGCAACTATGGTATGCTTCAGTCCTTTCATGCTTCTTGGGGAGAAAGCAATCTGCAAGGTGGCCCTGGGTACATATGAGGGATTGTGTAGCCTTTCTTTTTCTAAGACCCACTTAGAAATGGGTGGCCCCATTTCTGGTGGTTGCCTCAGCTGGAGCCACAATGCAGATGCGGAAGAGCGCCCCTTGTGTAAAAATTCCTTTTTTAGCATATCCCCATGCTAGGTTTAAAATACACTGATTTCCAGGGCTTCCCTGGTGGTACAGTGGTTAAGAATCTGCCTGCCAATGCAGGGGACACGGGTTCGATCCCTGGTCTAGGAATATCCCACATGCCTCAGAGCAACTAAGCCTGTGCACCACACCACTGAGCCTGCACTCTAGAGACTGTGAGCCACAACTACTGAAGCCCGTGCGCCTAGAGCCCATGCTCCGCAACAAGAGAAGCCACCGCGATGAGAAGCCGACACACCACAATGAAGAGTAGCCCCTGCTCGCTGCAACTAGAGAAAGCCTGCGCGCAGCAACGAAGACCCAATGCAGACAAAAATAAATAAATTAAACAAATTAATTAAAAAAAAAATACCGATTTCCACCTGCATTAATTTTTTGTTCACAAAAATGTTTTAAAGAGTAACACAAACTCACAAATGCCTTGAAAAAGCTGACTATGCATTTCAGATATAATGGTATAGTAATAATTAATCCTAGTTATAAAAAAAAAGTTAGGACTTCCCTGGTGGCGCAGTGGTTAAGAGTCCACCTGCCAATGCAGGGGACACCGGTTCGAGCCCTGCTCCAGGAAGATCCCACATGACGCGGAGCAACGAAGTCCGTGCGCCGCAACTACTTAGCCTGTGGTCTACTGTCCACGAGCCACAACTACTGAGCCGGCATGCCTAGAGCCTGTGCTCCGCAACAAGAGAAGCCACCGCAACTACAAGCTCGTAAGAAACCGCAACAAACAGTAGCCCCTGCTCGCTGCAACTAGAGAAAGCCCCTGCACAGAAATGAAGACCCAATGCAGCCAAAAAAAAAAAAGGTAGTAGACTTCCCAATAAAATGCTGAACATATTCATATCGGTAATTAAAAATGATGTTGGGGGCTTCCCAGACGGCGCAGTGGTTGAGAGTCCGCCTGCCGACGCAGGGGACACGGGGTTCGTGCCCCGGTCCAGGAAGATCCCACATGCCGTGGAGCGGCTGAGCCCGTGAGCCTTGGCCACTGAGCCTGCACGTCTGGAGCCTGTGCTCCGCAACGGGAGAGGCCACGACAGTGAGAGGCCCGCGTACCACAAAAAAAAAAAAAAAAGATCAGAGCAGAAACAAATGAAATAGAAACAAAGAAAACAATAGCAAAGATCAATAAAACTAAAAGCTGGTTCTTTGAGAAAATAAACAAAATTAATAAACCATTAGCCAGACTCATCAAGAAAAAGAGGGAGAGGACTCAAGTCAATAAAATTAGACATGAAAAAGAAGTTACAAAGACACCGCAGAAATACAAAGCATCCTAAGAGACTGCTACCAGCAACTCTATGCCAATAAAATGGACAACCTGGAAGAAATGGACAAATTCTTAGAAAGGTATAACCTCTCCAGACTGAACCAGGAAGAAATAGAAAATATGAACAGACCAATCACAAGTAATGAAACTGAAACTGTGATTAAAAATCTTCCAACAAACAAAAGTCCAGGACCAGGTGGCTTCACAGGTGAATTCTATCAAACATTTAGAGAAGAACTAAACACCCATCCTTCTCAAACTCTTCCAAAAATTGCAGAGGAAAGAACACTCCCAAACTGATTCTATGAGGTCACCATCACCCTGATACCAAAACCAGACAAAGATACTACAAAAACAGAAAATTAGAGACCAATATCACTGATGAATAGAGATGCAAAAATCCTCAACAAAATACTAGCAAACAGAATCCAACAACACATTAAAAGGATCATACACCATGATCAAGTGGGATTTATCCCAGGGATAAAAGGATTCTTCAATATACACAAATCAAGGTGATACACCATACTAACAAATTGAAGAATAAAAAGCATAGGATCATCTCAATAGATGCAGAAAAAGCTTTTGACAAAATTCAACACCCACTTATGATAAAAACTCTCCAGAAAGTGGGCACAAAGGGAATTTACCTCGACATAATAAAGGCCACATATGACAAACCCACAGCAAACATCATTCTCAATGGTGAAAAACTGAAAGCATTTCCTGTAAGATCAGGAACAAGACAAGGATGTCCACTCTCACCACTATTATTCAACATAGTTTTGGAAGTCCTAGCCATGGCAATCAGAGAAGAAAAAGAAATAAAAGGAATCCAAACTGGAAAAGAAGAAGTAAAACTGTCACTGTTTGCAGGTGACATGATACTATACATAGAGAATCCTAAAGATGGCATCAGAAAACTACTAGAGCTAATCAATGAATTTGGTAAAGTTGCAGGATACAAAATTAATGCATAGAAATCTCTTGCATTCCTATACACTAATGATGAAAAATCTGAAAGAGAAATTAAGGAAACACTCCCATTTACCATTGCAACAAAAAGAATAAAATACCTAGGAAAAAACCTACCTAGGGAGACAATAGACCTGTATGCAGAAAACTATAAGACACTGATGAAAGAAATTAAAGATGACACAAACAGATGGAGAGATATACCATGTTCTTGGATTGGAAGAATCAATATTGTGAAAATGACTCTACTACCCAAAGCAATTTACATAGTCAATGCAATCCCTATCAAATTACCAATGGCATTTTTTACAGAACTAGAAGAAAAAATCTTAAAATTTGTATGGAGACACAAAAGACCCCGAATAGCCAAAGCAGTCTTGAGGGAAAAAAACAGAGCTGGAGGAATCAGACTCGCTGATGTCAGACTATACTACAAAGCTACAGTAATCAAGACAATATGGTACTGGCACAAAAACAGAAACACAGATCAATGGAACAAGATAAAAGCCCAGAGAGAAACCCATGCACCTATGGTCAACTAATCTATGACAAAGGAGGCAAGGATATACAATGGAGAAAAGAAAGTCTCTTCAATAAGTGATGCTGGGAAAACTGGACAGCTACATGTGAAAGAATGAAATTAGAACACTCCCTAACACCATACAAAAAAATAAACTCAAAATGGATTAGAGACCTAAATGTAAGTCCTGAAAGTATAAACCTCTTAGAGGAAAACATAGGAAGAACACTCTTTGACATAAATCACAACAAGATCTTTTTTGATCCACCTCCCAGAGTAATGGAAATAAAAACAAAAATAAACAAATGAGACCTAATGAAACTTCAAAGCTTTTGCACAGCAAAGGAAACCATAAAGAAGACGAAAAGACAACCCTCAGAATGGGAGAGAATATTTGCAAATGAATCAATGGACAAAGGATTAATCTCCAAAATATATAAACAGCTCATGCAGCTCAATATTAAAGAAACACACAACCCAATCCAAAAATGGGCAGAAGACCTAAATAGACATTTCTCCAAAGACATACAGATGGCCAAGAAGCACATGAAAAGCTGCTCAACATCACTAATTATTAGAGAAATGCAAATCAAAACTACAATGAGGTATCCCCTCACACCAGTTAGAATGGGCATCATCAGAAAATCTACAAACAACAAATGCTGGAGAGGGTGTGGAGAAAAGGGAACCCTCTTGCACTGTTGGTGGGAATGTAAATTGATACAGTCACTATGGAGAACAGTATGGAGGTTCCTTAAAAAACTAAAAATTAATTACCATATGACCCAGCAATCCCAGTACTGGGCACATACACAGAGAAAACCATAATTCAAAAAGACACATGCACCCTAATGTTCATTGCAGCACTATTTACAACAGCCAGGTCATGGAAGCAACCTAAATGCCCATCGACAGACGAATGGATAAAGAAGATGTGGTACATATATACAATGGAATATTACTCAGCCATAAAAAGGAACCAAATTGGGTCATTTATAGAGACGTGGATGGATCTAGAGACTTTCATACAGAGTGAAGTAAGCCAGAAAGGGAAAAACAAATATCGTATATTAACACGTATATGTGGAACCTAGAAAAATGGTACAGATGAACCGGTTTGCAGGGCAGAAATTGAGACACAGATGTAGAGAACAAACGTATGGACACCAAGTGGGGAAAGCAGCGGTGGGTGGGGATGGTGGTGTGATGAACTGGGCGATGGGGATTGACATGTGTACACTGATGTGTATAAAACTGATGACTAATAAGGACCTACTGTATAAAAAAATAAATAAAATTTAAAAATTCAAAAAAAAAGTTGGAAAAAATCTTATCATAGTTGGTACTAATGTAAAAGCAGCTGTGATTTAATTCTAAAAAAGAAAAAAAAAAAAAAGGAATACACACCATCTAACTCTTCGGTAGGTTTTATCAAGTGCTATTACCACATGCCTGTAATTATGTATTACCGCCTCCATTTCCATCTCCAAGAGACTGGGGCCCAGAACAGGTATGTGACTCGCTGAGGGGGAGACACCCACTCAACGCTCCTGACCCCACATTTAGTGCTTTTCCCCACTATCCCACCCTTATGGAGGGCAGTGTGGGAGAAGTGAGGGGTGTCACAGCCAAGAGGAAAAGAGGGAGGTCAGGACAGACGTCCCTCTGCCCCACGTTTGAAGTGCTGAAGGGGATTCTAGTAAGTGGCTGGAAGCAAGAGACTCAGAGAAAATATTCTGCACTGAAAATACAAATTTCTAACCTGCTTAGAGCTAGTGGTGAGGAAGACAGTAAGAAATCAGAATGGCGGGTAGAGAGGGCAGCAGGACAATTAAGGGGAGAGACACAGACATTTTTACCCCCAAAGAGAATACAGGAGGCCAGAGATGAGACAGGAGAAAAGTAATTTTCCTCGGAAATCTGGAAGAGATGGGGTGAATGGGATGAGCTAAGGGTACAGCTTTTTCTCCTAAATAGGAGGCAAGGATGAGAGAAGAGGCTGGTAAAATAAGTGACGGAAATAAATGGAGGGATTATGTAACGCGAGCTAGGAAGACAGTGGGAAGAAATACAATTGTGCATTTATGCAGAGCTCCAATTGGAAGACATGTCACCCTCCCCATCTAGCCACCAGCACCTACCTCTCTGCCACGTGATGGTGGAGGGGTCAATGTCAAGACGGGCAAATTTCCTCATTTCCTCTTCTGTCAGAGCGCTCGGATCAGTCTTATTTATTCCCAGTTTCTAATGATTAAGAAGAACAAAATATGTTTTAGAAGGAATAAAAAGCAAGATGTAACCAAATTATCCCTCTACTTTTACCTTCTCCATGACTAGTAAAGCCTTTTTAAAAACTAAGCTGAACTTCAAGTAAATGGTAGGTTAGTCCAACTCATAAATGAATGGATCCAAACACCTCCTAAAATGGGAGACATTCTTTGTGTACTGTCACCTGTTATTCGAAGGGTGTATTTGTAATAATACACCCTTCGAATAACAGGTGACAGTACACAAAGAATAAGTGCCGTATTGTCTGTCATAGCCTAAGGCTCTCTACATAGTCACCACATGCCGTGCACAGAAGGGGCATAAAACTTCCATCTAACTGATGCTCCAGTTCACTAGTTGTTCTTTTCAGATACAAATACCAATAATTTTTTTTTAACAATTTCCTCTTTTACTTATTTATTTTATTTTTATTTTTGGCTGCGTTGGGTCTTCGTTGCTACACGCAGGCTTTCTCTAGTTGTGACGAGCGGGGGCTACTCTTCGTTGCAGTGCACGGGCTTCTCACTGCGGTGGCTTCTCTTGTTGTGGAGCGTGGGCTCTAGGCATGTGGGCTTCAGTAGTTGTGGCACACGGGCTCAGTAGTTGTGGCTCGCAGGCTCTAGAGTGCACGCTCAGTAGTTGTGGCTTGCGGGCTCTAGAGCGCAGGCCCAGTTGTTGTGGCACACGGGCTTCGTTGCTCCGAGGCATGTGGGATCTTCCCGAACCAGGGATCGAACCCGTATCCCCTGCACTGGCAGGCAGATTCGTAACCACTGCGCCACCAGGGAAGTCCTTACCAATAATTTAAGTAACGATTATGTCTACGTTTTCAAGTTATTTCTAATTCCACAAGAAAAAAAATTAAAACTTTTAAAGCATCTCTTTCTATAAAGAAAACACTCTAACAAAGTGGTTTTTGATAAGGTATAAGAAAAGAATCTGGGAAGCAAACTATAAACATTGGAGATGCTGAGGATACCATATTGTGCGTTATTCTCAACAAACTGAACTTGGTTCAGTAAGAAGCCAGGGGATGAATTTTTTAAACCAATTCTCACCAACCAGTGGCCGTAGATTATACCATTAAAGTTATTTTTTAGTCTGAAAAAAAGCAAAGGGAAAATCTATGTGATAGTAGGGCATTAAGTAGCAAACAGCACTAGAAAATGGTAAAATGGATAAGAATTAAGAGCACATCCACAAATACAATCTTAGAATCTTGCTACAATAAAAACTGAAATAGATGAATTTTCAAAGTCTTTCTTAGAAAATTAAGAACTGTCATGAAAAGGAAGACTCTTGGCAATCTTCATTTGTTAGTTGACCAGAGTTCTCAGCAGAGTGGTGCTCTCGTTTTATAGATGAAGAAGCTGACATCTATAAGGGTGAACTAATTTGTCCACCTGCTTTTTGGTGCAGGATCAAGGCCTCAGGCATCAGTTCTGGGCAATCTCTGTTACATTGTTCTGTCTATTTAGAGTTCAATATCCAAAAAAAGCATCTGAAAACCAAAATCAAATCAAGTTCAAAATTTCTGGTTCTGACAATTTTTCTGATTTGTTTCCAGGGTATTTTCTTTTTAAAGAACCATTAACTAGAAACTTACTTTCAGCCGAGCAAGTTGAATTTTTGAAAATTCTCTAACACCATTCACTGAAGCAACCAGTCGATTATACAGAGCCTAGAAACGCAAAATAAAAACAAAACTCACAAAAGTTTAAGGGCCAACCATGAACTTGGACAATTTACAGAATATGGCAAAGTTCATTACATTTATAACCAAACTGTTTAGATTACAGACCCTATTAAAATTCTTGGTTAATGTAAACAATTTAGACTGAAGTTCTGTCATTTTAATAAATTCGACTAGATCTGCAATAATGCATATTGTAAAGAGTTTGTATGAAAATACATTTCTTGATCTACAGCCTTATAACTACCAAATTAAAATTTATCTCTATATTTATTTTTGGCTTCAAAAACTCACTAGGGAGTTAGTTTCATTGGAGGATGTTAGGACCTTTGTAAAATGTGTCAGAAATTCCCACTTTTATCCATGTCCTATGTCTATGAGGAATTAGCATCTAGTAGTCTGTCCCCTTCAGGTGTGTGATTTACCTCTCAGACCCTACAGCCCTGAGGCCCAAAAAGGGGGTCTGACCTGTTTAGCAGGGCATCTAGGATAGCTGCCTGTAACATCAGAATCTTAAAAAGATATCTCTCCAACCCCCTTAGCAGAGACCAGAGATTACACCCATGGGCAAAACTAAGAGAACTTGTCTACCAATTACCTTTAAAACTAAAGGTTCGTCTTGAAGACAATTTGGCTTAAAAAGAGCAACTAGCATAATTCTCCCAATAACC
Source organism: Delphinapterus leucas (assembly GCF_059928025.1). NCBI lineage: Eukaryota > Metazoa > Chordata > Mammalia > Artiodactyla > Monodontidae > Delphinapterus > Delphinapterus leucas. The sequence continues at coordinate 81,570,540 of NC_143140.1, read as the reverse complement.
TGATAGTGGTCATAAACTAATTTGAGAACCTTACCAAAGTAAAGATCCTCTCCTTAAGAAATAAGGACATATATACAATTCACAACATTTTGAATAGAATTTCAGAGAACTTTCGGACTCCAAAAGTTTTTTCATGAATTCCTTAATCCAGAAATCCCAGGATAAGATGCCCAAAATGGCCTTTTGGGCATCTTAAAACAAGGAGCCTTTCTCACCTTATCTGTTTGAGTATTTTCATGCAAAATCCTTGTGTCGATAGCAGCGGCCAACAAGTTATTAGCAGCGGTGATGGCATGGATGTCCCCAGTCAGGTGAAGGTTGAACTATAAAATGAAACGAAAATATCTTTCTACTTGTTTCAAACAACCATTGCAGTACTGAAGGACTTTCCAAATAAACAAAATATTCTGCTAATGACATACCCTTACAATGCTTAGGATATGTTTTATATAGCCTGAATCCGAAGATCAGAAAATGTCAGTCTTCCACTTGACAACAAAGAATACTTGCACAGACTTTCTATTGCAAATTCTTCCTTTCTCAGGTTAAGAGTGAAACAATTCTGATGGACTTAATGATTGGGTTCCTTATTTTGGTTTTCTTTTTTCACGTACTTTTATGCACTGTTTTATAATTAAGAAAATAGTACCATATCAAATGTACTTTGGAATAAGGCAGGGAATAAAACACACAGTAGCCATAGAACAATATAGAATGTGACAGCCTGAGAAATAGAAAAAAAGTATCACCCTCACAACTGTCTATTTCGTTATTTTTCTTCTAATCTTACGCGCACACGATTGTTATCTGTAGAATCAGCATGTTTGTAATCTGCTAACTTTTTCAGATAGTTCTAACTACCTTGTCCCTCAGTTTGGCCCAACCTGGGCCATGCAGGTGATGCCATATGACAGCAGGTCAGCAGCGCCCTTTCAATACTCCCCAGGCCACGTTCCTTACACTCCATCCCCAACCTGGCCCCCTGGCTCTGGAGCTTCCTGGCTTGTGACTGTTACTCATCCTCCTGCAGATGAGGCCTGGGGCTATTTTTCTCAGCCAAGCCTTGACTATGCTTTCTCACTCCCACCCCCAACATTTGAAGATTGTCCAAAATTTCCCTCTAGCTTCCATCATGCTCACATCCCTGTGGGTAAAAAGAAAACCCTTTCCTATTCCTTCAACAAAATCACCAAATATTTCCTAGTGAGCACCTCTTACATGCTGGGCACACTGCTAAGTGCTGGGGCCCAGGGGGTCTAACTCCTCACGGCCGATGGGACCACACGGAGGTAAACACAGAGCAGGAGGGGATCCGTGGGATGGAACAGAACCTCGACGGAGCAGGTACCATTTGAAATGTGAGCTGAGCAGGGAAGGCAGGAAAGGAAGGGAAGAACATTCCAGACTTGGAACCAAGAGAAAACAGGGCAAGGAGTTTGACAGGGTGGAGACAGGGAGGGTGGCATGGGAACCCGAGACACTGGGGGTGGAGAGATGGCCGGAGCGTGACTGAGTAACTGCTGAAATGCAGGCAACAGAAAAGGACATGGGCTTTAGGAAGACTTCTCAGGACCTGAACCAAGAGGCTCATGTGGAGAGTGGAACTGATGGGACCTGGTCACTGGTTAAATCCAGGGGACAAGGAAGTGTTAATACAGAGTGTAGAAACTGGTCTTGTAAAAATAAGAATTGACACCATTGGCCTATTTGGACCATTTTTTTTTTTGGAACTATGGTTGTCCCTCAGTATCCATGGGGAATTGGTTTCAGGACCCCGTAGACAGCAAAATCCACAGATCCTCAAAGTCCCTTATGTAAAATAGTGTAGTATTTGCATATAACATACTCTCATCCCCTGGTGTAATCTAAATGATCGCTAGACTACTTATAATACTCAATACAATGTAAACGTTACGAAAACAGTTACCAGCGTGCATTAATTCAAGTTTTGCTTTTTGGAACTTTCTGGAAAACTTTTTTTTCCCGAGTATTTTCACGCTGCAGTTGGTCAAAACCATGGATGTGGAACCTGTGGATACAGATGAGCGGCTGGATTTGATTCTGGAGTCTCAGCTCAGAGAGTGAAGAGTCCAGGCCTTCCTGAATTCAGCAGTATAACCGGTGACTGATGGAGATACAGCTCTGCATCCTCTCATCCAGAACCCTTGAGGTGGGTTTTGGGATTCAGAATTTTTTGGAATGTAGAAAGGTAGTGTGATGGACACATAATTTAATTGTAAAACATTCCAAGCAGGGTCCAGGTCAGCATCCATTAATCAAAAATAATATTTCTGCAGCAAAATATATGAATATTTACACCTAGTGGCACAGACAAAATCCGTAAGTAGCTCATTAACAGTAAATGTCAGGTTTTCCCCCAAATGGGTCAGGCAAACATTTCTGGTTTTCAGAGCCTTCAGAACTTTGGGATCGAGGATAAAGTACTGTGGGCCTGTATTTACAGAAGCACAGAGAAAAGGTTCCAGGAGGGAAAAACAGTGACACAAGACACGTGTCTCTTGGAATCTTACCTCTTCCATAGGGATGACCTGGGCGTATCCACCACCTGCAGCTCCTCCTAAACAACAGAGCAGGTACCATTTGAAATGAGGTGCCAAGTACAGGAGCCCCAGGGACACAGCTCCCCAAGCCCAACAGGGAGGCACGTACCCGCAAGATGTAATAAAAAGAGGCAGTGAGAAATAATACGTCTCAGGCAAAGCAGAACAGAAGGTGAAGAAAGTTCACCCTACGTCCCACTATATAATTTAAGGACTTTGGTCTCTTTGTTTAAAAGGGGGGTAAGCAGAATACAGCAAACGGCATTACAGCGAACATGAGATTCTGTCGTTAATTTATTATTAGATCTATGTGGCTATGCTTCACCTAAACCGCACGTGCATTTAAAGTACCAAAAACTTTCCTAAATAAAATCTACCTGATCAACAGACTTACACATTACAGACTCCTGTCAGTTTATTTTAGTTACTAGTATATATGATTTATCATGCTGCTAATCCCTCAAAATAGTAAAGTTACGACATTAAAAAGACTTCTCTATCCTAAAACAATGATACCTTCTGTGTCCACATCATTTTACAGTTGACCTTATTTTTATACACTATTTTGCCTCACGATAATCTGGTAAGCCTAGTACTATATACCTTTTACACTTTTACACATGCGGCTCAGAGAAGTTATGACTGGCTAAAGGTCACAGAGCGGTAAGAGACACAGCCGCAAATAAAACCCCAGGCTTCTTGTCCACATCTAGTGTTCACTGCACTACATAATGTATGACATTCTAACAGTACTTAAAGTTAGGAGTTGTTAATATTTGTAACAGTAATATAAATATAATGCTGCTAAAAACCACAAAGTACCGAGAACAAGCAGTAATTGTAGCAGTAAAGGCTATTATAAAGTGAAGAATGATTCATGATAAATCCATGAAGCAAGACTAGTGACTGTGGAGGTGCCAGATCGCAGCCCAACCACAGCCACAGAGGAAGTTCATCGCATCTCCCGCTCCACAGCCAGTTTCCAGAGCTCCTTGGGGCCCACACAGCAACTCCAATGACATGAGGCTTGGGGCTGACCTAAGGGATCTCTTAACGGTTTGGATGGAAAGACCTTTTAGCTTGGCTGGGATGACAAAACACCAATATAAACAGCTGAGTTTCAAAACCGCTCGGCAAAGAAGGTACTGATGAAATGGAAGGCTTTCTGCTCAAGGCTGGAGTCCCGAGCAAGAGCCCAACCGTCGCTCAAGGGAAGCAAGGGAATCGGCTTCCTGAGGGGCTCCGCTGAGACCTCCCCCCTGAAGCTCTCTCTGTGGGAGGATCATGCTGCGGCGACCTCCTGAATGTGCAGGGAGGAGGGGGAGGGGGGGAGGGCTGCGGGAGTGCATGTAGAGATGAAATGTATCAGTTCCTCTAGTAAGTTGTAACTCCACGATTGTTGGTGATAAATTTTGCCCTGAAAAACATACTAGTTGTTAAATAAACTACCTTTCACTCCAAAAGTCGGTCCTTGAGAAGGCTGCCTCAGACAGGCAAAGGAGTTGATGTTCAGGTGCGCAGTCAATGCCTGCACGAGCCCAATTGTAACTGTACTTTTCCCTTCTCCCAGAGGGGTGGGTGTGATCCTGGTGTGGGGGAAAAGGAATAGTAAATTTAATATTTTCTAGACAACCTATGCACAGTCAATCTATGGTACAAGAACCAACTCGGAGGAGACTGAGAGAGACCAGGCCACTCCAGAATCACTGAACCATTCAACTTCCTTGGATCTTTTTATGGTCTACCCACATCACAAAAGTCCGTGCTTAAGCTAAAATCAAGATATAGACATATCTTTACCAAGAGTGCCAAGAAAGAAAAGTTAATTCAGCAGTAGTGCCAATAACACTATCAACTTCAAGAAACGGCAAAGGATTATTCATCAAAACGATTTAAATAATTAAGCGGATGTCACTTTCTTGCTGATGGATAATTTGGCATTTGTTCTTCCAGGGCCATTTACCGAGGGCATTAAGTGGGCACGAGGCCTAAGTCAACGGTCCATGGGTGGTGAGGCATGGCCAGACTCTCATTTTGGAAGGGATTCTAATGTCCCCATTCATCCATCTCCTTCTAGATATCAGTGTCGGGGCTTGTCCAGCCATGTTTAAACACAAGCTGTGCTGGAGGCTCATTACCTCCAGGGTGGCCCATTCATTTCCTGATAGCTTTTACAGTTAGACAAGTTCTTTGTCCTAAAGAGGAGATATCTGCATTCCTGTAGCTTCCTACAGACACACTCAGCCTCTCCCTTCCCATACAACCACCCTTCCAGTATTGGGAAGGAGTAAGTCCGCAGCTCCTAAGCACACTCAGGAGGTGAAGTCTGCTCTGGGAGCTCACTGTTGAGCACACACCCTACAAAGCCAAGCATCAGAGGCTCACAACATCAAAGAATTAAGTAATGGGACAGGCGTATATTACATTCTCAAGTAAAGACCCATGAAATTGTTCCTTGGCATATCCTAACCACTGTTACAAGTTTAAAAACTTCTTTTGCCTTACAATTTAGTCTTCTGTGGGTTAGATGCTGTGAGCCAGATTGTCTAGGACGTTCAACCAAAACAAAACTGATGACAGAGTTTTCTGACCCATAAAACCCAGCGATGTGACCACAAAGAAGCAATACAACTGTCTCCGTCCACCACAGCAATACAATCAATCACTCTTTCAGCAAATATTTCTTAAGTACCACTGTGTCCAGGTAACTAGACCCCGGGGACACAGTGACGACCACACTGGACTCCACAGAGCTTATGGCCGATGGGAGACGTGGAGAGATCAATGAGCAGTTACAATGAATGTGAGAAACGCTGAGACAGAGGAAACAGGGCAATTACACTATATTATGAGAGCACATAGGACGATCCAAGTAGACTTGGGACAAGCAGGGAAGGCTTCCTGGTGGAAGTAACATCTAAGCCAGATAAAAGTGAGGGTGGGTTTGGGGTAGTTAATATGCTAGGTTCTGTGCTTTATATTTGTTGGGTTAATCTTCATTTGATAAACGAGGAAGCTAAGGCACAGGAATTTTAAGTATCCTGCCCAAGGCCACACAATTAGTAAGCAGTAGAGCTGGAAATTAAACCCAGGCAAGTCATCTGACTTCACTAGGTTATTTCTATGGATGGAAATCATTATCGATAATGAGTAATTTAAAGCATGGGAATGGAGACGATCAGCCAGTGGAGGGAACAGAGTACAAAAGGGATAAAGACAGAATTGTTAAGAACATGGTCTCTTAGGGAGTAGTTAGAAGAGAGCAAAGGGAAACTAAGAAGGAGCAGTATTAAGTTCGGGAAACCCTGACAGGAGGCAGAGGTGTGACAGGGGAATCTTCGAGGCAGCCATGGAAGCGTCCCCAGACTCAAATGCAGTCCAGTGAAAAGCGGTCACTGGATGTAGCAACAAGGAGGCCACTGGCAGGGAGCTAGCGATCCCACTGGAATGCTCCTCGGTGACATACACTTCCAACCGAGAGCCACAGGCATCACGATCTTACGTAAAGAAAATGCAGGTCAGATGTAGGGTGGATTAAGTACTGTACTGGTATTTACTTCTTGCAAAGGAAGAGAGGCTTTACTTAAATGTGTCACATGAAGGATTAGATTTTCATCCCTAAGGATATGCTCACAATGCTGCTGGCGAGAGCCAAAAGCAGACACGCCCAGAGATGACCTCCCAAAAACTTCAGCTAAGCGTCCAGCTCTTAATGAGAAACACAGGACTGCTGAGCATTCTGCCAACTGATACAATTCAGGAAAATCAGAAAGTAGGAAGTATTTACGGGGAGCAATCAAAGGAGAGCTACCAAAAAAATTTTATTTCACCTCAATTCCTACATTTGGCAACAAAATTTGGCTTAATTGTCATCTCACGATCCTTAGCTCACATTCCAAACTATCAAGTTGACTGAGGAAAGAATAAGCACCATGTTAACCTAATTTCTTTTTCTGTAAGAGCCTGGAGTTTCTGGAAATGGAACTGGGGGTTCTGCTCATTATCGTCCACATCTTCTCCTAGGATATTTATCTGCTCCCTCCAACTTCCCACAGGACTCATTTCGTGCTTATTATCTAACTTTTCAGGGGGCATTAGGACTACAAGCTTGCTGAGGTGAAAGACTATTTCCATTGCGTTTCTGTCACATGTCCAGGCATAGATGAGCAAAAAACATTAGAAAAAGAAATGACACCTTTTCTAAGACAAATATTATTCACTGTCAACTACAGTAAAAATGAATTGAACGAGTTGGAGATCTCCCAGACATCTCCAACTGAATGATAAGACCCAGGTCCACTCAACGACCAGCAAGCTACAGTGCTGGACACCCTATGCCAAACAACTAGCAAGACAGGAACACAACCTTACCCATTAGCAGAGAAGCTGCCTAAAATCATAATAAGGTCACAGTCACCCTAAAACACACCAACGGACATGGTCCTGCCCAGCAGAAAGACAAGATCCAGCCTCATCCACCAGAACACAGGCACCAGCCTACACAACCCACTGAACCAAACTTAGCCACTGGGGGCATGCACCAAAAACAATGGAAACTACAAACCTGCAGCCTGTGAAAAGAAGACCCCAAACACAGTAAGTTAAGCAAAATGAGAAAACAGAGGAATGCACAGCAGATGAAGGAGCAAGGTAAAAACCCACCAGACCAAACAAATCAAGAGGAAATAGGGAGTCTACCTGAAAAAGAAATCAGAGTAAGGATAGTAAAGATGATCCAAAATCTTGGAAATAGAATGGAGAAAATATAAGAAATGTTTAACAAGGACCTAGAAGAACTAAAGAGCAAACAAACAATGATGAACAACACAATAAATGAAATTAAAAATTCTCTACAAGGAATCAATAGCAGAATAACTGAGGCAGAAGAACGGATAAGTGACCTGGAAGATAAAATAGTGGAAATAACTACCTCAGAGCAGAATAAAGAAAAAAGAATGAAAAGAACTGAGGACAGTCTCAAGAGACCTTTGGGACAACATTAAATACACCAACATGAGAATTATAGGGGTCCCAGAATAAGAAGAGAAAAAGAAAGGGTCTAAGAAAATATTTGAAGACATTATAATTGAAAACTTCCCTAATATGGAAAAGGAAATAGTCAACCAAGTACAGGAAGCACAGAGAGTCCCATACAGGATAACTCCAAGAAGAAACACGCCAAGACACATATTAATCAAATTATCAAATATTAAATGAAAAGAAAACATATTAAAAGCAGCAAGGGAAAAACAACAAATAATACACAAGGGAATCCCCATAAGGTTAACAGCTGATCTTTCAGCAGAAATTCTGCAAGCCAGAAGGAAGTGGCAGGACATATTTAAAGCGCTGAAAGGTTAAAACCTACAACCAAGATTACTCTACCCAGTAAGGATCTCATTCAGATTAGACGGAGAACGTAAAACCTTTACAGACAAGCAAAAGCTAAGAGAATTCAGCACCACTAAACCAGCTTTACAACAAATGCTAAAGGAACTTCTCTAGGAAGGAAACACAGGAGAAGGAAAACACCTACAAAAACAAACCCAAAACAATTAACAAAATGGTAACAGGAATGTACATATCGATAACTACCTTAAATGTAAATAGATTAACTGCTCCAACCAAAAGACAGACTGGCTGAATGGATACAAAAACAACACGCATAGATATGCTGTCTAAAAGAGGACCCACTTCAGACCTAGGGACACATACAGACTGAAAGTGAGGGGCTGGAAAAAGATATTCCATGCAAATGGAAATCAAAACAAGCTGGAGTAGCAATTCTCATATCAGACAAAATAGACTATAAAATAAAGACTGTTACAACAGACAAAGAAGGACACTACATAATGATCAAGGGATCAATCCTAGAAGAAGATATAACAATTGTAAATAATAATGCACCCAACATAGGGGCGCCTCAATACATAACGCAAATGCTAACAGCCATAAAAGGGGAAATCGACAGTAACACAATCATAGTACGGGACTTTAACACCCCACTTTCACCAATGGACAGATCATCCAAAATGAAAATAGATAAGGAAACACAAGCTTTAAATGATACATTAAACAAGATGGACTTAATTGATATTTATAGGACACTCCATCCAAAAACAAGAGTACACATTCTTCTCAAGTGCTCATGGAACATTCTCCAGGATAAATCATATCTTGGGTCACAAATCAAGCCTTGGTAAATTTAAGAAAATTGAAATCGCATCAAGTTTCTTTTCTGACCACAGTGCTATGAGAGTAGATATCAATTACAGGAAAAGATCTGTAAAAACTACAAACACATGGAGGCTAAACAATACACTACTAAATAACCAAGAGATCACTGAAGGAATCAAAGAGGAAATCAAAAAGTGCCTAGAAACAAATGACATGAAAACACAATGACCCAAAACCTATGGGACGCAGCAAAAGCAGTTCTAAGAGGGAAGTCTATAGCAATACAATCCTACCTCAAGAAACAAGAAACATCTCAAATAAACAACCTAACCTTACACCTAAAGCAATTAGAGAAAGAAGAACAAAAAACCCCCAAAGTTAGCAGAAGGAAAGAAATCATAAAGATCAGAGCAGAAATAAATGAAAAAGAAATGAAGGAAACAATAGCAAAGATCAATAAAACTAAAAGCTGGTTCTTTGAGAAGATAAAGAAAGTTGATAAACCATTAGTCAGACTCATCAAGAAAAAAAAGGGAGAAGGCTCATATCAATAGAATTAGAAATGAAAAAGGAGAAATAACAACTGACATTGCAGAAATACAAAGGATAATGAGAGATTACTACAAGCAGCTATATGCCAATAAAATGGACAGCCTGGAAGAAATGGACAAATTCTTAGAAAAGCACAACCTTCCAAGACTGAACCAGGAAGAAACAGAAAATGTAAACAGACCAATCACAAGCACTGAATTGAGACTGTGATTAAAAATCTTCCAACAAACAAAAGCCCAGGACCAGATGGCTTCACAGGTGAATTCTATCAAACATTTAGAGAAGAGCTAATACCTATCCTTCTCAAACTCTTCCAAAATATAGCAAAGGGACGAACACTCCCAAATTCATTCTACGAGGCCACCATCACCCTGATACCAAAACCAGACAAAGATGTCACAAAGAAAGAAAACTAAAGGCCAATATCACTGATGAACATAGAGGCAAAAATCCTCAACAAAATACTAGTAAACAGAATCCAACAGCACATTAAAAGGCTCATACACCACGATCAAGTGGGGTTTATCCCAGGAATGCAAGGATTCTTCAATATACACAAATCAATCAACGTGATACACCATATTAACAAATTGAAGGAGAAAAACCTTATGATCATCTCAATAGATGCAGAAAAAGCTTTTGACAAAATTCAACACCCATTTATATAAAAAACCTCCAGAAAGTAGGCATAGAGGGAACTTACCTCAACATAATAAAGGCCATATATGACAAGCCCACAGCCAACATTGTTCTCAATGGTGAAAAAATGAAACCATTTCCTGTAAGATCAGGAACAAGACAAGGTTGTCCACTCCCACCATTATTATTCAACATAGTTTTGGAAGTTTTAGCCACATCAATTACAGAAGAAAAAGAAATAAAAGGAACCCAAATCAGAAAAGAAGAAATAAAGCTGTCACTGTTTGCAGATGACATGATACTAGACATAGAGAATCCTAAAGATGCTACCAGAAAACTTCTAGAGCTAATCAGTGAATTTGGTAAAGTAGCAGGATACAAAATTAATGAACAGATATCTCTTGTATTCCTATACACTAATGATGAAATATCTGAAAGAGAAATTAAGGAAACACTTCCATTTACCATTTCAACGAAAAGAATAAAACACCTAGGAATAAACCTACCTAAGGACACAAAAGACCTGTATGCGGAAAACGATAAGACACTGATGAAAGAAAATAAAGATTATACAAACAGATGGAGAGATATACCATATTCTTTTATTGGAAGAATCAACATTGTGAATATGACTCTACTACCCAAAGCAATCTACAGATTCAGTGCAATCCCTATCAAACTACCAATGGCATTTTCCACAGAACTAAAACAAAGAATTTCACAATTTGTATGGAAACACAAAAGACCCCAAATAGCCAAAGCAATCTTGAAAAAGAAAAACGGAGCTGGAGGAATCAGGCTCCCAGACTTCAGACAACACTACAAAGCTACAGTAATCAAGACAGGATGGTACTGGCACAAAAACAGAAATATAGATCAATGGAACAGGATAGAAACCCCAGAGATAAACCCACGCACATATGGTCACCTAATCTAAGACAAAAGAGGCCAGAATATACAATGGAGAAAAGACAGCCTCTCCAATAAGTGGTGTTGGGAGAACTGGACAGCTACATGTAAAAGAATGAAATTAGAACACTCCCTAACACCATACACAAAAATAAACTCAAAATGGATTAAAGACCTAAATGTAAGGCTAGACACTATAAAACTCTTGGAGGAAAACATAGGCAGAACACTCTATGACATAAATCACAGCAAGATCCTTTTTGACCCACCCCTTAGAGAAATGGAAATAAAAACAAAAATAAACAAGTGGGACCTAATGAAACTTAAAAGCTTTTGCACAGCAAAGTAAACCATAAACAAGAGGAAAAGACAACCCTCAGAGTGGGAGAAAATATTTGCTAATGAAGCAACTGAAAGGATTAATCTCCAGAATTTACAAGCAGCTCATGCAGCTCAGCTACAAAAAAACAAACAACCCAATCCAAAAATGGGCAGAAGACTCAGACATTTCTCCAAAGAAGATATCAGATTGCCAACAAACACATGAAAGGATGTTCAACATCACTAATCATTAGAGAATTGCAAATCCAAACTACGATGAGGTATCCCCTCACACCAGTCAGGATGGTCATCTCAAAAAATCTACAAACAATAAATGCTGGAGAGGGTGTGGTGAAAAGGGAACCCTCTTGCACTGTTGGTGGGAATGTAAATTGATACAGCCACTATGGAGAACAGTATGGAGGTTCCTTAAAAAATTACAAATAGAACTACCATACGACCCAGCAATCCCACTACTGGGCATATACCCTGAGAAAAACATAATTCAAAAAGAGTCATGTACCACAATGTTCACTGCAGCACTATTTACAATAGCCAGGACATGGAAGCAACCTAAGTGTCCATCGACAGATGAATGGATAAAGAAGATGTGGCACATATATACAATGGAATATTACTCAGCCATAAAAAGAAACGAAATTGAGTTATTTGTAGTGAGATGGATGGACCTAGAGTCTGCCATACAGAGTGAAGTAAGTCAGAAAGAGAAAAACAAACACCGTATGGTAACACGTATATATGGAATCTAAAAAAAAAAAAAAAAAAAAATGGTTCTGAAGAACCTAGGGGCAAGAGAGGAATAAAGACGTAGATGTAGAGAATGGACTTGAGGACACAGGGAGGGGGAAGGGTAAACTGGGAGGAAGTGAGAGAGTGGCATGGACATATATACGCTACCAAATGTAAAATAGCTAGCTAGTGGGAAGCAGCCGCATAGCACAGGGAGATCAGCTCGGTGCTTTGTGACCACCTAGAGGGGTGGGATAGGGAGGGTGGGAAGGAGATACAAGAGGGAGGAGATATGGGGATATATGTATATGTATAGGTGATTCACTTTGTTATAAAGCAGAAACTAACGCACCATTGTAAAGCAATTATACTCCAATAAAGATGTTAAAAAAAACAATTAGTAAAGCTTGTCCTAAGTCATTAAAAAAATAATAGTCTGTTCACTAAAAAAACTAAAAAAAAAAAAAAGGATAACCATGGTCCATTTGCTGTTTCCCATTACACTTGACTGAGGCAAATAGTTCAAAGTCCCTGGCCTCTCGTAAATACCTTTGTTCTGCTCTGCAACTAATGTAACTAGAAGAAAAACTCACAGATATTTAGATAGTTGCACAGGGCAGAAAATCACAATCTTAGAAGAATCAAAAGAAGTTATTTTTACACTGACCAAAATGGTTTGTAACATTAAAAAATAAACAAAAATAAAATCAGGTATTTGGCACTCTAGAGAAAAAAATATTGATGTGAATATTTTCCTCTAATATGAAATTCAGTCTGTTCACACTTTGAATTTGGGCTTCTTTTTTAACTGCTGGGTCCAAGCGATTCAGAAAAATTCTAAAAACTTCTGCATGGAAATCAGTAAAGGGTGGATGGAGACCCATTCGGCATATACACTTTCAATGACCTGCAGCTGCACTCCGGGTCAAGTTCTCAAACAAATTCCTTTTCATTAGGAAAATATGTAAAACTCAGGAGACCCTAAGATTCTTTTGGCATACTTCCCTGAACAATTCCCAATACTTTTCATTTTGTCAGGCAGAGCAAATAAAGTGATGTGTAGGTGTAAATACCATGTGAAGTGTAGCTGATGAAATACAGATGATTCTGACGGAATAAGAAATTCTGAAGTTTGAAGAATAGCATTTTAAAATGAATTAATCTGTTTTGCATTTGGGTTATTAATAGTAGAAGGTTTTTTTAATCCCATGGTTTTATATTTTAATCCCACTGTTGATATATTCAAATCACATTTATACATGAATTCAAACGTGCAATAATATTTTATTATTTAGGTTTACTGAAAAATTACTTGGGCATTTGAATTCTTCTAAAGCATGAGAGAAGACTTATGTTATAGTATTCAGGGATAAAAGCAGGACACAAAATGGTATTTATGGCATGATCTCAATGTGTAAAAAGGATAAATGCAGAGATACAATCCTGGAAGGAAATATAAAAATTTTGAATACTTCTGTGTAATGAGAGATTTCGTTTTCTCCTTCTTTTTACTTTTCTTTATGCTAAATTTTTATTCAATGGGTCACTATTATTTTCAGATTAAAAAAAAAACTTTCAGAAAAAAGGAAAAAAATCATTTAATGGACTGGTAATTTATATTTCTTTTTTTCCCTAACATCTTTATTGGAGTATAGTCGCTTTATAATGTTGTGTTGGTTTTTGCTTTATAACAAAGTGAATCAGCTATACATATACATATATCCCCATATCCCCTCCCTCTTGGTCTCCCTCCCACCCTCCCTATCCCACCCCTCTAGGTGGTCACAAAGCACAGAGCTGATCTCCCTGTGCTATGCAGCTGCTTCCCACTAGCCATCTATTTTTCTTTTATTATTTAAAAAAAATTTTATTGGAGTATAGTTGATTTACAATGTTGTGTTAGTTTCTGCTGTACAGCAAAGTGAATCAGTTATACATATACATATATCCACTCTTTTTAAGATTCTTTTCCCATAAAGGTCATTACAGAGTATTGAGAAGAGCTCCCTGGCTATACAGTAGGTCCTTATCACTTATCTATTTTTTATATAGTAGTGTCTATGTGTCAATCCCAATCTCCCAATTTATCCCTCCCACCCGCTTTCCCTCCTGGTAACCACAAGTTTGTTTTCTACATCTGTGACTCTATTTCTGTTTTGCGAATAAGTTTATCTGTATCATTTTTTTTTAGATGTCACATATACGTGATATCATATGATTTTTGTCTTTCTCCATCTGACTTACTTCACTCAGTATGACAATCTCTAGGTCCATCCATGTTGCCACAAATGGCATTATTTCGTTCTTTTTTATGGCTGAGTAATATTCCATTGTATATATGTACCACATCCTTTTTCTTTTTTTGAGTTATGCTTTTTTTTTTGCGTTGTTTTTTTTTAACATCTTTATTGGAGTATAATTGCTTTACAATGGTGTGTTAGTTTCTGCTTTATAACCAAGTGAATCAGCTATACATATACATATATCCGCATATCTCCTCCTGATCCCACCCCTCTAGGTGGTCACAAAGCACCGAGCTGATCTCCCTGTGCTATGCGGCTGCTTCCCACTAGCTCTCTATTTTACATTTGGTAGTGTATATATGTCCATGCCACTCTCTCACTTCCTCCCAGCTTACCCTTCACCCCCCCCATGTCCTCAAGTCCATTCTCTACGTCTGCGTCTTTACTCCTGTCCTGCCCCTAGGTTCTTCAGAACTTTTTTTTTTAGATTCCACATATATGTGTTAGCATACGGTATTTGTTTTTCTCTTTCTGACTTACTTCACTCTGTATGACAGTCTCTAGGTCCATCCACCTCATTACAAATAACTCAATTTCGTTTCTTTTTATGGCTGAGTAATATTCCATTGTATACACGTGCCACATCTTCTTTATCCATTCATCTGTCGATGGACACTTAGGTTGCTTCCATGTCATGGCTATCGTAAATAGTGCTGCAATATACATTGTGGTACATGACTCTTTTTGAATTATGTGGACGGGTAATTCATATTTCTTAAGAAGTTGCAACCATGCGTATAAGGGCTTGATAATGTCACTTTTCCAAAACTGACCTGACAAAAATTAAAGGTGATTTTATTTCAAATGAAGTTTTCATTTTAGATTATAAATGATTGTCTTGCTGTTTTAAAGTGATTTCAAACATCCAGCTATCAAAAGATTAGGTAACAAAGGCAGTTTACACACTTAAAAAATATCTCTTGTTGTGTTGGTGAGGGGAGTTCATTCCTCTCTTATAGAATACACTGTTATATGTCTTTTCTAAAAACCTCTAAGCTCTGAGACAGATGCATATATACATCTCAAAATCCTACCCTCACAGCTTTTCTTTCTCTTTTTTAAAAAAAATTTATTTTTTTTATTTATTTATTTTTGGTTGCACTGGGTCTTCGTTGCTGTGCGCGGGCTTTCTCTAGTTGCAGCGAGTGGGGGCTACTCTTCGTTGCAGTGCACGGGCTTCTCACTGCAGTGGCTTCTCTTGTTGTGGAGCATGGGCCCTAGGCGCACGGGCTTCAGTAGCTGTGGCACGCAGGCTCAGTAGTTGTGGCTCGCGGGCTCAGAGCACAGGCTCAGTAGTTGTGGCGCACGGGTTTAGCTGCTCCGCGGCACGTGGGATCTTCCCAGACCAGGGCTCGAACCCGTGTCCCTTGTGTTTGCACGCAGATTCTTAACCGCTGCGCCACCAGGGAAGCCCCAGCTTCTTTTTCAATGCAGGTGAAAGCAACACAATTTGATTTTTGTTCCTTCATAGGTCTTCGTTATGTAAGGGAATTTATACCACAATTTCAGAAAAAGAACTGTTGACGTCCTTGGGTTAAATCTGTACTTGAGAATTCAGGTTTACTTTTGGCTTCTACGTATGACATGGCAGCCTGGCTTCTTCCGATCAGTTACGCACGTAAAGGCCAGCAGAGACAGAGTGGAATGATGTTCTACTGGGTATGGACCAACACGTAGTGGCAATCTAGGCGGCCAGGCTGGCGGTCACTCTCTGGCATGTGGCTGGAGGCCAGGTTATGACTTCAGGTTTGGAATCTGATAACAATACCATCACAGGTTTTGTTTTACAAGTATCAATTCTGTGTTCCCAGTGAAGGGCAGGGCCATGTCTAGATTTGTGCTTTTATTTCCAATACTGACAAGCCCAAAGAGTAAATCACAGCCCTTCCATGTGAAAAATGGCTGCATGATTCTTCCTTCGTAAACTAAGACCACATCCTCCTGAGTCTTCCTAATTCTTCCTACCTTAAACAGGGTGAGAAAACCAGCAAACCCACTTACCAAGAGCACCTAAATCCTGGAAGAAGGGAAGCAAATCTGTGGATAAGATGCTAAATTTGCTTCTGAAGTTCTTAACGTCTCAGAGTTAATTTATTCACTGTAAACAAACTTGCATGAAGCACACTTCCAGAAAAGCAACACTGACTGACTAGATGTTTGATCCAAACTCTGGGACCCAGGAGTACCCACCCCCTGCCGTCAGCCAGCTCCTTTCACAGATCTACCCCTAGAGGGTGCCTCAGGTGAGGCCAAATCTCCCCTCAAAGAGGTTTCCTACAGCTCAGTTATGGGGACATCAGGGCTGGGGTCCTAGGCTGGAGAGCATCCCATTAGGATTGGGAATCCAGCGGTGGTGAACCTGGAAGTCTGAGAGAGGTTTAAGCCACAGGCAACTGAGGTGCTGCAGCAAGGTATGAATTCCTCAAAAACACAGCCACCGAATGACTCTAGCTGTCCATCCCTCTTAGAAAACAGTAACAGAAGGAGATGGGGAAAGAGGAGCTGGGGGGTGGGATGGGGGGGTGAGGTGGGGGGGCAGAGGGAGGCTAAAGGAAAAAGGGGAAGAGATATGAAGAAATTATTATACCATTAAAGAGGTGATATTATGGATGCTATCTTGCTTTATCTGTAGTTTTATTTTTATTTGTAGGTATGAAAAATTGAATTCATCTCTAGGGATTTTTCCTAAGCAGATTATTGGATAAATGCACAAATAAGCATGCCCATGGTTGTTAATTTCAGCACTGCTTACAATGGCCAAAGATGGGGGACAATTTGAGAGCCCATCAATAGAGAATTGGTTAAATAAATTGTGGGACATCTCTATGATATCTTCAAACCTTTTTTCTGCCTTAATACACTTGAAGAAGAATTAGAAACATGATTTACTATCAGTGGCTGAGCCACAGCTATGTTTCTTGGTGCTGGGAAGATGTGTAGAATGGAACCCACCCTCATCCCAGGCATTTTTACCACCCCCCACCCCAAGCCCTATCCCCCAGCACATTGAAGAATCTGGGATGTGAGCAGTAGCATGTCAGGTAGTCATGCAAAATGATAACATAGCTCTATCCTGACTCACATGGAGCTAGGTATACAACATATTGTTAAATAATCAAGTTGCTTACAGAATATAGCATGTGTACAATGATCTCATTTATGACAGACTGCCTCTGTGTCAAGATGGTCTCAAATGTGAACAGCCGTTTACACTTTCTTGCTTTTACTTTCTGTATTTTTCAAATAGTTTTACAAGTATGCATGACTTTTATAACCAGAAAAAGAAATAAAGCACTTACATGAATAATCAGATATGTAAAAACCAAGCTAACTGTAAGTCAAGTCCAGTTACAAAAATGTCTCTGCCTGTTAACAAATAGGGTTTTGTGCCCCAAGCCTTGGCCTATATATCATTAGTAAGTCAGTGCAATGACATTTCAAGACAACAGAGGAAATTATACAGTCTCCTAATGCTCCCTCACATGCTCCTAATGCTCACATTAAATAAATATTTGAAATCCCTTGTTTTCTATTGTTTTTCAGCTGATGAATGTATTTCTTTTTTTAAAAAAGAGGCAAAATAAAGCAAAGGGCTCCTTTTCACAAAAACTGTGCATTTGCCTTTTGTAAAACGAGCAACACAAATGTAAATGGCCCAATATTAATTCTGAAATGCGAGAAAGAGAGATGAGTTTTTGTAATGCAAAGTCATAAATATTAAGGATACTAATCAAAAAGTCTAAGTCTCACACAATGATCCGTTCATTTTCCAATGTTATTTCTAAGTAGGAAAACAACCCATTCAGCTCAAAATATTTTATTTTCAATTCTTCTTTTAATTTTTATCATGAAAAGCGAAATGAAAAATCCAAGGCAGAACCAGGGTGATCAAAACACAATATGGGAAACAAAAAGCAAAGTCCTGGATTAGGAACTCGTTACACTGTATATTCTGTGGAGGAGACTCATTTGTTTTACACTAAAAATAAAAACTTACCTCATGTCAAATGAAGGACTGCCAAGGGAAATGGACAAAATAATGTCAGGCTGGAGAAGAGGATGGATTTGAGGGGTGTGGTGACAGATACAAACAGGGAAGAGAGTTTTATAAACATCTTCTCAGTGAAAGAGATTTTAAAAGTAGTCTTACCCAGCAACTAAGACGTATTTTCCATCTGCTTGATCCTTTAACCTTTCTAGCAGGGACAAACGGACTTTGGCTTTGCTTTTGCCATAGATTTCAATTTCATCTGCAAGCAACCCTATCTCCTTGGCAAGGATATCCACAGCTTTTGGAGTCTGTGCTCTTGAAATCTCGATATCACTGGGTGGGGAAACATAAGAGGTAAGAGAGTCTGCTCAGCTTAGGTGGTCGCTGTTTGAGTAGAAAACAGCCGTACACCATGCCAACAATTAGATCCAATGGCTTTGTGGTCCTTTTTCCCAAGTAGGATTAAGTACAACTGCTAACAATTAAAGTGCGTAAGAAAACGGTACATTGCTTTAGATAGAGAAGCAACTCTTAAAAACTAGATTATAGAATTCTTCCCAGGTGCCAGGATACACCTCTGCCATAGGAAAGGAGATGGATTATTACCATGTGTCCAAAGGCCACCCCTAAAGATAACTCCATGATAGAGCACAGTGTTTTTTTATGGGTCATCGCTGAATTCCTTAACCAGGAATAGAGGGGTTATTGCATAATGCTTTATTACTGGGCTAGCCACATGTGTCTCTTGGCAATTCAAAAATGTGGAAATACTCTTTTGTTTTATCTGTGTCCATATTTTCCCTCTCAAGTCAAAAATCAGATTTCAAAATATTTCATTAAGCACATAACTGTCGGTAAATGGAGCTAGTGCCTGAGGCTCAACTTCAGACACAGGAAATTTTAGGAACTCCAGAGTGTCACTGGGTAAACAACTCAACTATTCTATGTCACTGGTTAAGATGTGCAAGCTGCAGCTCATCTTAACAGGAGTGCTATGAAAATCAAAAGACTTCTCAGAGAGTCTTTTGGGGCTCCTGAGCTCAGCCACTTCTTTCATCGGGGGTCTGGCCCATCCATCTGTCTGTGACTTGGTCTTGAGGGCTGATGTCTGACAATGCAGCAGTTTCCTGATTCACCCTGGGGCCCCTATCTGGCGGCGCAGCGGTCTCTCCACTGGTAGGCAGCCCCCTGCTCTATTTTTTCCTGTTGCTACCACAGACAATCTCTCAGTCCTCATACTACCCTCTGTTCTCCTCCATGACCCCATGGAGCCTGACTTTGGTGCAAGAGGTAACAGTAAACCTACTTCCACTGCCCACTAGAGCGGGAGAGGGGGAAGGGTGCCTCTGCCCAGATGTGGGCGGAGCTCTGTACCTGCAGCTAGGTAACCCCTTTCCCAGGTCCACCTACATTGTCCTTTCTGATTCTCCCCCCACCAACTGCACCCCAGCCTTCACTGTCCGTGCTCCCACTTCATTTCGCCTTCCTGACTACACCTTTTTTTCTGTTTCTCTCCTCCCACAATCTCCTAAATTGAAGAGCCTACTCTTGCAAAACCTCCACGGTTTTCTCTTCACTAGCTGAAGAGTGATGGTGACATCATTTTGATTTTCTGAGTGATTTATAAACTACTCAGCCTGCCTTTCTTTCCCCAGTGGCTGTAGGAGTCAAATTTGGTTAAGCAATTTAGGGGCTTTTCCCCCCAAGTGGAATTTATTTGGATTTGTACACAATTTGGCTGAGTCCCTCTCAAGTTTTTTTCAGCTCTCTGTAAGTAGAATTTACTCATTGACTTTTAAATATGAAGGTTCCATAACAACATAAGTAACCTCAAAAACTATTTTATGAAACAGACTGCACAACTACAGAGATGATATTACAAAGAACATTCCTTGGAATTTATGTATTAATGAACACAGAAGATGACTAAGACGTTTAGTCTATTTGAGGTGTGAAAACATAGCTTGGAGGGCTTCACCAGCCTGGTGGGTATAATCGAACCTTAGTGTTGGGCTGTGGCCCAAGGAAACAGAGGTCAATTCTGAAAAGCAACTGGTTATCAAGTGAAAAATGAGTCAATTCCGGGTGGTGTTATCTCCTACATCCTGTGTATTCCATGCTGGCAGACAACATCACCTGGTTAAGCGCTGGACTTATGGGCGTCCTGTAGGAAGGGGATTGGGCCAATTCACAGGAGGAGGGGTGGCCATGGGGGATTCACTACGAGGCTGGAAAATGCATTTGCCTGGCTCAGATAGCTTATCTAGCGAACTGTTCCAAAATCACATGCTGAGACTGTCCTGCAGTTTGTATTTCCAAATGTATATAGAGGGAATATGTAGCTTACACTTCATTAAACACCACGCTGAAGAAAATATCCATCTGGACCCTCCCAGAGTGTCCTGTCAGAGAGCAGATACCACCACGTTCTGAAGAAGGCAGAGCTCCGGTCCCACGTCTAATGGCGTTTGGTTTGGTTGGTCATTTACCCACAGCGTAGAAACCTACAAGGCCCTGAAGACCAAGCTGACGTGTGTGTTGGGCATTTCTAACACTGAAAAGCATATTCCAAATATGACATTACCGTATTCTGTCAAATCTAAGATACCATTATTTTAAGAAAAAACACTGCCACTGAATACAGGGTACATCATTGACAATAAGGTGCATCCTGATTTCAGAAACTAAAAAAATCTACATCTTAGAACTGACAGAATATGGTCAACATGTTCATTATCATTTAATTTTGGAGGAATTAAATGACAGAAAAAAATGGTGCAGCAGGACTTCCCTGGCGGTCCAGTGGTTAAGACTTTGCGCTCCCAATGCCGGGGGCATGGTTCGACCCCTGGTCAGGGAAATAAGGTCCCGCACGCCGCACAGCATGGCCCAAAAAAAAAAAAAAAAAGAAAAAAGGAGAAAAAATAGTGCAGCAATTCGATTAGAGAAAATTATCCACCATGAAAGCCATAACACCACAAGTTGTGCCCCCATCCAATGGGTAACTTTGGATATCTAAGGCACTTTGGTGAGCCGATGTCAGTATAAACAAATCACCTGAATACCTTGGTACGGGGGACAGAGGCTGAAGTTTCAAGCAGTGAAGTCTCCACCTCCTGTACTGCTGCTCACAGAACCATCTCCTTCTGCTACTAACCATGTTCTTCAATAGGGATAGGAAGGAAAGCATGTTAGAAAAGTAAAAGCTGACAGGTTACACATCTAAACTATGAAAATATCGAATATCGTTCAGGGATATTGTCATGAAAAGGAGTATAAGTTGCACAGTAATCCAAGTGAACACCAGGACTAATTTTATTCACATGTAGTTAAATGTGCAGATTTTTCTTAAAAAAGAAAATGTGAGATACAAGTACTATTAAAGTTTGTATTCACTAAAGGCATCAAGTACATGGATTACAATTATAGCATCACCTCAGAGAAGAAAAATGAGGGAAACATGAGAATGCATGACAGGCTAGCTGGGATGCCCAGCTTCACCAAAAATCTGCACTATTGCAAGCATAATCCTTCTACAGTTGATATAATAGAACAAGCAAACCGAATTATCAGTGATACATATATATATATACACACATATATATATACATACACACACACACACACACACACACACATATATATAGAAATAATATTTGCCTTTAGTTGCAATGTAACACAGATGCCTCACAGAAATGCACTACGTCCCATTTTGAAGTAAAATTTTTAATTGTGTATTGCATGTATTAAGAAAGAAATGAACTAAAACCTGCTTCTGTTTAATTAGAGGCTCCGGTTTCCCTACTGCTACTTAACGCCTCTGCTGGCCGGCACCCGCACTGCAGGCTTCAGCACCAGCCTAGCGCACAGGAGTGGGGAGCCGGAGACCTTGGGCTTTAGGTCACACAGATAGCGGTGGTTCGAAAAGATGTCCACAAACTCTTTAACACTCCTGTCTTCAAGAGGTGAGCCCAATTCCCTTTCCCTGGGTTGTGAACTACATTGGTGGCTCAGTTCTAGCAAAGAAGAAAAGAGGAAGTGGTGGCATGTGACTTTGGAGACTGGGTCATAAAACCTACTGCAGTTTCCTCCTTGCTCTCTCCTTTGATCCCTCATTCTGGGGGAAGTCAGCTGCCACATCGTGAGCAGCCCCATGGAAAAATCCAGGTGATGAGGAACAAAGGCATCCTGCCCATAGCCAAAGAGGGTTTAAGTACCGCATGCCAATAGCCATGTGAGGGTGCCATCTTGACCTTCAGATGACTAGGGCCCCGCCATCTTGATTTCAACCACATGAGAGACTCCAAGCCAGAACCATCCAGCTACGCGGCTCCAAGTATGTGACCCACAGAAACTGAGATAATAAATGTTTGTTGTTTTAAATGGCTAAATCTGGGGGGTAATTTATTACACATCAATAGATAACTAATAGAGGACCCTGATGTGGGTCCCTGCCCCATACTTGTCATGTGACCAAAGGCAAGTAGCTTAAATTTTCCAAGTCTCCATCTTCTCATCTAGCAAATGGGAATAACACTATCTTACAGGATTGTTGTGAGAATTAAATGACATCATGTTTGTAAAGTGTTTGACACTGCGTCTGCTAAACAGGCAACACTTCCAAATGTTGGCAACTATTCACTGAAGCTCCAAACTCAAAAATTCTCAAATAGCTGTGTCAGACAAACCTGAATCCGCAGAGCGGCAGCAAGGAGACTCACGTCTTCTGCGATGGGGCCAGTACCATGGATACCGGGAGAACTGCATCCAAGCTTCCCTGGAAAAAAAAAAAAAGACTTTCAGCACATCGTTCTTGTGAAATGCCAGGACGTTGAATGATGTCCTCGTTTTCAACCAACCAAGTTAGGATGTCGTGGCACAGCTACAGATAGGTTACCAGGTAGGTCCTGGCACAGCCTTGGGGCTCTCAATTGGGCCACATATTTGGAGTCTGACTGCTTTAAAGTCTTGCCTCTACCTCTTACTAGCAATTGTGACTCTGGGCCTGTTAATTAATGTTGTTCAACCTTGTAGAGTTTTGTGAGAATTCAATGTGATGTGGTAATGTAAAGTGCTTGTCATATCGTATGCACGTTTAAACAATAAATTAAAAAATCAAAGCAATTTCATGTATGAATACAAAGTATTGGGTTGGCCAAAAAGTTCGTTTGGGTTTTTCCACAACATCTTACGGAAAAACCCGAACAAACTTTTTGGCCAACCCTATATAAAAAGGAAGACTAAAACACCTATAGGACAAGCTAGTTAAAGTGTTCTGTGAACGACCAGGCTTTCTTGGATAATTTTTTTAAATCCCTGTCATAAAAGTGACAGAGCCAATTTTCCATCTAAACTGAGAAATTATATTTTAGGGCATTAATTTTGAGGATTACCTGGATTTCAAAACACAGAGGCATTTTATAAGAATTCTACTGTGGTTGGCACTTAGGAAGTTTATGAAAAGTAAACATACATGTAAAATGCTTTAGTCTACATCCTCTCTTAGAGAAGAGAAACATTGCTAATAGTAACTTTTTTGAAGTAAGAAACTATTTCCTTCTTTTTCCACCACTCTACTCTTTATTTATTTATTTAATTTTTTTTACCATCTTTATTGGAGTATAACTGCTTTACAATGGTGTGTTACTTTCTGCTGTATAACACAGTGAATCAGCTATACGTATACATATATCCCCATATCCCCTCTTGCATCTCCCTCTGACCCTCCCTATCCCACCACTCTAGGTGGTCACAAAGCACCGAGCTGATCTCCCTGTGCTATGCGGCTGCTTCCTACTAGCTATCTATTTTACATTTGGTAGTGTATATATTGGACCACGCCACTTTTTAAAAAAAAAACTATTTATTTATTTATTTATTTGTTTGTTTTTGGCTGCGTTGAGTCTTCATTGCTGCGCGTGGGCTTTCTCTAGTTGTGGCGAGCGGGGGCTACCCTTCCTTGCGGTACGAGGGCTTCTCATTATGGTGGCTTCTCTTGTTGCGGAGCACGGGCTCTAGGCACGAGGGCTTCAGTAGTTGTGGCACATGGGCTCAGTAGTTGTGGCTCACAGGCTCTAGAGCGCAGGCTCAGTAGTTGTGGCAGACGGGCTTAGGTGCTCCACGGCATGTGGCATCTCCCTGGACCAGGTGTCGAACCCGCGTCCCCTGCATTGGCAGGTGGATTCTTAACCACTGTGCCACTAGGGAAGTCCATGAGCACTCTACTTTTAAATTATCCATTTTCCTGGAAGTTCTTTGCAAGAAGGAGCATGAAACAAAAGTAAGTGTTTTGTAACGTTCTATTGTCAAATGTATTAAGGGTGTTGGAAAATCATATCCCTCAGGTGTTGTTTAAAGATTAGCAACGCTTCAGTTTTATAAATCATATTTAGGCAAAAGCCAAGAGTCTAGAGAATGAGAGAGATTTGTTTTCTTTTGTTTGAACCACTAGAGATCTGACCTAAAGCTCTTATCCAGCCACTAACGAAAAGAAATACGCTTCCCTCTTTCTTACCTCTATCTTTAAATGATAGAGAAATAAGAAAAAGCTACATTCTAGGATGTGATCTCAACTTATAAATGCATGTTACAGGAATAAATCACAAATACCCATGTGAATGAAGACTATTTCACCTACAGAATTACACAGTGAATAATTTCTCCCATACTCTTAGCCACTGTCTTGCATAAAATAGAATATGGCTAAAACAAATGAAGACTTTAAAACACAACACAAAAGACACATACACTCATATTTCAAACTTTAGGAGAATCTTGTAGGGACCAATATTTCTCTTTCTGAAGAAGAGTTATCTGAATTCCAGCAATGCTTTTAGTATGTTATTTTCTTTTCCTTCTACTATATTCCATCCAATAAAATTGAGTGTAATTTTTTCATGGGAAAAAATCTAAGATGGTTATCTCAAGTTGACTGGGTCAGAAGTTACTTTCTTCTCTTCTATTGTATACTTCAAAAATTTTCTATCATAACCACTGTATCATTTTTGTAGTAGGAATCAATGCAATCTTAAAATGGATTGTAAGTTCTGAATCTGGAGAAATTGAAGCAATTAAGATGGTAACTCAGTGAATCAGGAATACATTCTTAATAAATTTCTTGGCTAAGGAGAATTGAAAAAGGAAATCATTACGTCACCCCCTTGCCTATGTAGAGGCAGGGCCCCACCCGGAGGGGTGTCCACACTCAGTCTGTGAGTCCAGCAGGGCTCCCATCCCAAACCAAATGGGTCTTTTCACTTCCCACTAACCACTCCCCATTAACTCACAGTTCCTTCCTCCAGGGACAAGTCAGTGAATCACTTTAGAACATGGCCTTTCACTTATAATTTTTCTTATAATAACGGAACTTGCCACAATCGGAAAATTTAAGGCTGAAGTGTTATAAGACTTTCCCTGGAAATCAGGACAATCCTTTTCTGAAAGGAGCTGTTTTGAGGCCACCCTGGGGATTTTAGCAACTTTGATTAGCATGAGTCCTGGGATGCAGCCCAGGGCTCCCTGCTGACTTATGTGTGCTTAGGATGATGCTGTGAACTACTCTGACCCATAAAGTTGCTGTTTTGATACTGTTCTCTGGGCCCAAGTATTAAGACCAGTTTCTCCTTTGTCCCACTTGGTACATCAGGAAGTAAGTTTGAATATCAGAGTGCACGGCGGCGTTGCTTAGGGTGATTCCTGACCTTTCGCAAGCACAGCATTACAAAGTCACAGCCCACTCCCTTCATTTGAAATAATTGTTTTAAAAAGAAAATTATTCTCACAGCTAGAAAACTGAACACTGCTATGTCCCTGTTTTCAATCTAAACATTAGACTCATGCCATAGAAGAGTGAACAGATCCAACAAGTTAGGTGTAATTGTTTTCCGAGCACTGCTTCTGGGATATCAGCCATCAGGCAAATCTCTCTGGGGATTAGGTATTCAATAAAATGGCTCTATAGAATTACCTCATCATAAATCACCATATTCTATCTATTTTTACAAGGGGCGGTGGGAAGGGGAAGCCTGCACCATTAAGATGACCATGAAAATTTCATTATAAAGCCCTGCCTTCACCCAATCATAAGTGTATTAAAAATTCTTTTTCTCTGAAGTTTAAATAAAAGCAACTTTCCTTTTAATAATGTTTGAAAAAGATCTTCATTTGTTTAAAGTGGAAAGTTATATATAAAAGAGAGGGAAAATGCCTTTCTCCAATTTACTCATAGATTAAATTTTCATGCTAATTAAAGTTGCTAAAATTAAAAGTCTTGGACTTCCCTGGTGGTGCAGTGGTTGAAAATCCACCTGCCAATGCAGGGGGCATGGGTTCGAGCCCCGGTCCGGGACGATCCCACATGCCGTGGAGCAACTAAGCCCATGTGCCACAACTACTGAGCCCACATGCTGCAACTACTGAAGCCCGTGCGCCTAGAGCCTGTGCTCCACAACAAGAGAAGCCACCACAATGAGAAGCCCGTGCACCTCAACGAAGAGTAGCCCCTGCTCACCGCAACTAGGGAAAGCCCACACTCAGCAGCGAAAACAAAACAAAACAAAAAAACTTTTGACAACTGAGAAATGTAATGCTATCATAAACAGTACTGACTGGAAAACGTTCATCCATTTAATCAGAGTAGCATTTTTCATCTTTGCCTTTGTGCCGTCAGCCCTGTTTTTAAGTGGGATACAAGTTCAAGGAAATGTCTCTATATCTGCAACTAACTTAAAAGTGCAATCAGGGCTTCCCTGCTGGCGCAGTGGTTGAGAGTCCGCCTGCCGATGCAGGGGACACGGGTTCGTGCCCCGGTCCGGGAAAATCCCACAGGCCGCGGAGCGGCTGGGCCCGTGAGCCACGGCCGCTGAGCCTGCGCGTCCGGAGCCTGTGCTCCGCAACGGGAGAGGCCACAACAGTGAGAGGCCCGCGTACCGCAAAAAAAAAAAAAGTGCAATCAATTAGAGTACAATTCTGAGTCCATGTTTATTCACTCAGTATTTACTGATCCCTTCCTACGCGTCGGCACCGTTCTGGGCACTGGGCATTCAAAAATCAATAAAACCACTACTACTGGACCAGATAAATTGAAAATAAACTAACTGCAATCAGTCTACATACAGAATTGTTAAAACATAATGCTTGGTCTTATTTTTTTCCCTCAAGAGAACTGTTACAACTAAATCTAATGTTTTTAAAATGCCTTTAAAAAATAAAAGTCCTAAAAAGAAACTTATTAGAAATGGGGCACCGTTTCACCAATAAAACATATGGCTCATGGGGATTCCCAAAGAACACTGAAGCAGACTCTCCTATCTCCAGCCAGGATTGTACCAAAATTGTCCTAAACATATAAACTCTAATAAAAAACAGCAAGTAAACATTATAGCAAGGAAACATTCATTAAAAAAAATAATAGAGTCATAACTGACTATCCTAGTCCAACTAGGATTCTGAGCAAATCTATAGTGCATTTCCACTATTAATGGGTTAGGCATTGTTTTTTTCAGGGAAAAATAAAAGAAGTTATACCCAGAAATTACATATATTTCAAAGAAGTAATTTAGCACATGCCTTCTATTTGCTAAAAAGAGCCATTAATCCTACATTCGTATTATATTGTACCTCAAACTGCTTTATTCATGTGTGTGCTCATCTGTGAACTGAGTACATGAGCATTTGGGGAAATTCTTGAGCATCTTCCTTTCAAAGCACCCCAAACAACCCCCTAGCCCTTCAGCTCCAAGGGGTTTTTAATCTGATTGGTCGATTCTGGGAGGAGCTACATTTCCCAGAGAGGAAGGTGCATTATTTCTCTTTTTGAAGAAACAGTTAAATGAATTTCAGTAGAGCTTTTAGCATATTACTTTCTTTTCTTTCCATTGTATTTCAATAAAATTAAGTTTAGTGCTTTTTTAATGGAAAAATGTAAAATGGTTATCTCAAGGTGACTGGATCAGAAGTTACATTTATTTTCTCCTTGATACTATTCTCTACTTCACTCTGTGTTCCGGGGCTGCCTAAGTTTCAAGGTCTAGAACTCCAGTGTGGTACCGGTAGAGACCTCTGCTCCTTTTGGTCCAAGTTCTGACCAGCTTTGCGGGAAAAAACGCCATCCTCCTGGACAGTTCAGTACAGCCTCCCCTATCACATGTTGAAACTTGGAGGCCACGGGTAACAAAGAGGGTTCTCTGTCTCCCTCTGCAATTGTCTCTTGCATACACATGTCACTCAGGGTCTTGAGGGGGTGGGCTGGGTGTGCTAAAGCTCTCTTAGCCTGAGTGTCTTTCTGTGAATGAGAAAAGGGTGTCCCTACTGGCGCCTGGGCTGAGTGCCCTGGGGCTGGCACAGCTTCAGCTACCCTGAGGGTGACCTGATGCGGTCCAGGACATTCCTGGGTCCCTTGGCAAATACCATCAAATACCAGCACCCATCCTAAGACATCTTCGGTTTCTAAGGGTGACTTTCACAGTGTTTTGAAGTGACTTTGCGGCTCCAAGGGAGTGCTTGAGGGGGTCACTGCAAAGGGAAATTACAAACACAGGGGAGCTAGTCTCCACTCCCATCCCTCTGGTAGCTGTGTTTTCATCTGCTTTTACGTGTTGAGGTTCACCTAAGACTGCTTTAGGAGAAAGGATTCAGCCGTTTTTCGGATTTTTTTTGCGGTACGCGGGCCTCTCACTGCTGTGGCCTCTCCCGTTGCGGAGCACAGGTTCCGGACGCGCAGGCTCAGCAGCCATGGCTCATGGGTCCAGCCGCTCCGCGGCATGTGGGATCTTCCCGGACCGGGGCACGAACCCGTGTCCCCTGCATCGGCAGGCGGACTCTCAACCACTGCGCCACCGGGGAAGCCCTCAGCTGTTTTTTGAAAGACTGTGAAAACCACTGTTTCTAGTTTACCTCACACACGTAAAAAATTCCTACTTTAGGCCACAACCGACTCGACTGCTTGATGCTAGAGGCCAGCAGGGGACATGCTGATGAAGGGGGAAGAACAGAAGAGGAGGAGAGGCCCTTACTGCAGCTGGCACCTTGGCTGCTCTTTGCCCGGCAATGTGGTTCCAGTATCAAGTAATCCAAAAGGCAGGCACATTACCTACGTAGGTATGTTGACAGCAACCATCATTTCAGGAACAGACTCTTCTTAGCAATCTCACCTATTTTGATCAGTGGCCTGGTACCAATTTGAAGACATTTACCTGACAGAAAGTCATGGGAACAGTTGAAAACAGTAGTTCCTGGTTGAATCCAAGAAAGGGGAATCTCTTCCGGCTTGGGTGAGCCCAAGATCGCAATGTCAGCCTCATGAAGCTAGAAAGAAAAAGAAAAACACCACACACATTGTCAACTGTAGCATAAAGACGTGACGATCAACGCCAAATGCCTTCAATGTAACAGACAACAATCTTCAGAGTTCAGTTCCACACGGATGCACTGACAGAATCACTTTACTAATTTACTAATGTAGCTCATATTAGTACAAACCAAACGTGATCATATCCTAGAAAAAAAAAGGAAGCTTTAAAAATTTCTTCAGGGGGACTTCCCTGGCAGTCCAGTGGTTAAAACTCTGCTTCCACTGCAGGGGGCTCGGGTTCGATCCCTGGGATGTGGCATGTGGGGAACTAAGAAGGACAGTTCCGTCATTGTGATCTGTACAGCAACAAAGAAAATAAAGTGTTTACTCTTATTAAAAAAAAAAAAATTTCTTCAGGGCAGTCACTTCAGCATATATACTACGTGTAGTCTTATCATTTACATGTTTTCAACACTAACTGCAATACCAAGAAAAAGGATGGGGCCAAGGAAACTGCACTGATGGGAGGAGGAGACTGCAAGCTGAAGCGGGTGGACAGCATCCTGACTCATGCAGCATCCTGCCTTAGCGGGGAGATGGTGCTGGTCGCAATGAAGCCACTTGAAGATCTGACCAGTGCAGGGAGCCTTCCGGCCTGTACAACTGCATAATCAAAATTAGACCCATATGGAACTGGTACTAGATCCACGGACAGATTTTCAAGAGCTCAAGCAAGAATCTCATTTTCCTTGAGGTCCTGGTTAGTCTCTTGTCAAACTGTTTGTTGTTTTTTTTTTTCTTAAAGAAAAAGGAAACAATGCAACCACTACTACAAAAGACATTCACATGTCTGCCCTGTTTGTATTTTGGTAACACAGCACAGGAGGAACATGTCTGGAAGGACGGTTATGAAGTAGGGTGAGAGGTTGGTTCTGGCCTCAACAGAAGAATGACCACCTGTCCCAGTACCAACTAAACAACCAGACTTCCAAGTGGATCCATATGTGGAGGGAGAGAGCTGAAGAAGGAATCGTAGACCCATGGGGAAAATACCAATAACTGCACGTCAGCTCACAAATACGTGAGGTTGGTTTCATTATACCCATTTAATGGACAAGTAAACTGAGGCTCAGGGAGTGTAAGTACCTCTATGGTATGTCCTGTCTCCCTAGCGAACGCAGCCTTGGAATACTCAATACTCTATGAGGCAGAAAGAGAGGGAAGCTGACAGCCCTCCACTCTGTAGTGCTCATGGCCCCTCCCCCACTGCTTTTTCCACAGACTTCAATGCCCTGCAACTGACTGCAGACTCTTCAGAATCAAACAGACAGGAATGGAAGACAAAACACAAAATCACCCCCAGTGCCACCACCCTCACCCAACCACCCAACAGCCCAAGAAGTGAACGGGCTCCAATGGTCCTCATCCGCTCTCAGCTTGGACATGCTGATCGCTGAAGATCATGGGGAAGGACCAGGCCAGCTCCTCAGCCCGAGTCTGTAACACTGTTTGGGCGAGAGGCTGCATCAGCTAAAGTCTCAGGAATCTTGGGAACAAAAAAGCCAAGATCTAGAGCAGTTCCGAGCTCCCGTGATAGAGGAGAAGCATGGTGAAAATTTAAATGCACAGGTTAACATCCCAGAAACACCTGATCAGCTGGATCATGCAAATAGGGGAGAGCAATTCAGTGAGTACCGCTAATGAGGCCCGAAGGTGCTCACTGCTTTTCAGCACCGCCCTTCATTAAGGCACAGGAAGAGGAATACGTTAAAATGGTATCTCTGTGAGTCTGTATTAATCACATGCAAAAAGAGATCCCTACTGGAAAGACCACTCTTTTAATGCCCAAGTCACAGTACTGGGAGCCCGAATTAAGAGGTTTACAGACAATATTCCCAGCAATCGAGTGCGTTAACGCCCCATGGGTTCTGTACAGATAGAGCTGAAAGGCAGCCAGGCTTGCAGGTGATGGTACATTTAGGGGGAAAATGTGCTCTTATGGAAAGAGGATTTTAAACATCTGATAAGAAAACATCTGTGTTCCTTTACCGCTGCAGACACTCAACCGCAGTAAGACCCGAAACACAGAGGCTTAGCGGGTGGCGAGTGATCGGCGAATAAGAAACGCCATTTCGCTGCACTTTCCACGCTCGACGGCGGCAAAAACAGAACATGTTAAAACATCTACAAAAAGGAAGTTAATATGTACAAGACTGCAATGTTCATTTCGGAAAAAGCCAAGGATCACAGGTTTAATTGAGTCCCCTAAGAGCACTTAGTTTCCTACATGTGGTGTCTTCCGTACAACCTGTTCTTTTCATTACCGATAAATCTCGGGAATCTCATTCCGACCCCTTAACTGTGTACCTAGACTCGGCTCGAAAACGGGCTGTGCTAACAAGCAACTGGGCGGGGGGGGGGGGCAGTTGATCCCGCAAAGGCCAAAATCTCCTCCCCCAGCCGTGATCGCATCAGAGATGCTAATCTTTCTGGAAAGGAAAAGTGCTAGATGCTTAAATCAATAAATAACCCACGAAGGCCCAGGCGAGGTTTTTAATGAGCTACGATTCAAGAAGAATTATCATCTCACTGGCTGTTTCTACTTTCTTCCTCCCTAATGGGAAGGACCCTGGCCAAAGCCTGGCTTGAAACTTTACTCGTAACAAAATATTGCCTTCTCTGCTGAGACTTGAGTGGAAGCAGCTTTCAGCGAACCGCCCACTCCCCAGGCAGAAGACCAAATGTTAAAACAATCGCAAGACACAGATATGCAGGCATTCAGCGTGAAGCACGTGGGAATGCGGAGGGTTTAGATACCATGAAAACTACTTTGCTGAAGTCAATGCTTTCTCAGGGAGTGTGGATGGGGGACAGGTCTCAGAATACGGACCGGGAGATGGAGGACAGATAGGACTTGCAGAGTTATAAGGAACCTCACAACTTTGTACTTAGCAAATGAAATGCATTTTAAAATGGAAACTCCAGAAAGGACAGCCCCACCTTCCTAGTTAGAAGACAGGACTTATGCTATCAACCGTTTTGAAAGGGCATATATGAATCTCAGGCATGAGATCTGTATGCCTACAAAAGGTAGGACAGGTTAAAAAAAAGGTTTGGAGCTATGTCCTGAAGCATCGTGATTGAATTACCTGAGACCTATCAAACCTGCTTCTACATCCTTCAAAAGTTATCAACACAATTCAGAAAATAAAGTTCAAAATGAAGAACAATACTTAAAAAAAAAAAAAGGTACTTTTCTCCAGCAAAGACACGCTTCTCAAATTACAGTGACTGAAGAGAATAAAAGAGATCCAGGATTCTTTAGTGAATATACTCATTCACCTGCCATCTCTCAAGTGCCACCTGGGGCAGACACTGAGGTTGCTGAGGATAGGAATATAAAATTCCCTGCCTACAAGATTTGAGAGCTGGGGATCTTCAAGATGGAGATGCAGGGCAAACCACTGGAATACGGAAAAGAAATAAACATTCGATTTCTACTTCTTTTGCCCACACGGTTGGTAAAATACTTAAAAACGTTGCTAGTGTTTAACACCCGGCAGTCCCTGTGCAACAGGGACATCCGGCAGCTGTCACACACAGTTAAGTACAGGGAGGGGCCCCGAGGGAGGGAGGAAGGGAGGGAGGGAGGGAGGGAGGGAGGGAGGGTGGGAGGTGACCCGGCCCTCATTCTTTCACTTTCAATGAACTGGGACACTTTGTGGTTAGTGCAAGCCGGGTGAGCGGCTTTACAGATCACATCATGTTCCACAGAAGACTTTGCGCGGTGCTCTGCAATGACAGGGTGTGTCTGTGAAATCTCATGTGGCGTGGCGGCCCCGTGGCTATCTCATGGCAAAGTCCTGAAAAGAGTGAAGCGTTCTTCTTTTTTATGAAATGTCACTTTCTTTCAATAAATGCCAAATTCCGGAATTTGCTGGCCTTTTCTTGCTAACAGATAAGTAGCTGTCAGACCGGGCCACTCTGGTTGCCCTCACGCCATCAGCTGTGTTTTAGGAAGATTCCTCTGGATGCTGGATTGAGAAGGATTGGAGGGGCTGAGAGGGAAAGCATTCTACTGCAGCAGGCAGAGGACAGGGCTGGTAGGAAGCTGGATGCCTGGAACTGAGGAAGGTCAGGAGGATGGGGGTGCAGGCTGGGATCTGCCAGCATTATAGACATAGTTAAAACTAGAAGCTTGGACAAGATCCCCGAGGGAAACAGGTAGAACGGGGAGAAAAAGGTGTTTAATGCATCCCTTGGGAGCACTCATCGTAAATGACAAAAGACGGGAAGAAATGACATGACTCTGGTGAGACTCCAGACACAGGAAGGACTGGGTGCATTCAAGCCGGCGCCGGTTCCAGTGATGCCCAGTGGCTAAGCAAGCTAAAAGCAAAGAAACTCCGTTTTTGGCAATTAGGAACTCATCAGTGACTTTATTATAGAAATGGGTATTGGCAACCATGCCTGGGTAAACTCTTGCCCTTTGAGTCCAGTGTATTCCCTGACTATGGAGATTTCACTGAGGCAGAGCTTTTCATAAGCAGAGTCCCTGTTTATCCATAAATTATTCAGACTTAGAATGTCTAACTTTCTATTCGAATTAACTGAATATCTACCGAAGGATTCTTGCTTTGTACCCATGGATAAATATACACACTTTCCTGCAATATTAAGCATACTATCAAATGAGAACATCAAAATAACTGTGTAAACACTCTAAAATAAGAATGTCAAACCATGTTCATTCAGATGTTGTAATACTTTGGCAAGATAAGAGAATGAGTCTCAGCAAAAGGTACCTCCCCCACTTCAGCAAGTGATCTCATCCCAGAGAATTTTTTTCCTTTCTAGAATTGCCTATGTTTCTTTTTTCCACTCTCATCTGTGATCAGTAGGACATTATTGGCTTTTAAAATTAAGACCTATTTCATAAATCAGAATGACTACAAGCCAAATGGATAATTTGGGAGTATGATCACAGCACTTATCTCCCCAGTTTTTCCCCCAAAGGTTAATAAATGACCTTCCTTTTTCTAAAACGTTCATGTCTTACTTCATCATTCAACATATTTACTGCTCAACGTATGAGAAGAGTGTATCAAAGATAGCCAGTTGTGTCCCAAATGATATAGAAAAGACAGTTAATCCCTCTTCAAGTTTACTTGATTCTCACATAAATTATGATGGATGATAAAAGGAAAATGCAACCTCAAATCCACTAATGGATATACTTTGATTCATCAAGAATAATTCCCTTGGGCTTCCCTGGTGGCGCAGTGGTTGAGAGTCCACCCGCTGATGCAGGGGACACGGGTTCGTGCCCCGGTCCGGGAAGATTCCACATGCCGCGGAGCGGCTGGGCCCGTGAGCCATGGCCGCTGAGCCTGCGCGTCCGGAGCCTGTGCTCCGCGACGGGAAAGGCCACAACAGTGAGAGGCCCGCGTACCACAAAAAAAAAAAAAAAAGAATAATTCCCTTTCTCGCACCCTAGGAAGAAATAAAACTAAAAAGTAGGGCTGAGACACACAGAGAGAGCGTGAGCTCACACCTGTGTGTGTCTGTGCGTGTGTGTATGTGTGATGAGAGATAATCTAATATGACAAAGACTCAGAACCACGTAGCACAAAAATGTGGAAAAGACCAAGTTATGGTCCCCAGATCCACGAGAAGCAAGCCGCACTTCACAGAGGCAGGACAGCCTTATGATTTACGGTTACGCCGTGTTGAAGTTAAGGTGAATTGATGAGACTGTGGGAAATTCAGCGTTGCGTCGCATTTCCCGCCATACTTGTGCTTTCCAATTCTGAACCCTGGGCTGCACATAGGATTTCTGCATCCCACTTCCCCTGAGTAACTCTCTGGCCTCAGTTGCCTCCTTGGAGAAGTGAAGAAGCTGCACCTGACAGAGGGGAATTGAGGTGCAGAGGGAAGACCGTGGCAGGTGGGGTTTATAAGACCCGATTCATATCCAGGCTCTGCTCCTTTTCACTGACAACCAGGGTCAAGGCACCATACATAACACCTTGCTTTCAGGATATAACGCTAGTGAGCTAGTATATGAAAAGACTTTGAAAACGAAATCTGTACACAAATGTAAGGTGCTTTATCATTATAGATTATGTTAAGACCTAAAAACCAGAGTATTCTAATTCTACATCCTTAGGAAGCATTTACACTGGAGAAGAAGGGGTAAAAGATAGAGCCAGGCTCTGCCGATGGTGCGGACAGGCAAGCAGGGATGATCTGTAGGTGGACGGGAGGTGATGTCACTGGCCTGATCTCTGCAGGACACAGCCTGGAGCCCTTCCTTTGTGCAGTACCTGCCTTGAACCATCTGAGACTTCACACGCCCCCTTTGGATCTCACGCCAAGTTTCAACAGATTCTCTCAGATCCCTTTCTCAATGCTGCTAAATATAAATGGCCTGATTTGGGGGCTTTTAAAAAAGTTCTATTCACCTCCTTCTCTGGTGTTAATAAGCAAGACAATGATCAGGCAGAAGCAAGAGTGAGAGGAATGGGAGCTGACATCCAAAGGCATTTTCAGTCCATGAATGTTGAAATATCTGTCGAAGAAACTCAGGGAGCTACATTATCCAGGTCACTTAATCACACATTACTCAGTAGCCTTGGTATTTGCTTGGCACAAGATCTGTGCTGCCCCAGGGTCGGTGGTATCTTCTCCACCCAGCCACTACAGGGGGGTGGGGTGGGGGGAGGGACTCACATCAATGAGGCTGTACTGCATGTCCACACACCTGACCAGGGTGCCCCCCACCGTGCCCTCTCAAGAGGGTGGACACATCCATTCTGAAGAGTGCCCCTGGAGGGGTGGTGAGAAGCCCAGGGCTCAGGGAGCAACTGGCTTCCTTATCTTAGGATGATATCTGTGGGACTATTAACTGTGGGAATGAAGCAATGGTGAACTCAACCCAAGTCTAATGTCTTGGGCCTTGGTCCCGCTAATGTTGCCCATCCGAGCTGTCAGATACTTTTGGGTTTTCAAGATTAGACTTTAAAGGTACTTTTAAAGATTGGGTTTTGTGATTATCTGGAATAAGAGCTGACGTGGGCTAGTGGCTAAAAATAGTGGCTGTACTGCCACCTCTATCATTTTCAAATTATATATATTTGCACAGTCTCTTTACTTCTCTGAGCCTCAGTTTCCTCATCTATGATATGGGAAGAGTGAGAGTCCTGCCTAATAGGATGGCTGCAGAATCAACGAGATAACACAAGTGAAGGACAGTCCTGGTTCACAGTAACCACTAACCCAATGATTGTTAGCTGTCCTTACTGCTGTTACCATATGTTACTGGTTTAAGGGTAGCCTCTCTGGTGAAAAAGAATTATCGTGCTCATCAGAAATCTTGGAGGCCAGAAGGCAGTGGGATGACATATTTAAAGTGCCTGAAGAAAACAAGATCTGTCAACTGAGAATTCTATATCCAGCAAAACTGTACTTCAAAAAGAAAAGGGGAGAAATGAATACATTTGCATATTAAACAAAGTGGAGGGAGTTCGTTACCATTAGACCTGCTCTACAAGAAGTGAAAAGACACTAGTCAGTAACTCCAAGCTGTGTGAAGAAATGAAGATCTCCAGAAAAGCCAGTATTCTTGTATTTTTGGTTTGAAACTACACTTATAATTTCCTACCCGATCTAAAAGACAAATGCATTAAAAATTATAAATATAAAAAAGAAAAAAAAACTCGTGTAACTTGCCAATCTAGTCCAGTTTAAAAGCTAGGGTTGGGCTTCCCTGGTGGCACAGTGGTTGAGAGTCCGCCTGCCGATGCAGGGGACACGGGTTCGTGCCCCGGTCCAGGAAGATCCCACATGCCGCGGAGCGGCTGGGCCCGTGAACCATGGCCACTGAGCCTGTGCGTCCGGAGCCTGTGCTCCGCAACGGGAGAGGCCACAACGGTGAGAGGCCCGCGTACCCGCCCCCGCCAAAAAAAAAGCTAGGGTTTTCCAGGAATTCCCTGGTGGTCCAGTGGTTAGGACTTGGCGCTTTCACTGCCGTCGGCCTGGGGTTCGATCCCCGGTCAGGGAACTAAGATCCTGTAAGCCATGTGGCTCGGCCAAAAAACAAAAGCTAGGGTTTTCCCCACAACCTCTGGAAAATAGATTACTTTTTCAAAATCTCATATGTATAATACACATATATTTAGAATTTTCCAATTCCCTTTTTAAGGCCTTTTGTATGCTACGTACCGAATTTAAAGTGGAAATGACTTTGTGATAATTTAGCTTGGCTCAAGAAAACAGCCTACTTTGATCCTTCAAGTGTGAAAGACCTGTATTTTTCCTTCTTCTGTTAGTGCTAGTTTTGACGATCTCCGTGCTCAGGAGAAACAAGATCCTCTGAGACAAACAAAATACAACGCTTTTCTTATTCTGGGGTTATTTCTTATACACGCAGCTGGGATCGACCTGATTCGTTGCAGCTGGAGGCCGTTTTGCCATCATCTTCCAGCTGCGCCCGACCACAGATTCAGAAGAGGCTTTCCAGCCAGCGGAGCAAGTGAGGGCGTGTGAGCACAGCCCCGGGGTGCCTGCCAGCCTCTCTTCCCAGGAGAGGGGTACCACTCCGCCTCATAAATACTAAATGCAGAACATTTGCTTTTGGTATCAGAGTGAACTCCTTGGGGTGAGGAAGAGGACATCTCCAAATCTAGGCCCATTTTCACAGGGCGGATGGCTGTCCCCTCCTACATAAGGGTGTCATTCCACTCCAGGGGCCTGGGGAGCTGAGTGAGGGGCCTTCGTTTGGGTGGAGGAAGGAGGGCGATTCCTTATCTGGACCCAAAAACATCACACCCAGTGCTTTGGGGTACCAACAGCTGATGCTCCATAGTGTGTAGCTGATTTGGGTCAGTGCCCAGACATTCTTCCCCTCTCCCATGTAAATACAGAATGCCTCTCAAAGCAGAATGCATCTTTGTTTTGATGCTGCAAAACAAAGCAGGAAACTTATTCTTAATTTTCAATCATACACTCAGAGGGGCATAAACTATGAAGCTACCAAATACAGAAGTCAACTCTCTTTTCTGTACTTCTCTGAAAAGGCCAATCTCAGTTCTCATGTTCAGACTCCATGAGATTTTATGTGTAATCGGTGTCCAAAGACTATCTTTAGATCTAGGCAGGCTGCTAGAGAAGGGATCCATTTCTATTTAACTAAGTCAAGGTAACTACCCCTCAAAATCGTAGGAAGGACTACCATCCCTGGAAGGAGTGACTGGTAAACCAGGAATCCCTAGGAGACATGATTTGAAGTGGAGCAACTTGAGTAACACAGGCATCAGGGAAGGAAGAGGTCCACAGCCCTGGAGGTGAGGACCAGAGGGAGAGCCCGGACTGGCCAAAGCTGGGCACCCACTCTCTCAGGGACACTGTCTCTTAGTTTCCCTCCAATAAGGAACCCTGGGTCCTGATCTTTTATTATCTCCTTACAGTGTGATTACCCACTGGCCTTTCCATTTCCACACTGAGGATCAACTGCACATCCATATGGTGAAACTTGCCAGTGTCCTTCCTGACTCACCATCAATAACAGCCAAGCTATTACCAGGGATCCTGTGCTAAGCAAACTTACGTGATCACTGAATTCTCACAGCAGCCCCATGAGGCAGGGAGTATTATGATCCCCATTCTCCACATAAGGAGACAGGCTCAGAGAGGTTAAACAACAGATAAGGCTTGAATCCAGAGCTGTCTCCACCAATGCCTATGTTTTATTGCTTCCCGAAAACACAAACGTTGTCTCTGACTCCAGACCTTCAAAGACAGTTCCTACTGGTTGCAGCAGGCTGCGGCTGCTTCAAGGTCATCCCAAACTTGAAAGGCTACGTGTAGTTTAGGAGGTGGTGGACAGGACTCCAGTGTTACAGTCCCCTCCTGATCCCCAAACCCTCACCCCCCTGGTTTTGGAAATCCCCCACCAGATGGCCAACAGGGGATCTTGTCCCATGTCAGGTACAAATAAGCAGGTAAGAAATGCTTTTCAAAGATAACGTCCTGTGACCTAATAGCTATAATCCTTTGCTTGCTCTTTGCTCTCCCTGATACTTAGCATTGTTGATAATGAGAAGATAAATGGGCCATAATCTTAAAATGCACTGTTCAGATGCACTTATAATGCACTATGATCTTAAAATGCATTGTCGATGGAATTAGAAAACAAAAATCCGAATCTGTTGTTAAATTTATACTTTCAAGGATTCTCACAGTGAAGGCTTTCCAAGGGTGGACACAGCCTGTCCCATTCAGGTGTCCTGGACACTAACTTGGGCCTGGGTGTTCTTTGCACCACATTAATTGCCGTCACTGTGGTCTGCGGAGGGCGCACTGACCCTCTGAAACCAGGCCCCGCAATGGCCTGTGTTTTAGAAAGAAAATGTAGGAATATTGAAACGTCAAATGTCAGGCAGAAGCATGGAGGCATATCAGCGGGAGGTAAGTGACTAGTGAAGTTGGCTGCTAGCACCAAAAACTGGAAAGATACAGCCTTTATCCTGTGGTGTGAGGGGAGCCTGTTGTATGTAAGTAAGCCAGGTAGAGAGGGCCAAACACCAGAGACCAAATGAACTTTAAAGACAAGTACAGGGAGCCCGGAATTTTTCCCTATTTTTGGCTATAAAGTTGAAGCAATAAAAAGAGTGGAAGTTGACAGCCTGTAAGATTCACAGTGGTGCCACCCTAAATGCCACGGACTTAGGAAAACAAAATGTGTGTGCAACGTCAGCTACTGAAAAGCTTCTTAGACATGCGGGAACCAGAGTGCTATTCAATTTCTAGATTCTCTAGAGAATAAAGCCTTGTAATTATCGTTCTCAAAGTTAGGGTGAGCTTTATCCAAGAGAGTCAAGGTGATTTATTTCCATAATAAAAAAAGCACTTTGAAAGATGCCTTTGTTGTTCAAAAATACAGATACAACTAGCAAAAGTATCTGTGACAGCTGTGAAAACACTGAAGTGCCAATAAAGGCATTTTTCTCTTTTTCGTCACAGCTGTTCAGTTCAGGGCAAGTTTACTGTCCTCTTCTACTAAGCTTCCCAACCTAAAATCCTGGCCTCTATGAAGTATGAAACATTGTCCTTGAATTTTCTTGAATAGGCTGCCACCACGTGGTGACCACTAAAAAAGCACATAGGTTTGAGTTTAATTGCAAGACCATGTTGCTGGGCTATTTTAAAACAAGAAGGAATTATGTACATCAGATCCACCTGCCACTGAAAAATTACAAATCTCAGTCGAGAGGCCCGTCTCCCCTGGACAGGACTACAACTTGTTGGTTTCCATCCTCACGCTGCAAAGTGAAGAACATGTATTTTTAGATTTTAGTAATTTATTGTACTTAATGCGCTTTTAATTTAACTTCACTTTGCTT
The DNA here is from genome assembly GCF_059928025.1 of Delphinapterus leucas. Lineage (NCBI taxonomy): Eukaryota > Metazoa > Chordata > Mammalia > Artiodactyla > Monodontidae > Delphinapterus > Delphinapterus leucas. Next base: position 81,529,645 of record NC_143140.1, on the reverse strand, counting down.
GAAATTTGTGAAATTCATTGCCAGTTTTTGAAATTAAAAACTTTATTAACTATTTCAGACATGGAAATGTAAAAGCATAACATAACACACCTGAACATCCAGCCCATTGGCTAGTTTAAGGAAAGGCATGACCAACACAAGTGAAGGTCCCCTAGTCTCCTCTTACCTACCTGCACATCTTTGTCCTGTCATGGTTTTCCTGATCTGGTTCACAGTTTCTACTCCTTTCTTTATACTTTTACTTTATATGTATGGAGCCCTAAAAATATATACGTGGTACTGATTTAAAACCCTATATAAATGGTGTTAGATGAAATACAGCCTTCTGCAACGTGTTTTTTTCCAATGAATGCTGTTTTTAAAAATTCTTTCTTGTTGTATTTACAGCTCTAGTTTTCTTCAAAATTGTCTTGTTTTTGTCCTTGTGCTTCCATGTAAATGGAATCAGCTTGTCATATGTCAAGCTGATTATGTCAGGGTTCTTTTTTTTTTTCTTGCGGTATGCGGGCCTCTCACTGCTGTGGCCTCCCATTGCAAAGCACAGGCCCTGGACGCGCAGGCTCAGCGGCCACAGCTCACGGGCCCAGCCGCTCCGTGGCATGTGTGATCCTCCCGGACCAGGGCACGAACGCGCATCCCCTGCATCGGCAGGCGGACTCTCAACCACTGCGCCACCAGGGAAGCCCGACGTCAGGATTCTGATTCTAATTTATAGATTGATTTGGGGAGAATTAGTATCTTTAAGATGAGTCTTATTGGGCTTCCCTGGTGGCGCAGTGGTTATGAATCCGCCTGCCGATGCAGGGGATATGGGTTCAAGCCTTGGTCCGGGAAGTTCCCACATGCCACGGAGCAATGAAGCCCATGCACCACAACTACTGAGCCTGCGCTCTAGAGCCCGTGAGCCACAACTACGGAAGCCCGCGTGCCTAGAGCCCATGCTCCGCAACAAGAGAAGACACCGCAATGAGAAGCCCGTGCACCGCAACGAAAAGTAGTCCCCGCTCTCTGCAACTAGAGAAAGCACGCACGCAGCAAGGAAGACCCAGTGCCGCCAAAAATAAATAAATAAAATAAATTAATTAATTAAAGAAAAAAAAAAGATGAGTCTTCTTATCCGTGAATATGGTATCTCTGCTTTTAATTGGGTCTTCTTAATGACATTCATCAAAATTATATAATTTCTTTCAAAAGGTCAGAAATAACTTTTGCTAAATATATTCCTAGATACCTTATATTCTCATTGTTATCATAAACTGTATTTCTTTAAAAATTAATTTTCTAACTGTGGGGAGTAGTGTTTAGAAATGCAATTGATTTTTGCATGTTGATCTTATATCCAAGAACCCAGATGAACTCTTACTAATTCTGATATTTTAATAGGTTCTTTTGGACTTTTTATGTAATCATATTACCCAGGATTGATGACAGTTTGGTGTCTTCCTTTCCGATCATTATGAATTTTCTTCCTTTCTTTCTTCATATTACTGCATTGTCTAGGAATTCCCACACAATGCTGGTTAGGAGTACTAATAACAGGCGCCCTTGTCTTTCCTAATTTAAGAAAATGTTTCTAATATGTCACTGTTAAATGAGATTTTTCACTCTAAGTTTTTATAGATGTTTTATCTTGTTAAGGAATTTCCTTAAATTCCTAGTCTAATGTTTTTCTCAGGAAAAAATCATAATGAATATTAGATTTTATCTAGTGACTTTTCTGCATCTACTACGGTGACAGTATAGTTTTTAATCTGATAATGTGGTAAATTACATTAATACATTTTAACAGATTTTAATGTCAGACCCCCCTGCAATCCTATGATAGTCCCAGTGGGATACTGGATTTGGTTTTCTATTTTGCTAACGATTATTTCATCTATGTTATAGGTGAAATTGGCCTGTAATTATCCCTTAGCACCTTGTCATTGTCTGCACTGGGCACTCATACAATGAGTTAGGAAATGTTCTTTTTCTATTCTCCAGAGAAAATGTTCTTTCCTGTGGTAACTCATTTATAAAACGACCTAGTGCCTTTTTTTGTTTGCTTGTTTGCTGGGTAGACTGATTCAATGTCTTCAATTATATATAAGAGTACTCAATTTTACTTGAATCCGTTTTGTAAGTTACAGTTTCTAGGAAAGTTTTCATTCCATACAATTTTTCAAATTTATCCACATAAAGTTGTTCATATTCTCCTTTTTAAAAAATAATTTTTGCTTCTGTGGTTATGTCCCCTTGTTTGTTCATAACATTGCTGGTGTTCTCTCTTTTTGTCTTAATTACTTTGGCTAGTGGTGTGTCTATTTTACTAGACTTTTCCAAGAACTATCTTTTGGCTTTGCTGATAACCTCTCATATTACATATTTGTTTTCTGTTTCAGTAATCTCTGCTCTTTTGTTTTCATCCTTTGAGATTTTCTGCTGTTCTTTCTCTAACTTTTTATGTTAAACGATCAGCCTATGCATTTCAGTCCTCCTTCTCTAATATAGGCATTGAAGGATATGTTTCCAACATGAAAGATGCTTACCTTGCTTTGAAGCTGAGGTGTTTTCCACTGGGAGCTCATTGTCATGGACCCTTTTCTCTGGAACAGGCATTGCAGGGTGGCTTCCAAAGACCCATGGGCTCCTATTACCAAGATCTTCTTTCCATCTAAGTTGACACCTACCCACCAAATGGAAATTCAGTATTATAATCAAAACTTCAAAGTCTTCCTCCCATACAGCTTTAATGTAAGGAAAAATAGCTTTTATCTTAATTTAATTTTTGGACAGGAAAGCAGCATTTATTGGTGGGCGTGATTAAGGAGGGGACAGCGCCAATGCTCTCATGAGTGAAGGGCTTGCCATTTGTCCAAGGGGCCACGATTAGGAATGTATTTGATCCCACAGCTATCTGGGATGAGCCACTTTTCTACCACCATGTTTTCATATTCATCCGCATTAAACTTAGTAAATCCCCACTTCTTGGAGATGTGAATCTTCTGGCGGCCAGGGAACTTGAACTCGGCCTGTGCAGGGCCTCAATCACATATTCCTTGTTCGGCAGCTTGGTGCGGATGGACATTACGATTTGGCCAATGCGGACCCAGGCCACTGTGCCCTGGGGCTTTCCAAAGGCACCGCACATTACCTGTCTGGAGCCCAGACTGGGGACAGCACGGCAGACATGAATGTCCACTGGAAAGGGCTGTCTCGAAGTCCCTTAGGGCAACCCATACAGGCAAGAGGCTGCACACACTACCAAGGAGGCTGCTGTTTGCAACCATGGCACACTGGGCTCCCACGGGGAAAAGAGCAGGGTTGGCTTAATTGGCTGCAAAAAAATCGCCTTTTAAAACTTGGCCCTCTGAGCACCAAACCTACAATGACTATAAGCCATAACTTATTCCTTCTTTGCAAACTTTATGGTAGAGTGACCTAGAGTCATCATCCTAATTATCCATATGATGGAAAAACACTGTCTATACGGATTATCTCAGAGATTTGAGCTTAATGGCTAGTGTCCTAAAGGCATATCTTGAAAATTAATCTTCTAATAGAACTTTGGTATATATTTTGGAATTTTTGTTCAATCATTTCATGTTTGGGTGTAGGGGAGGGGCATTGTCTCCTTTTCACTCAAGCTGGTGTACAGAAAAAATTAAATACTGATTACTGAAAGAGATACTGCTCACTGATAGATCCTAATCTAGGTTTCTATACCCTAAACTATATCTGACAGCTTCTTCATTTAAGTTTTAAATATAAAACTTATCTAGGTTTACATATTGACAGATATGAGAAGCTGAAACTTGAAACATTTTTCATTGTGGTTATTTTGAGGGTTTCATAAGAAAAACTGAGAAAACACAGGTTAATCATTCATCTTTACCAATTTCTCTTTAAAATTATAATACAGCTAATCTTATTAGAAAAATTGCCAGTCATTCATATCTCCTAAAAGATGAGAAAAATAAAGCTGACACTAAATATCGCTTCTGTGTTTCAATAAGTATCTTCCAGAAACAAATCCTTACTAAAAACTCACATAAATAACAAAAAATAGAAAATAGCAACATTTCTGAAGGTGCATACCTGACTTTTCAAGAAGTTCAATTACAGCTCTGGCCACAGGTGAAACAAAACACTCATGGGCGTCCCCACGTACCAACTTCCCCAGGTTTACATCCGTTACTCTGAATCCAAAAATAAGAGAACAAGTAAGTCAAGCTTGGGCAAAACTCACTCATCTGTAATTCACATGAATTAATCCCAAATAACATCTAAGTCAATATTTGATATGACGAAATACAATTTATCTTTTAAGGCAGGACAAGAAAAAATTAAATATAAAATTCTCTCTGCGTGGTTGTTTGGGCCTCGTCCCTCCCTCATGTGCAGTGTGTATCTTGGTTAAACATTAACCAGGGCTTCCCTGGTGGCGCAATGGTTGAGAGTCCACCTGCCGATGCAGGGGCATGGGTTCGTGCCCCGGTCCGGGAAGATCCCACATGCCGCGGAGCGGCTGCGCTCGTGAGCCATAGCCACTGAGCCTGCGCGTCCGGAGCCTGTGCTCCGCAACGGGAGAGGCCACAGCAGTGAGAGGCCCGTGTACCGCAAAAAAAAAACCCCAAGAAAAACCATTAACCAGAGCTCTTCAAAGATGAGAATTCCTGCTTATTTTTTTCTTCTGACGCTAGCGGTGTAACTTCTTAAAAGACCAGTGTTCTTTCCCAGCTCTGTAGGGGGTCATGGTGACTTGCTGCTCGCTCTGTACATGCTGACCTGGACTATGTATCCTTGGTGAACTTTACGTAAAACATCAGTATGTCATTTTGATGTTCGATCCTTTCTCTCAAAGATGTATATGACTGTGCCTTCGACTTCTAACAGGCGGAACAGTTCTCAGACCTTCCTGAGAATCTGCTTCCTGGGTTATAATCCTTGGTTTGGCTTGAATAAAATTCCCTTTCTTCCTTCTTTACTTGATCGTTAATTGAATTTTCATCGACAGATAGGTAGGATATATTAAATTATTAAATAGAAATGAAAAGAGTGAGCAGGAATAGAGGTCATTAGCTTCTAGAGCAGCCCCTCAGGCAACTCCAACATGGTCCCTAGGAGTCAGGACGACGTTGGGCGTTCTGGTTCTGCCTGGACAGCAGGACCGCAGCTGGAGGCCACGTGGGGCTTCACTGCACAATGCTAGGGAGCTCTGTTCAATGGACTACATGGAATGGTGGCCCTGGATGTGTGCAATGCCGTGGTCCTGCAGCCACTTTATCCTGAGGAAATTTACATCTCCATCAATATCAAAGTCCAGAACCAATCCTAGAAATCAGGGGTGACCTAGCAAGACTTGGATTCAAGGTCTGATCCCCACTCGACATCAGTACTTATCTCCTTAAGGAAATCAAGGAAAAAAATGAGGGACCATGTCCTTTCAATGCCTTCTGTGTTCTTCCTCGGTCAAACCAAGGACAAAATAGTCCCTAACTATTTAGCTTAAATTGATGGTCTCAATACAGGTTAGTAACAAAATAGAGATACTTGGAAAACTTTTCATAATTCTCTCTTTTTATGAAAGACTGGAAACTACATCTTGATACCCTAGGATTCTGGATGTTTTCTAATTGATTAGAGCCTCTTCCCCCGTTATGGTTTGTCTGCTATAGGATCGGAGATTTTCACGACAATCTTCTACCCATGTTTGAGTCTGCCCTAAGTCACAAGAGAAGGCTAGGATAATGGGGGAACCTGGGTATGCCAGTGAGGTGCTGGTCACTCAATCCAGTCCCTACAAGACTAACGTTATAAATTTGCTTATGACCCTGGAATGCTAAATATATCACGTTCTTTCTGGCCACGATACAAACATTTCTTATTTCCATGTAGGAAGAAGAGGTTTTTAACTTCCAGGAAACATCATGAACTCCCATGTGGATGGTCAGCATTCCCTGTCCCATGAAGCTTACGTCATGACCTGAGTCTAAGACCAATATCAGAGCACCTGATATTCACAGTTTTTCCCTCAAATTTCAAATAAAGCCTCACGTTATGAATGTAAGTGCTTGCTTTGTTTTCCTCCGCTGGCCTGGGACTATGGCAGAATGTGCTACTGTGGTGAAGCAGGCCCCTGGGTTTTTTCTCTCGTTTGGTAGAATTATTAAGGAAAAGGAAAAGCTATTAGAAGAGGAGAGCTGGCTAAGGACTCTGTAGGTCAGACAGGAGCTTCTCAAATGAATATGATTTGGCCAAAATGGCACCCAAGCACTACAAAAGGGCAAGTGTATTTTCTCAAATACGTACTTTCTTAAGCATAATTTTACAAGCCCTCCAACTCCTGAAATATTTAGAATGATTTCATTCATGGCTCAATTACTGACATAGTTGAAAGAGCAGAATTTTAAGGAATTCACAGTAGAAAAACTAGTTTAGCAATGAGTCGATTGTTTTCTTTTATATGTTCTCACCCATCCACATCTTTTTCTGGTTTCAAGGCATTGAGGATTTTGTTGCTAAATGAGGTCTCGGAGATCTGAAGGGCAAGGCCATGTATTCTGGTGTCTTCATTAATCTTCAGGATCTCATCTATAATCTAAAGTGAAAACTAAAGTCAGTTTTGCAAAAATAAGACCCAAGAACAGACGCTTTATGTCAAAAATAGATTCATAAAAATGCATCTGTTTTAGTTTCTTTTTTCTCCTTGTTGAAGACCTGGTGTAAAGCAGAATGAAGAAGTCTATGTTCCCTCTAACCACGTTTATAAAAGCTTGGCTGAATTTTTTAGTGACTTCAAGTCCTTCTTATCGCTCTATTCTCTGCCAGAACAGAACAAAACAAAACCAAAGCTCAACGGTTAATAAAGCTGAGATCAGCAAAAGACAATTCCCTGTCCACAATCAGATTTGAGCCCAATGCAATGCCAACTTTCAGGGAGGCCAGGGCTCAGGAACCTCGAGCATTCCAACCTGGCCCAGAGAAGCCTGCGTTTCAAGCACAGTGTGCGTAACCAAAGCTTACTAATCATGACACTCAGGCCCTCCTGTTCTCTGGACCAGAATGGCATGTAGAAAGCATTTCCAAAGGCTTAGGACGGAAAACCTCTAAGCACAGACAGCTCCATTTTACAGGAAACACTAAAATAATTTGCTGTTTATGAAAAAGACCAAAGCAGTTTGGGAAGCTAATATAATCGCTATTGAATGGCCAGGTATGTCTTTAAATAAGCAATGCTCTGGCCTCTCTGTTTACCTCTATTTTACGCCAGGATTTCACTTAGCAATGTTACTAGTTCATAACTAAGAGAGATTCTAGCTCGTAGATATGGATCTCACTATGAGAAGTGTTGGTTTACCATTTCTGTTTTACTATCTAGCAAAAATCATGATGGTATTTCTACCTGGTAAGAGAAGAAAAAGCTATTTGATATATTCAGAAAACTCAGAAAGAAAATTTTGTTTAATATTCATCATTCTGTCATTCATTCAACAAATGTTGAATGTTTTGAATATCTACCTTGTACCAGTTCTGAGTAAAGGAAATACAGTTGTAAAAAATATCTGCCCTCATGGAGCTTATAGTCTAGTAGAGAAGACAAGACCAATAACAACAACAACAGGGACTTCCCTGGTGGCACAGTGGTTAAGAATCTGCCTGCCAATGCAGGGGACACGAGTTCAATCCCTGGTCCAGGAAGATCCCACATGCCTCTGAGTAACTAAGCCCGTGCACCACAACTACTGAGCCCACGCTCTAGAGCCTGTGAGACACAACTACTGAGCCCGTGTGCTGCAACTACTGAAGCCCACTTGCCTAGGGCCCGTGCTCCACAGCAAGAGAAGCCATAGCAATGAGGAGCCCGTGCACCGCAACAAAGCGTAGCCCCTGCTCGCTGCAGCTAGAGAGAAAGCCCGTGCACAGCAACAAAGACCCAATGCAGCCAAAAAATAAAATAAATAAAATTACAAAAAAAATAACAATAATAATAGTATAATCTCTGAAATTGATATGGAGTGATGGCGGGTAGGGGGTGGTCAGACGGGGTGGCATCTATACATAGAGCCCAGCCAGAATGAAGTGAGGGTACTATTGTTACCTCCAACGTAGTTAGAGGTAACAACGACAACAAAATCTTAATAAATTAAGATCCTTACTCTTTTCCAACATAATAACACCATCATATAAATTCCCATTTATCAGAATTTCAAAGAAAAAGAGTGAATAAGTGACTCCTTGTCAAAAAAATAAGCCAAGGGGAACCTAAAGGAGAAGGAAATCCAAAAAAAGAGGGGATATATGTATAAATATAGCTGATTCACTTTGCTGTACAGTATAAACTAACACAGTATTGTAAAGCAACTATACTCCAATAAGAATTTTTAAAAAATACTGTGACAAACTGGAAAAAAAATTTGAATGAAAAAAATTAAATAAGCCAAGGGGGAAAAAAAAGTCAAGGGCTATCAAAACAGCGGCAAAACAATCTAAGAACATGCAAATTCCACTGCAGAAAATGAGTGTCCTCTGCAAAGGGAAAACGCATTTCTCCGCATTCTGTTAGTACTGGTAGGACAGGTGTCAGTATTGGTAATATCTTACAATGGCAAGTGTGGTAGAAACTGTTTGCCCAATATCCAATTTCTGTTCTTTCTTAGTAATGAACTCTTAATTTTTAGCTGTGCTAAGAAATGATCTCAGGCCACTTGGTATAAAGACCACATTTCTCGCCTCCCTTGCAGAAAGGCCAAGCAATTAGGTTCAGGCCAGTGGAATGCAAGCAGAACTGTGGCTTTCAGGAGAAAGACTGGGATCCTGACTTTGGTCTTTGTCTTTCCTTTCTCTTGCTGGTGATAAGAACTTGTTGAACTAAGCCCTGTGATCCTGGAAAACAGGGATGGTTAAGAAATGCCCCCATCCTGTGTGGACTGCAAAGAACCACCTTCCCCATATGATTCTGACACGACCATCCAATGCTCCCTAGTCTCCAGACCCCACAAAGTTCTATTCTTTGTTCATAAATGATTTACTTGAACCGCTGGTCTCCACTGATCCATCGGCACAAAATGTCTGTTAACCAAACTTTGGGTAAGCTTCTTCCCTTCCCCCCGCGTTCCTAACCTTTGACCTACCCTCGGTCTGACTGGCCAACAGCTCTACCACCACCCAACCTCCCCGGGAGAATAGGCTGGCCTCAGGGTAAACATTCTCTCATGTGCTATTCCATCAAGCCACCCTTTCATCCCACTTTTTTCACACTGGGTTCTTTCCTCCCTATAGAAGAGAAGCCTTTTGCTTACCTCTCAAAGGTGTGTTGAGCTTACGGGCAGAGTGTGCAGTCCCTTTCCCCACCTTGCAATAATCCTTTCAGATTATGTCTCTCCTCACTGAGACTGGATTTATTTTCTCTTTGACACTGGCTGGAATGTGGATGTGATCTGTGGTGCTGAATCTGCCATCCTGGACGAGGCAGCACAACAAAGACCACAGCGCAGCAAGATCCAGGGAGCCCGAGTTCCTAACGACTCAGTGACGCCACCACACCAGCCAGGGACTGCCTACTGCTAAACTTTATTCACACACAAAAAACTTCTGTGTTATTCCAGATTACTTAAGGTTTTCATCACTGCCACAGCCAGTCTGAAGAAAACCTAGCCATAGAAGGAGCAGACACCAGGATGGCCCATGGTCCAGTTTCCTAGGCCCTACTTATAAGGGTGACTGCTTCTCCCATGCTTGAGATGACACTTATGAGGACTGGTCTTCCCTGCTGGTGGAAACAACTAAAGCACATACAGTAGCAACAAAAGAACCCTATGGTGGTTTTTCTCTTTTTTGTTGTTTTTTTGTGGTACGCGGGCCTCTCACTGTTGTGGCCTCTCCCATTGCGGAGCACAGGCTCCGGACGCGCAGGCTCAGCGGCCATGGCTCACGGGCCCAGCCGCTCCACGGCATGTGGGATCTTCCCGGACCAGGGCACGAACCCGTGTCCTCTGCATCGGCAGGCGGACTCTCAACCACTGCGCCACCAGGGAAGCCCCCCTATGGTGGATTTTCATCAGCTGCCCACTGAAGGATTCACACAAGCTTAGCCTGAAACATATCTTCTCCTTTATTTTATCGACAGGGCAACTGAGACCCAGAGAAACCAAAGAATGGTCCAAGCAAGGTCAAACAACCCGTCAGGACACTGCAAACCAGAACTAGTCCTCCAGACACTGATAATTTCCACTAGACGATGCTGTTGCTACAGCTGAAGAAACACAACCAAAGTCACCACATCATAGGTCACATCGTCAACAGAAACACATGGTAAGGAGATAACAACAAGGTCATACTGAATAGCACAGGGAACTATATTCGATATGGTAATAAACCATAATGGAAAAGAATACACAAATGTCTATGTATAACTGAGTCACTTTGCTATACACCAGAAACTAATACACCATTATAAATCAACTATACTTCAATTAAAAAAAAGGAACATGGTAAGGGACAGATAGATCAAGGAGCATCTACACTAGTGGGAAAAATGAACTATTCCCTCTAAAAGTTCAGCCCTAAGAAAAGGCTTGTTCAGTTCTGACCACAACTAAGAGATGTTAAGAGGTCTGTTAGGACTGAAGAGGAACACAAAATAAGGGTTAAGTGTGCTCCTGTATTACCTCATCTTCACTGCTATCTGCAGGAAGACAGATGTGAGCGATGTTCAGACCAGCCTGCAAAGAGAGCACAGGGAGATTCTGTCACGGAGAGAAAATGAATCTATCACCCTAAAATTAAAATGAAGTTTTAAAATCATTCAAAAAGTCAACAATCCTTACCTCCTCAGCCAAATTCTGGTTTACTTCCTGCATCAAGTTATCATCACCTGCCTTGGGAAAGGAGAGCAAGAAGGGGAACGTAACAACATAAAAATACCGTGGAAAGGCACAAAACAATACAAAGACTAATTCTGTGATTATACATTATCTGACTACAGAGACGATAGGGAAATGCAGAAAAAGAATCTTATTGCTCATAAAAGGGGACTAAGGGCTGGTATGTATCAACGTGTCAGTTTCTCAGGCTTTAAGATATATCACTTTTGAAAATAATACTCCTCATAGGGTGTATATAGCCACATAGGCAGCATTCCTTTCTAAGTGAGGACACCTAAGACGGGTGTTTAGGACTTGCCCTTGGGTGAAAAGCTACCAATGAGCCAAATTCCAGGAGGCCAGGCTCTCGTTTCGCTTTTCTTTCCACTCTTCTCACTTGCTTATCTATCTTTGTAGGGGGCGAGGAGACAGACCCCAAAGAGCGCAGGCCCCAAAGTGGCTTGAGCATAGCTCTCCAGTCTTGAAATGACAGCGCTGATGAAACTAGAGGCTGCTACTCTGATACACTAAGCGTGCACCAAAAACCACAGAGGCAGCCCAACTGGGCTGTGTGACCTCACAGGCTTGGCTCAGCGCACCACTTCCCTGCACCTGCGTCACCTGGGTGTGCCAATGAGGGCGGCAAACAGTGCCAACTGCAGCTGGCAATGAAGGGGCCATGACTAGAACACAGACATGGAACTCCCAAGTCCTGCCATGCCATGGCTTTTGGCCCTTCAGACTCACGGCAGGCTTGAAAAGACTGAGTAGTAAGATCACCAAATACCATGTCTCAGCAAGCATCTGTCTTCCACAGAAACAAAGTGGCATGTTTTTGCCCATCCCACTCAAATCACATCTGATCAGCATTCATAATGGACCACATTATATCCTGTGTAATGCAACTTACATGAGCACCTACATCCTGACCTCCGGAAGCTATCCGCACCAAAAGGAGACAGACTCAGACAGAGTGGTACCTAACCTGTAATCCTGAAGAGGCAAAATGACCAGATAAAGGGGGAAATGACAACATTTCCACATGATCTTTCTCCTCCCTCCCCTAAGCCCGAGTGGGACTTCTGTGACAAGAAATGCAGCTGGTCACCTGTGTACAGTTGTCTTCTAAATTAAAAGACATCCTAAAATAGCAAGACAGAACCACATTCTTAGCTTACCTGAATAATAGCAAGAACCGGCTTAAAGGCAGGGTTTTTTCCTTGCAATAAACTCAGAACTTCTTTCGAATTCTGAATGACGTCTCTGCATTGAGAAAGAAAAACAATATAGTCAGGTCTAGGTTAATGACTAGAAAGGATGGATACAGCACATTTTCTTAGAAGGTTTTCTACTCTAAATGAAACTAATTAGACAACACAAGGACAGGCTCCTCCAAGTGTGGAAAGGGTGGAGGGAGGGGGAGGAGAACAATCATGAAATACCTGGCGTAGGGCTTCCCCGGTGGCGCAGTGGTTAAGAATCCGCCTGCCAATGCACGGGTCACGGGTTCGAGCCCTGGTCCGGGAAGATCCCACATGCCGCGGAGCAACTAAGCCTGTGTGCCACAACTACTGAGCCTGCGCTCTAGAGCCCGCGAGCCACAGCTTCTGAGCCTGTGTGCCGCAACTACTGAGCCCGCGCGCCTAGAGCCCGTGCTCTGCAACAAGAGAAGCCACCACAATGAGAAGCCCGCACACCGCAACTAAGAGTAGCCCCTGCTCGCTGCAACTAGAGAAAGCCTGTGCGCAACTAAGACCCAACGCAGCCAAAAATAAATAAATAAATAAATTTATTTTTAAAAAAATGTTGGCTCTTACAAATGAACTTATTTACAAAACAGAAACAGACCCACAGACATAGAAAACAATCTTATGGTTACCAAAGGGGAAGGGGGGGAGGGATAAATTAGGAGTTTGGGATTAACAGATACACATTACTATATATAGAATAGACAAACAACAAGCACCTACTATATAGCACAGGGAACTATATTCAGTATCTTGTAACAGCCTATAATGGAAAAGAATCTGAAAAAGATATATCTATATATCTATATACATATAGACATTTATGTATAACTGAATCACTTTGCTGTACACCTGGAACACAACATTGTAAATCAACTATATTTCAATAAAAATTTTTAATTAAAAAATATTAAATAAAAAATTAAAAAAAGAAAGTTGGCTCTTTTTCCTCTCACAATAATAGACAAAAGGCTTAGCCAAGGCAGTACCCAAGCTTCAGTGCTTAAGACCACCTCTAAGTATCATCTCTTGTCTCCATCAGGGTCTTGCATGCACAACAGCTTTCAAAAAATGCAAGGGGAACTTCCAGCCAGATCCCATCAGCAATAAATGGCCATGAGCAAAGGGACAAGGCAGAATGGCCAGGGGCAAAACTCCTCCTAGTTTTAGAGAAGAATTTGACGAATGTAACTGGCAGGCACTGCTCTTGTAGGTGGATGAGGAGAGAAGGGTGCTCAGAAAACGTTTAAAGGCTTCAAAACTCAACCAGGATGAGCCTTCCCACAATCAGCTGGGCTAGAAGACATAGAGTAAATGGGAATGCAGCTGTCTACAACCCAGGAAGGTTTTGTTTGTTTTTAAACACTTGGGATAAAGCAACTTGATTCCCAGTGAAACAATTGTATTGTTGTGTTGATAAACCAGACTATATGTGAAAGTTCACAAATCACCTTATAAACGAGCAAGAATCTTCTGTCCAGCAACATGCGGCTGAGGACCACATGCCGTAGGCAGGTTCTCTGCCTTTCTTGGCTGCGAATTTGGGCCATACTGGGTCCTCATTTCTGGCTACTGTGGGAAGGCACTGGAGTGCGGGTCCCAAGTGGTTCTTGGCAATGTGTATATGGGTCATCTGGAAAGCTTGGTAAAGAGAAAGGCTTTGTGACTCAGCCCAGAAAGTCGGACTCCCTAAGTCTGGGTGGGGCCTGGGAATGTGTGTCTTCAACAAGGAGTCTGGGTGGCCCTGAAGCACTCAGGGGAAATCAGGCCTCTGGTTGACTAGCGTGGGCAATTCACTGAGCCACTAAGGAACCCGTTTCCTCATCTGTAGAGCAGGTGTACTACAAGGACTCTACCTTTGTTCTTACAATTGTACAGTGTTGTTCTGTGCCTCAAAGCTATACCTGAACGCTAAAAACACTCCTTCCAAAAGCAATTTTCCCAGAAACACTTGTAGCACCTACCCCTCAATAAAATGAAGGGCACACGACTGTAGAAGCTGACACCTGTCACCAACTCTGCTCATAAAGTTGGCTAATGCCCCCACAACTTGTCACACGTGTGACGTTTCATTCTTTGGGGTTATTCCTTATTCTTCCATTATTCTTACAGTGCCAAGCAAAGCAAGCAAGGAGTTATCAGGCTCAAGAAGTCTAGAAAGTAGCATAGATGTTTCTCATCAGAGATTTTTCTGCCCTGGGTGAGAAAAGTTGCCTCCTCAACTTCTAGTTGGAAGGTGACTTCTGCATCCTATACTGTCTTTGGACCCTTACCCTGAAACCAAATCCCCCTAATACCTCTTATCCAGTTTATGATTAATCTCTCTATCCAAAACTTTATTCCTTTTCTTGTCCCCTTAATCCTGTGCTAAATGAGCAATAATCAACCAGAGTCAGATGACTAAAATTGCTGTTGTTGGTAACATCGTTAATATACTAAAATTGCTATCATAGATATCTTCACTAACTACAAACTCAGGCTGTTTCTCCAGGGCAAAATGATCTAACAGACCTCTGGCCAAGGACCACCCGGCTAGAGAAGCATAAACCAGAGACATCCCGACTGCCGAAACCACAATTAAGACACGCTGGACTTCCCTGGTGGTCCAGCAGTTGACTCCCCGCTCCCAACGCAGAGGGCACCAGTTCGACCCCTGGTCGGGGAAGATCCCACATGCCCCGTGGCTCGGCAAACAAACAAAAAAACCCCAAAACCTCTATCTCAAAGACCAAGTTGGAGTGGAGTGGATCTGAGGCGTCCCTTACTCCCCTGCAACAAACACTGTACCTGCCTACGTCACAACCCGGTGTCAGTAGACTGGGTGTGCTGCACATCTGGCGAGGATACCCCAGTTCGGTTTGGTAACAAGCCCTTAAGATGAGCTCAGCTGTACACTGCTTAAAATCTAATGACCGGAAGAGACCTAACCGCGACGTCCGGAGAGAAGACAAGGTAAACTGAAGAGTCCTTGGAGTCATAGGCCACATCATGAAGCGCCTTGGAAACAGAGGGAGTAAAAAGGTAAATTCATTTTCAGAATGAAGGCTAGAAGGAAAAGAGAAGAGGATGTCAGCGGATGGACGTGAAGAGCTCGCTCCATAACATGGCATCCTGGAACTAGGAATTCTAGTTAGGGAAGGGAAGAAAGGGCTTTCCCGCGACCCCCAGGCATGTCCGGAGCGCTTCACTCAGACAAGGCTCTACTTCCCCTCGCTCCCACCGAAGGGCTAGGAGAAGCGGCTAGGGTGTGTGTGGGGATCAAGGGGGGTGGGTACGGGGGTGGAGAGGGACCCGCGAACGTCTCCGGTGGGGACAGCGGAAGGCCGGCCCGGGGCTCCCAGGCAGAGTTCGCCTCTCGCTCGGGAGAGAACTTTGGAAATAAGGCTGAGCTGGGGATTCCGTGCCCAACGTGCAGCGATGCTGGGAACGAGGCGGCCCCGACTTCTCAGGCCGCCCTCCGCGCGTCACTGGGTGGGCCGGGCCGCAGCCCTCCCACGCGCAGGAGGCTGCGGCGTTTGGGAAGTGCAGACCTCACTGCAGTCATTGTACGCCGCCCGCAGCCAGCGTCCCGAAGGCGGAGCCCCTGCGCAGACGGGCGCCGATCGCTGGGCCCGGGGCGCTCCCGCCGCAGCCCCGCGGGCCCGCAGCGCCCCGGCCCCCACCCCGGATCCGACCAGTAGGCGGGCGGCCCGGCTGGCGCGGCGGGAGCGGGCGCCCCTCCCCCTCGGGGCTCCAGCCCTCGCCGCGCCTCCCCTTTCCTGCCCAGGCCGCGCCCGGCATCAGAGCAGGCGGCGGGAGGTGCACGTGGAGCGAGGCGCGCGGTCTGAGCTGCGCAGCACCCGCCGCGGATGCCCACGCCCTCCCGACCCCCGCCCCTCCGACCTGGGCCGGCCCCAAGAGTCTCCGTCCTCCGGCGCGGCCAGCCCGCCCGCCCTCCCGGTGCCCGCGCTGTCCCCCACCAGCTGCCGTCACCCCTAAAAGTTGGCACCAAACACTCGCGACCCCGTGCTCAGCGAAGCCCCCACGGAGGCCCCCGGGGCCCGGCCGAGACTCGAGAGCTCCGGCCCCCCCACCTCCTGGGTCTCCCCCGGCCGCCGGGGACTTGGGCGGCGGCGAGCGCCGGACACTCACCGGACGATCGAGTCCCGCGCTGGGGGCGCCCGGCTGCCCGGGCCCCGGCTGCTCCCGGCCTGGGTGTCCCGCAGCCGCCGCTGCCCGAGCAGGCCCTCCCCGCCGCCACATCCGCCGCCCCCGCCGCTGCTGGCGAGACAAAGCTCTCGGAGGCGGCGCGGCGGGCCGGGGGGCTGCAGGCGGCCGAGCTGGCGCAGGACGAGCGGCAGGCGCGCGCTCATGGCGAGGCGCGGGCGGCGCAGCGGGGACGCGGCGAGGCGGCGAAAGCGGGAGGCCGCGGGTTCTCCCGCGACGCGGAGATGCGGCGGCTGAGCTCAGAGACGCAGCGGCTCACGTCCCTCCTGGGGGTGGCGGGGCGGGCGCCAGGCGGGAGAACCGGACCCGGCCGGTAACGGGCCAGCGGCAAGAAGGTCCTGGCTATTCTTCCTCAGCGGAGAGGAGCCCCTAGGGGGCACTGCGCTCAGTGGCCGTGACGTTGGGAAGGTGGGCGCCTGTGGGGCGCGGGGCTGCTGTTCGAGTTGCCTGGACGTCAGGGACGGGCACTTTCTGGCACTTGCGAACACAGACTCGAAATTTGGCTAGCTTAAAAATCAGAGGAGGGTGGGGCGTGAGCATGGGGCTCCCTTCCTGCCCTGAGACAGTACCTTCTTGCTCCGCCTAGAATGCCAATAACATCCTGCCCTCGGGTGGCAGTTTGCTTCCTGGAAGGGCAATTGGTTTAGGGTTTGCTTATGGCTGGGGGCAGGGGAAATAGAGGGATTGGAGGTTAGAGCTGATAGGTACAGGGTTGTTTTCTGAGGTGATGAAAATGAAATGCTTAACTGTTTATGGAGGAGCATCAGAGAAAACACCAGAGGATCTGATGCTGGAGCTGAGTGTGTTTTTCAAATATATATACTGTTTATTTATAATGTATATAGAGAAAAGCATAAAGTAAAAAATAAAATCACCCACAATACTATTGCCAAGTCATAACTGTTAATTTTGATCTCTTAATTTTATTTTAACTTGTATTACGAGATTGTGACCATATTATATATATAGGTCTCTTCTTCACTTGCTATATCTGTTTTCATGAAATTGGGAAGGGATAGTACTCGAAATCATGACTTATAGTGGCTATATATTATAACCTAATCTATATTGTGGATAGACCATAATTTATTTTACCTTTTCCTGATGTTGTTTGTATTGTTTCCAGTTTGGTGTGAGAAATAACATTCTTTCATTCGCTTGTTCAGTAGCTGTGTGTTGAAGGCTTTCTATGTGCTGGGGGAGGGATAGGAAGGTCAGTTGGGGCCACACCTGTGGTGGCAATATTTACCTGTAACCTTTTGCAGAAGCAGTTCTCAGAAAATTTATAACTGCTAAAAATGTTAAGTGGAGAAGAAATAGCACAGGGAAGTGGAGAATAAACAACACAGCCACAACTTCATATAAAAAGGCAACCCTTCCGATCATACTGAATTGCACGGAAAAGTGTGGCATTTTTGTGAATTGCATGGCTCAGCATGGCACAGCAGGCCCCAAAGAAGACACATTCAACACTTCATGAACTATTCTGTATGGAAGAAAGGTTTGAATAGAAAAGATCAAGTTTAAAACTGTACACCTAAGCTAAATTGATTAGGAAGGGTGAGCCACCAAAACTAATTTGTTACTGGAATCCATAATATGGAAATGACTCAGGCCGTATAGATGTGCTACAAAGCCATCTTGAAGAAGGCACTTTGGAGGCTGTTTTCAGTGGTCACCAAAAGCTTACGGCAATCCACACCTTTAAAGCGATACTCTCTTTTAATTAGATCTCACATTAAAGTATAATAGGGAATTCCCTGGCGGTCCAGTGGTTGGGAATTGGCGCTTTCACTGCCGAGGCGGAGCCCGGGTTGAATCCCTGGTTGGGGAACTAAGATCCCCGCAAGCTGTGCAGCAGGGCCAAAAATAAAAGTATAATAAAGTTCACCTAGAAGCCATGTGGATTTTTTGTTTTCTGTTTTTCTTAAGTGAATTAACATACTTTCTAATCTTAAAAAATTTTAGGTGTTGACGCTGATGGTCAACAATGGTCTGTCCCATTATGATATGATTAACTGCGATCTTATATGTAATTTTAAGAAATCACTTTAAGGTCTAGGACAGCAAATGCCTGTGCCGATCAAGCCAGTTAAAGTATTTTACTCAACCTGTTCAGGTCCTCACGTGGATGACCATGGAGGCCTCTGTCCTCTGCTCACCTTCAACTCCCTCTTGGGCCCCACCCTGAAGTCATTCCAGATGAGAGCTATTTGGGTTCTTACACACTCATAAGACACACTTGTAGGAGAGGATAGGAAAGGGAGAAAGATTTATGGAAGAAAACTTCAGGATCTTTCATATTCCCAGGTTTGTTTCATGGGGAAGTGTCAGGATCTCATTTGGAGATAGATATGTCTGAATCTGTTTATCCCAAACTCAAATATATATTGGTTTACTTAGGAAAAGTCAACTACCCTGAGAGGAAAGGGCTCTCTTGTGTTGAAGCCCTTAAAAATGCATTAACTCACATTCTTTCCCTAGTGGATATAAATAATTTCAGTGCACTTTGAGATGACGTTTGGACGTAGGTCAAAGAAAGTTTGTTTCCAGAAAAAGGAATATATATATATATATATCTGAAGTTAATATGATATTTATAGGTATAGAGAGAGAGAGTGCATTTGCTCTATACTAGCCTCCATGCTAGGCATGTGGTGAAGGAATCAACTTTGAACAAGACAGACACAATCTCGGGTGTCAGGGCGTCAGGGTTTACTGTGCAGAACTGTGTAGTAGAACACAGGCATGTTGATGGAAAGCTATAAAGCCTAAAGGTTCAGAGAGTTGTAAGTGTTAAGAAACACCTCCCTAGACCTGGAGAGTCACAAGAAGCTTCCAACAGATCAATTGGAACCTAAAGGATGATGATGTTGACCTTTTCTGACTTCAATCAACTAAAGCTTGGACGCTGTTGACCTTTGCCCCAGTTCTATGCTGAATTCTCTTGCTCAAGCCCCTTCATGAATATGCATGTACCCTTAGCTTAAACACTTCCCCAACTTTGCTGTTAGGGGAGACACTGCTTTGCGTAAGATCCCTGGTGTTCTCCTTACTTGTTGCAAGTAATAAATCTTTCTCAGGACCTTTGGCATGGTTGTGTCTTTTAGCTTGACACCCACCAAGAGGGGAACCCAATTTTGGGTTAACCATGTGATTGTTCTGAGACACTCTCTATGGGTTTCCTGCATTTTGCATCTCTTCCTGTCTTGTATCAATCAGTCTTGTTCTGGGCTAGTGTTGAAAGGATATTTGCATAACAAACGACCTTGGAAAATAGAGAGTGTTTCCCTCCAGGGCAGAGAGGGGCAGATATGTTTGCTGCCCACAGTGTAAAGATAATGCCTCCCTCCAGGGTCAAAGATTGGGCAGGTTTGCCAGTAGCTCTTTAAGATAAAAGATTCCTAAATCCAGTATTCCTCAACTGTGAAACCAACCCACTGTGTGCGTGTAGCACATACTTGGAATGCTCTGCAGGCCCCCGGGGGGCCAGGAGAAGCAAGGGAAACCAATGCTTTCACGCTGCCTATCCTGCCGGGAGTGATCATGACCTCTGATACAGAGGCAAGCTAACTCGTTAGCGTGCAAGCTGAGTAAAATCCCAGACCCTCCACAGTTCTTAATAGTGATTTTTGAGCTGAGTGTTGCGGACCTGGCAGGTTTTCTCCTGGATCGTAGTGGGAGGGTCACGCAGGCAAAGGGAGCAGCTCCTGTAAAGGCAGAGACAGATTTGGAGGACTTTGTAGAAGATTGGATTGTTTTGTGTCTAGAAATATCATGCTGGCTAAGATTTGGGAGGATGGAGATGCACAAGTCTGAAAATGGGGAAAACTGGCAAGACAAACAGGTAGGAAGCTAGCGCGACAACGTCATCTCCTGTGTTCGGGGCCTCAGGTAGTTGAGGCTTCAGGCTAATCTTTACCATTGAAAGAGAACTGGGAGTCCTTACAACTGATAAGGACTTTGCTGTTTTCACTTCTCTTGCCTAATAACAGTTTGTTCTTTTGTTTCCCTTGAGATCATTTAGTGCTGAGACCTGTTCAAGGAAAGCGTTTTGGCCAGGCTGAGCTCCCAGAATGGCTTAGGCCCAAAATGGCTTCCTCGCCTGTTTCTTTCTCCAGGGATCTGCTACCCTATTGGCTTACAGGATGATTTTCACCTTTAAATTCCATCCTCAGATCTCGGAGTCACCTCATCAGAAGCCAGCCCCAAACAGGCTAGATCTAATTTTTTTTTTTAAAGGCGGAAATCTGGATTTTCATGTTAAACCTTTTTAAAACTGTATAAACCAGATTCAGACTCTGGGCCACCAGTTTACAGCCTCTGATTTAACTAGTCTATACAAGAAGGAATCTGCTTACCCATGGTCTTGTGATGCTTATATGGAGAGCCATACCTTGCCATACAAACAACAGAATATTTGGGGGCTTGTGTTTGCCCCGTAGAGCGGATAATTTACTTACTATCCAAGCCCTGTTCTTTTACGTTTGAGCTGAATAGACATGGTTTTAGAACTAATGAAGTGGAACTGCTTGCTTCCCTTCCTTTCCTATCGTATGATGCATTGTGAATAAGCTATTGTCCGGAAAATCAAGCTTTGTTCTTTTTCACAGATACACAAAGTGAGCTTTGCCCATGGGCTTGCACCACCAAAGTAAAGTGGGCAAGTTTGTCTTTTGGCACCGAAAAAACTTCAGCATTCTGGGCTCTTCCCCTCCACCTCACCTGACTTTAACCCCACAGCTGCAAGTCAGACTACTCTATGACCTCACACCATCAAAACCAGTTACCTGGAAAGGCACTCAGTCTAAGGGGAATTTCAGAGAAGGGTATGATAATCCCAGGCTAAATTCAATATTTGAAAAGTAATCAAAAGATACAGAAAATGGTCAGTCACAAGGCCACTGAAACATGGTATATCATCACTACCCTGAACCATTTTCTGCACAGCTCATAAGGCACAGTATTATAACTGAGTATAGTTCAGAAAAATCTTGATCTTTCTAGAATTAACACATTAATTCACACTGTATTTTACTTTGTACTTTACAAACTTTATTAAATAATGAGCATTACTAACTTTCATTATCATATATACAGTATTTAAACTATGTTTTCCTAGATGCACGGTTTTTTGTTTATTTTTCTGGGGGTTTTTTTTGCACAAAGAATAGAGTAGGTGAAAAGTGAACTTATAAAAAAAAAATTGAACCTTCAGTACAGAGACCTAGTAAGAACTTGACATCCATTTAAGTACATATAACTCTTTTCCCCCAATTATATACATCCCTACCCCACCTCCCGAAGAAACTATTTTAAACAAAAGCACTCATTGAATAACTTTGAGGGAAAATACGAACTTGATTATATATATACACACAGATCTCAAAATCTGTATCCTGGCTGACAGAACGGATGTATAGAACTGCAGATTTGTCCTAGAACCTAAAGACAACCATACAGACATTTTCTACAGTATGACAGCAGCCTCCGTGCAGCAGGGTGTGTTCCTATGAGTGACATCAAAGTCGTGCAACAGGACATTGGTGTGGAGAATTAATAATTTCTGAGAGGAAGACACCACAGCAACATGGATAATACAGAATTTGGGTCTTACAAACCAAAAAGCAGAGAAGTGGGAAACTGCATTCCCGGGACAAGAAAAGTCAGGTAACTTTGTTTTGTAAACGCCTTTACAAATACCTCTAGCAAGTCTGAGAATCTATACTCAGTTACGGTGCTTCTCTTTTCTGATACTGCTTATTCTTGAAAACTCATAACATGTTTAAAGGAGGGCAATGAAAGAAGGAATGGTTCCAGAACAATGCTCGTCAATATGGACTTTGTTTTCTAAGCTACAAGAAGAAAGTACAGTATGGAGAAAGAAGAAAATTAGGTTATTTTTTGTTACTTAAAAAGGAAAATGAATGCCTTAGGTACCTTGTATAAAATAAGGATGGTCACATTTTATGTTTTTAAGAAAAAGAGGCATAGCACTTAAAGAGAGAAAAAGAATTATGGTAGATGTCACTGATTCAAATCAATATCATTGCTTATCTTTAAACGAAAAGCCCAGATCCCCTTTCCCTACACAGATTATCATATCTTTTAAGATGAAAACTGAGAGGGTGGGGAAGAGGCCACAGAATGTAAAATGGCTTAAAGTGAGAATGCGAAAGCCACTGTTTGAGAAAACATACTTGTTACATTGATTGGAGTCTTCAATAAAATATTTGTATAAAGTGGCAATAAATCTGCCTTCATTTTTCTCTTTAGCTTCTTTAATTTTGTGTTTTACTCACAAGGTCTTGCTTTTGTTTTTGTTTCCTTCCATAAACAGTTGTATTAGTACATAATATCACAATGAACCACTATTTAAAGACCATAATTACAACTTAAAAGATGTGATTAGTCAGAATTTAGTAACCAAAGATTCTGCTCTTCTATATGCCCCCAAACAATGAGAAAAGGCCCCCATATTATGTCTGGATTAGAAAATAAATTTCACTACAGTCAATAAAATTCTCAAGGCTGGGACCAGGTCATTTGGCTGAGTATAAAATTCATGAAAGGACATCTGAAAAACTGCTCTGGGAAGAGTAGCTTTAAAGCGCTTTGCTTTATTTTAGTTTATGGTTTACTTCGTGTTGATTAGAAACAGGCACAAAAAGTAGTGAAGGCTTTTATCTTCTCCCCATCCCCAACTGTCATATAATGAGAAAATCAAGTTGTACCCAGATGTCAACCCATCTTTTCTAATAAGTCAATTTGCATTTTCTTGCACTTGGTTTTAAACCGTTAAGGGAATCATTCATTTAACCCCATGAAATGTAAAATAAGTGACGAGCAGCACATTCTCCAGGCCTTGTTCAGGAAGACAGGGAAGGATTTTTACTTACAGAAAATTGGTCATGATACATTCTAATTTCCAATAGTTACATATTTTCTGCCTTATAATGAACTAGATGCAGGAATGCCAGCATAGAAACCCTAAAATGGGCACCTAGACAATACTCCAATTAGAGATCCCTCGTTTAAGTTATTCTAGGGTCTTGGCACAAATTTAACAAAAATGTCAGAGGGATTAATCCTTTAAACAGAGGGATTTAATCCTTTAAACAGCTTTAGTTTCCTTTCTTTTTAAAAAACGTGAGAAGTCCTCCTTGCTGCCTTTGAGTCCTAGTATACCTGTGGCTTCTGGATAATAGGAAATGATTATTGCATTTCTTAAAGTCTGGGCACTAACTGTCAGGATATGGGAAAAAATACCATGGCCATCATGTTTAAAAAAAAAAAAAAAGCCTCAAATTTTCAAGTAAGATTGACTTACATGAAACACGAAGACCATCAACATCAGAAAACACAGTGTTAGATGCTAACATTTGCTACAGTACAATCCTGGCTGGATCGCCAGCTGTTTCAAAAAGTTGTGCTGTTAAAGAAAGTATACTTTACATCTCTGGTTATTACAAAACTGTTCTAATCTGGTACATACAAAACATCTCTCAGTATCTCTAATTCATGAGCACAGTAGGAAGTTAATTCAGGCAGCTACTCTTAAGAACCTTAGGCAAAGCTGCTTGAACTAAGACACTGGAATTTTTCCCTTAGAGACTGGACAATATTTTGCTGATTGGGAGGTGGCCCCTTCCAGAGATAGTCATTCAATTTGTCAGAATCATTGTATGATGTCAGATATGGTCCAAGTTTGCTGCTTATTGGCTCATCTTCTTCTGACTTGATCTCCACATAGTCATCTTCATCTCCTTCAGTCTCTTTGAAATTGGAAAAATAGTTCTGGGTAGCTATTTGGGCACTTAAAGGTAAATTTCTATTTACTACCAGAACTTTCTGTGAGTCCTGGAGTGTGAGATCTGAGTGTTTTTCAGTGCCCTGTTGACCTGAGTCAGCAATACCTGGCACCAAATCCTGGTGACTCTCCCACCTTGAACTTCTGTGTAAAGACAGCAGCTGTTTCTTTCCCATTTCACTAGGGTAGTTGATGGAGTCCGCGGACTTGTTTATCAGGATGGAGGAAGATGACTGGGACCTGTTATAAGGCTGAGATTTAGCACTGATTCCTTTCCGTCCCAGAGAGTTGTAAAGATGGCCCTGACAGGAGTTCTCTTTGTTGGGCTGGCTGACCACCACACTGTGTCTCTGCACGGAGCCCAGCAGAGGCTCAGAGATTTGGAGAGAAGGCACGGAGCAAGCCGCAGACAGTTGTCTTGGGGTACTTTTCGTATTGATCTCTAAAGTGGGATATTTTGACTTCAAGTCTTGCTCTGGCCGGGGACAGAAATCTGCTAACTCTCCATTACTATAGGTTGAATGCAAAAGCCAATCCTCGCTACCATGTTGGGCGTGGGAAGGTGATGCAGAGCTGAGGTTGGAGGAGTCTTGAGGGCTGGCCCAGCCATCCTTCTGAGTCTTAAAGGGGGTTTCTCTGAATACGATCTGGTCATACAGTTGGGAATACTCAGCAATCCTGGCACCTGGAAGGCAAATATTAAAATGATAAATATATACAGGATCATTTCTACATGCAAAGATTTAAAAAATAAGAACGTTCTAGCAACATATTAAAAAAATTTAAACGGTAGACAGGACTTTTAAGTTAAGTTTGAGGATAGGAAATCATCAAATACTAAGCAACACAAACTAATAAAATCATCCCGTTGACTAAAAAAGCCGCCTAAAACTTCATTTGATCTAATTCTGGATTCTTTTATTTATTTCAACAGCAGGTCCACAAGCGTTCCCTGTTTGTAATGACAATTTCTAGTGTTCTTTACAAGCATGGAATAGTGTGTCAGTGCTAAAAACAGGCAACATAAAAATAAGAGTCAGCACTTAAACCCTGGTCAATGAAAAATAACTCAAGTAGTCATTAAAAGAAGCATGACCACAATCCACCCTGCAATGGCTACCCCTGCCTCACCAGTCTTGACTGCTCTCAGACAAGTACTCCCAGCAGAGTCTGCTCCCGGTGGCTGTTCCTGCACTTCTTGTTTCCAGGCAGCCCTCCACTGCCACTGTCTCGGGATGTGGACAGGAGGTCCTCCCTTCAAAACCACATGTACTGACTGATCCTTACATCCTTTCCTATCACCGAGAAGCCGGGCACTGAAATCTATGCTTCCAAGACATTAAGAATGAACCATCCTGTGCACACAATCCGTAATCTAATGCTCTCTAGTACGGGTTGCAGAACAGGGTTTTACCGTTATTTCCACGAAAGCTATTGCCACTTCAAATTAAGCTATGAGGCCACTATCCTCTCTGCTTCACTTCTGAGTACAGACATCTCTAAAGACATTAACAGAACCATGATATAGACACAGAGAATTCTCTTGGGTCAGGAATGATTAAAAAGAGAGAGCCCAGAGATGTCAATTTCAAGAGCCGTGTCCCCCCACCTCCCAATCCAGGTACCCACATGACCACCCTAGAATCAAAGAATTCCATGAATCCTATAAATCACTCAGACCGCATCTACGCAGTCTCTATAGAGGGCATCTGTTCTATATATGATGACCAGCAAGTGACATTATAATTTTTTCCTCTTTATATTTTTAGTAACCTGTTGTTAGTAAATTATTCCTTGAATTTAAACTAAATATTTAGTTGAGTTTCTGCTGTTTCTTTCAAGTTTGCCTTCTATGGGGACAGAAAACAATGTGCTGTTGTTCTGTGTGCCCTTTAACTGCAACCCCCTCCGATTACTTGCCCCTTAGTCCCCGGAATCAGAATAAATAGTGTTTATCTTCTCATTATAGATCCTACATTCATTCAGAGCCTTCAGACTTTCAAGTCCAAGTTCCTTGGAAGGACAGAGATTATTAGTTTAGAATTTGTAGTAACAAAAACTTGAGCTATTACTCCTTAAAGGGCATAGTAAAGACTCTCAATACCAATTAAGATTTGGTAACCCCTTAAGAGACTGAAAGTCTACATAGACACCAAGGCGCCCTTGTAAGCCACGCTGAAATATACAACGTTTCGTTAACTATGAAACCCAACCAATGTTAGCTGGACCTTTAGGCTTGTCTTTGGTTAGCAGTCCCACCTCAAAGTCAAGACGGTTCTTCCCAAGCCATTCTCACCTACTCTGTGGCTCTGAGCCTGATCCCACAGCTGAATCAGGAAGGCTTTGAACTTCTACAAAGTTCCAAGAAAATGACAATTTGAGAGAAAGCAGTGAGAGCTACTCAAAAAAAATTCAGTTAAACTATTGCAGCATCAAAATTTAACTGTGAAGTCTTGTAAGAACAAATAGCTCTTGACTTTGGAACATGGTGGCCCAGATCATCTGAAACCATGTATTATCCAAAATAGCCATAGTATTTCTCATGCTTTTTTCTTCTTTATCACACTCTCTTCTTCTTCCTTTGCTTAATCAAATCCTATTTACCTCTCAAGACCCTCTATAAGCTTTATCACTTCTATGAATCCTTTTCTAACTGATTTCTCTGAAGTCTTATATGCACCATAATACTTAGCTATTGGTTGTGTATGCATTCTTGCACACAATCTCGTGTTGCTAGTTATTGTATCTAAGCTGGTTTATTATTCCATCTAGTCCATGAGCTTTTAATCTTGGAGAACAATCCCCACAGAAAACCAAGCACAGCTCTAGGCAGAAATTGGTCTCAAGAACTACTTAATTACCCAGATAATTTTTGGACTGCCTCCATTTATTCTAAACATAGTGTTAAGAATAAACGTGCTCCAAGACTGTACCACTGAGAGTGGAAAGGCAGTGTACAATTTGGGCATAGCAGGAAATGGGGAAGCAGGAAGACAGCCTTTAGTAAAATGCTATGTAAACATATATATTATAGACAACTCATAATGGGCACAGTTTATCTTTGGATAATAAAAAGTTGACCATTTATAAATTTGGAATAGAAAGTACCTCACAAGTAGACGCTATACTGTGCCGATCTAAGTTTTTGGTTTTTTGGTCTCAGCTTGACCTTCTAAGAGAGTCTATACTTGCTTGATGCCAACATGAACATGAGACAAGCTTCCAGAGCAATGG